>NC_136228.1:28832846-30082846 GCF_963402885.1 Antedon bifida
TTGCGGTAGGTCTATTCTGTGACCACCAATCCCAGTTTTTTTTCACACGATTTAAAAGGGGAATTCCCGAAAGCGAAACACGCACGACCGAGTGTGTAGGGCGCAGTCATGTCCGACAGTCATTTTTACTAGTTGGCTGTGGTGCGGTGTATAGTATCGGGGCCTATTTTCTACCAAACATAGCCTGATATTTTCAAAGTGATCACTAATTTCCGAGCATTTAGCGATCTATTTAATTCATTTCAATACAAAACTCACCTCTCTCACCCCCTATCCCCCTCACTTCATTTGGAGAATTAGGAGTATACTAATAAACATCAACAAAAGTATTGTAAGAATATTTATTATTCTAATTTAAATATCAATAATCAAGACATAGCACAGTAATCCATATTATTCACACCAATTTTAAGTACATGTTTTAAATAGTTAAAAAGAATACATAAAACAAATATTAACTAGTTTTTGTTTATCGGGTGGTAAAATTAACTTCTATTCCCATTCTGGATGAATGGTGAAGTGGCGCGGGATGGCACGATGAGGGCGTGTGAACATGCCAATTGTATTCGATACCGGTGCTTTGTTGGTAAACACAGGCAGATGGTGCCAAGTCTTGTGCTCCTCCTTGTTCGCACGTGTCCTAGGTGATAGAAGACGAAGGCGTGGTTGACGTCGAGTGAAGTGACCAAGCTTTGTATCCCTTGGAACTTTGATGGCTGCTTTTTGGCCACTGTAAGTAAAATTATATATTCAGTAATTTAATTTAAAATTATGTAATTTGTAATCTGTTTTTTTTTGCTTCAGTTGAAGACTGTTCTCCCAGAGTGCCCAGTATACAACAGCTAATAGAACATGTGTGAGTTGGTTTCAAGGTCAGTGATAAGAATGGAGATTTTATCAGAAGTGGTAAGAATGGAGATGTCATCAGAAGTGGTAAGAATAGAGATGTCATCAGAAGTGGTGGAGATGTCATCAGAAGTAGTAAGAATGGAAATGTCATCAGAAGTGGTAAGAGAATAGAGATGTCATCAGAAGGAGTAGTAAGAATATAGATGTCATCAGAAGTGGTAAGAATGGAGATGTCATCAGAAGTGGTATAAAAATGGAGATGTCATCAGAAGTGGTAAGAATGGAGATGTCATGAGATAGAAATGCAGATGGACAAGATGTTGCAAAACGGCTGCCCAATAAAAGGAAGAAAAAAAGAGGAAGTCATAATCAGTGGTGGACTGACAGACTTGTATACAAATAGTATTGGTTGAAAGAGCAGGAAGATTTTAGTATGTTTAACAGAGAACTATGAAGAAGAATATAAATTACTGTATGGCATGTGAGCAAACTAAACTAATCCCTGTTTCACACACCGTACAAAATGCTGTTGGCGTCCTGGTGTGTTAAACTCTGGAGTTTCTAGGCTATGTATTATAGTATATGTATACGCATACAGTATATGGCCTGCCTTTTATTCTCCAAATACTCTCTTTTCCGAAAGCTCAGCAATTTCTTTCTGGCCGTTTTATTTAATCATTTGATTTAGGTTTTTGCTTATTTTATTTGTATCTCCATTGAGATCCGCCACTGATACCCACAGCATTGTCATTTTTTAAGTAATCTTTTGGATTTAGTTGTGAAATGGGTATAATACCCTTCCTGGAGTTATTACTTTATTGCTACTTTATTGCTTATTTATGCTTTAGTATCTCTGGATTGGAAGTGCTTACTTGTAGAGAGCATCAAGAACTTGTTTAAGTCTTGTTCCATCACAGATGTTGCAGTCAGCGGGTTTACCATCTCGAACCCCCATCAGCTTGCTTCCTGCAAGGGAACTGAAGAATTCTATTGCAACTGCTCGGTCTGAAAATGAAGAAAAAACAGTAGGTTAATACAGTAGACCTACACCCCAGCTTTATAACCTTACCTGGATGTATCTGTATGACTAAAACAGCACCACTGTCTAAGCCTAATTAAAACTGAATTTAGCTACCTTAGAACCCCTCCTTTGGAGAACAATTTCCCCTGACATGAACAAGAGGAAATGTATGTTTATTATAACAACCAACCCCTATTAAGGGGACACTTTTTTTGGGTCCTGAAGGTTTCCACTTAATAGGGGTTTTAATACATACCCTTTTCATTTGCAGACACTTTTTTTGGGTCCTAAAGGTTCCCACTAATAATAGGGGTTCTAATACATACCCTTTTCATTTGCAGACTCTAGCCATTTTTCAACAGTTTTCTTAGCGTCTGGTTGTAGAGCTTTACTCAGAGTCTTATCCATGTGTTGACTATCTACATCTTTCATCATCTTACCCAGGACTGTGCGGTCTTTCTCACTGGCAGCCGTAATCCTTTGCTTGGCTGCCGGCAAAGCTCTAGGCTGTAATGTTCGTTTTATGCTCTGTTATTACAATGAAAAAAGAACACAGTGATATTTTATTTTTCTACATTTTATTATTTTTATATTTTAGGTATCTTGCTATCATACTACACATGATGACTCAGAATCAACAACAACAACAAATGTCATAAAGAGTAGTTTCGTTTTCTCATGAGATATCAGACGTTCCAGAGTCCTGAGGTGTCCACTAACTTGTCCACTGAGAGGATGGTAAAGGATGACATTTCCATGAGCCCTGTAGGCCTCTAAATGGGCAATGACCTAACCTATCACAAGTAGGACCTGTAGATGCCTCACATCAATATCATGTATAGTTTTGTCCATAGTATGGTGTGTTCTGACCAATCAAGTAAACAAAATTGTTGAAAGACCATAGGTGGGAAACTTTACTAAAGTTATATCAAAACCTTAATTGTTTTATTTTTTAAGAAACCGATTATTATTGAACAAAAAATACCAAAAGACTGAACATGTGAAAGCTGTACTTACATTGGACGGTGAGGGTGAATGGATTTTTGCAGCCGAGTTTGATACAACTGAAGGTGGATAGATTTTTACGGCCGAGTTGGATACAACCGAGGGTGCATGGATTTTTGCCGAGTTGGACACAACAGGTAACCTGGGAACTATAAGATAAAAGTAATAGTAATCAACATATTTATTTTAAGGTAAATCCTAACATTGGAAATTTCCATCTACTTGTTCAGGAGACTTCGTTCAAAGTACTTCCATATCCTTTCTATTTGATTGGTTGATTCCATTAAAGTAAGCCAGTGTGTAAAAATGTTGCTTGTGTTGGTTAATAACATTTTATTTTAAGACATTTTATATTTGTTGAATGGGGGCAAACTTCAAGACTGTGATTGTTCCCCATTCAATTCAGTTTCACTGGAATAGCCAAAACCTCTTTCAGCTCATGAAAATATTCATCCCATTCAACTCATAAACATTATTTAATATATTACAATGTTTATTGCCATTTTTCATAACTTTTAATTGTCGGACGAACATTAAAAAACTTACGAGATCTCGAAGCTTTTTGCTTCAGTTCATCTTCAATATCCTTCTCCCTTATGTGTTTAAAGACATGATAGGGTGGACTGTGGTGGGTTGTGGATGAGGGCGCTGTTGGACGTCCAGCAATGTTGGTGAAAGCTGATTCTTTCATTTGTCTAAAACCAGAAACCGCATCAAGCACGCTGTGATGTGCACTAACACCTGTAGCATACAAATATAAAAAAGGTTATTTTGTTTTCAAGAAGAATAAAATATTTTTTCAATGATAGTTAGCCGTATTACCTACAAGGGGTCATAAACACAACCATGGTTTACCCTTGTTTTTCGCACATGCAGATAATAATAATAATGTATTTATATATCGATAATTCTATCTGTCTTCAAATGACAATTTCACATTATCTCCCCGGTTATTTTTATCAAACACATATGGAAACATACTTCCATGTTGCAGCCAGTATAAGCACAGTTGGTGCTTTGACCTAACCAGGTACCTTTTTGTGCACCTGGGTGGAGGAGGCAAACATATTAAAGTGTCTTGCCTAATGACACAGGCAATGCGATGAGCATGCATTGAATTCAAACTCTTGCGATCTGAAGTCCAACTTCCAACACACAATAGCGACACGCTCTCCGTCTATACAGCACCTGACGCAATTCCCAGATGGTCTCCCAACCAAACCCAGCATTCGGTGATGAATCAAAAGTGTTGGTTATGTGCATACATATTCATATTTCCTGATTTTTGTGACACAAAAGTTCAGGAATGGTAAAATCGTGCAAATAGATTCTTTAGGAAACATTCCATGTCTCTATAAGGTATGGGACTACTGTTTTTGCCCGGCCAGGGACTGATTTGAACCCAACAACTCTGATTACAAGCATGTTGACCACCATGACAGGCTGCCACTTTTCTTCTACACACTTTTGTTTGTACATATCAATGCATTTGTTTAGTCTGGATGGATTAGTAAGTTTAGTATCTGTATCCCTACAGTGAAATTAAAACCTCATCATACACAAACATTATCCATATTAGTTTCCATAAGCCACTGCTGAATTTTTCACCACACACGAAGATCACCTCCTACATAGGGTGGTTATTATAGTATGTATGTCAAAAACAATCTTTAATCAGTAAAATGAATTTCATGTTGGAAATGATTTTATTTTATTATTTTCATATTCGTCGCAGGTTCACATGGTGAATAATGATGGTCTAGTCTAATAGTTCTTGGTGTGCTCAACCCACCTTATTCTGAACAAATATACACATCACAGAATTATTGGAAATTATTACGAGCACCATTTTTGTTTGGCGCAAGTTTTGTTTTGCCGTCGTTTAAAAGCCATACAGTACGTGCACTGGACTTTTTTTAGTAAGACTTTACCAACGAATACTGCTGACGTAAGGTTTTTTTTTGCACATGCGCCATTGGTTTGGAACCATGCAGCTTCCACTCTATATCCGTCAGTATAAATCTCTTAAACAATTCAAGTCACTTCTAAAATCTCTATTTCTTTTCATTATTTCTTTTTGGTCTTTTAGTTCTGTGATACATCAGTAAAACAGTGTTTATAAATGTTTATTTTTATTATTAACATTTTGTTCTGAGGTTTCAGCATGGGTGTTACAAAAGTGCATGTGTTATTAATGCAGAATTTTAGATTTTAAACCTGATATACTATCAAATAAACTTAATGAAAGACAAAACCAGAAAACAGATTTACAGTCGTATGTGGATGTATGTTATTATAATATGTACAATTACTACTTTTAGTTTAACACTATTTTTGGCAATTTCGCATTTCATTATTTAATAGATATTTCTCCAAGCTGAGCTGATTTCAAAAACAGTGTGTAGGATTTATCATGTTGAATTAAAATACATTGACAATTTATACACTTTAAGAAATACTACATGAGAAATACTACAATGAGGTAATGTATTTAAAGTATATTAATACAGTACTGTTGTACATGTCATGTGATACTGAGATTTGAATGGCGGGGAGGGGTGGCACCCATTGCAGCTGTTTATATTATGTACCAAGACACTCAGGAATGGTAATTTCAGATGTTTTTAAAGAACAAATTTAAGTTCCAGCAAGCACACAACTCATAAATTACAGGATTGGCTGAAAAATCTTTTGATTTGAACCAATAACCCTGGGATTGTTAAGAACTTGTCAAACAACAAGCCACAGTCACAGTCTTTCACACCTGTTCCGGGCATATGGTTCCGGTCTTGGCGCCAGAAAATCAAAACGAATGTCTATATTTCAATTATATTAATATAAAAACTTTAAACCAGGTCATAATTATAATAAAAAGAGAGAAATAATGCACTATACCTAATTGGCCCGCGTTGAATGTCATCTTATGGACGGGCCTAGCATAGCTAGGCTTAGTTTTATAGTAGCTGGTAAACAGCTGTAATGTATTGTATGCTAGCTATAGGCCTAGACTGGCTAGTTGCTGCAATAATGTTTTTCTCTTTTTGGCAGAATCCATTAAATACAAATTGGGGAAGACCCACTTGAAAAGTTACGGGCCTTGGAAATGCTACTCCAGTCCAGTATGAGGCTTTATTTTCCACTTAATTCTCTCCTCTAGCTTGCGTGATACTTGTTTTTTTTTCTTCTATTAGAAGGCAATCATGTCTAAAGGCTATTTATGCACGTTATAAGTCCATTAAGTGTACATGCAAACATTTACTAAGAAATTGATTTAGTTGCCATAACATAAATCATTTGTTATGGTAATGTTATCTTGTTTAATGTGCATAGCTCTTTTAATATAATATTGTGAAAGTTCTTTATATATTCAGTTTAGTGTGCTGTTTGGCCTTCACGGTTTCAATATTAGCTTATGATGTGAGAGAGGAAAACATAGAGAATATGGACACAGAATACTCATTTAGACACAAATGTAAGTACAGTATAACCCCTATTACTGTAGGGGATACTTTCTGGGCCCAAGTGTCCCCTTAATAGGATAAAATATAAATGTTAGGGTAATCGGTGACTCACAAGCTACTGGGCTGAATTGTACACTTTGTATCATACAGCTTCCAGCAAACGACGGAGATGGACTTGATTAGTGATTGGTGATAGTGGTAAAGGCCCGGTGTGGGCAAAAAATTTATAGTGATCATACGTCATTCCAATAATTATCAATCTATAGTTTCCCCTATGTTTCATAATTTTTGAGATTTTATTTGTGTTACATGAGCTTGTTGAAAATAAACACTTTCTTATCAGTGGGGGGATAGTTCAAATTAAACAGTAAAATCTCTGTTTTTATAGCAGAATTTTTCCAAATTTTGTATTTGACCATTTTAAGGGAAATTCATGCTTTTTTGTCTTGATTTCTATTACAATTATTTGATTTATGTACAATTAACTAGATATTATATTTAAAATTCATGCCTGTACCTGAGCTTTAAAACATGTATCGCTAAATTATTCGCAAGTAGGCTTCTGTAAAATAAGGGCATGTGGCGCAGTGTATTGGACACTAGTGATCGTGATATCGTGAGTCCAAATCCAACAATCGTTGCATTGCTTCTAACTTCGGCAAGACACTACGTTTTCTCTATTCTCCCAGGTGTACAAATGGACCTGGTAAGGTCAAAACATAATTGCGCTGATCACTAGCTGCATTATGGGAGGCTAATAATAATGTGAAGCACTTTGTGCAATAAAAGCGCTATACAAGAACGTGTATTATTTATTATTATTAAAATATTGTTTTGTTAATTAGATAGCACAGACAGTACACTATTTAAATTCACGAAACCCTGCTTTTGTTTTTTTCCTATTGTTGGATTTGCAAAAACTATACATCAACCAATCAATATTTTTTTATAGTATATGTACACCTAGCTAGTATAATAATTATAATAATTATGTACTGTTGTTATAGCAATGCAAACATTATTAGTGTTTTTTCTTAGAACTTGTGTCTCATTGTTTAAGATAGTGTACAATGTATCTGTTGATGGATTGGCTACAATTAGAACTCTCATTAAAGGGACACCTTTAGGACCAACAAAGTGTCACCTGAATAGGGGTTGGCTGGAGTGTTAAAAAATAGTGATGCCTAAAGCTATGTCTACACTATCAAACTAGTTTGACAAAGAAAGTGTGATGAACCCAAATATGGTAGTGATATGACATCATCATGTCCATATGGGCACATCACATTTTTTTGTCACATAAAGTTTGATAGTGTAGATAGGACTAGAGATGTTTCCCAAAGGAGGGGTTCTACTTTATGTATTTTGTGTTGTAACAATGCAATGTTCTATTTACTGTAGTACAGGTCTGCTGGATAGTGGTCAATAAATGGACCATTTTTGTGGCCAGTCAATATTTCACAGACAATTTATGAGAAATTTAATTATTACATAATTATGAAAATGTTATTTGCAAAATAATTATGTATGGCCATAAGATGTTTTGAATCTAAAAAAAAATTGTTTTGCTGTTAAAATAAATTCAATTTTAAGAATGCCTTTACAGTAAGCAAAATTTAGGAGCAATGTTTAGAATAATGATAGAAATGTTGACATACTGTACAAAACATACTGGAATTCAGCTCAAGCCCTGATGTGCACAAAGACTAATCCGTGGAGGATCCAGGATTTTTAAAAAAGGGGCGAAGACTGAGGGCCCTAATGTCCTGTCTGTTTATTACATTGAAATTTCAGAAATTGAGTGGGGTCCGGGCTACCAGCTGAGGCCCCCATCCCCTCCTTTCCTTGGATCTGTCTAGCTGTATGCTAACATTAATTTAGTCTGGGCTCCAGACGGAGTTTTGTCTTAATATTAGTAAAAATATAAATATTTTGCACATATGGCGTTTCATATGTGTATTACTTGAGTTTGGACAAAAATCAAAACGACGACGTGTGGAATGACATAAAAAAGACAATAAATACAGACTTGGAGCAAGACTAGCTAACATTCTATGTTTTATATAATGAATATAAATTAAAGATGTATTGTGCCCCCTGAAAAAATAATTCTTAACAAAATTGTTTTTGAATATGCCATTTTAATGTAACATAATAGTTATCCACTTATTTACCTGAAAAAACTGTAATTTAAAGCAAAAAAATGGTCAAATTGGCTGCCAGCCAATGGTTTTTGGTGAAATTTAACCATTTAGTTTGTCATTTTATAAGTGAAAACATTTTTGTTTCATTTTTTGAAGTGATTGACTTTATTAAATTAATTAAATTTAGTTCTTCAAATTCTTTTCTAAAAAATAAGAAAATGATATTACTTTTCCTGGCTCCATTGATGTCTTCGTAGAAGCGCTGATTGCTGTCGGTAATCAGTTTCTGCTTCTGTTGTACGTAGCTAGGCTCACTGATTATTAACCGTGTTGGTACCTTCCAAGTCATGAACATCTATAAATATAAAGTAAAGCTCTGTCTACATTATCAAACTTTATGTGACAACAAAATGTGACGTGCCTATATTTGGACATGATATACTGTAATTCTCATAAATTTAATTACAGTGTTATGTTATCTATTCAATGTTTAGCCAAACATATTTATCAATAATAAAATATTTTCACCTGAAAAAAAATGTAAACATTTTTTTTAGTAAATAGTTGTTGAATATGCCATTTTAATGTTATATTTTATTTATTTATTTTTTTAAATCACAAATTGGATTTAAAAAAATTTTTACCTAAAAAAAAAAACTGGAAGCCTGATGTAATTCAGGCAGTGGGGTAACTGTTTTTGACTTATATTAGTGAAATCATTATTTCTTTTTCTTTTTTGTGAATAATTTCAAAAAAAATGTTATTCATTCTGTATTGTTTTGGGATACAATACATCTTTAAAAAGTCACTAACAATGTCAGTGGACCCAGCAAACTGTAATAGAGGTGTCCCTTTAAAATAGGAATTGGTCTTAATGTTACTTAACATTAATTGGTCTTAATGTTATTAACATTAATTGATCCTCGTTTGTTTCATAAGAAAGTCAGTCCGCGTAACTAGAAGTGTCACCTGAATATGGGTATCCCAAAGGAGAGGTCCTACTGTAATGCTGTTTGCATAATATTTATAGATAAGATTCCTTTGTTTACTGTGATACCCTTAAACGTAAACAAAAACGGCAACACTACTGTGTAGTCTGATTTGGTACTCAACCATACTCCATGAAGTAACGTAAAGGCTATATTATTTATATGAAACTCACACTCATTTATACCTACCAATGGACTGCCACTAGCCATGGTGGATCAATTCCTAGTTACAGTAGTAATAAGTATACAACCTAGCCTCAATATTTTATAACTTTATTTTAAAAGTTTTGTCCACTCGGCCATCATTAAGTCCCCACGCTACAGACTTAACTCAGCGATTGATTACATGTTGCTATAGGGACAGGTCATAGAGATATTCGACCTTGCTCATTGGAGCGTTACAAACTAATCGTAGGCCTACAGGTACAGTTATCTGTTAGCCGAGTTTTTACGTAATTTAATCCGTCAAAATTGGAACATAATAATATATCCTATAATTTGTATAGATTTTAAATGACGGGGGTTTTTCAGGTAAACAAAATTATTAGATAATACTATACTATATCTTCCATTTAAAATGTGTGTGTGTGTGTGTGTGTTAAATTGTTGCCGACAAAGTAAAAAAAAATGTCATGAACTTCCAACTTTATCCATCGTTCCTGTAGAATAACTACTATTCTGTAAAATGTTTAATTCTTTAGAGGCCTGATCTTGGGATTTAATTTGGACATTTCATAACTCGGAAATGCCCATTGTTTGAAGTATTTCGTTTAATTAAAAAACTTGGCCGGCCAACAAAATGCTGATATTTTCTCGGACGATGCCTACTACTTTAAATATTCGGTCAGTATGATGTTTGTTGTTTTTTTTTGTAAAAGCAGAACAATGAAACTTTATGCATGGACACATCGCATTTTTTCAAAGTTAATTTAATAATATCCGGCTGCGTACCACAATCTCTACAACGACAATCGACCCGAAGTAATTTTAATTCTCCTGTTTTCTTAGATTAATAATAGTGTTTTCGTCACCACGTTAAACATGAACCACGGGACTCCCATATTACTGTACGCATTCGCATTCATACAAGAAAAGCTGTGTTACCATGCCATAAAAACAAATTATTCGCTAATACATTTTTCTCATGAGTTAAAATGTTATTGTGAATAAAACACATGCTTTTATTCCTTGTTTAAATATATAAATTGTATATAAATAAAAGAGCGTAATATTTTTTGTTTAAATGCCATTATTTTTAGGCCTAAAGGTGTCGTGTCTTAGGTAGTAACGTAACCGCAAGCCTATAATAATATACTTACTCCCTTGACTTGGAGATACGATGATATGTGAAAGTTAACTTTACCTGTATAAATTATTGTTTTTTTTTTCTTTTCATTCGAATTTACACTAATCTGGTACTGTATATTCAGTTGCAGTTGATTGCACTAGAATTCGCTTTTTTGGTACTAAATCGGGGTAATTAGCGTTTTTTGAAATAAATAAGTATGCAGTCTAAACTTTGTTAGCAAGATGATGAACCAGTCCAATATAAACTATAACTAAAAACCATTTATCAAATGAATACACTTTTTAATTAATTTGTATAATAGTTCTAATTCTACTAACCTGAGACGGATGAGGATTATTTCGTCTGGTAACTGAACATGGTCGAGGCATACACGGTACACAATGTTTAGGAGCAAAGTCTACATCGTACAAACTGCGCAATCTGTCGCTATCAAAGCCAACTTCTTTTTTTCCATTCGGTATTTTTGAAGACGGGAAAACGCAAAGACTAATTTCATGTTGCTCTTTTATTTGTTTGGCAACGAGATTATTTTCGATGGTAGCTCCAACTGATGTTTCCCTTTCCATTTTTGAAGTTTACAGAGAGTTGCGATTTGCTGATGTTAATGCGAGATTGCGACTACTGATTATTATATGTTGAGAAAGTTTCTGGTTGGTAAACAATGACTGCATTGCTGACGAAACTTTTTAATTGTAGTCCGCCCTCTAGCGGCGTACTTGAACTGCGAAATTCGTCCGATCCTGTGTGTGAGAGCTGAGTCGTCATGACAATTACACAAACAAAAAGTCGTCTATCATAACATTTTGTCATTTTCGTACACAAGTTGTTGGTTATTTTGTAGTCTGTTTAGGCGTGGACCTAGCTTGTTAACTGTAGTCATGCCTGGGGCAGTTAAACCAAAGAAAAATATGCCTATTACGGAAGAAATTGCAGAGCTTCAAAGGAAGATAGCTTTGCTGGGTAGGTTGATTGTTTGATGACGGTGTGTGTATGTGCTGGGCTTGACGCGCGCGTAGGCTAGTCTTCCCAACCACACCCAGGCGCGGGACCTAGAAAGTAGCCTAGGCTCGCCTGGATGAGCCTATAGGCTAGGCCTGACCCTATATATCATTTACAGTTAGCAGCTAAGCATAGACTCTAGATAGTAGTAAACACTGTGTACTACAAGCAACACTAGCCAGTGAGTGTGGCAGTGCTGGCCAGCCGGGTCATTTTCTTTATTTGTTTTTGAATTATGTCATTTGAATGAAGAATTTTACATCTTCATTAATCATAATTATTATATTGCACTTGTCAATTGTATGACCCACTTTACAATGCTGCGAGAGGTACATAATGAATAAACAACAACAAATAATAAAATAGATAATTCATTATACTACTGTATTTTGTTCACAGATGGTGACCGTAAGGCATACTACGAGAGCTCACAATGGACGATGAGCCAGAATCGTGAGACCATAAGTAAAATGCGTAAAGAAAACAAAAAGCTTCATCGTAAACTAGCGGAGAGTAAAGCAGGAGATGAACGTGTGATAAGCACGGCTTTTGACAATCACATGGTTGAACGAGCAGCACTTCGAGGAAAATCGGGAAAAGTATGACTATTTTCAGTTTTTTTAAACATTTTGAGAAATTTTTTTCTGAGTTAAGGCCATGGGAAATACTTAATTGTTCTTACTAGCTATCCATTCGGCCCGCAATATAAAGGTTTATAGATTGACAGTTCTCTTATGTTTATATATTTACAATGTCAATGAATAATGTTAATATAGCAAATTCCAAAAACAATGTCGTCTCAATACACTGTGGACTTAGATATTACACTTTTTAACAACAGTAAGGGTCACGTCACAATGGTGCTGCCAACTATGGCACTATTTTGTCTGTCCAACCGAGGTGGTGTGAGCTACTGTAGTACACAGAGGTACCCCCTACTCATCTCAAAAGTGAAAATGAGCATTATGTGTATACTAGGCCTACAGTTTATAGTCCTTATCTGAGAAATGTGGGCCTAACAGGGTTTATTCTTTTTGTAGCTACCTTTTGTTTTGAAACAGGCCGAATAAATGAATGAATAAGCCAAAAATATAATAAATTTGGCATGTATATGTATCAATTTATAATAGACAATGATGTATACCTAGTATCTAGACAATGTTTATCATTTTAATAACTTTTATTTATTTTTATATTTTTAGGAAGCTATTCTTGTAATGGATCAGAAGGTTTGTGAAGCAAAGAAGTTGTTAAATGCAGAGAAATCAAAGACAAATTTGAAAGAGAAAAAATATGTCGAGTATCAGACGCAACTAGCTCAAATGAAGAAAGATGCTTCAGACGCTGACAGCCTGGCTGATGGCACATCAGATGAAGCAATGGTATGCCTGTATTACTACTTCTAAAGCTCTGACTACACTATCAAACTTTATGTGACAACAAAAATGTGATGTGCCCATATATGGACATGATGATGACATATCACTACCTACCATATTTGGGCATATCACACTTTTATTGTCAAACTAGTTTGATAGTGTAGACAGAAATAAATAACAGGTTTTAACAGAGTTTGTGTAGTGTGAATGCGATTTTGTGGGAAGTTCACAGAAAACCCAGTGAAATCAGTTTTTGAGATGTTTTAAGTTGCTGGAATCGTACTTAACTGACCAATCGCAGTACACTGTGCTAATAATTTATAGTGCTCCCAACTATACAATAGTTTATCCCTTTTTGCAAGGTTCACAAATATGTATATAGTTATATATAACTGTTATATTTTTCTCCCTTTTATTTTTCACGCAGGCTTTAAGGTCACTCGAAAACAGACTTGATAAAGCAATCTTGAAACTAAATGAGGCCGAGCACATTAATCAGACATACCACTCCATACAAGACCAGATGATAAAGGACAGTCTGACCTTTGGCAATGACCTTGATTCGTTGGAAGCCGAGATTGCGCAACAAAAGCAGGAACTAGAGGAGTTGCAAGCTATGAACAGAGATGCACAGATTTCAAGAGACACAGCAAAGGTACTAATTTTTTAAGAGCAATATCAACCTAATTCTTATTAGCTATTTTCCTTTATTCCCTGTATTTTTAAATAATATCAATGTGAGTACCACTTTGGGGTGAATCCTATTTACTGAAGCGAGATACTTGCTACAACAATATTTCCCCCAGTATCATACCTGTAATATCAGCATTTTAAATGTGTATCACTGTACCTGTGGTGCCTGTATCATGTAAGGATAGGTTAAAGGTTAGGTTATGGTATATGATACTGGCGATACATGTGAAACACATGTGATCCTGTATTAAAGAATTTTATTATGTTACTGGGAAAATCTAGATACAGTACCGAGAATTGGGTTGGTTTTATATCTCAAATATAGTTTGTTATTATCTGTTATAAGTTTTTGAAATGTTTGTTTTTATAAGCCATTACAAAACTATTTTTTACTGATGGTTTAATTATTAAATGAGCACAAATACATGTTGATGTGTTACACAGTACATGCATTATTGTAATTCAGTGTCCAAGGGTCCAATTAACTGTGTTTTTTTTTTCGCATTGATTTTTACTTTGATTTTGTATAAAGGCTGAATTGTCTAAACATGAGGAGACTGTGTATCGGGAACGAAGGGAGAGAGAAGAAGCATTGGCAATACTAAAGAAACAGGCAGAAGAAAAGAAGGCGCATGCTGAAAGAGTGGAACAGCGAAGAGTAAGAATTTATTTATAATTTTTTTATTTTATCACTTCTTGATATTAATTGTGTTGCATTTTTCAATATCTTAGAGGGATTTTGTTTGATTATACATGTTACACCCAAGTAAACCCCTCCATCGAATAACACCACCCCCTGTTGTATTTCATAACTTTTTGATACTAATTGTGTTTTTTAATATCTTAGCGGGTATTCGTTTGATTATACATGTTACCAATTACACCCAACAAAATACCCCTCTCACTTGAATAAACACCCTCTAAGAACATTTATTCAAATAAATACGATATATAAATTTAAAAGAATTGAATAATCCTTTTTTACTCTTTGTCATTCCATTCCGACAGCTCCAACGTTCATCAATGCAACAGGATGAGTTGACGTCAGAATTGAAACAGTTGATAAGTGGTGAAGAACAAGAAAAGAAGATCAGTACATATGAAGAAGCTTTCCTGACAATCAAAGAAGCCACTGGGGTATCAGATCTTGAGGTAAACAAGAGGGCACAATTGTTTTTTTTTATCTCCTTTATTCTCTCACTTCATTTATTATTCCTTTATCTAATTACATTTTCTTTCACACACTCTCACAGTTCATTCTTCTTATTCACTCATTTCATTCATCATTCCGTATTTATTCCTTTATTTATTTACTTCATTCATACACCATTATTCTTCCACATACCTTCACATTCATTCATCATTCTGTATTTATTCCTATATTCACTTCGTCATACATCATTATTCTTCCACATACCTTCACATTCATTCATCATTCTGTATTTATTCCTATATTCACTTCGTTCATACATCATTATTCTTTCACATACCTTCACATTCATCATTCAGTATTCCTTCATCTATTCAATTCGTTCATACATCATTATTCTTCCACATACCTTCACATTCATTCATCATTCTGTATTTATTCCTATATTCACTTCGTTCATACATCATTATTCTTTCACATACCTTCACATTCATCATTCAGTATTCCTTCATCTATTCACTTCGTTCATACATACATCATTATTCTTCCACATACCTTCACATTCATTCATCATTCTGTATTCCTTTATTTATTCACTTCATTCATACATCATTATTCTTCCACATACCTTCACATTCATTCATCATTCTGTATTCCTTTATTTATTCACTTCATTCATACATCATTATTCTTCCACATATCTTCACATTCATTAACTTAACTTACACCATTCACTTAGACTCTTAATGACATTTTTATTTAATACATCGTTTATTCATTCATCTTCAGTCCTTATTCATACAAATTTTGATGTATTTCATAGCTAAAAATAATGTGTATCTTTTATTGATTGAATGATTGATTACTCTGTCTATTGATCGTGTGTTTTATTCAAATATATAAAGATGATTTATTCATTACTTTAATGGTATGTTGATAACTTCTATCTAGATTATTTTAACACTTTAAAAAGTCTTTAAAAAAAATAACCTGAAGAATAAAGTGACGTAAATATACACAGATATATAAAGCATTAATTTTTGATATATTTGAATAGGCAACTTATTATATACTGTATGGATGCAATATTTATTCGTGTTTAGTTAAATATGTGAAATTCCTGTTTACCTTTTTGAATTAAAGTGAGTGAGACCTCCCTGAAAAAAAAATTGAATATTATGTATATCTTCAAAAAAGAAATCCAAAAAGTCTCCCAAAACAGACTTTTTAATTGTTAAAAATGTTTAAAGTCATTGGTGTTTGTTTGTGCCTCCTGTTTCTATAGCTTTTCTAATATAGAAAGTTACGTCGTGAAAGACCAAGACTCAACTGTACTAGTGCTAAGAGCAATTGGTTAGCAGTGGTGGCGTATTCCCATTCGTGGGTGCTGAAATTTTACTTTTCCCTTGTTTTCACCGTGATTCAAGACTTTTTAGCATTTGTAAATTTAAAACCATTAACCATTTTGTTTTTTTAATTTTAGGAAGTAGTGCTAAGATTTGAATCACAAGGCGACACCACTAAACATCTGCAAGAGTTAAAGGAAGGAGGTGAAAAACAACTGGTGAGATTGAAAGAAGACAAAGCAAAAATGCAACAGGAGTTTGAAGAGATGAAATACTCAGGAGAAGCTAAATTGTCCAGGTACCAAATTGGATATTTCTCTAGAAAGTTTGTTGTCTCTTGATATTAAAATACTGAGGGCGCTGTCACTGTTTTCGAGCAGCCTCAAAAATCACTATTTTTCCTCAGCCCCAAAAAAATCAAAACGTTCATTTCAATTAATATAAATTACAACATTTTACGGTTTTAATTCTAATGTAATCTAATGTAATAATTATATTGCAGTCGAATCTCCCAATCCCAGACCATCTGAAAACCAGAAACTCAAGTCAAGTCATAATTCTTTATTCAGTTTTGCCAACTTCTGCCAAAACTAGTAGATTTTTCTTTAAAAAACACAATTATGGTACAAAACATAACATCAATGATGAAAACAAGTGGTATCTAATGCATTCTATTCAGTTACTAGTCCACTGATTATTTTAGATTTGTAAACTACAAATTTTTTTAATGCGGAATACCAGAATTGATAGAAAACCAGACATATTAGGGGTGTCTGGTATTGGGAGAATTCACTATATGCAAATTATGATAATAATTTAAATGATGTTTTGTTTTTAGTGGTCAACGAATGCTGGAGGAATTCCAGAGCCACTTGAAAACAGAAGAAGACCGACGAGATAGTTCAAAGACAAAGCTGGATAAGTGCAGTAAAATACTCGTTAGTGTCAAGTCTGGAGTCGAACACCTTGCTGATAAGTTACAGCATCTCAAGGCTGTGAGTATACTTGTACCCCACATGATATTCTATAGTGTTTCAGGACATACCTCCTTAAAGGGTCTTTTACACTTGAAACGACACGGTTCCGGTCCGGCAAATGAAATGTGAATGTTTCATTTTCACAACACTCCACGCGGCTATGCACCAATCAATATGCGCTTAGCCGCAAGAAAACTAAACATTAAAATTTGATTTGCTGGAACCGTGCCAAAGCTGGTGTGAAAGACCGTTTAGTAAGTACTAACCCAAAAGTAGGGATACTACCAAATTTGTTGAGTGCTGATTTGCATTTCCCCGGAGGTGGAGCTGGGTGCGACTGTATATAGATTTTTTTTTCTTCCTTGTTTTTGTTAAATTCATTGATATTTTGTTTTGACGCCATTATGTATACGACGGAGAATATAAATAGAAATATTTCATGATAAAGTAGAGTCACGGTGAGTTACAATTGAACCTCGATGGACTAGGTAACTTCTAATAATAACTTGAGTACATGTCCAGTTGTTCACGTGTGTTCCAAATATAGTAACAAACGTCGATTACAAGAATAAAGTGATGCCGACAGAAAATCGTTGGAAAAGTTCAGTTGCTCTTGCCCCATGTTCTAAATACAGAATCAACATTTAGTCGATCGCAGAAGGGAAAAAGAAAGAAAATAAATAAAGAAAATACATAACCTGTATTAAGTGGATGTATTTTTAATAAAAAAATAAAATAAATGATCATGTTAGGTGTACGAACTATCTTTTACGATCTTCAAATCTCTAAATGGGAGAAAATCCTATTCTAGTGTGATTTTCTGTTAATTGTATGTATTGTTTGTTCTGGAATATAAAGTGAAAAATTCAAATCAATTCAATAAGCAAAATATTAGCTGAAATCGAGGCCTAATCATCATTTAAATTCTCTAACCGCATATTATTTGCCTAATTTTGCTGGTGGTAACACTACTGTGAACAAAGAATTAGCACTATAAACCATTTATATTTCTTTACTTTATAAAATATATTTTCATTTACAACACCTGTGATATACGTAATTAAAATTAATAATAATAATAATTGTCTTTCCATATGCATTTAAAAAACAAATTATCATTATTACCTAAGGATCATAAAATTAAATGTCCGTGAAATAGTATTATAATTGGTATGAATTATTGGTATGTAAATTACAGTATTATATAATCCGAACAATGTTAATGAAATTGTGGAATGAAAATATATTGTTCTTTAGAATAACTACATTCTAAATGAATTTTATAGATAATTTTTCTTCTTGCTAATTTTAAAACACATAAAGAAAAGAGTAACAATACTATGAAATTTACAGATAAAATCCAAACTTACATCAGTTTCAATTTGTTTTTCCCCATAACTTTTCATTGGTTAACGTTATCGTCCATGTTGTGGTAAAGCAAAATTGATTGATTGATGACTTTATTTCAGAATAACAAAAAATAAACAATACAAAGAAAACGAAAAATCGTACTAACATTATTATTATTTTCTCACATTTAATGAAGAGACTTGATATTTTTAAATGGTTTGGAGAAATTTTTTCCTTTTTTTTTTTGGTCACTTGTACAGTTTCTAGCAATATCCCTAAACAATAGTAATATTATATTGAATGTAGTAAAAAGCCTAAACACAACTTTCTACTCATTCTCACACCTTACCACACTAACCATCAACCCATACATTTTTACTTTTGATTTGACTATATGTTTATATTTTTGTTGTAGAATAAAGGTCATGTGCCACAAGCTCAGGTGTCACCTGAATCAGATGAGTACGTTCTGGATCTGCTGGCCACATGCGAAGAAAAACTGCTGAAATTGATGGAAGAACTAGGAGATAAAGGCCTTGAAGAAACATTGGCAACAATGGAACAAGAAGAGGTAAATATTGCTTGGTTTTGTAGCTACTCAGTCTCTCTGAATGAAAACAAAACTATGTTAAAGCTCTGTCTACACTAATAACCTAGTTTGACAAAAAAAAGTGTGATGCGGCGAAATATGGTAGTGATAATATGCTTAAATATGGTAGTGATATGACATCATCGTGTCCATGTATTTAGTGTTATATCTTGGGGTGGGTCAAACTTTCTGACTTATATGAATTCCCCCCCCCCCCCCCCCAAATACTTCACCACTACTTCATTGTATTTATTGTGTATATCCAGTATGTTATAATATTGTGGAAATAAATTAAATTGAAATATATGGGCACATCACATTTTTTTGTCACATAAAGTTTGATAGTCGGCCGTTCCAAGGCAAAACCATGTAACTCGCATTTTGGTCAATTTTGAGATTTTTACATTTGGGGAATTATTACAAATTTATGAACAAACTGTAAAAATTTCAGGTTTCAGAGATCTTTATTTTTAGAGATAGTACCACGTATCTTTAAGCAAAAAACAAATAATTCTGGTATTTTCCAAGGCAAAACAACGTATCTACCAGATACGTTGTTCTGCCACGGAAGTGCATACAATTTTCGCTTCAAATTCTCACAATAAGCTAAGTTACGTAATTTTGAGACAGAAACTGCTGATGCATGACAATATGCATAGCAACGATCTTAACTAAAAGTAAAAGATATATTAAACAATACTAGGCTTATTAGGCTAGACAACTAATTTAATGTATTAAAATTTATTCTAAGAATTAACTATATTTACGAAAAAGTTCAGGCAAGCTTGAAACTAGGCTAGGCTATTATTTTTGACAGACCTTCCTACCTAATCTAGCCTAGTACCCCAGTACTGTCAATTGAACTAGGCTAGGCCTAGGCTAGTAGGACGGTCGTTTTTGCATTGTTGTGGTAAGTAAGTAAGTCTAGCCTATATCATAAATAGTAGATCAAAATGGCTAAGCCTAGCTTCAAATGCACTCTTTGTTAAGCCAACCTAGTTTGTAGGCATTATTAGTGATCGCAGCCCTCCCTGTTGTTCAAAAAGAGTTTCAATCCATTGTTTTTAAAATCATCACAGTTACGTTGTTTTGCCATGGAATGACCACAGTTACGTTGTTTTGCCACAGGATATCGCAGTTACGTTGTTTTGCCTCAGAAATGACTTTCATTCCATGCACGTCATTTCCAAGGCAAAACAACGTATCTGTTAAAAGTGGTAATAACTTTTGATAAAATTGTTTAAATTATTTAACATTTCGTATTTAATAATAATTATTATTTATATATACTCATGCAAAATTTCACATCATTACGATAATTTGTTGTTGAAATGCAAACACTCAAACTTCAATTCAATTTTTCTCGAAAAGCAACATTTTGTAGTTACGTTGTTTTGCCTTGGAACGGCCGTAGTGTAGACAGAGCTTAAGAAAATCTTGATAAACATTTTACGTCCTGTATTTTGAATCCTATTTTTTTTTATTTCAGTCCGTATCTGTGTCTGTAAATAGGCTGGCCCGCCACAAGATTTGTATCTTCTTGGGCACTGCCTACTTCCTTTTATTGATATCTGTATACTTTTTTTATCATCAATTGACTTGTTATATATTTTACATATTATGTTTACCTCGTTTTCTTGAAGGAAGAAATAAATGTTAAGTTAAGTTGATAAGTTAAGTTGATAAGTTGATGGTAAGGAGGAGTTTCTGATTGGTTGGATGCTCACCCTATTCTGACCTAATTGTAGTGTACTTTATGCAAAGTAGATATTGAGAACACAAAATATGTGCAAGTTATTCTCGGGTGGGACTTGAACCCACAATTTCTAGATCACTAGCCTGGCGTTCATACCTCAAGACCACCAAGTTTGCACTGATGACTTGGGTCATTTGACTTGACCAGAATTGAACTCAAATCTCTTCCTTTTGAATAGTGTACAAAGTTCCTTAACGTCAAAGACAATGAAAGTAAAGTGGCATAGACATGTCTCGAACCCATGCCTCTTACATGCTAGTCCAGTGATATTAATCCCTCAATTCAATTCAAGTTCATATCTATTTAGCAAAAGCAGGGATCTTCTTGCAGTAGAAAAAGCATTTTTTTTTATAATTGTAAGACCCTTTAAAAAGAAAAAGACTAATGCACAAACATGAAGAAAAATTAATTTTTTAGCAAATTATATCATTCTTAATGGAGACATGGTAATCACCATGCTGCTGTGCATTCTTCACTAATCAAACCGTACAGTAGATCTAACTTGACAATAATCTTGACGTATCAAACAATATGGTGATTTGATTTATTCATTACCATGTGAAATATAGAAAATGAAAACTTCTAAATCCCCTGAAGGGTCCCTCGGGTAAAAGAACAGACCTTATTTTGAATGTTAAATAATACATGATAATTTTAATACAATTTGCAATGTCTTTGTTTTAAAAAGTGCATACTGTACTGTACATTACCTCTGGTAACAGTTTCAAAAAGCTTTTAAATGTTTTGGGTTTTTTTTAATGTTTACTTTATTATTTCTTTTCAACAACAAAACAATAATGATTTGTGTTTAAGACTATATTTTATTATTTATTTCATATATTTATTAATTATTATTCAATAAAATCAATAATTATTAATTAATTTGAAAAAAAAAAAAAAAAAAAATAAGTATTATTATTAGTTAATTATTACTTGTTAAAATCCATGATGGAAAACAGATTGAAAAAAAAACCATTACAGATAGAAAAACAGAATTCCCTACTGTACAGAATCTCATTCTGTACAGAAGATTCACTCTTCCCTGCTCATTCTCAGCAATTATAACAAAAGATACACACATATACCAAACATCGATGCAGTGTTCCCCAATATAGTTAATTCAAGTCCAGCAATTTAAGCGAATTAGCGATTATTATAATTATTGATATAATAATAATAATATAGGTGGAACTACTACTAAATACAAAAATGAATATTGTACCTTGTCTATCCAATTGACAAAATATACTGTAGGCTTGGTTGATCTTGGTCTTTGGTTCTAATGGCTAGGACTAGTGTACTACTAGATAAGTGTGTATGATTTTCTTAAACCATTTTGAATACCAGTTGGAGACAATTAGTCCAGAAAATCTTGCTGGCAAAACCTGTTTCGGGAGAACACCAAACATTAATGGCAATTAAGGGGCAGTTTAGAGGCCATGAGCATGTCCCTCAGCTAGGCATGTACATTTATAAAAATAAGAACAAAGCAATAAAAAAACATTAGATACAAAACTAGTCATAAAGTTTTCTTAAATCTGCTTTTGATGCTGAAGACATGCATTGACATGTACAGTAGTCAGCAAAAATGTTTTGAATAATAAATTATAGTGCTGATGTTAACTGCTATCTTTTCTAATACTGTAATGTTTACTAACTATTTTCATGATCTGTGTTCAGAAACGCATTTGTTCAATTATTTCTTACGAGATACTACTACTCTAATGGCATCCTTAGAGCTATTGCAAAATTAGAAAATATTCATTTACTTAATGCGTTGGTTAAGCTGTAATGACTTATTGGTAGGGTTCCTCATCGACTAATTGCTCCGTCACAACCTCGTCACATGACAAGAAAATGTTCACTCAAACAGCAGTCGAAATGGGTGAAAAAGTAGAGAAAAAATGCAAGGCAGTTTTATTAATCGCGAAACGAATGTGACCATCGGAGGGAATTGATTGCCTCGAGTTGTAATCTTTAAGGGCTGAGTGGCAGAAGTAATTTGAACGTGGACGCATCTTCCAATTTATCAAAACATTTCTTCATCCACAAATCAATGTCTCTCAACGTACGATTTGATTTATGTTTAAGAAGGTTGCAAATGAAAAATCATAAGCATTAATATTTTGGCTTGATCGTGAATTTTTATTTGACTTGTAATTTATCATGAATGTGGTACATAATATGTGCATGTCATTTCCTTCTCTAATGGATAGTTTTACAAATTATTTTCATTATATAATATTTTCCATATTTTTACAATAGTAGTAATCTTCTTTACATTACACTTTACACAGTTTGTTATTGTGTTGATGCCTGCATATTCTTCTAAAACTTCTAAATATTTAGTTCGTCCAGTTACTGTATGTATTGCTTTTACTGTTGGTCATTTTACTTTTCCCTTTTGTGACAATACGTAGTACAGTATTGCAAAAACATTTCAATTGAAAACGTTTAAAATAGGACAGAGGTGTAAATTTTCAGCTTAATCAATTTTGATAGCTCTCATATCACACATCCATTCACACAAACAACAATTAAGTTGTGAGTTACCCTCTAATTATGCCTAGTTTTAGCTTAAAGTTTGTCTACGCCCCTGACAATACAATCATTCCCTATTATAATATCCTCCACATTTGTTGAATGCAAATTTGACTTATGGGTAGAGGATAAAGAAAACTTATGGTTGCAGTAAATCTGCAGTTTATACTGTAAGGTGTAATCTCATGATCGATTATAATCCCACCCCTTATTTTAAGACACAATACTTTGGTAAGTCCATTCTAACGAAACCCAATTATTATCCCACCCCAAAATGTTCACATTTTTAACAATTATTATTGTATAGTTTATAAATATTAATATACCACCAGACGTATGATTATGAATGTTTTTATTTCGTTAGTACAATGTTGGCTACGAGACGAACCTTCCACAACACAACACTCGTATCAAGTTACCTACCACTCATCCGACCAACGTTTATGATGGTAAGTTCAAATTTACTTTTTTAATATATTTTACATTTTGAATATTTGGACTATGCAGAATGATCAATGAGTGTCGATAACCATTTGGATCCAGACCGTTGGAAATCCTACAAGAAACAGAAATTGCTTTTTAATTAGGCGAAAGTTTAAAGAATAATGATATTGGACAGGATTTGAAAACAAATAGGCAACTATTTGCCTGCTAATTTGCTACTCCAGTTGCCCGGATTGAACTATAATTCTTCTTTCCATGTGAACTACTATCCCAGCCAAACTATAATTACTACTTTCCCAGTAAAATAAAACTTTTCTAGCCCAACGAGATGCATCTGAACATGTACACGTATAACCTCCATTAATTGCCCACAAGATTTGTACAATATGGTAGAAATTAAATCATAATTTTGTTTTTCAATTCACTTTCAATTTGTGACGGTAAGTATTGTATTGTATTTATGTACATTGGCATTTTATGAAGGAAGAACATAGTAAAACAACTACCGCCCTCTACAATTTGATCTCTACATAATAACCATCAGTCAAATAAAGGAGAGATTTTTTTTCCCCTTGGGCAAAAGAAAAATATTACTACAGCACTTACTATACTAATGAAGATATGTACTCACAGTAATCATACAGAAGCTTAAAAAGAAAAATTAAGTGCTTTGTGTAACCACCTCCATTCATAATCATAATGTACCTAAAATTAATGGCCAGATTTGTTTGGTTGTCTGGCATTCCACTGCTTAAGATCTGTGTAACATAACTTAACTGTAGAAGGTTTATAAAAATCTTTTTTTCTTTTTTAAAAAGAAAGGTTTTATTTTACTAATATATTAGTACACTATTTGGCTGTGTATTTTCAATGTTTAAATCTAAATTCAAAATGTATAACTTAAGTTATTTCCAGAGTTTTGTTAGGCGATGTAAAATGGATATTACTGTATAATACAAGTATTTACACATAATTATTTAAATTTTATTCGATTTTACTCGATACAACTGCAAAAACCAACTTTATCTTCCCACTGGGCTAGTAATCACTAGATTTTGCTAGTCCAAAAAAATTATTTTACTAATCCACTCATATCGCACCATGATAGCAGGGCCGCCATAGGAATACAAGCATGTTGTGCGCACCAATAGTGAATAATACATCTCCAATTCAATGGTAAAATACTGTACTATATATTGTTTATAAAATGTATTAGAAAATTACTACATGTTACAATTATTCAAAAACAGTAAATTTAGAATACTTTGATTTTGTGTGTTCAGATTCTGCCTATCTAGCCTGGCCCTACATATCAATAGTATTCTTTATCGTTTCCTTCAGTTTGGTAGCGATTCAGAATTTGTTCATCTTTCTTATATCATGGTCATCTTTGTTTTTTTTTTTTGGTGTTTCTTTTTAAACGCAATTATCAGACATAACTTCAGTTTGTTTGATCTGCCTAGAGGCTCTTTAAAAGAATACTATTTGACGGGATAGACAGCTTTTGATGATTAAAAGTGAAAGCCATTTCGATTCCTTCCACAATCTTCTTAATTCGGGATTAAAATTATTTGAAAATTTCTACTAATGCTTAATGCATTTATCATTTATTTTGATATCTTTAATATTTATTATCCTGTTGGGGATGAATTCATTTCTTTTATTTGATATTACTAATATCTTTACATTAACAGGGGGAAAAGGAATAGATTTCTTGTTGAAAATGTACATTATATGGTAAATTTTATGTGTTTTATTTTCAAGGTTTCCTAATTTAGTTGCTGTACAACTGCTTGTATGATATTTCAATGAATTTGAAATTAATAAAAAAAGAATGTGGTTATAATATTAATAAATTATAGCACTGCCATTACCAACCAGATGTATTGTAACCATAATATTATTCTAATTGTATTTATTTTTAAAGAATATTATTTGATTTGTCTACAAAAAGTAAACAAAATATGTAATCTATACAAACAGGTGTCAGGTACTGTAGCAATGTATGACTATTATTACTATTATTATTAGTATTAAGAAAAAAGAAATAAAAATATAATTATTTAAAAGAAACACAATCTTTAACTAGAATTTAATTCGTCACTTTGACGAATTATAGGTGATCATTTTTATAATTTTATTTACATTAATATTTTTTAAACATGCACGTATGTTAAAATACAATCAGAAAATGTTGATGTATGCCATCCTATTATACGGTTATACTATAGTGCTGTGCCTATTATATGCCATATACATTATGTACAGTATATACTGTATATCTATATACAGTTAGCATTGGTGAAATTTTTCGGCACTGATGACATCAAAATAAACTTGTGGATAACAATATCGAAAGATAATGAATTGAGCAATAAAATATAACAATTGGAAGAAAATTTGGCACGTAGAAGGGCGGTGCGCGCTCTTTAAAAATTGTATAACTTTGACGAAAGAGATGAAAAAACTACTTTTTAACTTCAACTGGCCATATGATAACGTCACAACATCCGATAGGCTTAATTTTTATAATAATTCATATCTACATTTCACCAGCTCTCATAATAAGTTATAAACATCAAGGTCAACTTTAATTCAGAAGAGCCGTAAGTTATTCAAGTATACCTTGTAGGTGAAATTACGTAACCACCGTTATTTAAATTTTAAGACGTGATGACATCATCCAAATGAAAATATTGGCAACTCATAAGTAACATAATTGGTTGAGGTAGAATATATTAAAAATTTAAAGAAAATCGATCACAGATAAGCGAGTTGCGCTCTGTTGAATATGGTGGTCCATTACAAAAGGGGAAAAAACCCTATTTTAAAAATTCATGTGGCCAAATGATGACGTCATACCATTTTGTACGTCTAATGTGTATATACATTTATATCTACAACTCATTGGCTTCCAGAATAAGTTAAAAAAATTGGGGGTCATCGTGCATTCTGAAGAGTTATATTAATTTTAAAAAGGCCTTATTTTTTACTATTTTTAGCACTTTTGTACAATTAATGTGCGCATTTTGTCATTTTTAACCTGCTCGTATAGCGTTATTTTAAGTCGGAACAGACTCAAATTTGGTGAATGTACTAAGGATGGTGAGTAGAATACGATTTGTAAAAAAAATTCATATTTTTTACGCATTTTAAGAATTGCGTGCGCATTTTGTCATTTTTAACCTGCTCGTATAGCGTTATTTTAAGTCGGAACAGACTCAAATTTGGTGAATGTACTAAGGATGGTGAGTAGAATACGATTTGTAAAAAAAATTCATATTTTTTACGCATTTTAAGAATTGCGCACGCAAAAACGCATTTTTGCGCAGTAATTTTTTGAAACACGCAAATGGCCTAACTCATGCTCTAAATTGATCAAAACTTAATTTGGAGCTTTTTAAATTTTTAACGCGCAATTTCACGTGCATGACCTTGAAAAATGTAAGTTTTTATTTGTTAATATTTTTATCCTTCACCTGAAGTTTACGTATAGTGAATTGTATTGATATGTGATAAAGAGTTATGGAGATATGATTGATAGTGTGATTTCACAAAATCGCGTATTAATGACGTCACGGTTGAGTGATCACGCTGAAAAGCTTATTATGGCTAAGTTAAAGTATTTGAAAGACATTGTGAAATTTTTGTGATCATTGTTATTCAACTTTTTAAGATAATTGCTAAACAAAAGTGTACAGAAAGAAGAAGAAGAATAATAATAACAATAAAGATTTCATACAATAACAATAGGTGATCATTTTATTCTAAATGATCACCTAATTAAAGGGTGATCCAGTTCCAACTTCCTTTGAAGGAACTGACCATTGAGGGCCCTTGAAATTCCCTGTAAGATATTAAAGAAAAAACAAATAAAAAAATAATGAACAACAATGATATTGATAGTACCAACAATAAATGTCTAATGACGTAATTATCATTATCAAGATAGGAATAAAAAAAACTAAAACATTACATTTTGTGACGAATACTCTCACCACCGTCCTCAGCATTCTACATAAAAATTTCAAAGTTTCAATACAGTTTTCAATTCAGTACATTTTTTTAAAATTAAAAAACACTGATTACTGTAATTACACTATAGAGAGTATACAATATCTCCTATAATTATATATAAAATATGTATTACTAATACTACATTTTTTTTTTTTTACTAAATAATTTAGGTTGTTTTTTGGAACATTTATTTCTAAATTTGACTGTTAAGATAACTGTTTTTTATACTACTGCAAATGCAATACATTTTACATTTTTCTCTCATAATGTTAACCTATTAAATATTACAATAATCAGAATAAAATTATTATTTAAATTTTCAAGGTTGCTTGGGACAGGATCTATTACATGAAGCGCCAAAAGCAATAAAGTAAAAAAATAATCAATCCATCATCTGCGCGATAGTGTGCAAACAAAATAATAATTGAAACTTGGCTTTTTTTTTACTGTTATAGTTTGATTAAATTTACTGTATGTGTGCGACAGAAAAGTATTTACCTATAGTCATTGTAAGAGCAGTGTTCACCAAGTGCAAATGACATCTGAAAAGTTAATTTAGAAAAAAGATATTACAAGGTTACCATATTTATTCAAATAAACCCCAGGGGGCGTTTATTGTTTAGTCTGAGGGTTTTTAGAGGGCGTTTGGGGAGGCGGTTATTTTTTTAGCATAATAATAATAATGATGAATGATAATATAATAACATGTATTTAATAAAATAAATTCTCCCTAAAAAAAAATCATTATCAAGAAGTGATAAAATACAGCAAAAATTCTATTAAAATGCTTGGTCAATTGTAGATCATGGAAGTCAATGAATTATACTATCAAATAGAAATTTGTTATACAATATTGTGTGTATGCATGTGCCGGGGCGTTTATTTGAGGAAAAGGCCCCAGACGTTCATTCAAATAATACGGTAATTCAAAAGAAGCAAAGATATTATATAAATGGCTATTCATTTTATTATTCAACATTTATTTCATCAACATTTACACAATAAGCAAAACAAAAATATAATTTGGTCGATCAGGGACGACATAGATATGTCCTTAAATCCCCTATTGTAGCTACAAACTCCAAACATATTACAACACATTAAATTAACTTTTAGTTTTTACTTTCTTTTCAACTCAGTTGTGAATTCAGCTGATTATTTAACATTTATAGATGAATGTTATCATGACTTGGTACATAAACATGCAGGTAACATGAATGTGATGCCATTTGTATAAAGTACTGTAGGCTAGTGTCTAGCACAAGAGAGGGACCAATCAGTTGCACTATGACATAATGCTCATAAACAAATATAACATTAACAACAAATTATATAATAATATTTGTTAGTGTTATTTTTTAACAATCGACTGAGCATTGCACTCTATTTAGTGCAACTAAAAGTCCCCATGAAAAAAATGCTAGCATACATACCGATTCATCTAGCTTTGCAGTAGACTAATCTCTGTCACACTGTCAAACTTTACATGTGACAAAAAAATGTGATGTGCCCATATACTGTATGGACACGATGATGTCATAACTACCATATTTGGGCACATCACACTTTTTTTGTCAAACTACAGTAGTTTGATATGTAGACAGGGCTCAAGTCTGTATTTATTGTCTTATTTATGTAATAGTCTACCAGTCGACATCACTTTCCATTTTGTCTAGTCGGAGCTCAAGCATTATACGTATGAAACACCATGTGTGCCAAAAATATTGATCTTTTTATCATTACTAAGTTGAAATTCAGTCTAGAGCCTAGACTAGCTTTACAGTTAATGGTACAGTAGTTGGTTAAAAAAAACTAACCTGTAATTATTTAGGCTTTCATTAACAAAAACAATACATTCGTATGTTTAAATGGCAGCTTCTTTTGTTGTATAAAACCAGTTAGCATGTGATGTTAGTGCTCTCTAGATTCTTTCGTAATGAAAGTTATTTATAGATTTAATACAGCACAGGGTCATCCTTAAGATTATTTGTAACCACCGGATGAATCTATTGGACCAAATCCAGCCATCAATAATGTTAATACACCTATAATGACATTTTTTGTGGAAAAAAAATTGATGTGCCAAAACAGGCATTACATTTACAGGCCTGTCATATAAATTGTCTAGGCCAGTTTACGTGTACTTCAGTTTAAACTACAGTACTAATTTAACTTTTTGTATAGACTTTGTAATTATACAACATCACATCTCTTTTTTTTTCAAAATTGTTTTAATTAATGTACTACTGTACTGTAGTACAGTATGATTCATTTTTACATCAGTTCATTTGCTTTGGTCACTTCTTTGCTTTAATGTGACTGACAAAAAATGCTATACATGTATTAATAATAATTTGTGTCTGTTTCCGTAAAATTGATAATAATGTTGCTATAATTATTGCATCAATTGTACAATAAACTGGTATAAATTCTTGATTGATAAGATTGCTAATTAATATTGTGGCAGAAATTATTATGTTATGGACATCATTCTTATGTGAACAGGCAGTTTCCAAGAATGGGCGTCCATCGTGCATCCTTCAAGTTTGTGTTTTTATCTACTCAGGAATTGGATTTTGATGAACTTTACACACAATTTATTTAGTATACAGTAGTTAGTATTCTGTTTACTTTAACTAAGTAAAGTTGTTTAATTTTTATGGGAATATTGTCTATACAGTAGATTAGAATATATTCCTAGAAACATTTTAAACATAAAATTATTAATATAACATTAAAGTTTTAAGACATGTAAAGCTTGCTTGCTTCCTCTTCAATTAAACCAGGCCATACAAGAGTGATATCCATTTTGATGCTGAAACATAATTAACTTTTGATTTCAATTTGTAATTAATTAGGCTCATCATTGGCTTTTTTTCCTTCTAATTAATCAACATTTACTAATGCAATTATAATATGTAATTAATGTTTGGCATGATGCTGTTTGAGTACCTGTATTACAACACAACAATGCTTTCCAAAAACTACATATTGTATAATAAGGCTTAGGCAATAGTGCTGTTTTAACAAATTAGAAAAATGCTAGTGTGACAAGGCTAGGATTTGTATTTAGAACTTAAAACCTACAGGGATTTAGCCAGTGGTGATGGTGGATGACAGAAAGTTAAGGGATGCCTCATTCACACTGGATTTCTGAGTTTCAACATAAAAAAGTCTTTTTTTCCAACCTCGTCTTGATCAAAATATCCAAACTGCATGTTTTATCAAAATATATTTAATATTAAAGGAAGAATGATCAAGGTTGATTGTTTTAATTACCGAACCTGCACTGCCCTCTTGGTTAGCTTGACCTCAGAGATACTACTATATGCTGCAACCAAAAGTTTTAACAGGACTGAACACTTTGAGAAAAGTGGAACAGTATGCAACTTAAGATCCCTCCTTTTCAACTACAATATATTTATCCATGTTTTTTGTGCGTATTAACTTCTTTATATAACTTGCCTGCAGTATTATATTATTACAGTACATGTTGTTTTAAATGCCAAAATTGCCATAAATATTTCAGTATACAACTAACACTGTTAGTTACATCTCCTTACTACCTGCTTTTCATGTCCATTACTGCAGAAAATTCCCTAATTGTCTAGTTCTGTAGGTTTAAATTGCAACATTACATTATATTGTTGTGTGTCTGTTGCCCAATAAATTCCTATTTCTACAATTTTGTTACATTAACGTTTGAACTGATGTACTGGTTTGATGAAGATTAACGGCGCGCACACGTAACCACTCGCTCTTACGACTGTTTATCATCTATCCTTCACCGGTTGAAGTCCATAAAAGAAATATTGCGCGTGTCCAAAAACGATGTAATCAAACGCCTTAACTAACCTTCGAGCATACCCTACAAACAAACATGGCAGATCAAAGTATATTAACAGGAATCAACACCCATTTGATGCGATCGTACGTCATAAGCCTACAGCCTGTTCCTTTTAACTCTCCCTACGGGCAACATTTTAAGATGCTCTCGAGATCCAACTTAAAATGAACTAACAGTCCCAGCTGTAATGTGCGAGGCATTTGGAAAGTTACCTCCATTAAAAAACATTGCAAATTGCTCGTCGACTCGAAACTCCATCCGTAATTATGACATATGATATGTAGGATTGTTACGGATAGTGCCTTTACCTTGTTTCTATATAGGTGGATAGGTAGTAACTACTACGCTGCAATTACAGTATTTATTGCATTTAAAATTATGATTTCTCTAAATACGTCCTTCTTTTCTCCAGCTTTAAACTCTTCTTTATGACCGATCTATTTAACTTATTGTCTATTTCTGTAAAGTTTTTCAAAAATGAACATTTTTAGTACAGTATTTTCATAAATAAAATTATGTTTCTAAGAAATCTTTTTTCTTTTTTTGCAACCATATTCTTATTTATTTCTGCCAAATTCTGCGAAAATAAAATGATGATTTGTTCTATTTTCACCCCATTAAATTGTTCGCCTTAATTTCATTCTTAAAATGCACAAAACAACGCAATTTAACAACATTCTATTTCTGCTCACAATGTTTTTGTACAGAATGTGCATAATGCGTTTGTGCGGATCACCTGGCTAGTTACCTTTTTTTTTTACATTATTTTACTGGCTTAATATTTAAAACTTAAAAGACACAGTTTTCGCTTTTGGAAACAGTAGTGGGTTACCCCAGTGTTTCAACTCTGATCTTACAGTATCATCAAATGTTTTGGCAATTCCAGATTTTTGTTACATTTTAGGCAGAGATGCAGAGACTTTCCACAGCTATTTTGATTTTTGTATCAGCTATATCATTTGTTTTGGTCTAAGCCAAGGCTTTCGTACCAAATAGTATCTCATAAGACACCCTTTTCACTTTCAGTCTCTAGGTTTGAAACCAAAATTCCCCTAAACTAGGACACAAAGGTGGAATAGTTTGAGGATGGTGTAGGTCGTATTCCCAACAGTAGACTCATAGACTAAAAAAAACAAACATTTTCTTTCTTAAAACAAAAATAAATGAATTACTGTAATAAATAATACTTTGTCCTATAATTCAAGTTGTGATTACACTAGGATTACATTATGATCTGGAATACAACCTAATTAGGGAATGATTGAGCTATGGGATTATATTAGGTCAAATACGATATTTTAAATTGATGAAATTAGTTATGCTATTAACTATGGACTTTACATACAGAGTGTAACAGCATTGAATGAATTTAATATTAAAAAAAACATAATTATAATCATCTTCAAGCTTAAACTATCTTGCGTGATAAGTAATTTCCTTTCTGCAAGATCCTCTATATGGTATTGTTTTATTGTTTAATCATATATTGCAATTATTTGTAATTGTTTTACCATTGTACCATTGGTAGAAATTAATAAATGTTTGATTGATTAAGTGGAAACTCGGATTAGGTACTTATTGACCAATGGCAGCCCCTAACAAGATTACCACACCAGGAGATTATCAACTAATCTGTTTTAATAGTATACCAAGTTCTTTAACATCATGCACTTTATGTACGTGATAGGAGCAATGGTTTCACATCCCATTCAAAAGATGAGGCAATAAGACTAATTAGCATCTTGCCTAATGAATTTTTATGAGCAGAATAACTGAATAATTAAAACTACAAAATGGCCTATTTAAAGTTTGATTTTATTTATCTTTATTTTTCATGTTTTTGCAGACAATACTTGAAAGATAATAAATAAAATGATCAATACAACTGCAATTAATTGTTCTTACTCAACAACAACTTTGTTTGTCACACTCAATATTATCTCATTTTATGTTCTACATTAATTGTAGCAATAAAATTTTAATCTATTGTAGGCCTACTTAGCTGCATCAGTTTTGAAGCCGTAACAGTTTGATTACACTTAGTTCTATTGTTAACACTCTAATTACATTTCCTTTATTGACTCACTAGCAACAAATATTATTTCAATTTTCAGTAAATTGAAAAGAATCGTGAGGATCCATCAAACAATTAAACTAATTATTACACTTGCCACAAAGCTAGTAATATTTATTATTATTGATTTCACCAGATGTGGCAAATAATATAAGCTATAAAGATGATATTTTATATATTGTTTTTATATTTCTGTTTCTTTAAACAATACATTCGCTAGTGTGTGGTCGAACGGTTAAGACAGTAGAACTAGAAATAATATGTAGTAGATATGTAGACTCCATTCCACTCACTCCATATAGTTCTGGTGGAATGAGTCTTCTCAGATACAGTAAGAACTGAACCAGTCCAGTACACACATCTACTATCTAGCTCATTTGTACTTTAAAAGAACCTAAAGTTCTGTCTACACCATCAAACTAGTTTGACCAAAAAGTGTGATGTGCCAAAATATAGTAGTGATGACATCATCATGACCATATGTGGGCACATCACATTTCTGTCACATAAAGTTTGTAAGTGTAGACAGAGCTTTATACATCTTCTGAGACGAGTAAGTTACCCCGGTACTAGTCCCACACAGCCACTGTCTCACACAGCCACTCATCATAACTTAGTCCAGTCTTTGGCTGTAGAGGTCACCCAGTATAAGTAAATAAAAAATAAAATATTAATAATAATAATATTAAATTGGGAACATTTTATTGATGACAGTAGTGGATTAATTTTCACCTGTTCCTTTTCTAGGATGTATGTTTTGTATGTTTCAATGTTATTTCTTTATTATGGCGACTAACTGTATGCTTATCTGCTAAAGCTATGAATACACACTATTTCTTTAATGTTTATTCAACTTATTAATTATGTATGGTTAATTCTTCTTAAAATGTGAACATTGATTCTATTTTTGATTACAATATTGTTTGCATAGTGAAATAAAAACTAGTTTTGCAGTACACCATGTAGGTTTTCAAAAAAGGAAATAAAGTTTGGTTGAGAATGTCTCATGATTTGATTATTTAACTTTTAAGTATAATTATTTCAAGTTCAAGTTTGTTGAGTATTGCAAATTTGATCAATGTGATTATACCTTACAAATAAGACAATGGAGTAGGCCTTACAGACAAACTGTTACAAAATGCTAAAATGTTGACAATTCCTTTTAAAGTATGATTTAATTTTTGAGCTACAGTTTGTTGAATATTGCAAATTTGATCAATGTAATTATACCTTGCAAAAACTTAGAAATAAGACCATGGAGTAATAGGCCTTACAGACAAACTGTTACAAAATGTTGACAATTCCTCTTTAAAGTATGATTCAATTTTGTAGTTATGTTATTGCAAATGTTGATCTGTATGATTATTACTGTTTACTTAACGGCGTTGTTTTCCTTCGACAGATGACGAGGACAGCGGCGAGGATGAAGATATAGTAACAAGAGATAAACTAAAAAAACAAGCACAGTCAATTGTTGACTCAAAGACGAAGAAACACAAAGTTCGTGCTCGCAAGAAGAAAACCATCACAAAGTGAGGATAGAAAGATGCAAGAAAGACAATTTTTTTTAAATAAAGTTGTTAATTTTATTATTAAAATCCTGATGTTTACAATTAAAATATTTGAAAGGTAACACTCTTTATTTAATTGCTTCGAATTGTATAATACCTTTTGTAAAAAAGTTTCTGCGAATTCAAAAATGTATAATAAATAATAATTATTTTTTTATTATTAATACTGTAACATACATAAATTACACAGTCAGTTGTATTATGATGAAATGTACAGTAGCAAGACTGCAGTAGTGTTGCTATTCCATTTATTACAATTATTATAGGCCACATATTTGTTACTTTACCAGGAAAACATCAATTGTGTTCACACGTACAGTTAACTTATTCAGGCCTGTGTTTACTCATTTATAACTTTGATGTACACTATACCTCCGATATAGAAAAGCATGCGCTTCCCATCGTGATTACAATTATTTCGGATGTTTAACCGGTGTGAACGTAGAACAAGCTAAACCTCGATGTAGGCCCTAACTCTCGATGTACTATATAACTCCGATAGAGATACAGTACTAGAGCGTGTAAACATAAGCTGTGTGAACAAGTACTAAATTAAGCGTGCATACAACGTAGTAAAGCTTATCCGAATCATTATCAGAGTCACAACCGACGAGCTCGTCTCCGTGTTGTTAACTCCGATACCTCCGTGTTGTTAACTCCGATACCTCCGTGTTGTTAACTGCGATAGGTTTTAGGAGTACAACCGAGATGCAAATTTAAATATCTGGTAATTGTTCTATTGCCGTTATAATATATTGGTTTCCATTATTAATTTATTGTTTAAATTATTATGCAAAAATATATATAAAATTCGTTTTATGTATGCTATGACTGTACACATTTTCTTTTCAAACTTTAAAAATCAGGTTGATTTCCACAAATTCATGAACCTCCACAATCATAACTTTTATTAATTTTACTACATCGCGATCACGTGGTCTCACTAAATGGTCATGTTAGAACAGATGCTAGCATCTCAGTCCCCTCAGGTCTTTATCAAGCACTGTTCTGTGTCCATTTTGTCTTCATAAAACCATCCGTCATGATCGGTCGGTGCATTGCGCTCACTTTCACCATAAAGCACACACTTATTTTACGCAAAGTTTAATTCTCTACGCAAGATACTTCAACTTTGTGATCACTTGCGCCGTAAAGATCTCACTTTGTCCACATTTATTTATTTCTGTGTGTGGACATTAAATTTAATTGCGTATCCCAGTAGACAGTACCCCGTATGTACGCGTTGTTTAATATCATGTTTCGAACGTTTTTACAGGACATCTATGCAGTACTGACAGGTTTAATGTTTTCTTATGACTTAGTATTGTAATAAGAGATCCCGTAGGAAATGGAAACATAATATATAAAAATATGTATAAAGTTTAATAAAAGTGAAATATAATAACAAGTTTTTTCCGTCCAGTAGTTATGGATATAATGATGGTGTGCCAACCAGTTCTGAAATATTCAACAGATTCAAGAAACGAAAGAAATAGTATTCCGTCCATTGTTAATAAAACCCAAAATAATAATTGTATACCTCTGTTGATGAAATTGTAGAATATGAATGATTTATAAGTACATAGTTTTTCCATGCTTTCAAAAGGTTCGTCCAAAACACTGTAGAAAGGGTAATGGGCCATGGTAAAATATAGGGGATTTATAATAATAAAGGTGGGTTGTTCCCACGAAAGACAAAAAAAGGTAGGGGGTTATCCAGGGACGCGGTTACAGTAGTCTTTTTCTATTGGAGGGAGACATGTATAATTACCATCCTATGTACAATAAAATTGTCCACATCACCAGTTAAATGATTGCAAAATATCCGTCCGTGCAATTTGTGTCTTTTGAAAAGATAACCAAAACTGTCGTGTTTTAATCAACTTGTTTATGTATTGTATAGGCCTATTTACTGTAAAAAATAAAATTGTCGACTTTATTTCAAATGTTTTTTACTTTGTTTTTGCTTTCATCCAAAGGATCCTGGTTGTTATTTTAATGTTATTATGTTATTTGCCTTGTATGTACTGTAGGCCTACTACACCTTTTGACAAAAGCACCAAACTTGGCACAAACCTTTGGGGTCTAACTAATGATGGTATGACGTCATTTGGACCAGTCCCCTTTTTATATATATTACGTAACTATGTTAAAATAAAAGTTTTAAACATGTCAAGTTTGGTGTTGTCCACATGTTAAAGAGTAGGTTGGGTTATTGGGCTATATATAGATATTCTTTAATCTTTGTAAAATTTAAAACTAAATAAATGTATATAGACCTAACGATAAGAAAAATATGTCGATCATAAGCAAACAAAATTAAAAGCTCGGAAAACATTTTCCAGTTGTCATGCTTTTCGGTTGTATGTTTTTCTTTATTACGCGCAAATTCAAATCGTACTTTACGTAACACCTTTGGAAAAAAAAACAATGAAATGGCGAGGTAAAATTATTTTCGAATTTGTTATGCAAATTTTTTCAAGTCTGCACGGGAAAACATTCGTTTAAATGGTTAACGAGCAGTGAGTTGCCACATTCATCGGGCACTTTAGTACAACAACGAAATGTTAATTGGAAAAATATGTAAAAGGGGCTTAATGTAGTGTGTGTGTTTTTAAAGCTTATTCGATTCGTAAGGTTTTCGGACCCATTATGTGGATTTAAAAGTCACAATAATCTTTTAATGACATAATAAATGGAACTGAATCATTTTAAAGTAATTGTTAACGTATCATTCACATTCATTCACTCACAGTTTTCATGTAATGGAATTCGTGTGATTGCTTACGTCTTTAACTATCATGGACAAAGGTATTTGTTATATAAAGTTAGGGAAGAGTGAAGTAAAAAGGTAATTTCATTCTTCCCTGATAATAAAATAATGAATAAACGAATGTCTATTTCCATATCAGAGTGAGTGATTAACTGTAAGGTTGAAGTAACTTTTTAATCTAGATTACTTTACCACGCCAGTCTAACGCTTTACGTGTGAACGTACACTTAATACAAAGAGTGACTCCGAGGCTTATTCCGTCCCTTATTCACTTCGTTATTTAAGCGTGGTTCCCACTAGCGACGCAACGCAAGGACGTAACGCAACTCAAGTGAATTGACCAATCACAAGCGATGGCTTATTCGCTTTTGATTGCTGTCTATAACTTCGCTTGTCATTGGTTAAAACGCTTGCGTTGCGTTTACGTCCTTGCGTTACGTTCTAGTGGGAACCACGCTTACGTGTGAACGTACACTTAATACAAAGAGTGACTCCGAGGCTTACTCCGTCCCTTATTCACTTCGTTATTTAAAGATAACAAGCACTAAATGGAGCCTAAGTTGGCATAATGAGCAAAGCCAACATTATTAGAGAAGTAAAATATACTTTATGTAGGCCTAAAGTAAAGTAAAGTATTTTTATGATTAGTATCCCAACTAAAGCGTTATTACATTCATCAGTAGTTCGTAGACGTTACTGCACCTGACATTCCATTCTAAAACAGCCATCTGTACCATATGACGTCATACGGCATTCGTGAGTGTGCTTCATGAAACAAATAAGTGGAATGAAAGCTTCGTTCTGTGGTAAGTGAATTTTTTAAATGTTTGTATTACCTAATTATTGTATTCTTTTTGCCGACCGATTGACAATAGTTGTAATTGCACAACATTTTTCCTCCCTAAGAATAAGTGTATACAATTCTATAGTACATTTACAGGGATTTCAAGATCGGATGCGCATGTTATAATTGTTTTGACCGTTTTTTCTGTTTGATCGTTATGTATAAAGCTATGAGGTAAACAAATACTTGTTTGTTGATATAAAATTTGCGGTACACCACGTATATATATAGTTCTGAAAAGAACTGTTGAGATTCTCGACGTTTCGATCAATGTAGCCTACTTTGATCGTCCTCGGGAGTGATACTTTTTTTGTTACCTCCATGAATTGAATTAAGTTTTGGTACATTTAAGATTAATTAGTATTGGGTTTTTTTATGACAATTCATGTTTAACCATTGAAATACTATAAGGTTTGTTCTAATTTTGTCCTCCGTTGCACTACATAACCACTGAAGGACTTTTTAATGAATGCAAATAGTTCTCGTTCATTTGTCATTCCTCTAACACTTCCAGACACCACTTTTTCTATTAATATACATATATTCTTATTCTCTGTGTCATTTAAGTTATTAATGATTTTAAACTTAATCTGTAGTGTTAGAATTCGACTTATTCATCAGTGCACTTAAATATTAAATGCAATTAATTTGTTTTCTAGCTGCATTTGATGTTATTTTGAAATAGACTGCAGGCGGTTTTTGGACGAAGCAGGTGTTTTCAATGACTAAAAAATCGTTTTAATGAAAAATCTTATAATTATTTCAGACGCGCTGTCACCGGGAAATGAAAAATTATTTGTACATGCAAAGTTGATTTTTTTTCAATTTTTAATTATATGGTCTTATATTTTGTTGCATACCTAGTGCTATTCCGTCTGCTGTGTCCATGAGTGTTCTAATAACAGTTATTCTATTAGCTCTCTGTTATTGAAGAAACATTGGTTTAAGCAGATATTTCGCACGGGAATGTCAATATACAACATGTATGCATTACAAAATTCAAAGATGTATGTGTCCCCCAAAAATATGACAAATGAAGATTAATAAAATCAGACTTTCATTGTGCCATTTTGCAGTTTTTTAATAAAGTTATTTATTTCCCTAGAAAAACATCGAACAAAAAAAGAAAATAAAACGGTTAAATTTACGCCAACCCCATTATCTAACAGAAAATTGTTTGCTTTCAATTGCATGTGACATTAAAATGGCATATTCAACAAAAATATTTTTGTTTTCAGGGGGACACATTTTACCTTGTCTTTTGATTGGAGGAGTGGATCACATGATATTCATTAACTACTCCATTGAACTACGTCATTGAGAGTAGAATACATACGAGTGCAATTTCGTATTTTTGTCACCGTACCGTGCCCAATCGGAACGGGGTGGCACGAGCCTGTTGACTGATCGCGTTTGAAAGAATAAATTAGAGTAAAAAAAACAGAAACATACAATTATTTTTCATTATTAAAATTAATATGCAACATCTTAACCATTAGGCTTGGTTCATAATGAGACGCAACGCAATGACGTAAGCGCAACGCAATGACGTAAGCGAAATTCAAATGATTTGACCAACGAACAATTGATTATTCGAGCCGCTTGTCATTGGTGCGTTGCCTTTACGTCCTTGCGTTGCGTCCTAGTGGGAAGCAAGCTTTATGGATAACTGTTCGCAAACGTCTTGATCCCTGATATTACATGTTTCCTTTGAAGTTTGAGAGATTATTAACATTAATAATGCCAGCATCGCGTTCAACAAAACCAGGCACGAAATTCATTTTATTTCCTTACATAATTACAGAATTAAAACTAGTATAGTCAAATAAAAAAACAATCTACGAATTATATTTACATAAATTCGTTTATGATATCCTTCCTCAATCGCTTTATGTCGTTCAATCTACTCGACTTTCATTCGCGTCTCAATTACTTCGTAATACTTCCTAAGACTATATCCATTGATTGAATGTACATTGTTTCCGTCGGCGATGAGAGGGTGTATAAGCACGTATTTAGCCTACAAGCACGGATCAATGATAAACAAGAGGAAGGAAAAAATTTTTGGATAGGATTAGTGTTGTTTCCTTGTCTTAGAAAGCACACCCATTTACAATGCCTCTTGTAAAAAGTAATCTAAATTAATGAGTATTTTATTTTAGTATTTTTTATAAATTCAAAACGTTGGTTATCATAAGGCCAATATAGTATTTTACAAGAGGCCTTAAAGCTGTTTTAGTCATTCGTCGTAACATTAAAGTGTGTTTACCACTTTGGACGCAACTTAACGACGTCGGCGCAACACAACTGAGTTGACCAATCACAATATCCATCGCATCGCGCGTGCTAAAGCTTGGTTCCCACTTCTACGCAAACGCAAAGACGCAAGTACAAAGCAATTAATATTTATCCGGCATTATTACCCAACCACCGCGTTTTGGTTGGTAAAATTACTTACGTTGCAACGCTTTTAAGTGTTGCAACGCAACAAATAATAAAATATTGCGTTGCATCCTTGTGAGCAAAGTTTTACGTCGCGAAACAATCTTTATCATCTACGTTCGACGGACTAGCACTGATAAATTTACATACTTCATAAAGTAGGCCAATTATTAGATAAAGGAAACGTGCTTAAGCAAATGTTTACACCTATTGGGTGAATGAACCACAGTATGTACTCGTTCACAGATGTACGCTCTACTTACTACACAGTTATGTTCCCAAGCGTAATAGTTATTGATATTAATATTCAAATAATAACATAGAATAATCAGATGGTGTAGAAAGGATTAAATTATCAGTCATTTTTAGACAGATTTGGACACTGGAGTGGTTTTAGTTAGTTCAAGTAACGAACACAACTTTATAATAATTATTTGGTACCAGGATATGTGTTTATTTCGTCTATTCTCGATTTATTAGGCCATCATACAAAATAATGTCTGTTCCTTTGTATCATTGTTATTCTTCGTTTCTTCAGATTTGTAGGCATATAATAATAATTTGTACGCTCCCCTGATTTGTATTTAGGAAACTAATCCGTGAAAGTAAAAGCTACCAAATTCCACATAACTGCATTCCGTTTACCAGTAACTCCATGTCCATACCAGCTAGTACATAACTCGCATGTTCTCAGTTATTTGAGCATCTAACTAGACACACAGAATGCATGTTTCCTATAGCTATAGCTTTTTTTGTAATGCGAATTAAACTTCCAACAAATGAAAATGATAATAATTTCATATTTATTCATTTAATCTTCTCCAAATCGTTTTCTCTTTTATTTGGTTAAAAAGAAGAGATAACAAATCTTGCTGTTTCATTATCTAACACTTGAAGTTACCGTATATATTTATTCATTTAATCTTCTCCAAATTGTTTTCCCTTTTATTTGGTTAAAAAGAAGAGATAACACATTTTGCTGTTTCATTATCTAACAATTGAAGTTACCGTAATATTAACAATTATTCCATAAAGTAACCTATCGGCAATAGTCCATAATAACAAACCGAGGTTTACCCGAAGTAAGCTACCGAGAACCGTATTTGTCTTTTGTAATACATTGTTGACTGTTCGTATTGTGTGCTGAGATGTCTCAGCTCTGAATGTAAACGAGTGAAAAACCAATCTTTTAAACTTACTTTGTCACTCTTTTGAAGAGAGGTAGTATTAAAGACTAAGTGAAACTCATTCTTTGAAATGAGTGAATTGCTCCACTCTTTTGAAAGAGTGGTTTTCAGTTGTTTAAGAGTGATCCTAATACCACTCCTCAAAAGTGTGAGCATTCACTCTAAAAGAGTGGATTTTGTTTCTTTCTGCTGGTTCCAATGAAGTTGAGCACTGAATTACAAAATAAAGATGAATAATTAAAATACTAAAGCATGTCCTTTTGAAAAAAAATATTAGTTTTAATTTTTGTTGTTAAATATGCCATTTTGTGTCACATTAGTTTATTCACTTTACCAAAAATAAGATCGGAAAAAAAACGTATTTGAAAAAAATGTAATTTAAAGTTGATTGGAAGTCAATGGGTATTTGGTTGAATTTAAACGTTTATTTTGTCTTTTTACCAGTAAGTGAAACATTGTTTATGGAAGTGATTAACTTTCTTCAAACTGCGAAATGGCCTGCCTAAAGTCTATTTTTTTTTAAATAATCTTCATTGTTCATGTTTATGTTATGTTTACTTCGCCATAGTTTTCATATTCATATTCATATTTCATATTTTACAAAAGTAAGTTCTAAATTAAGTGCATGCTAATGTTTAGTTTAATCATGGATTACAATTATTAATTAATTATTTAATCCATGGTGAAATATATAAATTTATTTAGAAATACTTTCCATCACGTGTCGATAAATGATCAATTCAGTTGTTGACATGAAACATAAAAATTATTTAATTATTCATTAAGTTTATTTTGAATCTTGTAATTAATTAAGTTGACTCTCTATAAATCTAGACTTTGTATCCTAATTTGCTCGTTATTTAAGAAATCCATGATGAAGACTCCCTTATAATTTCCAAACATTATGTTTGAATTTTAAATGAATTTCTTCTCTGCGTATAGTGATTTTGTATCGTTGTTTTCTAAGGTGCTACCAGTTTTTGTTATGAATGATTTGAAATTTGTTTATTTTTAGATATATTTTATTGAAACACATATAAAATAGGGATTTTTTCCAGCCACTTACTTTGTGTATTCTATGATGCTTAATGGCAATAATGAATAAGAAAGGTTTGTATATTTTTCCTACCGTACTTCTACTGTATCTTACCCAATCAAACAAAGTTTTGTTTTATTCTTTTCTAAATTTGTATTTAATATTTAAACTACATTAGTTTGTATTGTATGTTTTTGTATGTCGCTAATCTCCACCTTTACTTATGTTATGTTAACTTCATCACAGTTCATGTGATGCACAAAAAAAAGAATAAATACCGTTACTCATCTTTAAATGGAACCTGAATGATAGTGATTTCACAGATGACAAACCCCTTATCCCAAACCGGCCTTTTATTTTGAACCTGTGATTTATCGTTAACCTCTACGATTCCTTTTGAGACACCGTCTATTCATCTTTTCACCACTTATAAGCGGTAACATTTCCATGTTTATAACACGATCCACTCGTTAATTCATTCCAATGTAAAAGGTACTTTGGATAACGCAATAATTAACGTCCAGTGGAACGTGCCGGGTGGGTATCATGATGTAATTACGGTAGGTTTTGGTTCGTTACTTTACAAAAGCTTGGCGAAAAGGAAGAAAAGAAGCAATTAATGCGATATTGCTTATTATTATTGATTGTGACTGAGGTATAATCAACCGATACATTACAAGCCATTACCAGATCCTGTGAAATCTTAGTTAATTCGCCAAGCAATCATTAAGCTTCATTGTGACTGAATGAGCCCTGCTTTATTCTAAGAAGTGATTGTCAAAGTTAGCCTAGCATCAGCAAAAGGTTCTGTAGATTAACTTTGAAGAGAAGCTTTACTGTATAGCCTTCGCTGAGCTGTGTTCGAAAGGTAGGCCTAAGATTTTTCAATCTCTTTTATCTTTGCTTTTCTTCTCCTTAACTAAGCCATTCTCCTCACTAAACCCATTACTTAAGTCATTTCCTGTACATAGTACTCCACAATAGTACTTGTTAAACTTAAATGATATTTGACAAAGATTATACGCTTTGAAGAGATTTAAAACGGTTTTCAGAATTCAGAAAGGGATGTGATGTTGAAAGATTGTTTTGACAAGACTGTTCGGCCTTTTTGATCAAGTTTTTTAAGAGTTTGCGTTCGTTCGTTCACTTACTCAATGTGTATTTGTTAACATTTAGATTTGTTAGGTTAGGCCTTAGGTTTTTGTTCGCAAAAATGATTCACTGAAGAACAAAAACAATGTTTTTTTGAATTATTTCTAGTCGAATTAAATGTCTTCTCAGTCCAATTGATTTAGTCAAACTGATGTTTTAATCGAGACAATATTGCTTCTCCATAGCAAAAATTGACCCCAGTGTGTAAAGAAAGACTTATCTTTAAACTGTTTTCAATCTTTCCGTCGTCGTCGTCCTGCCAACACTATCACTTATCTCGCCACCTTTCCATCCACCTTCCCACATATACACCTGTTTGTTGTTTGATAAGTGTTTTAGTCGTATATTATTGAGTTGACTATTGTTGAGTTTTCTTAATTATTCATATGCAGTATATATGTGGCCTACCCTGCGTACCAATTTGATGAAACATGATGTTCCCTAAATAAAAGCTCTGTCTAGACTGTCGAACTTTATGTAACAAAAAATGTGATGTGCCCATAATATGGATATGATGATGTCATATCACTACCTTATTTGTCAATATCACCCTTTTTTTGTCAAACTAGTTTGATAATGTGGTCAGAGCATATTGTCATTTGACATCTTTGTCAATTCGTTTACCCCAACAATTAATTTGTTTACCCCAACAATTAATTCGTTTGTCTCAGCATCAACGCAATTTTCCTCCATTTTCCGATGTCTGCCACAGTGTAGTTTACCATTATATAATATACCAAACGTAATCAATTCACAGCGACAACCATTGTATGTTTAACGCACTTTATGCAACCAATATCTAATGTATACTCGCATAACAAGAGTTCATGGATTTTTAAATCAAGAAAACACATTTATGTCAATGTACGTTTTTATGATAGCATTTCAGCACTTAGTTATCGTCATGTTTGTTAAGGTAGCATTATCCTCTGTATTTAGACAGCTGACAGTCGAAGCGCTCAATTAATTCATTTAACTTGCATTGACGGCATTGTGCGATGAGATATATATGGCTCGTATTAGGCAATGTTATACAATTAGTGAAAGAGCTTTCTTTAAATTATGTCAAATTATCTCCTGTAGAAATAATAAACATGCAATGTTTTCGTTTTCATGAAACTGTATTTCGCATCATCGTAAATGTCGTTAAAGCTGTGTTATAAATGGAATCTATATTAATTTGAATTACTGTACTTCTCTCTGTGTGCAATGCATGTTTCATATATACTCACAATACTCTGTTTAATGGTCTAACTCTGATTAGCGCAGGCCTACAAAGACTTATGTAGCATAAATAGCACACTCGATATTTAACGAAACGAAGTCTGGTTAAATAGTACGTCAGTCCGGGCTTTCCATGAATGAATATATTAATCTGAATTGAAATATATATTTATACTGGGCGACCTCTTCAGTCAAAGACTGGTCTCCCAGAGGGCCCAGGTATAATCAGTGACTGTGATGTACTAATACACCGGGGTAACCCCCTACTCGTCTCGAAAGATGTACTAGGTTCTTTAAAGTGCACACGAGGTAGATGTGTACACTGGACCTACGGTTTATAGTCCTTATCCGAGAAGACTCGTTCTACCACCAGAACCATGGAGTGAGTGAGTCTCGAACCCCTGCCGATGTTATGGCTACGTAATTACGGTTCCACTCTCTTAACCGCTCGGCCACTCACTCACAATCTTCCTATTTAACGAACACAAACCATTCATTACCTTGTTTTACCATTGCAACTACAGTATTCTATAAACTATCCGACTGCTTCCATTATAAACAGTGCCGAACACTGAATTGAATTTTTTATGCGGAGTACAACAAAATACTCAAAACAACCGTGAGTTCAATAGAACAATTAACTTGAACCATTAAATGATACTGGCAGTGCAGTAGAACGTATACAGATACGAAAATTAACCAATCAAATCGCATGGATACACAAATGTGTGTTACATTAACAGCCAGTAGGTCTAAAATGATTTTATTAATATTATTATTAGGTATGTGTCTATCGTTACGGGTGGATATGATGTTTACGATACAACATTCGCTACCACGCGTTCACAAGTCATTGCGATAATGACATTGACAATTCATGCAAGTAGGCATATAGAAGTAAAGTAAATTTAGTAACATTGCAAAAGTAGTTGAAATGGAACAGGGCGACCATGGCATTTCTTTCTTGATGGCTAATATACCGATAAAAGTCATATACACACCACAGTCCCCTTAATAGGGGTCACCTCAAATAGGAGTTGGTTATACAATAGGCCTAACATTAACATACTACTATAAGTTAGTTTTCACGGTTGAATCATCACTACAGTGTTGCGACGTACGCAAAGCAGAAAACAGTGAATTAAAAATATATCGTCTACGGCACTCTGCTTACGTCGTCGGTTCCCACTTGTGACACGCAATGTTCTTACGGTACTTTGCGTCGATACGTTGCGCAGTGCGCTTACGTCCTTTCTTTGCGTTCTTGGGAACCAAGCTTCAGGCAGGGATACGTACAATACTCTTTCAGAAATAGCGCCCCCAATACCAATTTGATAATCAGCCGATTCCGAAAGTATGATAACGGTATTGATGACGACATAGACCCACTTTAATGAAGCCTGTCAGAAATACCGTTTTCGTTGATTATCTCAACTCTCCCTGTCACTTCATGTTTAATGGTAAGTTGAATTACTGGAACCGTCCCCTTGCTGCAATCGTAAATTAAATTGTTCACTTAGTTTATAATACTGCGATACTTGATATGATGTGCAACCAATGACAATACACGCTGTATTTATTTTTGTTAAGCGGTATGATAACATTTCGGTAAATGGATGCTAATTGCTTTTAGCTTTCTGTTCATCCATCTCATAATTACAGAGATTATTCGCCTAGAAATGCTCAGATCGTAATAACAACGTAACAGTGTAATAGCGCCACCGCCAAAATAATAATCTTTATTTATCAAATTACTCCACTCCCAAAGACTTGTAATAAGACTTTGTTTATGTAGAGCATCTTGTGTATATGTTTGTCTTGTGAACCTCTGAGGGTCCCTAATGATCAGCAATAGCTGGATGGATCACCCTCATTAAATATGGTTAAAAAAAAAAAAAAAAAATTTTTGACCAGACGTTTCCCCCTTCTCGGAGTTATGTACTTGATACTTATACGGTACACTTCGCTTCTACTAAAGGAGTAACCATCTTTTCAAGATGAGGAGCTTTATTTCAAAGTTTTGTATGGTAGGCCTATATGGCGGTATTCCGATATTGATGCCCGTATCACGAGGTTCTATAGTTCGGTTATTAATGAACAATATTTCACCAAATTCAACCGTCAATGGTCGTAACCAGATCGGACCATCACTCTCATTAATCTGCATGTGTTTACGAAATAATTAAGATAATAATTCTGAAACTAATGAATTTCATGTCACTGATACGTACTCTTCGTCTAGAACAAATTGAATTGGATTATATCACATTAAAATGTTAACATCGACACTATAATATTAGTAATGCTACACATTCAGGTATAATTATGTTTATATATAATAATGCTAATACAACATAAACTGCCATAAAATCATTAATAGTATACTGTGGAGTTACTCATGTCACGTTACGCTTTCTGTGTACTGCAGTTTGTCATCACTTGACAAAAACGCAAAGATGGCCGTGCCCAGTTGCTATAAAACAAGTTCCCATTATATTGATCAAATGACTTGCGTTGCGCGCATGTCCTTGCCTTACGTCATATTGCTCAATGTTCTGCGTCCTAGATGGGAACCATGTCTTTAGTACCATACAAATACTGCAATCTTCAAACATCCATTTTTAGGCGGTAAATAAGGAAGGAGACGGCCTAATAATTTAAGCGTGGTTCCCGCAGCGGCACGCAAGGAGTAAGCGCAAGGCAAATATCGATTATTCGAATTGTCGTGTAAACTCGTTTGCCATACGCTTACGTCGTTGCGTTAAGTCCCAGTGGTAACCAAGCTTAGTCCTACTCGGGATCCTACCAATATCCATACCAATTGTACATTTTGTTTGAAACACGTTTCTATCTAAAATAAAACAAATTAACTGTGTAGTAAAATACAAGGCATTCTAACTTCTTTAATACATTCACTATTAGTATATTACATTATCGATGTTCGCTTTTCAAACATTAAAATGTGTGATGCATCAAAGTAAGATGTTGTTATTGTAAATTTTTTCTCTGGAGATTGATACTGCATTTAGATCCTCATTGATTACCTTTCAAATTAAACATTTACCCTTCACTTGACGATTCACCTTCCGGGAGTCAAATCGTTAACGGCTTCAGTAAAGTATTCTCTACCTCATCTCAATCCTTCAATCGTCAACGGTAACTAGTGGAGTCATTTAGAGTCGCAGTTAATGATAGCTTGGCTGTTATTTATCATCCACCCCTCACCGGCCTGACAACTTTAAAATGTATTTGCAATAAATTCTTACATAAAAGGCATGAAAGCTACACATGCCATAAGAGACAAGCAAATATGTTGAAATGTACAATCTGCTGTACAAACACGAGTTACTAATGTTCTTCTTTGGTCCCATCTGCATTCTTTACATTGGTTTTAATGTCGTAAATTACAATCTTAGCTTTTTACGGACACCAAAGCCAGCTTCTTAAAATCATGTAATGATAGAGTAAACCCTGGGGTTAATGTTATATTAACAGTTGATGTTTATCTGAAGGTGTAAATGACGATGAATCATGCCATTGAAACATCAGTTTGTGATGCTGGTGACATGCGTAACGAACTCTTAAAATGTTTTTAAAGATTGATAGTCTGTTCCTACCATATCACAACTGTTTTTTTTTATAATGTCGAAAATATTTCGATTTATGAAACGTTTCAAGTTGATGTTTTTTGCAACACTTCAAGTTGGCCACATTGCCTAAAAGACATAAAAAATAAAATAAAAAAGTTGACGTTTTATTAAACGTTTCAAGTTGACGTTTTACGAAACGTTTCAAGTTAACGTTTTACAAACGTTTCAAGTTAACGTTTTACAAACGTTTCAAGTTAACGTTTTACGAAACGTTTCAGGTAACTTTTTACAAACGTTTCAAGTTAACGTTTTACGAAACGTTTCTGTTTAACGTTTTAACGTTTAAGTTGAAGTTTCAAAGTAACGTTTCAAGTTGACGTTTCAAGTTAACGTTTCACGAAACGTTTCAAGTTAATGTTTTATGAAACGTTTCAAGTTGACATTTTCATGTTGACGTTCAAGTTAACGTTTATGAAACGCTTTAAGTTGACGTTTTATTAAACGTTTCAAGTTAACGTTTCATGAAACTTTTCAAGTAAATGACGCACGTTTGATATTAATGTAACGTTTGCCTTTTTCATTTGTCTAGTAAAATGTAGTAAATTCAATCTTAATGTCAAACCAGCTATTACGAGACTTAATATAGGCTATATAGACTTGAATATATTAAACTAAAATTGTTGTCGATAATATTTCTCACAAATGGTTCCCAAATAGAACAATTTAATCTTGATTCGCGTGGGGAAAATCGTGGTTGCTAAAATGATTCACCCCTTAAGAGACACTCAAATACACTGCTCCATCCAAATTACCCCATCCATATTCTGCGGTTTCTATGAACCCCTAAGATAATCCAATTAATAAATTGAACGCTTTTAATGAGGAATTCTGGATAATTGAATTCGATATTCCATAATATAAAATTACTTGCAATCATTAATACTCACTTTTTTGTGGTGTTGATTGTGAAAAACATAACCAATTATTTTCCAAAATGGCGTTCACAAAACATTTTTATTCGTTTTCCACTAGGCAAATCTATTTTCGTGATTCGGTTTATGTGCTACTACGCATGCGTACATTATTGCCATCTACTTTTTGCAATACAGAAAGTACAGCAACCAATCAGGAATCAGGGATCGATTCGCGCGAATAAATGCGTCTAGTAAATTAAAGATAAGCAATTTAAAATGAACTGTTATGTATAATAAAAAGGGTCATATTAGGTAAAAGCCATACACCAGGTTTAAACCCCGGGTTGCCCTTTAAGAACTGCTACGGACGGCATAAACCAAAGCACTGTTTAATATACGCCAATATTCTTTTTAATTTAAACTGAAAGTTAAGATTTGTAGAAACAAATTTGGTCGGAGACATAATAAAACCCGACATTAACGCTGCTTTAATAGCATACGGGCTTAAAGGATAAACTTTATAGTTGATCTGATTGTATTTCAAAGGTACTAAAATAAGAAATAAATAATCAATGCGTGCCATTTCGCTTTGTTCTTTGTAATGTTGAACTATATTTTAAATAGACTGAATATTTTCAATACTGTTAATAAATATTTCTTGTGTCATATGCGCTGTAACAACCCGAATAATATACTGTTTTAATACAATATCTTTTCTATTTTTTTTGTAACAATTCAACCTCAAAATACTCTTAGGCCTATTAAGTTATGTATTCGGATTTATTTTTGTTTTTTAATATATCGATAAAGTTATTTCTCTACCGTGGGTAGCAACAGGCCGAGTATGGCAAAAGGCTAAGAGTGAGGTAGTTAGGTAGCAACAGGCCGAGTGACATATAGTTATAGGTGACAAAAGACCGAGTGTCGTACTTAGGTGGCAACGGACCAAAAGTGACGTAGTTCTGTAGCAACATACCGAGTGGCATTGTTAGCTGGTAAACAGGTGTGATTCCAAAGTGACAACATTTTCCTCTTCAAGTTCCATAAATTTCTAAAAAGCAAATTGAACGTATGTCCTATAGGCCTAATTCCCTTATTACAGACACGAAGGGTGGGAACGGCTTTATTTAAAGGTCAGGTGCGGGCAAAAAATGTCTATTGATCATACATTCCAATAATTATCGATCTATAGTTTTCCCTATGTTTCATAATTTTTGGGATTTTATTTGTGTTACACAAGCTTGTTGAAAATAAGCACTTTCTTATCAGTGGGGGGATAGTTCAAATTACACAGTAAAATCTCTATTCTTTTGTACACAAATTTTGTAAATAGAGAGGCATTTTAAAAAGCTATGAAAAATAAACGGTGTCGTAAAAAATGTTATTAGATGACTAAAAATAGGTAATATAACTTGTATATTACATTTCTGGTATTTTTATTCAACTTCAGATTTTTATTTTCATGCTATAGCAAAAATTATCCACCGTATATCCACCATCTTTTTTCACCTTCTAGGGAGTCACCAGACATGTTCTTACATTAGGTTAACTACCTAACTACTGACAAAAAAGTATTCCTGGTTTTTATGGAAGAATTTTTTTAATTTAAGGGAAATTCATGTTTTTTCGTCTTGATTTCTGTTACAAATATTTGATTTAAGTACAATTAACCATATATTATATTTAAAATTCATGCCTGTACCTGAGCTTTAAGACAGTTTAACTTTTTCAGCCTGGTTCATTCTTTACTGATTTCGTTACTTCGGAATTTTTATCACAGGATACGTTTTTAACTTAATTTTGAACTATTTTCTTTTTCGAAGCGTGTATGGTATCTTAACAGTGCAAAAAGGGCGTGATCTTCCGATTTAGGTTTATCGGTCCGCGTAGCCAGTCTCCCTCGATGGTAAGAACACAATTCGTTTGTACTCTACATCCTGGCCAGGCCTAGACATCTAGTCACAATCAAGCAAAATGAAACATAGGTTTGGTGTTGACGTTAATAATCTGCTAAAATTACCCGTTTCATTTTGTATTTTAGATCGTTTGCTACAAACATTTAATTATGCTACAGAGGCGTTTACTGTTTATAAAATCTGAAACTCTATTCTTAGGTATAATTGTAAACGAACATCTAAGTTGGAAACCGCACCAATATTATGTTGCAAATAAAGTATCTAAATCTATAGGAATAATAAATAAACTGAAGTTTACTTTCCCTCAACATATTTTAATTACATTATACAATTCTCTTATCCTTCCTTATTTACAATAGGCCTACTGCAACCTTATTTGGTGCAGTGATTATCCTTCAAACATGGATAGGTTACTAAAACTCCAAAAACGTGTTGTTCGAATAATCAACCTAGCACCATTTGCCTCAACTTCTGAACCATTCTTAACCATAACTTAATTCGTTACCATGTCCTTTATGGAAACTCCTATTCGGAACACTCCTGTGAAACGAACGAGAGAAAAGATATATGTTTTAACATATTCAGGGGAAACTTTGTTTGGTCCCGAAGGTGTCCCAAGGTCCTACTGTGCTTATAGAACGCTGGTATACTACTTATCATTTCTTACAAATTCGATATAACGGTTATGCGGTTGATACCATTATATACCATGATATAGTCTTCTCGGATAAGGACTATAAACCGTAGGTCCAGTGTACACAGTTATAACATGTGTGCACTTTAAAGAACCCAGTTCATTATTCGAGAAGAGTAGGGAGTTACCCCGGTGAACTGGTTCACGAAATAGCCCCTGTATCAGAGGGATTTTGATTGATTTACTATTGGTAATCCTTGGCCACATTGCCTAAAGACATAAAATAAAAATATATAAATAAATATTATTGTTATGGTAAAGAAAAAGTGTACTATATGCAAGCGAAAAATGAAATTTGTGATATTCTATGCCTGTGCTTAATCAACTAAATTAATAAATACAAGATTTAGTAAAGAATGAAAATAAACGGAAAGGAAATAATGAAACTCGTACGCTTCCCTGTAATTATTTAATTATAAACAATTTTAATAAAGTCACCATAACGTCTGTTGCTTGAGTATCAATAAGACTTAATTTTGTAATTTTATATTATGGATTTAAGTTTCTTCATATACCTTAATGTTTGTAAATATAATATACGAATCGATATCTTTTATTCTATATTAATAATGGAATTATTTTGAAAATATTGTGTTCATGTATTAGCGTCCTATTTGACGTAAATGTGCTATTATTAACTTGTATTTCAATAGTGCAAATCATTCGTTACTGACGTATATTAAAAAGTGTTTTTAATAATAATATCTAACTTGTGACTCCTTGTTGTAACACGTGACTTCCAATAAAAACTAAAATTCTCTTTTTGCGATTAGATTCAACGAAGACACTTAATATTATAATTAAATTAGAGCCCCTTTAAGGGGACGCTTTTGGGACGTACCCAACAAAATGTCTCCGAATGAATACGGGTTGCCATAAGTTTTCAAACATTATTTCTCCACGTTCATTTCCGTGGTCTCTCAATCCTAAATTCCAAATATTTTTAATTAAGTTATGAAGAGGCGTGGTAATTTGTCGCTGTGGAACTCAAATTTTACAGCCGATTTTCCATTACTGATAGGCAATAGGCCTTATTAAATTTGACGCCTGATGTAGGCCCAAGTCACCCTAAATACGGTTTGTTAACATAATTCATGCGCTACATGAGTGGGACACTGTATAATAGATTTTGTGGATACAGTACAGAGCATCGGGAAAATTATTATAAGACGCGTTCATACAACACTCTTTACACGCATACGAAACGTGTGTTCACACGGGTCTTGAAACGCCCTTGTATCACTCACAATGCCATCAATCAGAATTATCAATATCCGTTAACAATACCATTTATATAAAACTAAACTTGATTATATCCACATACCTAATCGATTCGATTGACATTTGTCGATCCACCATAATGCGAACTGAAGTAATATCCCTAAGGAATATTTACTCTATGAATTAGCTGTTATTTACATTCAATTAGTCGTTAATATTATTTCCAAGACTAACTATTAAGTGGATTCCCTACAGCTAAATTTCCATTACAGTTTTCACATTTCGGGGACTTAATTACTCCGATGAGGTCACTGGAACCCTCATTACTACTATTACGCTGTAGCCTACACAATAGGAATATAAGGCGATTTCGAAAAGTAGAAAGGTAAGTTTCTTACATTTTCGGCCTAAGGTAGTTCACTGAAGACCAGCTGTTGACGGCGGAGTGTTTGCGACCGGTCGATAGCTAGGCCTGGAATTACAGTAGACCTATTATTAATTAGTCACGTATTTAAGGATATAATAACGACCGATTATTACCGAAAATCATCGTATATTGTAAAGGTAGGATGTGCAATGAAATAACTTGTTGGTTGGGGTTTTTGTTTGAATGCGATAGCCTGCTATTGTTGACTATTGCTTAAAAGAGTGATAGAAATAGTTATTATTTTCAGTGACGGATTTAGAGGGAACTCTTCCACTGAACACCCTTCCTCCTTCATAATCTTGAATTATTGTTATACTAACGGTACCAAATTGTATGAAAAAAATATAGAAAGTATCTGTTGACTGTATAAAAATACACAGTACGAATACAACTGTGTCGCCAAAAATTGTATCCATCGTCTAGGCCTACAGGACGAAATCGGTCGGTCAGTAGTGATAGTTAGGAGGCAGGTAGTAACATAAAAAATAATGTGTGGCTATTCCCCCTCCCTAACTCCAACTTATGTCGTACCGCACGTTAATTATCTGCAAATAATTCTATAGCCATATAATTTAAAATAGAATGTTGTACTAATACTATCTCATTTATGCAGACATTGGCTCTTTATTATAATCCTGTGCAACTAATTCCCGAAATCGTTATGCTATTGATTAAAGGGTGAGCTATAATAGTGATCATTAGTTTGCACCCGCTCGGGGTAATTAACGTTCACAGGGAACCTTGGGGCTAAGAACACAACACACCGACAGTGTAGTAGTCAAATTAACGGCGTATTAATGCCTCGTTTAGACATAAACTAAACACTTATTATCAACATAATGATCGAAACAGGTCAGGTTGGCTTTGTCATCGTTTTCAATTAAAATTGTCTGTTACCATGGTTTTGCCCTTTCGATATAAATAACTGTATAATTAGTGAAGCATGGAGCTTATTGTATAAAATGTAAATTGTCCTAATTACGGGTAGCTTCTGGCTATGATTGTTGATTTCTGAATTGAAAGAATTTTGATTTGCTTAGGCCTAGCACAGTTTTGTTCGGCACACACCATAATGTTTAGTCTCCCTCTAATTAAAAACCTCTCGTAGAACCGGGGGAGGTGGTTCCACTTGAATAATTACTAAATTACGCCATTTTACGACCTTCTGTGGTTATAATTTATTGATTTTTTTCCCGAACGGGAAGGAGATTCACACAACTACTGTCTTGATAATAATGATGATGGGTCAACCGGCTCAGACAGTGATTAAGTTCACTTAGGTTGACCCTGGTCTCCCCAATTTCAGTTTTTTGTTATGTATAAGCCAATACTGAAATAGACCGAATAAATAATGAAATGAAATAAAACCCTCCAACATCGCCGTCTCGTTCATATACTGACATGTATATGAAATAAATACATTTTCTCCTTTTGATTTGTTTTTATTTCGTAATCATTTATTGTTTAAATTCATACAATGAGTCATGTACTTAACTGTTAAAAAATATTATACAGTTCTTATGAAACTAGATATTTTACTGTACCTTTTTGTTGATGAAGTGGGGTTTATTTTGTTTTATTATTTTAAATTGAAACATATATAGGCCTATTTTTTGTTCACTCCGAGGTCACAAAAACTGGGTCTTAATTTCCATCGTGTCTTTTGCTGAACGAAAAGCGCTTAAAAATACGTGTGTACAGGTATTAATATTGACGTCAATCATGCGTTCGACGTACGCTCAAACAAGCAGATACATTTAATCAATTCACCTAAATTCGACAACAATAGGTTGACTAAATTAATTAATTATTGTTTACATTTTCTTCTCATTTAAATGTGATAAAGTTATGTTGTGTAAAAACTAATTTAGTCATTATTATGAACCTTTATAAACTTATAGTCAATAACCTCAGACTGGTTTGTACAAGCTGCGTGTTGGACCAATTATCTCACAGAATGATCATGTTCAGCATTCACGTTTTCCTAGACCTAAAAATAAACAACATTATTTATATTATTAATTTCCTTAATTAAATTCTTTGGTCAAAGCCTCTTAACAATAATAACGTCATTAAGGACACGTGTTTAAGTCACATATGCGAAAAATGATAAACACAGTGCCTACCAATTTGTACGCTGCAAAACATTAATTTGTACCATTCCAATCGTCTGTTTGATAAATATAGTGGGAACATCGACAACACTTTATAATGATATCACTTATTAATATAATTGTATGTCTCTTATCATTATTTGAGACTGATAAAATATTCGTCATGTTATCAAACTCAAATAACCTCAAACGCGTCTGTCTCGTGTCGCGTGATATTGTTAATATAATATTACTGAATATAAAAGGAACTGAAATTAAATATTCCCCAACAATTGCTTCATTCAAAGCTAGATACAGATCCCTTTTGTCCACAAGGCTAAACTGGTTTTTTGCCCTGATTGTTTTGTATTCAAGACAGGTCCACAATGCAAACAGGTTTTATTTTACCTGATTGTGTAGTCCTGTATAAAGATGTTGTTAAGTAAATTACTGTAAATGTATACTTGTTTAAACATTTCTTTTTATCAAACTAATGGTAAAATACGAAATGATACTTTCTTGACCGTTTTATTTTTCCTTTCATGTCATTCTTCTTAAGACGCTGTTCGTAAAAGTAACAACGAAACGGTCAAGAAGGTATTTTCAACCTAATTTCATTGGTTGATAAAAAGAAATTTCTATATTTAGTTAACATTACAACCCAGATGAACATTTACAATCATAAATGTAAACATATCTTAAAAGCAAACACATGGGATAGTGTATAGTTACCAGCTGATTACCAAAATATATTACTTAAGCTCTGTCTACACTGTCAAACTTTATGTGACAAATAAATGTGATGTTCCCATATATAGACATCACTACCATATTTAAGCATATCAATACCATATTTGGGCACATTTTTTGTTGTCAAACTAGTTTGATAGTGTAGACAGACCTTTTGGCAATACCGTGTATTCAGTCTTTTTACCTAATGAGTATATAGGTTTGAAAATTCTGAAAAAAATATTTAGACAAGTAAAATGAATCAATATTTTGAATATCATTATGAATATCAAATATAAAACGTTGATTTTTTTCCCCACGAAAAGGTCAACAAACAATAAAATATTCTTGAACTTGGTGTGACGCAATCATCTGTTGATGATCAAAATCTCCACCATACAAAACTTTATCTGATTTTCATTTCGTAAAGATATTATTGTTTAACCATTTTGTTTATTTTAATTGATAATTGAAATAATTGAATTATCGATATCTTGTCTCTTGGGTAATTAAATACTCATGTCTGCTGACAGCGAACTGTTGCACGTGGTTTTAGACGATGAATTTCAAAGATGAAAGATAACATATCCAAAACAGGAAGATAAAAATAATAATTAATATTTGATAACTAAACATTTCAGTACGAACATTGTCTCCTGCACCTTATAGTCCATGGGCCAGGTCCAGTTTTTTGCGAAAGCAGTATCAAATTGGTGGCAAATGCTACCATACATTTTTGGAAAGCTTAATATGTCTACTTTTCAGAAATCCATGATAGCAATGCCAATTGTACAGCTTAATAGTCATTTTTTAGGATTATATAACACCGCCTACGGAAAATATGCAACACAAAATTTTGGGGTAGGGGGTAACATTTTTGCTAATAACTTGGGATTGAGTGAACATATTTTCATTTTCTTTGTGTCAGTATGTAGTGTATAGACTGCTTGAGCATAATATATTTTTATAAGAAAATCCAACAATTATTGACGCCATTAGAGGTCAGAAGGTCATTGAACTTTAATAAAAAATGAATTTTTTTCTAATATTAACTTATAACTTTCAGTTTTTAACAAAAAAAATACAATAGATGTTATGCAAACTGATGTTTTCATGAACATATAGACCCAATAAACAAGAAAATTGAAGTTAAAGATTAACAAAATATGAATATACTGTGTATTATGAAGAAATTTGTTGTTTTTAGTAATTTGTAATCGTTTACAATTATGGGGTAGGGGGTAACATTTTTGCGAATAATTTACAATTTAGTTAACAGATTTGCATTTTCTTGCTATCAGTATGTAGTGTATAGATTGCCTAATTGCAATATACTTTTTAAAAATGAATCCCGCATTTATTGACATCTTTAGAGGTCAAAAGGTCACTGACCTTTAATCAAAAATGCAATTTCTTCTAAAATAGCCTATGAATTTCAATTTTAAACACAAAAATACAAGAAATCTTATGCAAACTAATGTTTTCTTAAACCTATAGACACAATAAATAAGAAAATTGAAGTTAACATTTTTTCAAAAATGAATATGCTGTTCATTATAAAGAAACTTGTTCGTCATTAGTAATTTGTGACAATTATGGGGTAGGGAGGAAATTTTTGCAAATAACTTAAGATTTAGTTAACAGATTTACATTTTCTTGTTATCATTATGTAGTGTATGGATTTCTTTATTGTAATATACTTTCAAAAAATGAATCCAACATCTATTGATGACTTTTAGAGGTCAAAGGTCAATGACCTTTAATCAAAAATGCAATTTCTTCTAAATTAACTTATAAATTTCAATTTTAAACACAAAAATATATAGAGATCTTATGTTAATGTTTTCCCAAACCTATAGACACAATGAACAAGAAAATTGAAGTTAAACAAACAAATATTCTGTGAATTTATGAGGACATTCTGTCTGTTAATAGTAATTTCTTAATAACAATTATAGGGTAAGGGGTTACATTTTTCCTAATAACTTTGTATTTAGTGATCACATTTGCATTTTTTTTGGTATTAATATGTACTGTTTAGGTTGCTTAATTGTTATATTCATTTTGAAAAAAATAAAATGTAACATATATTGACATCTTCTTAGGTCAAATGGTCATTGAACATTTAAAAAATGCAATTTCGTCCAAATTTACATTAATATAGTTTCAATATTTAACGCAAAAATACAACAAATCTAATACAAACTTTTTTTAAACCTATAAAGACAATGGACAAGAAATTGAAGTTAAAGATTAAAAACAAATAAACATGTGTACAGTAATAATATTAAGCATTGTGACCGTATTAGTAATTTGTAATTATTCAAAATTATGGGGTAAGGGGTAACATTTTTGCTAATAACTTTGAATTTAGTGAACAGATTTTGCCTTTCTTGGTACCAATAATTAGTATATCAACTGTTTAATTGCTATAATATTAAAACATTATCAAATTGTTATTACCAATAGATTTATGTGGTTTTTATTTTATTAAACCTATAGAAAAATATTCACCGTTTAGTATTGTTATAGGTTACGAAATAACATGACTTTTTGGAGGGTATACATTATTTGATTTATTATTAATTAAAAATATCGTTGATGTTTTATTGTTATTACATATTGATAATAATAAACATATCCAGCTTCTGTGTTGTAAATTGTTTTTTATAATTTACATATTCCAAACATTCAATTGTCTATAGTAATCATAGAAATGACAATTGTTTAGATTACCAATTATATCTGTAATTGATCTGTAAATGATAAGATATTATAAGGTTATAAATGTTCATCTCGTCTGCAAATGCAAATTAGGTAGTTTTCTTCTTCTTTTTTTAAAACAAAACTGTTATGGTATTGTAATATTACAGGACAATAACATTTTCCTTCATCTTGATTTAAAGAAAACAGTTAGTTTATTCAAACTCATTAATATGTCAATTTTTTAGATTTTTATATTAGCTGCAGTTCAGCAATTCACACTTACTAGGAAATTTACACTACAGCCTCAGAGACCGGTGGCGCTTCCACATACGTTTGGAAGAACTGGGTATCTCTCTGTTTTCATATCTCAGTTTGAATTATATTGGAGGATAACTCTGACACAACCACCTAAAGTTAGGTGAGAAGATCCAGTCAATGCAATTTACACAGGAAGGAAAAATCATTTCTGGTATCTTCAGAAGAGACTGTCATGTATACTTTACATTTTCTTCATTGATAACAGACGCCACTGAGCCAAATAGTGTTTCTATCCATTGTTGGATGCCCTTCACATCTCTAGAGAATACAGACTGAAGACTATAACGTGCTGTACCAGAGTACTTGGTTCTAGTATTTTTGTCAGCTTTTTCCATAACATTTTAAAAGATATTAGCGGTAACATTGATCAAAATCGGGAAACTTGCAAAGTATCACATTCCAAAATGTCAAGGAACATTGTACAAGATCATACTTCATTTTGCGATAACAAAATCATGTCTTTTTAAGATTTCCATATATACCCAGTTGTTTTAAATGATGTAGGCTCCACTGGAATTTGACGATGTAATATAATAGAATTAATTCCTAGAAAGTGTGAATTGCTAAACTGCAGCTGATATGCAGATCTGAAACATTTACCTATTGTATTGTATAATGAGTTCATTTTTGTAAACCAAGATACAGGAAATTGTCAGATGAACATTTATAGAAAAGAATATCTTTTAAATACAAATTTAATTGGTAGGCCCTAGTGTCATTTTTAAAATTACTATATAAGTCGATTAATTCATTTAAAGTACAAAATGTAAAATAATAACAATTTACACAGTATAGCCTAAAAACTAGAGCAGCAGCGTGAAAATAACCAAATACCCTATCAAAAGTAGTGGAGCTGTACATTAGCTTGGTGGTTAACGTGCTTGCCTTCCAATCCCAAGGTCCGGGGTTTAATCCTGGCCTAGTGCCAATTCTTCACGATAAATTATAAAATAGTTTATCCATCCTGTAATTTTACGATGAAATAAATGTTTTTATAAAGCTCTATATCCTCATATTAAAACAAAATCATTAATTTTTTTTTTCAATAAATAAAATAATGTATACCCTCCAACAAGTCATGCATAATGTTATTTTGTACCCCACAACAACACTAAATACTACAATTTTTCAATTTGTCTACAGGCTTTAAATAAAACTACACAGCCACTATTGGTAATATTATTTGAGATCAAAATGTTGCATAATTTTTTGATATAACAATTTTTAATTAAACAGTTTATACAGTACCCTACTTATTGTTACCAAGAAATGCAAAATATGTTTAATAAATTCAAAGTTATTAGCAAAAATGTTACCCCTTACCCCATCATTTTTAAGGATTACAAATTACTAATACGGTCAAAATTCTTCATATTGTTAGGGCCTATACATGTTTATTTGTGTTTAATCTGTAACTTCAATTTGTATTTGTACATTGTCTGTATAGGTTTAAAAAAAACACCAGTTTGTAATAGATTTCTGGTATTTTTTTGTTTAAAATTGAAACTTTATTCATGTTAAATTTTGACGAAATTGTATATTTTGTTAATGTTCAATGACCCTTTGACCTACAATGATGTTAATATGTTACGTTTTATTTTGTCAACATGAATATAACAATTAGCCAACCTACACAGTACATATTAATACAAAAAAAAGCAAATTTGATCACTAAATACAAAGTTATTAGAAAAAATGTTACCCCTTACCCTATAATTGTTAATAACAAAGTATTATTAACGGACAAAATGTCTTCATAAATTCATAGAATATTTGTTTGTTTAATTTTAATTTCTTGTCTATATGTTTATGAAAACATAAACATAAGATCTCTTATAAGTTTGTGTTTAAAATTGAAATGTATAAGTTATTTTAGAAGAAATTGCATTTTTGATTGAAGGTGATTGACCTTTGACCTCTAAAGATGTCAATAAATGTTGGATTCATTTTTTAAAAGTATATTACAATTAGGCAATCTATACACTACATACTGATAGCAAGAAAATGCAAATCTGTTAACTAAATTGTAAGTTATTCGCAAACATGTTACCCCCTACCCCATAATTGTAAACGATTACAAATTACTGAACACGAACAAATTTCTTCATAATACATAGCATATTCATTTTTTGTTATTCTTTAATTTCAATTTTCTTGTTTATTGGGTCTATATGTTCATGAAAATATCTGTTTGCATAATATCTATTGTATTTTTTTGATTAAAAACTGAAAGTTATAAGTTAATATTAGAAAAAAAATCGTTTTTTATTAATTAAAGTTCAATGACCTTCTGACCTCTAATGTCGTCAATATTTGTTGGATTAACTTAGAAAAATATATTACGCTTAAGCAGTCTATACACTACATACTGATACCAAGAAAATGCAAATATGTTCACTCAATCCCAAGTTATTAGCAAAAATGTTACCCCCTACCCCATTATTGTCAAAGATTACTAATGACGAACAAGTTTCTTTATAATGCACAGCATATTCAATTTTGAAAAAATGTTAAATTCAATTTTCTTATTTATTGTGTCTATAGGTTTAAGAAAAAATTAGTTTGCATAAGATTTCTTGTATTTTTGTGTTTAAAATTGAAATTTATAAGCTAATTTAGAAGAAATTGCATTTTTGATTAAAGGTCAGTGACCTCTGACCTCTAAAGATGTCAATAAATGCGGGATTCATTTTTAAAAAGTGTATTACAATTAGGCAATCTATACACTACATATTGATAGCAAGAAAATGCAAATCTGTTAACTAAATTGTAAATTATTCGCAAAAATGTTACCCCCTACCCCATAATTGTAAACGATTACAAATTACTAAAAACAACAAATTTCTTCATAATACACAGTATATTCATATTTTGTTATTCTTTAACTTCAATTTTCTTGTTTATTGGGTCTATATGTTCATGAAAACATCAGTTTGCATAACATCTATTTTTTTTTTTTGTTAAAAACTGAAAGTTTTAAGTTAATATTAGAAAAAAATTCATTTTTTATTAAAGTTCAATGACCTTCTGACCTCTAATGGCGTCAATAATTGTTAGATTTACTTATAAAAATATATTATGCTTACGCAGTCTATACACTACATACTGACAAAAAGAAAATGCAAATATGTTCACTCAATCCCAAGTTATTAGCAAAAATGTTACCCCCTACCCCAAAATTTTGTGCTGCATATTTTCCGTAGGCGGTGTTATATAATCCTAAAAATTGACTATTAAGCTGTACAATTGACATTGCTATCATGGATTTCTGAAAAGTAGACATATTAAGCTTTCCAAAAATGTATGGTAGCATTTGCCACCAATTTGATACCGAAAAAATGTCTGGCCCATGGACTATTATGTTGTTTATGCTGTTCAAGTTGATATTAACAATTAAATTAAATTTCATAATTTATATGTACAATGTCTTGTAACGCAATGTTTTAACAGATGGTGAAAAAACGGGACAAAACCACGTAACAAAAAAAAAATTAATTATAAAAATTATGTATAAACATAATTTCACTACGATGGAGTGTGACCAGGAGTTTTAGTTTCATGTTTGTTTTGGCATAAGTTGTGTTCACACTATCCTCTATGTCGTTAACTCCGAGATAACTCAGATTGGTATTAGAGGTACATCCGAAGTTAACAACATCATATGGGGGATTGTCGAGCTTTCAAATGGTACAAAAATGACGTTAAATGATCAATTATGGTCCCGGATGCAGTGCGTACGATTTAACTGGGCATTTGCGCATGGGCAGATTAATATTTTTTATATAAAGTGTGGTCTCCTTTCTTACCGTCCCAAAACGAGAACTCGTTATTAATCGGTCGTTTGAACGCAAAACAAGTTAAACCTATTGATGCACTGATGGAGAAAAGAGCATATGTTGTATAACTGTGTCATTATTTTGACTTAATATTACTTCCCTCGTCTCTTTTCATTACTAAAAACTGTCTATTGTCCCTTATGTTTACGTTAAATTAAGCATATATGTGCAGTGATGGTTTTATAACGTAATTTCATCTGTTAAAGATGATGATGATATTAAAAATGAAATGACAAATAATTTATAAGAATGCCAATTCATATCAATCATTAATATCATTTTTGTAAAGTTTTAATGAAAACGACGGAAAGGATAATAATAAGCAAATTTCATATTATAAAGTTATCTATACCAATATCTTTATTAGGAAGAGTACGCACGTAATATTAGTAACTTAATTACGATGATTGCACTGGACTCTTCAGATGAGACTGTCGGGTTGGTTATTAAATTCTGTGTTCTTTTTTAATATCGAGCGATGTCCTTGTGATATCTGTCGTAAAAATCAAATCAAAAGAATAGGACACATTCCCTTTCTAATTCAGTTATTTATTAAATCTATGATATGGCGATAAATGATTGACATAATGACGTCATCTGCCTAATTGCAACGACTTTGTAAGATAAAGTGCCAGTAGAACTACCGCAAAGCGACTGGATTGTTAGACTATTTTCTAATTAAATTTCTCATAAGGAAATTAAAACTTTACAGTATTCATGAAAATAGATGGATTTGAAACGAGACAAATATTAAAAAATATTTTCTGTCAAATTTCTATGAGAGGTGTCAGTTTGTTTCTACGCCTCGATATTAAAATCATCAAAATAAATGACAGTCCAATAAGTAATAACTACATTTTTTAATAAACCAAATTAACTTAAAAGGTTAATTAAGACTTGTCTTAATATCCAATGATATTCCGTAATATGTTTAGCTAATATAAATGTCAATTGGCAATCATACGGATTTCAGATATTATTCAAAATGTCAAATTATATTAAACTTACACCTAGTACACCTCTGCCTTACATGCTTTCACATAACAGTGTCATATGTGACACTATATTCCTAACTTTAAAATGATACACTATGTGTAATTCACGCTGTGAACTGTATCTTATAATTTGTCTCGAAACTGAATAAATTGTGTCCTTTGTCTGATACAGTGCAGAACATTTAGTAAAGTTACTAAAAAAATGACAATTTTGTCATGGGTGGATCTCAATGGCGATACAAATAACATAAGCAAAACTAAAATAAAAAAAAGTAGGCCTACAGCCCGAAAAATAGTCCTGCAGAGCTTTCGGGTGCACTAACCATTCCTCAGTGCAAATTACTTCTTATGAAATCCATATTACATTGCTTATTGTTTCTTGTGTTACTGTCCCTTGAATAAAAAAATATATATTTGGTAAAGAAAAAGGAACTCAACTACTAAAATGATTTAGGCCTACTGTAGTTAGTGAAATTTTTGGCTTAACGTTGGTGCTACATGAACTAAGGTATACGCGATTTAAAGACGTTTACCCAGGATTTTTAGTCGCGTGGTCGCGTGCAACGTGACTCTACAGCTCACTATGTCGGTCGGTTGGTCGGTCGGTCGGTAAACACTAACTTGAGCACGCGACTGCAGCCATGTATAGGGCTACAGCATTTACAATACAATACAGTACAATTATAATTATAGGCCACACATGTAAATACTGGAATAAGCTAGGTTCCTTTTAATTGCAAGTACCCCCTCTATAGTGTGATGTTTCTCTGTAGTTTACTGACGGTTTAAATTACGAAATTCTAAAGAGTAGGCCTAAAGTTAATTTGTTTGAATATATTTAATCAATAAATGAAATAATTAATTAATTAAACTAGTGTTATGAATGTTTACACCCAGTAATTAATAATTCCTTATTCTAAAAATATAATATTCTATGCTCAATTTAGTAACTGGAGACATATCGCTGCTTTTATGTTACTTTCAATTAAATATCCTCCTGAGTTAATTTAAAAATTGATTATTTGATTCTTAGTCAATAAGCCGTAGTTAATTAGTTTATTTCGCGCATGCGCTACGTGTATCTCAATTTGCGTTATGATTGTCATCTATTCGATATCAATACTCTACTCGATGTCCACGAAAATTAGTTTCTTTAGTTTGTAAATCGAAATGAGAATTATTCAATAAGGTGAACAATTTCGATGATAAATCTTACGGAGAGCTAATTTCCGATTTTCGGATAGAATCTCAGACTGGCAGCTGGTTCAAATGGACGAACGTATTAGAACTGAACAAATAATTGGACCCTTAAATGTTAAAAAAAAAACAACAAAGTAATTACCTACACTGCCTAGGAGTAATTGATTACGTTGTCAATTAAACGTAAAGGCAAGTGTTCCGAATGAATTTTCATTAATGTATAATATGTATCAAAACAGAACCACTGTTAATGTAGATTAGTCCATAATTTTTATCGGTGAAAATTGTAATATTTGAATTCATTGTGACATGTAATTTAATCATCTATGCATGAAAATATATACAGTAACATGTATTTAGGTATATATACCATGTTGAAAACATATTTGTAATGAGTTCTGGTTGTAATTGGAATTGTATATGTTCATAGTTTGTACGTGCTTGATTAATAATCCCCCTATTTAATAATAGACGCTTCCAATTGACCGAAGAATATAATAACACATGATATATGAAATAGCGCCCGTTTAGTTGTTATTGAATGTGCAACGTAGTGAAGGAAAAGCTCTCAGCACATGTGATTAATTCTCAGCTAAAACTAGTCCATTTCATTGAATTGTAGTATCGAGTGACAGGCCGTTTCAGACGATACGATTAAAATCGGCTAAGTGATCAGGAATCTAGCAGTGCACGACCGGAGCTGGCACGGCGAACGTCAAGGATAGTATAGCTGAACTAGTCTTCGTTCTTAGGCCTAGCATGATAAGCTTAGAGGCTTGCAAGATTCTCGAGTATTAAGTGCGTTCTTTGCTTTGTTTCTATGGTTACTTGGATTTAAATTGTAGGTATAAATGCTGATCTTTCACTGACAAATCATCGGAGGATAATACAATTCTCTACCAGGCTTAATAGATAGAGTTAAGCACGATATTTATTCCTATCTACAACATACAATTCGCAGCAGTGTAGATAGCAAGGAGGAAAACCTATCATTTTTCACTTGTGGACTTAACGTCAGATTCTCGCTATTTTGGACCAACTGATGACCATAAATGTTGTATAAGGACCAAGTCGATTTTGTTTATTTGTGATTTATTATAGACTAAATTCATTCAGTGATCGATGATGTCAAACGGTCCATCGACACATTCTAAGTTAATGTTCGAAACTGGTAAGTAATATTCATGTTTATATAAATTATAATTATCATTTATAGGCCTCTGGATAACCTTTGAACACCCAGTGTCGTGATATATTGAAAATTAATTAACTTATAAACGGTGAAAATGAGGAAAGTATGTGTTGTCAGAATAAGAAAAAGTCCCCACAAATGAGATTCGAACCCGAAATCTTCTGCTTTCAGAGAAGTTACCGTCTCTCTATCATCATCCACTGATTGGAGCTTTTTCCATCCGTCTTAACATTTAAGAGACCGCTGTTCAACATGTCTATTCCTCGTTTCATTTCATTTAAAACCCAATTATTTTTAGACTTGTGTGTTATATATCCAATTATCCTCCTTTTTCCCCAAAAATCCCTTGTTATTCGCAGTATTTCTCCTACTCAATCGACCTTCCCTCGTTCCCACACTCGTGAGAAATACACATAGTGTTTACAGTCACCATGCGTACAACACAACATACGCCAGTGAGTGTTAATTATTAAGAACAACGCGGTATGGTGCGGTAATTATTTTACGGCCGCCGTCTATCATAGAGATGATTGATGCCACACATATTAACGTATTAAAACTCCCATTAATAGTCATGCCAATGAATTACTATTCTTGGTATTAATAAATGTAATTATACCGTAGTAGTCTTGCGTTAATATTTTGGCAAGTAGATGAAATTAATCTCGTTTCTAATAGACTATATGAGATGAGTTTATCGATGTCCACAAACTATTCCTGTATTTTCACAGTTATTATTTTGTTCATTAAACGTTCGTATTATTTTGGTTATTATCCATTTCCAATATAACACAATGTTTGACACGTCATTGGTAAAATTAGTATATAAAGCAGTATACTAACTAATATTTGTTTCAACCATGTCAAATTAAAAGTAAGAATTGTTTTGTATCGATACCTAGATCATTTAATACGTACTCTATTAAGTATATAACGACATTTAAAACCGTTTTGCCAAAACTACTGTACTCTTTAATCAAAATTATGTGTTTAAGGGCTTTTCTTGTATTAATATATCGTGTTTTTAGACTCATGATTCCTTACTGTTAGTATACTGTCTGTCCCTAATTCTTATACATTGGTGCTTACTAGGGCTATATACAATACATAATCACGTTGTGAATGTCTATTATACATGTAAACGCATGTTGAAATAGTACGATACTACGTATACCGCAAAGAGTCTGTCTTTTTTTCTGAAAGGTTCAGTACAGTAGCCACGAATACGGTACTGTACTGTACATGAAGGTTCCGATACGGGAGATATTGGCAAATAGTAGGCCGTGCCTAGGACTTCTTAATTTATTTAATAACATATTTATCCAAGATTTCACAATCAGGTAAAAAGAAAAAACTGTTTTACATTGCGGTCCTGTCTTAGATACGAAAAGTATAATACTACAACTGTATATCCCTCATGGTAGGAAATTAGATAGTACGTTAATAAACTATCCAAGTGGACGTGTCAACCATTTTAAGTTTTGTTCTTAACAGTTGTAGAAAGAAATGCTAAACTGAATCCGTTAGGCCAATATTTTGCATTGTGTGTTTAGGAGGGGCAGGCCCGCTGGAAATTCCCTTTTCTCACCTTCGCCGAATATTATTGAATTGTACGAACTGATCTACACATGTGGTCAGATTTTATACATAAAAAATACTAGCAACACGTACCAATAACGTTAATCATTAATAGCCCTCTGTCCCACAAAGGTTTGTTTACAGTATTCTCCATTAACCCAACACTATAAGCGGCCGATGATTGACCGATTCACCTGCGGTAGAGGGAAAAGGTGCGTTGTATGTGTGTGGTGGTAAACATGTGTAATTACATAAAGACTGTCCGCATATTATTAATTAACCATAGTGTACAGTGCCCCTTCTGTACGACGAAAGTTTATAGAAACTTTTTGCGATGCGAACTCCGTTTGAACGTTCACGATTTTAATATTCGATACATTGTTTTTATAAACAGAATAAATAATATAGTGTTCCTAATAATGGCGCGCACGACACGAGTCCATTACAGTAGATCTGAACCCTTCAAATGGACACCCGGGGACCCAACACAGTTTCCCCTTTTCATAATAATAGGAGTTTCTCTTGAATAAACGTTTGCAGTGTTAAAACATATTTTCTCTTGTTCGTTACACAGAAAAGTGTCCCCTAATAGGTGGTGTCCCGAAGGAAAGGTTTAGGACCATCCAAAACATGTGTATTTTATATCAATATTGTTAGTTTTTTTCTCCCCTTTCGTCCTTAAATTATTAATATAACTTATACAAGGCCTATATCAACTAGATTTTATTGTATTGTTCAATAATTCATAATTAGTACAAAACCATAAATAATGTATAAAACATTATTTTTTTATTACTTATGCAACTCCATAACTTATTTACATTACTCGATGAGTCATAATGTTGGTATAACACAAACCATACGGTTGTATACACGAAGGCCTACATTGTATGTGATTCCAAATGGATAGGGCTTTATATATGTTTCAGCCTATGTAAATACAACTGTGGTTAACAGACCTGTGTATACCGTTTATCCATGACAAGTCAATCTTTCATTTTAATCACTCTAGCCTAAACGTTCATGATAAAGAGAACACGATTCGGACGAGATGAAGTTGATTGCTGGAACATAATTACAAGACCACCGTGTCAGCAGCGTGTTATTTTAGGGTACGATTTCCCATGAACGTATCTCGCTTATGTTTTTGCTATCTGAATTTAGTTGTTCTTAAATTTAGTATGTTTAGAAACTCCACTGGTTGCCCTAGCGATTCGATCACGATATAATTCACTGGTTTCGTATACGTTTAACGTTGGTCTGGCGGAGGTTGACCTGCCTGGCCGTCCCGACTAATAAGTACTTGTTTTACGGTCCGTTTGTCTAGTCCTGCCGTGATTAATTTCGTTCAGCCCTAAGCCGATATGTAGTATTAACCACAAATCAAGCTCCCAGCGTTCGTCATGGGGAGATTCTAATGAAATTGGCATATTATTGTTTTGACGTATTGTTTGATGTAGGCTAATTGGTTCGCGTGAAATTAAAGATTTACCAATACCACGAAAATAGTATACATTTTTAATGTATCAAAGACGACGTAGACGATATATAGGCCTACATTTAATTATTTTTAAAACAACGAGTACTGTAGGCCTATAGCGTACTCCTACACAGGCCTTTAAAGCCATTTCAGAAGTGGCGAAACAATCTTGAAAAATGGCAGTATCATGGCAATTTAACAACATTAATTATTCACAATTAAACAGTGTAAAAACACAGTTTTTAATTAAATTATTTAGATGAACAATATTGGATTTAAATTAAACAAAATCATGATGGCTACGCATTTGATTTCATAATTAATGTTGGACGCTTTATGTACCTTGTATATTTTTAAGAAACAGATGTAGGCCTAATTGTATATAGGATGTAAAAGACTGCAACACCAGTAAGCTATGTAACAACAATAATTGTTTTGGATTTGATATATCCACGTAAAATGTTATTGAAAATCAATGGCATTGTACTTCTTAAGAGAATCATTATGAAAGTTAAGTTCAAGCTTAAGTCATTTACCTTAGTTGGTGACCTATCTCACCAAAGTTATCGATAATTGGCCCATCATGAAACTGACTTAGCCTTGTTTTAAAAGAACCTATCAAAAGGTGTTTTTCTAAAGCGTTAAAGTGTACTTGTTCTGTTCACACTATAATTTACTCCACGTCAATTCGTATGTTACGCAGATGACGGTTTCATATAGTTTGACATTATCCCGCCGCCGGCTGACAGACCCTTCTGTAAACCTTTACAAAAAAATCACGTGCGAAAAACAATTCGTAATTTAACGCAGAATGTACATCAAAACAAACTGAAAACGCCTCATCGACTGTTAGCATTGCGAAGGACGTTGCCGGCACAGAATCACTTACAAGCGTTCAGACAAATTTAATTAATTTGATTAATTTAATTAAGTAGCGATAAGGTAATAGATAAGGAATTCATGTCGAAATTGGTTGAAATATTTTGACTGAGTTGAAATCTGTGTGAAGATAAGGAAAGCTATGGAAATTAGAAGTCGTCTTTTCGTAGACGTATTGGGTGGGGTGGCAATTATAACCACTTTACTTATAAACGAAAGTACGTACATGAAAAAAAGTATAAACGTGTTATCTTGATTGAAAATGTCATGTTTGAAAATAGTACACCGAATTATTATGAAAGTGTTCGTAAATATCGTATTTGTCTTTTTTCCGCGTTTTCATTATCAATATTACTAATACTAGTAGTATGAAATTATTATAACAAGTCAGTTGTATAAAATAAACTACTATTTATACAAAATGATTCACCTAAAAAGTATGAAGAATACAGTATTATCCTCTAGTTTCTCCTCGCCCTAAAATGTGGATTCTCAACTTTACGCTCAATTTATTTAATTCTGAATGTGAATTTGAATGTGAATTTGCTTAGGCAATAGTAATATTAATATTAATTGCATCATTTTAAAATGTTTGTTGTATCATCAATATAGGCCTATACTAAAGTTTATACGTCTTATACACCGGCCTATGTATATATAAAGTCGCACATTATAAACCATATGCAGTAGGCTATACCCTCATTTATGTCATGCATTTAGCTTGACGTGACACATCAAATGCTGTGTCGCGTCATAGTGGTACTATGACGTGCCACATGAAACGCTGTGTCGCGTCATAGTAGTGGTGATATGACGTGCCACATCAAATGCTGTGTCGCGTCGTAGTAGTGGTACTATGACATGCCACATCAAACGCTGTGTCGCGTCATAGTAGTGGTGATATGACGTGCCACATCAAATGCTGTGTCGCGTCGTAGTAGTGGTACTATGACGTGCCACATCAAACGCTGTGTCGCGTCATAGTAGTGGTGATATGACGTGTCACATTAAACGCTGTGTCGCGTCATAGTAGTGGTGATTTGACGTGCCACATCAAACGCTGTATGATGTTGCTTCATATAGTGAAGTGACACATCAAACGCTTTATCGCGTCATAGCAATGACGATCTAAAAAACATTAAACGCTGTATCGCGTTATATGAGTTACGCTATGATATCACATGTATAACATCAACCTACCTGCACGTCATAGCTTTTGCTGACGAGATTAGGTTTTTCTTTAGCTCTGCTTTGATCCACAAACATTGATAACTGATATTTCCATTAGTGTACCGTAATCTTTTGGTTTTTTTAATTATAATTATTATTTATTATTATTATACACTGTCTAAATGATCATTTATAAAGTTTTCGACCCACTTCATCTTTAATTGTCTAATCCTAAACACGATTCCGTAACCGCACCGCATGTTTACGAATTGTTATTTTTTCTTTTTAATATATTAATGCATGACCTCCAGCTGTAATGAGTTAATTGTTAGTCCTGGATTTTGTCACTTGCTAATCTATTTAATTAAACCACTTATCATCGGGGTTTTTGATCTTTACGCGGCCGTCTAATTTCCAATGTTTTCATTGAAAACTGAGAGTAAACTGAAAACCTTAACGGACCACTGTCAAAAAAGAACTTCGTAATACCATAACTTGTTCACGTCGAAAAAATGTACGAATAAACACGTTTCAATTAAGCGCTTTACGTTCACGTTTAACATAGCAACATTGCCAAAATAGAGGTGAATGTCAAAGTAAACGCGTTCTAATTGAGAGCACGGTACGTTCACGTGTAACATTAGTAACATTGCCAAAAACGGAGGTGTATCAAATAAACACGATTTGTAGTATGTTTAACATTAGTAACATTGTCAAAAAGGGAAGTGTATGAAGTAAACGCGTTTTAGCAGTAATTCACGTTCAACATTAGTAACATTGCCAAAAAAGGAGGTGTATCAAATAAACACGTTTTGTAGTACGTTTAACATTATTAACATTGTCAAAAAGGAAAGTGTATGAAATAAACGCGTTTTAGCAGTAGTTCACGTTCAACATTATTGCCAAAAAAGGAGGTGTATGAAATAAACGCGTTTCGGTTGAGGGCTACGTTTAACGTTAATACAATTGCCAAACGAAAAGTGTATGAAGTAAACGCGTTTTATTAACGTGTTTTGAAGCGCGTAATGTAATCAATAAACCTGGTGAGCATGCGCAGACTCGTGTAAGACGTTGAAACTGATCATATTAAAATGTGATTGATGAATGTTTATACTGTAATGTCTGATAATGGACATTCCATTTTTCCGATATTCTGTCTTTAAAAAATAAACATAATTGTGATGTCAACCTTGTTGTCTCTGTTTATTAAGGCCTATCCATTTAACTTCGATGATTCACTGATTGTGAATATTAAATATAAATTCATAATTTTCAATTTAATTTACTAATTAATTTCACTGAGGCATGAAATTAAACAATGGAATTAATATGCTGTAATTGAGTAATGCATATAGCAGGCAGTAACGAATGGCCATATGTGGAAATGTACAAAGCTTTTGAGTGGAATGTAAATTAAAACACACAGACAAATACACGCACCACTCTAACTCGAAAGCTTAAACATTATAAACAATTTATCTTTTAATGAAACGCATTTACGCGGGATTTCGTATAACTGTAGTCGGTTTGCAGACAACATGCTTTTTGTAGACCATGATAGTTGGGAATATTACGGAAGTGGTGTTCAACTTTCGAAAGAAATCACAGGGCGTAACTTAAGTTTAGTGTTTTTCCTTTTCCCATGCCAATCATTCTATGCGTTGACTGACGTGACCTTTTTCAGCACGTGTGGACACGGCCGTTCCACACGTCACGGGCCTGACATGAATGTACTCCACGCGAACACAGTCTTGTGACCTGTATTCACATATACACTGTACATTATAAAAGAACATTTCTCTACATATTCAAATTGCAGACGATCGTTTATACGCATGGTTGGTTGTTTGTCCGCGCATCTAAATATTAATTGGTCACTGCAGCGCTCTACCACAAAACCTTTCACACAAAAATTGATATCGTTTTTATTAATTTACGGCACGTGTTGATACGACTTTACTTTTATAAGCCTATTACTTAAACACTCTTTTTATATCAGCGCGTAATACAAATTTTTGTAATTTTATTGTATATATTTTTTTTTATTTTAAAGTTTTTGATAGTTATCGCAGGCATTTTTATCTATTTTATCACATTTTTTAGACGTCAATTTGTATCTTTGATTACTGTAACCACAACCATATCATCAATAATCACTGCGGACAGGAGGAAACGCAGTCAACGTCATAAATACAGAAATTGTCTTATCACTAAATTCTATGTTGTACATTGTTTCAATTGTTTCCGTTATCTGTTGTTGTTATTTAATCATCTTAATAGCAGCATCTCGGAAAGATGAGAGTATTAGCGGGCGTTTCCGTTAATATTGCGTGTAGAGGGCTTTGTTCTGAGGAGGTTTGTACGCGAGAGGTAAGGAAATTATGCTTAGATTGCGTCTATCGAAACGCCAGATAACGGTAAAACTTGTTCGTGGGAGGAAGCCATCTGCGGCTGTTTCCCACTTTCCAGGCCTGCTTCCTCTTCTCCATGTTTTCATTCCCGGTGTTGTGGCTTGTTTTGATATTGGGATAGTAATGATAGAGTCCAAGGGCAATATGTTTAATCTTTTTTTAACCAGAAAACACTACCTGCTTACTATAGATTATTTCAAAGCCATCTTGTTCGTTCCGCTTCGTGTAGATAAGAACATCGAACAATGAGTCGCTGTAATCGATTACCTTATATATAGTATCCGTTAACTATCGAACCTGTGTTTAGACTAAACTTATGCAATTAGATTACACATGGTTTTAAAAACGACAGTACGTATTATTGTATTTTTCTTAAAGGTTTTAAAATTAAACTTATCCATTATATCTTTATCATGTTATTATAGTCTTAATGCATTGATATTATTTTTATACATGGAAGAACGCACTTTAAGTGAGGATTTGGAGAGGAGCCTTTAATATAATTATTTCTCCCCCTCCCCTCCCTCTCATACACACGCACACACATGGATCAATAATTGTTCTTTGGTAAGAATAAACATAATACACTTCAAAGTAGTAAAGGGAGAATTGAACCCTGGAGACATAGGCGCCCCTCGCCTAAATTATTAGACCTAGTCGCCCCTCGTGCGAATTATTAGACCTAGGCGCCCATCGCCTAAATTATTAGACCTAGGCGCTCCTCGTGCGAATTATTAGACCTGGCGCCCCTCGCCTGAATTATTAGCGAATCATATTAACAAATTCTGGGCCAGTCCCTTTGGTCTGCGTACTGATTGCTGGACAGTACGTCCATAGTTTAAAACACTATCAAGAGTACCATGTTACTTTATTATTGAATCGTGTTGTTGTCATAACTGTCGGCTGATTATTTTCATTGAAACGTGTTGAAACATCGAAAGGTGTCATCGGTTGAGATTGGAACATTGAAAAGTATGTTCACACATGACAGGCATCACGGTGGTTTACGTCTTTCCTAATGTATTTTCCCACATGACAGAAACACAGATTAGGACATAGAGCTATACTTTTTATCCTTTGATGGTACTAAAGACGTTGCCTTCAGGATAGATTTTAAGTTATCTAATCCTCATAAAACATATGATTAGGTTGGGAAGAACTTTATTTATAAATACTGTATATATGTTTCATTATATAATTGATCGGGTTACAATACCCATTTAATGGACAGGAACCATGTAATTAGTGGATTTATGATGACGTCTCTCTGTGAATGATTGTGAACAAATGACTCGAATGAGTAAAAATTGGAATTATATTGGAAATGCTTTAACGTGTGGTTTAGGAGGAGAGAGTAACATATTTTTAGGTGTTATTGATAATTTATACATTTAGAGTCTCTATAACATAGTTATGTCAGCCCCTTTTCCTTTTTTGTCCCAATATACTCTTTCGCCCCGCTATGCCGACTCTTTTACGTTTAATATCTTGAATTTGGACAACCAGTGTCGGGCTAGCAAATGCTTTATATACGCATAAAAAAGTGTGATGGTTGAACCGGACTACTTACAAAGTCAAATGTCTTGGTAGCTAGCCATTATGCCTGCTCTTGTTTCTTTTCTACGGATAAACTGCACCGCGGATTTCTGGTACGAAATGATTTGAATTCTTGCTGCACATTAATGCATACGTTAATTCCCTGAGTGTACACTACACGATACTTCAAAATAACATAACCAACAGTTTAAATTGTAACATTACACTCCGTATTGTTGAAGCCTACCCATGGCTTTGATTCGATTTGTATGCACTTCCTCGGTACAAAACGCTTCTTTGCCTGTGCGCTTCAATAACGATGCTGTTTCGTGTCTCGTGTCTATAGACTGTTTGTTTTAGTATAGTGAGTGTATTATAAAAGTGATCATGTAGCACGTTTGTTTTGTTATTCAGACGGTGTATATTACTTGGTCTTGGTTGTATAGAAATCAACTCCTCTTCAGACACAAAAATGTAATACCATTGGGCTTGCCTTCCGTTTACAAATTTGTGTGTGAACAGGGCTTATACACAGCCATTATCGAACGTACTTGTTTCTCGTGTTGTGCGGCGTCGTACAAAGACAAATGGTCCTTGACCTTAGAAAAATTAAACGGTACCGTTTTCAAGCTAGTTTTAAAATTCAAAATAAGCTACAACTATAAATAATTAATACATTTCCATTAAGTTCTTATAAAACAATAATGGAATAAATAAAACAACTACGGTATATATTCATTTGTGTTTGCATATCGGGACGTTAGTCACTCGATTCCTCGGACAACTTATCAAGGTGGATGGATAGGTCGAGGCAATGATGAAACAGACCGAGCGTGTCATAAATCGAAAGCAGAAACAGTTATTAAGATAATTGGCGTACCATACTTTTACATTTGTGAATGTGGATTGTCATAAAAATTTTGACAGAAAGAATACGTATCACGCAGTGTGATCTGGTGATGTTTTAAAGTTATAAACCGATAAATGGCGTACCATACCTTTGATCTATTTATGAATCTGTATAATAAACGAACAATCACAATTAAAAAAACCGTCGTCCATCACGCTGTCATCTTAAAAGCTATATAAATCATAGAATCCCGAGAAATTAAAAACGTGTTTGTGCTCAAGATTATGCCAAGGGACTTATGAAAACAATGAGATAAAGAAATGTACATCACATAATATTAATGTTTGACATGACATAAGGTAAGTGCATTGCAAATTGAACCACTGTGTTGTCTAATGGATGATTTGAGATATCACTGAAAATGATTTTGTTTTTACGAAAAATATTTTCCTGTAGTAGGCCTTGTCCGATATGCTAAACGGAAAGGCATTAGGTCCTGTGTTTTTATAAATGCATTCTATATCATTGTGATTCTGTTTTCGAATATACAGACTGTAGCTCTGACATGTCATGAATTTAATCAAAATGCCGTCACACGTTCATTATTGGGACTGTATTTGCGTTTGTCATGGCTTTTTAAATATTTTAAAAATATTTTAAACATTGTTTTTATACGGTTTTAGATGTTTTAAAATATTTTTATAATTGTTTTATACTGTATGTTGTTTTTAATAGTGTTTTATCCATGAACCTTTTTACTTGTTTTATGTGATTTTGATCAAATAAATGAATGAATGAATGAATGAATATACCGTCCTTTAACGTTCGCTAACGCCAAGGCGAATATGAGACATCTGACTCTAACGCAGGTTTATTGAATTCATTTTATTATTGAATATGTTATTACTGGTAATCGGTGACCTGAAATTAACCGACCCTAAAAATTCACGATAAGAGAATGTTCATTGCGAAGATAAGTGTAGCCATCTCGTACGAACCGCTGCAACCTCTCGCGTCGCAATATTATACAGTGTTTTGGAATCTGAAGTCTCTGCGGGCGGTCGAGGAGTAGCTTCTACCTTTAATTGTCCCAATTAGACCCGCAGCTGACAGTATTAAGTGGAATATCTATAGTGAAATAAAAATTAATGATGTTTTTCTACCATTACTTTAGACCTCGACTATAATCAGGTAGGCCAGATGTCCAGGGCTTACCTCTGACCAGATAAGTGGGGTCCAATGCGTCGATCAACAAGAAAACACACAATTAGATTAAGCCTAACGTAATATAAACCGACTGAAATAGTTCACATGGCATATTGCCTATGTTTCGTCGTATAATGGATTCGTCACCATGGCGTTTATTGCGTCTTAATAAAATAATTTAAGCCGTTTAGTTGTAAGACGGGCTGTTAAAGATCCCGTTAATTGAACGCGTTTAGATATTCAGTGTGCGAAACCCGTATTTTCCTATCAAGCCGAAGATGTAGGTCGGGCGACAATTTCTATTTAGTTAAAACTTGTTCATCTGAAGCTCGATCAAGCATGCACAACAAGCACCTTCACTAATTGTAATTAAGTCTTTCACTTGTATTTTACATTCCGTTGGCCTAACTATACCCGAGCCAGAAATCTTGTCTGTCGCATTTAAATTGTTCGAATTTTTCTTGCAAAAACTAACTACTTAAGAAACCCATTTTCTTTTTTTGCAGCGTCTTCAGAAAGTAAAGAAAATATGAGACCAAACGCAAACACAGCTAACAGTATGAATTCATCGTCTGCCAGATTTTGCGCGGGATGTGGAAGCAGCATTGTGGACAGGTTTTTACTGTTTGCTGTTGATAATTATTGGCATACCGGTTGTCTGAAGTGCGCGTGTTGTGATGCGCAACTTGGGGATATCGGACCATCGTGCTATTCGAAGAGGGGAATGATCCTGTGTAAAAAAGACTATTTGAGGTGAGTCGAACATTTTATTGAGTATAATTGTTTAACTTCTTCCACGAATATTTCTATTTTTCACCTGATCCTTCTCCCATCCCCAACCTCACGTTCCTGAATTGCCACAACGCCATTCATATCAATGTTTCTGTTATAGGCTGCTTTCTGCTTTCATGAATCTATTTCAGATGTGTGATTCACGCCCATCCCTTCCCCCATCTTTGTTTAAGGTGGAGTTCAGAAATACACGACGTTTTCACTATATATTAACTTGTGAAATTATGCCTAGATAACTTGTGTGACGCTTGACATGTCCATCAACTAATCAACTCAACGGGCTACTACGACTTAAGAAGTCTACTAAAAGTCTACATGAACTACTTTAAATGTATCATATCATCAGATGAAACCCCAAAGAGACGCGAATTGGACGCGCGCGTCCAAACACTGTTAATAAACCGTACACTTTTTTGTACGCGCGCATTTTCCTGTGCCCTTTTCTCGTCAGACGATGTAGCAAGAAAAGCGAAACAACTTAACATAGATTATTATTGCTTTCCACTGATACGTACATTATTTCATAAAATCATATTAAACTAATGAAAAAATACTGGCAAATAAACGAAGAACTTTCACAACCTATTTTGCTCAACTATTTCTAATTAATATAATGTTTGCAAGATGTGTTAATGATTTCTTGCCGTAAGCTTCAACAGTTTCGTCAATAAAGCATTATGAGTGGTCGCTTTAGGCTTAGGCCTTTTCATTAATAGATTCAGTCTAATTGGAGAACGTTAACACACTCTCTTTCCTGCAGACGGAAATTAATTTTAATCAAACGTAAATGATAGACTTTGGATATATTTTATTAGAAGTTACACTCCCCAGCCATATCATCTTGGCTTTAATATTCGCAGTTCCGAAAGCGAGTGTTAATGGGAAAAGTGTACAGTCGAGATATGTACGTTAATAGATTGCTAATTAAAGCAATTTAAATTTTAATTAAATTATTGATGATTTCGCAAGCTAACTAATTCATAATCGGGAAGTGCTTAAAAACCCCCACAGTCTCATTTTGAGCTGTAACCTCGATGATATATGTAACTTTTTTTTTAGCCTTCATGATGATTGTATTTAACTGTACTGTAGAGTATAGTTTTCCAGGGAGTTGAGTATTGGTCAGATGTTTGATCCTACTCTGACGTAATGTTGTACGTTAGGCCTACTAAGTACATTGAACACTTGCGAAAACATTAGCAAGTAATTCTCGGGTGTGACTCGAACCCACCCCCATACATTTAAACCACCGACCTTGCGCTGATGGTTAGCCTGCATTACCAGTATTGTGTCTATCAAATATCGTTGCTGTTTAGACTAAATCCTAGGCCCCGCTATATACAACATTTAGACTGACAAACTTATCAATGGTGGCGGTTTTTACTGTTAAATATCACAAGATTGCTGACATTTACACATTAAATTTAAAGAATTCAATTTAGAATACTAATGCTGTTATAATGAACATCGACACATCGAATCAATCGCATGGGAAAAAAGTATGCATATAGGCCTACTCACTTCCGTATAGAGGAGTAATGAAGACCCCTCCCTTTGTGACACGGTACCACAATTAGGACACCCATATTCAGGTATACCCCTATTCAGGGACCCAATATTAAAATGACACTTTCCCATGTGAACCGAACGATGGATACAATGTGTTGTAAATATATATAATGTATAACACTACAGCCAACCCTTATTCAGTACACATTTTCAAGGTTGATATAATTGACAAAAACATTTTCTATCTATATTATGTGGAAAGAATATTGTTTTTTTTCCAGAATTATGTAAGTAATAATTTGTATGAATGAAGCCTGTGTATAGTTCGAATTACTTTCAGTTCACCCTCTTTCCCCCTTCCTTTTTCCTGACACTCATTTGCCCAATATTCCACCTTACTTGGTAAAACATATATATAATACTGTACTGTATTTGACCTTAGAAGGAAACGGCGAACAGACGTCTACGCATGAGTTTGGTATAAAATCATAATAAACCGGTGAGGGCGCTAATTTATGTTGTAATTTCTAACGCAGGTTAGACATTCAAATTAATGTTTAAAAGGGAGATCTGCTTTTGTTTACAGTCTACTAACTCCACAATATTTTTAGTGAAGTCATCGTAGTTCACGCCAATATCCCTATATTATGGGACGCCATTAGTGCCTATATCTCGTGTGCAGCTTATTGCGTAATATAGTCTAGTCTATTCTAACAGTCGTCTGTTACGGATCCGTTGACGCAAACTTTGTGTATTTCACGTTCATGGAATTATTTATACAGAATTAATCAGCTGTATTATATACGTATATCAGTATCGTATTGATTACCGATTGATTCTAATGGTCCGAGAATAAAGTCGCGAGACGGTACTTGAATTAAATTCTATTTCCACGACGCATAGGTTTCATTAAACCATTAATTAGACCTATATTGACGTACTCCGCACTCGATTTGTGGATATAAACATTGGAGATTGAATTGATTGACAGGATAAGGTACCCGTCGGCAATTTGCCTTACACGATAATACAAGAATTACTTCCCCTGTTTACGATATTAGGTGACTGAATAACTCTTCTTCAAGCATTGATGCTAGTCGATTATCGGAGTCCTGTGTCTATCTCCAGCATCGTATACAATATTTATGTAATACAGTGTCACACATGTATCACATGTGACGCCTTTAATAAATAAGCAATCTGATTATAACCCATCCTCAACGTACATGCGTTACTACACGGTGACATTATGTGACACTGTATTTTATAAGTTGCCTATGATACTGGATATATCATGTGCACGGCGATACAGAGGTCTCACGAATCGAGAAACACGTAAGCACAACGCAAGTAATTTGACCAATCACAAGGTATGGATTATCCGAACTGTTGCTTGTCATTGGTCAACTCGCTTCTGTTGTGCTTGCGTCTTGCGTTGGGATCTGGTGGGAACCATGAAGATTTTTAGTATAATCGGCAGCGCGTTCGTTCCGTGTGAATCAAGTTTTAAACAATGGTATGACCGTACTGTATTCAACATGTTTGCTCGTCTTTCAGCTTACAAAAATAAACCACCGCTTATTATGTTTCCATTAAGTAATTTAGATTTTATCGAATTACCAATAAAAGAAACTAATTAGGCCTATATTCACGGGCGGCTATCTACGTGGAAACAAAGTAGCTTCGAAATATTCATTTTTCAATTAGGCTATATAAATACTAATAAATAATTCGTTATTAGATGCGATCGTAAACACATAATAGGCACTAAATTAATCTGTTTAATTAGTATAATATATAAATTAATATTCCTTATTCTTGGTATAGTTCGACTTACTGGTATGTTCTGTTAACATTAATTGTTAATTAAATTCTTAAAAACATTTTTGATGGTAGCTATATTGTAATTAATATACCGGTAGTGTTTATATAGGACATGCCGTCATGCACATTAAAACATTTGTCTAGTGCTACTTTATTTTTGTTAATTAACGAGTCTATTAAAACGATAACAAAATAAAAAACACTCTTAGTTGCTGGCGTTAATCGACGCCTACTTATAAATCAATTCTCTGTCTGATTATGTCTCAACTAAACGATTAAAGTATTAATGTAGGCCTAAAATTGTATTTCAATATATAGGCAATTGGTCCTTATAATAAATTAATCATTTATTTAGTCGCGGGGAATTGTTCTTCTTATTTAAAATATAAATAAATCGCAATAACCTGTTCGTTACAGTTAAGTGTTTATATTATGGTGTACAATCAAAAAAGAAGGAAACTAGCAATCAAGTATACTCGTCTGCAACTGCTTTCGAGTCACTTATTCAACATTATGGTTGGCTCGGTTTCCATTCTATAGGTTTCCAGCAATTTGACCAAGCACAAGATAATCCGTGCGTAGCGCGTACGTTATCCTTACGTTACGTCATATCAACATATTGAAAATATACGACGAACTCAAGGACGTAAAGCGCAACACAAGTAATTTTCAAGGATGGAGATGGAGAATCCGAATTGTCATTGGTCAACTCGCTTGCGTTGCTCTTACCTCCTTGCGTTACCATACGTCTTAGAAGATTCAACAAACTTAGCTAAAGCTAAAACAGCAAGGTGGAAAACAGAGGCTAAACATGAAAGCCTTATCGAGCATCCTCTCATCACCTCCTCGTAAAAAGATTGGGGTTTAAAATGTTTGTGATTTTTTGTTTGTCGTACTGGAGTGTTTTGACATAGTTACATGTGTTTTAATCTACATTTGGGAATACATGTGATAGTGGATGGTATGGCGAGTATTTTTGTGTAGATGCCAACGTGTTGACAACCTTTGGATATGCCCATTTAGAAACGTAAATTGAAATTGGTAGATCGGGTCCCCACGTGTAGGGGATGGGTGTAGTGAGGATTGATGGAACTAGGTCAGGTGTCTACCCCATGTAAAGCAATTTATTCACTCATAACATATTACTAGGCCTACTGTACTATTTAAGTTATTTAAAACGAATTACTGTTGTTATTCACTAATATATAATTTCATTTTATCAGTGTATTATTTTCTTCATTATCACATGTCCTCCGAAATGTTCTCCCTCCTATATGTCTGTTATGTACCGACCCAACCCCTCCCTCCTCCTATTCCGTTCCTAATCTTGTTCATCGTCATTCATTGTCATTGATTACATCTCACCATCCCCCTCCCCTCTGTCCTCTGTCGGTACTTTATTCTTCAAAACAAAATAACCTATCCTTTTCGCAATGAATAACAACAATGATATTATTTGAAATTGAGGCAAGCATTGCATGCAATGTTCAACCAACTCTCCTTCGGCCACCTTTTCATTCAATACATTTCGCAAAATACAGCACAGACAGGCCCACCTCACGAGTAGGCAAACGTTACCGTACCGAGGACGCAAATTCTTCAATTCATGACCAATTTTAGGCCTTCAATATTAAAAATTAAAATCGGAATCAATCAAAGAGTTTTGTTTATTCTTCAAGGTCAATATCTTCTCAATCAGACAGCACATCTTATAATATCAATCGTTGTATACTCTATCATTATACTTATGAATCAGTGTTGTAATAGTTCTTTTAATACATTTCTTATCTTTACCTTGCCGTGCAGCGCCCATTGCCTGCTTGGCGCCATGTTTTATCTCCTGAGCCTAAATCATCACTCATCTCAGAGGAATCACATACTGTACTTTTTTTAGATACATGTTTTTCAATTTCAAGGAAACAGATGAGGGATGTAAAAATAGTGCTATATTGACCTGCTTAGAAATGTATGGAACGCCAAAACCGTAAAAAAGCACATTCGCCTAATGTCTGCATTGTCACGTAAAGTAGGCCCTAGAACCTATTCAGGGACACCCCTTTTAATGAGATAGGTCTACTTTGTTGAGTCACAAAGGTGTCCCTTTAACCTTGTTTCCCACTTAGTGCGCAGCGCAACACAAAGACGTAGACGCAACGTATTGACGCAAGTGCCGTATATAATAACATTGCATGTCGCAAGTGGATCGGACGACGAAAGCACGCTTGGTGCACATAGACGTATAGGCTATTATTCAACACGATTTTCTGCTTACGTATACGTCGCAACGGTGATCTTGTAAGAGGGGAATTTGGAATTGATTGAAGAGTTTCCTATACGTTGCGTTGCGGCAGGATTTTTGCTTGTGGGAAACTAAGCGTTACGGGCTCTATTGTGTACAATGTATTATCATCTGTCACACTAAAAAGGAGTGAACATTTGTGAATATTTTGTCATCATCAGTACTACTGTGAATGTGTTTCACGCCTATATTTTATGGAACTGACAAGTATACTCTTTCGCATGGTAGTAAAACCATTAATCGCATTGACAGTATAAATTATATATATACTTATTATCTTCAGCATTAAAATGATTTGTGTAGATATTAATTTCACTGTAGCTTGTTGTAGTGTCATACTCGTTCCATTAGCGTTAGAGCACACACGTTTTCTTCAATAAGTGGAGGTCGAATTTTATACTTTACCTGCACGTTTGATATTCCGATGGCCGAAGAAAATGTTTTAAAAACCAGATTAATACTTTAATAACGTAACGTTAAAATGCATTCTAGAATTTAATCGTCAATTCGAATTTATAATGTAATAACATCATGATCGGATATGGCGATATCAATAATATATAAGAGGCAATCGAACCAATTGATGATTCTTAATCGTCGTCATGACAACATCTTGATGATCCCGAAGACGATATTTCGAAGTAAAATCCTGTATCACGTGGTAATCGTTTATCCAATTAGCGAACGTTTCGGTGTGTTGCGCGTACCTGGACGTATTATAGCTACAATATGCGAGAGTTGATATCTTTAAGAACGAATTGAATTCATTGATGATCAATTTAATGAATTTAATAATCATCCACTCATTAACTGATGGTATTCATCTATCTATCAATTGCGGTATTTCTTCAATCGACTTACTTCGTCAAAGTCAATGCCCCTAAACAAGTGAATTACATGCTAGTTAGTTTAAGATTGAGTTGTTAAATGGAACACCTCATTCTGTCGAATACTGTTATAAAATCTTTCTTTAATTATTGTTTATCTTGAATTTTCCCTTATCATTTCTATACAGTAATACGTAGGCTAATTTAATTAGGTCGCAGTGGACATTTTAAGAGATTAGGATTTAGCCCTATAATTCGTAAAGTTTGTTTTACTCGTTGTTTACGTGTTTAATTAGAATGGAATAAATAATCATAAAGATCGTAACATTGCCATTGGTGATCCGTGAGTACAGGAACTATCTCGGCTTTACCGGGCGATCTCGGCTCCTCCAGTCACTCTCTGCTCCTCCAGTCACTCTCTGCTCCTCCGGCCACTCTCTGCTCCTCCGGACACTCTCGGCTCCTCCGGACACTCTCCGCTCCTCATAGCTTGCTCCTCAAGACACTCTCTGCTCCTCTTTCGACCACTCTCGGCTCCTCCTCCGGCCACTCTCGACTCCTCCCGACACTCTCGGCTCCTCCGGACGCTCTGTTCCTCCTGACACTCTGCTTCTCTGGACACTCTGCTCCTCTGGACACTCTCTATACACTTCCGAACACTCTCTCGTCTCCATCGGCCTGGATCTGTCAATTTTTTAACATGATTTATCGGAAGAGGTTTGGTTATCAACTATAAATATATTTGATTAATTCTGTCCAAAAGTCCCTGATATGAGAGGTGGGGCATGCCAATATCCTCGCGAAACGTCCCGAGTTTAATCGAATGTATATTTGAATCTGATTGATTAACTTTCATCGTATTTAAATAACCAAAATAAGATATAATTTTCTGAATTAAATGCGACATTAAAGAATGTTCTTTAACTACATGGAAACCACAATTGCAATTTATGTCACCGAATTATTACTCTCGTCTTATCACGTTTAATCTATGAAGATTATCGTCAATAAGTGGAACTATAGATCTTGTTTTCATTACATCAGATAATTTATTGAAAACAATCAGTGGCGGAATGAAACGGCTCTTATTCTATTTAAGATATTACATTAGATTGTATTAGATGACTTGCATCGAATTTGTAAACAAGAACGTAGCTAATGATTATTGCTGCTTAGCAGTCTCATTCAAGCGTCTTAAATCTATTTTTTCTGGGGTAACATTCGCAAGACCACGTGTCATTCAAAGAAACGTCAGCTTAAGAATTAATGGTTATTGATATAAAAGCACTTAGTTGAATCTCGATATTATAAAAAAAACTCGGAGAATTGAAAACAGACGGGGAAAGGAAAAAGGCACTAAACACTATATTACTAATGCCTTTAGGGCTGGAAACCCCTTAGCCAAAGCTTCTACGTTGATAGATCCCAGAAAAAGAAACATATATTCTTGGATTACCAAAGAAAAAATAGAATCCACTTTACTACGGTTCATAATGGATCATGCATTACCTTTTAAAAAAATATCTAGAACATAATCCGTATATATTTGCATGATACTTAGCAAAGGCCTAGAGTAATTTTGTGGATCGCTGTTCGGATACATTAACGCAGTATGCTAACATTACTTTGGGTCTATTTTAATCGTTCCTCAATCAATCGCACACATTGTTCGTGCATTATCAGCAAAAACACATTAGTAGTAACTGCGCTCGACACAAACCTTTATCATTATTTTTTTATGTCCAAACACTAGAGATAATTACTGGACTTATTTGTTATTATTTCAAATGTATGTTTTATTGCGTTAATTGCTTTTGACTCCAATGTGGCAATGGGTCTCCCTACTTGACAGAAAAACCAATAAACAATACTAATAATATAACAACATTTCACAACATCAATTTAAGAATATAAAACATTCAGAATTGAATGAATTGTATGTGTTGTTGATGGAAATTTGATTAGATAATTGTAAAAATAATTCAAATTTATAGGGCGAACGTTTGAGGTGGGGATACGCCCTTTTTGGGTCCACGTCTATTGATGTCCGAGATAACTGGAGCTGGTGGTGCATCTTCATTTCCTTGAAGTCGAATCTCTTCCCAGGCTTTGTGGCGGCGCTAACTTGTTAATATAGGCCTAAATGCAATGTGTACACGTGCTCCTGTATATTTTAACCTGGTACATTCATGAAAATATAGTTCTGTGACTTATAGTTCATTTCACCTTTACAGTGATTGACTACTACAGAGAAGGGATGTACCATCTCATAGGCTATCACGATTCTTTGTTAGATAAGTCACATATTATAGTAAGACATTGATTTTGTGAAAAACAAGGTTAGAGAACCGCTTTATTTCATCCCATTGTTATACGTTTCAACCCTTAGCGATGATTATTCGTGTTTGTTGTCACTTTCCATTCTTGTATATCAGCAATCTCTCTGCTTACAAAATCATCTAATTGTTTAGCATATTATATTTAGTAGACCACTCTAACTTGGAATTATTTCCATTAATCTATGACGTATCTCATGTACAGTTTGTTCTATAAGTCATGCTAACTTTCGCGTCAACCTGGTTTTGAATAAAAAAAACTGCTTCATCTCTCCAATGCATTATCGACATCACTCGAACGCGAATCCAAATTGTTTCATATGTTACGCAAATTTTCCATTATCGTCAATTTTCATTTGAAGCCAATTATATTAGTCGCATTAGTAGTAGAGTACCTAGGCTGATCATACAAGACGTCGTTAATCTCGTCATCGTCAGCCAATATTCACTAACGTCTGAAATGGAGAAGAGGTAGTTTTTTAGATTACTAATGCGTACGTTAGTGTACTTTAAAATAGGGTTTTGCATAACACGTCTAACCTGTTTTTTGGTGATTTTTAATCAACAATAATGACATAATTTTTTATTATAGCCTACTTAATATGTCAGTATAACTATGCAAATTCCCTGGGTAAATTAATAAAAGCTCCCCCCACCCACCCCCCACGAATATAATATTATTGTAGAGTGCCAATTCTCCTCCCCCTCTCCCCCCCCCAGACATAATATTATTGTAGATTGCCATTTCTATTCCCCCCCCCCCCTTCCCCACCACAAACATATTATTATTGAGTGCCATTTCTAATCATAACTCAAGCCCCACTCGCACACTTACGGTCTGAGATGGGTGTGGTCATCTCCATCCCCCCACGCCGGACAGTTCTGTTTATTCATTTTGGTAATCACATTGAATATTAATTTATCTGGGTTATTTAAGACAGTTAATAACAATAAACGATTCTCAAGGTCTGTCAATACTTCCATTCAAACATGACATCAACAATATCAAATATGATATTATATAGATCGCGACCCGACACGATTTCCTTGCATTTTAATTTACGTACATTACGATGAAATCGTATTTACTTTCACTAAAAGCACACTCAGTATCTATCATGCAATCGTGTCGCCTTACAATAATAAACATACTAAATGGATTTTGTATTGAATTGAAAAGGAATATAAAAAAATCAGAGAAAATAGCAAGGTTGCTGAAGCCGTTAATAATTGCTTGATATATTGTCTTCTAATGAGTTCTACCTGATCTAATGCGATCTGTCGTGATACGACAATGTATTAAGACCCAATTTGGGAGTAACATAAACAAAGTTTACTCGAAATGACTGTCTAATTATGATTTCTCTGAGCGTCATTTACTTTCATTTGTTGATTTGATGCTTTCTTTGTGCCCCGAGTATGTTACTCATTAAATATTACTTTTAGCCTAAGTGATTAATGCACAAACTAAAAGTACAAATTGATCATGTTTCTTTTAGTTTCAATCACGTGACCTCCTTGTCAATTCTTGTTTCATTAGCCTGCTTCACAGTCTTATGCATGTTATAGAACGATAATACTGATTGGTTAAAATTATTCATTGCCTGCTATACTACGCGCGCTGTTAATGCGCCATTTATTCAGTGCATAGAGACGATTCATCATTTTGCTTGGCTAGCGGCGTGAAATGTTATCTAATGGCATCGTGATGAAAACGAACTGTCATAAACACTGCATCAATCTATTATTTATTCAGGTCTATGCGACGTTAATCTATCAAACAGCAAGTCAAAATTGGTCATTTAACCGCCATTCTAGGCAGTAACAACGTTACGCGCAATTCAGCCAATCAGCAGTTGTCATATATCATTCAGAAATAAAAAATATACTTATTTAAATGCAATTTTATTAGGAGTTTTTCCATCAAGGAATTAAATAACTGCACATTTATAATTTAAAGACTGCTTTTGTTAGTGCTCCAGCTGTCTCGTGGAAACTTCTTATATTTAGCTATCGGTCATGGTCGTATCTATACCTGCCCTAGTTTTCAGGTTATGACGTCAGATATGACACCCACAACAATAGAATGGCAGATTCAGGAGGGTGGGGGATTTTTCACCACCAAATCTTTAAATATTCATCATTTCAATTTTAGATATAAATATTTTATCAAGTTGTATATATTTGATTCTTTATAATTGATATTTATCACCTATTATTTAAAATAAGCAAAATATAATAATTATATTATATTTTGCTTATTTTAAATAATTATTATGTCCAGAAATATTTATTTGACACCAAAAGATTTACTATTTAGATTTATTTCTTATTTTGTTATATTTTGTCACCTTCTGTTGTTAAGTTCATATTTGTTGTCCTTAAGACTAAAGGCCAGTGTGCCATGTGAGGAGCATTTGAGAGTAAATATTTAATTTTTTAATAATGATAATTATTAATGTTAATGAATTTAGTTAATTCTATTAAAAAAATGTTTCTTGGAGTATAGGCCTAAATGCAAGATATTTAACAAAAGATTCGGTTATCGATTTCGTTTTCAAATCGTCACAATTACCGCATCGGCTTCCTTATTAACGCGAAGAACACCCTTGGGATGATGAGTCTCAATTATCGCGTATAAATATTATTTCTCATGGTCTTAAAAGTATAGAATCCAACACTTCTCGTTAATAAATGTTCTTTTTGGTTTTGGTGGGGACGATGATTTTAGTCTCCTAGGAATTCCTAGGTTTATGAGTCATATAAAGAATTGAAAAGGCCTCACGAACAATACATTTCCGCATGATAAAGTTGTTTTTTTCTTCGGGATGACTTTTTCAAGGTATTCTATTGTAGATTCCGGTTTCTTTTATCACATTAATGTTTTAGCCCTACATTTTTTAAGTGGCGTATACACTTTATTCTAAACAATTTATTTTATGTATGGTAATAATATTAGTGTTTTGTGTGATTTTAGTCTCAGCTGTTCTTATAGCGTGTAAAGGTTTTTCATTTTATATGATCTTACAATCAACCATTAACTAAAGCCTTGTCTACTATCAAACTTGATGTGATGTGCCGAATGTAGAGACATGATGATGTCATATAAGTACCATATTTAAGCATATTACTACCATATTTGGGAACATTACACTTTTTTGTCAAACTAGCTGTTCTTATAGCGTGTAAAGGTTTTTCATTGTATATGATCCTACCATCAACCATTAACTAAAGCCTTGTCTACTATCAAACTTGATGTGATGTGCCCATATATGGACATGATGATGTCATATAACTACCATATTTAAGCATATTACTACCATATTTGGGAACATCACACGTTTTTGTCAAACTAGTTTGATAGTGTAGACAACAGAGCATTATTTCGACCTCACATTTTCCTTAAAAGCTGCTTTAGAATGTATAGTGTATCATGGTGTATAGTCTGGATATTATTAAAACGCAGTTACATAAACAGGTTTTTTATATAAATAATTGTCTTTATTCATAAACTTTGCTCTGGTAACACGTCATCACGTTCTTTTTATTATATCGTGGAGTGTATTCACATTAAGCATTTAATTATTTACTTTAATGTACATAGCTGTCATTCGATTATCGATGATCCAGCGCCGTTAACGCGTCATCACGTCAAAATGATGTTAGCAGGAGACGCGTTTTAAAACATTACTTTGCATTAACAGCAGTTTCTCTGATGACCTACATCCATTTAACCCATTAATTCATACTTTGTATTGCCAATGACAATACATCGTATAACACCCAGGTGTGAAAATAGATCGAGGACAATACAATATATACAAGTTTCATCGCCGGTTACACAGCCTCCGGGGAAGTACAAAATTCTGGACTTAATTGGCCTAGAAAAGATGGAAAGTCGTTATAGCTATATGCCCTGCATTGAAATTCTGATACATAGAATGAAAGCCAACCCGATTAGTTACATATCTACACTGACTCTGATTTTGTAAAGTTTCTAATGACGTCACTAATGTTGGTCACGTGGTGATAAAGCGAAGTATAGATAGACTCGGGCTAAAAAGTGAATGAATCGTAACCGTGCAAAAGGCATGCGATTGACCTATTTGAGTATAGAAATATTAGGTTAACGTTCACAAGGCATGGGAATGGTATTAACTCTCACTGGGTTCGAATTATTGTATTCAATTGACCTCTAAATAATTTGTGAGTCACAATTCATATCAGTAGGTATGTATTGTACCTATTATATTTTCTGTTACAGTACTACTGATATTACTGTATTTTATATACTTTCTTTTCGTTTTTATACGAATGCGACACCACCATTTAGCAAAAATGTGTTGAGTGTCAAAGAATAATTAAGCTTATACCACTTATTGCTACATCGTTTTACATTGCCACTTTCTACCATGACATACGCACTGTCCAAAATTGTACCAATATCTATATTTAATCATAATAATATTAAAAGTCACTGGGTCGGAAAGACATCAAAGGGTTCCGAACAGGTGTAGAATGAAATGCAAATTCCGTACAATATGAAGAAGACGGCAGGTAGCGCATTGGATGACCAGGTCACGGGAGGGGACACGGACCGCGTACAGATGTTACCAGGTGTAAACGCATCTAATATTTAAATGTAATAAATTTGTAGAAGGTAGAAATTAAATGGAGAAATATCTTATAATTATTGATATTTATCTACCTGTGTTTCAAATTACTAGATGGTGGGGTACAAAAAAGGGAGTAAGGTCTTGTAAAAGATGTGTATGTCGGAAACGCTGATTTCTTAAAAATCACATTCGGATTCCGACAAATTCTAAACAAATGCTGTTGTTTACAGATAAACAACAGAAGATTGTTTTTTGTCGTGTATATTGTATATCTCCCCATACTACAGTAGAACCGTGACCCAAGGAAATAGTTGTAAACATATTGTCCTCCTTGATATTGTAGACGGAGCTTAAGTCCCTGTCTACACTACCAAACTGTATGTGACAAAAAATGTGATGACGTCATATCACTACCATATTTGGGCACATCACACTGATTTTGTAAAACTACTTTGACAGTGTAGACAGAGCTTTACTGTATAAATGTCTGTATTTATTGTCTATACATTATGTTACAGCAGTTCAGCAAGATTGCAAACCTGCTGTCGTATTGTGCCAGTGAAGATAGATACACCGTCTGCCTTAGTTCAATCATATCGACAACCCGTATCACTAAACACGTTTCAAACTACCGAATAAATCTACATTCAACTCGTTTCCAGTATTATTAATGTCAAAGCAATGTAGTGTGCTTCGCGTTGAATAACCTTTTCATCGGCAACTTCTGATACTAGTGGAACTTCGGGCAATCTTTAGTTAATAATGGACTAATTAATATGGCGATTTTCGTTCCATAAGTTCATGTCCAGTTTCCTGATTTGTTTTTTAATTAAGCTAGTGGATTTGTTGTGATCGATGATGGTTTTTATTAGGCTTGAAACGCTGATCGCTGTTCTGCAGAGATAATTTTACTTTTGCAAATGGAATATTTTAGCTTTATATTCAATAACGACTGTTCACTACCTGAGCCATGATATGTCCGTGCGTCGGCTTTCAGCTAGCATTTACACAAGCAAACGCTAGCACAATGAGCCCGTTCACGCTTTATTTATTTACCCGGGTAAGTTGGTTCCTTGGGCACAGTGGTGCGCTAACTTCGGTGGAACCAACTTACCTAATGAATCTTTTATTAATGATGGATTAAAGATAGGCCTAAAGAGTTAGTTCAGGGGTATATTTTCTGTTATGTCGTCGCCATCTCACACCAAAACTGGACAAACGGGGTGTTGTTAGATTTGGTAATCAAAAACGACTTCCACGTTGGTATACCATTATGTACTATATTGATATTTGTATTCGATCTAAACGAACATAGAAAACCCTATTAAAATATAAGAATTTGGTTGACCCCTGGTTCGTCCTGGCAATGTTCGTAATTAGCACAGTAATGATTATCCAATTAGCTAATGAAGTGGAAGAGATGTCGCTTAGCAATTAAAATAAGTATTATAAAATTTGCTCAGAGTTCCCATGGTGCGTGACGTAATAATTGTCTACTCCGTACACCGTGCACATTATTACAATCATGCTCTGTAAATGTTAGTCTGCTTTGTAATGTACGGTAGTCTGCCTGTCACTGATCACTTCAAAATCAAAATGGTTTGATAACTGTTTTATATCGGCCCCCGCAATGATCTGGTTTATTTAATGTGTTGATTTGTTACTTAAAAGTCCGTGCCTATAATGTTCTTTGTGGGGCTGTGTATAAGGCCTATATAAAGCTCTGTCTACACTATCAAAGTGTATGCGACAAAAAGTGTGATGCGCCAAAATACGGTAGCGATATGCCCAAATATGGCAATGATCATGTCCTTATGGGCACATCACAGAGCTTAAGACGATTATCATTTGATATTATTGAAATGGAACCACCGGGTAGGTTGATACTACTGTGTGTGTTCTGGTAGGGCCTGCCAATAATTACTATAACGTATGCATTGGGCCTATCCTCTCAACTTCACATTGAGTCGAAATGATGACCGGGAAAAGAAAAGGTAATGTTGGCGATGAAACCAATCTTGAATCTTTGTATAATTATTTTTCATTAGCAATAAAAACTCAATTTCTTTATAGGATGTTTGGAAATAGCGGAGCATGTGCTGCCTGTTGTCAACAGATTCCCGCCAACGAGTTAGTGATGCGTGCGCAGGGCAAGGCGTATCACGTAAAATGCTTTACATGCAGTACTTGTCATATACCTTTGAATCCAGGTGACCGATATACGATGGTCAATGGAAGTCCAGTATGCGAAAGTGACCACAGCAAACTTTACAAATCGACCAATATGGGCAATATGTCGAAAGGTGTTCGGGCCGGAAATAAGGTATGTATGACGACTGTATTATAATTCACATTTGCTTAAATTATCTTAGATTTATATATCGTTTTAAATAGCCACTAAGAATCAATAGGTCATTACGTCGTTGGCGCGCCATACTTTGTGATTCCATAGGATTGGTTTACGTTCGATCTGGGTTTCTTGCTATTATTCACTTTATTTTCTTGCTATTAACTGCATAGCAAAATATTGTAAGGCCATATTCTCCTAACGTGTACAATTTGTGTCCTATCACTCATGCTCTATATCTCGTACTGTAAGCTCCTCCGATCTCGTAAGCTTCTCCGATCTCGTAAGCTTCTCCGATCTCGTAAGCTCCTCCGGTCTCGTAAGCTTCTCCGATCTCGTAAGCTTCTCCGATCTCGTAAGCTTCTCCGATCTCGTAAGCTTCTCCGTCGTCATCATCACCAGTCCACCACCCCTATAAGTAATTCCGAATTCACTTAAATTGCACACGTTCCAGATAAGGCCATTGGTCCACCAGTTTTAATTCTTTATCCGATAAGACTTTATCGCATCAGAATCTGCGTCAGGGTTGTGGCGCCCCGACTGCACGATTTGGCAAAACGTAAATATTTAAGTTTTATTTAAATAAACACTAATGATAGGTGTTTTACAGTTTAATAAATGTTAATCCAAGGACATACAATACCAGCAGTGTTTATTTACTAAATCGAGCGCATTTTTAATATCGACACAATTATTGTTTTTATCATTATTACCGTAGTGTTGTATCAATTGTGAGATTATACAATGTTACGGCTGAATGGCTTTATCCGATATCAACAGATGCCAGAGCAAGCCATGCTGTGAGATGCGGCTTGCTTCATCGAATTCATTATAAAAGCAAACGCAATTAGTCTCTTATACAAAATCAATCATCAATTACTGCTCTCTGAAATTAACCCTAAATTAAAGTCAGAAATTGAACCGATACGAAAAGCAATTAATTTGTATGCCAAGAATTCGATCGTGTCGGCACACAATTCTATTCAGAAATTAAATTGGATACGAGACCGATTATAAAACGCAGCAAGATTCACTCGTTTTTGTAACGCTTTTGTAACGCTTTTTGTCTTTTAACAACTGTTGGAAATTGAAAACGTATCTTCATTGATATTGACAGGATACTTTCTGTCAATTGTTTTTGCTCTGTATACTTCACTTCTAGTATGTCTTTTGTAAGCGTAATAGGCCAATAAATGTCTCCTCACCCTAGAACTTGGAGTTGTACGGACCGTGCCTTGCTTATCACGTTATCAAATTTGTGCCCACTTATTAAACTCCAAGCTACACGACAGTAGCTTAGGAAATATTGCTTGTGATTGGTTAATTCGCTTGCGTTGTGTCTTGCATCTTGCGTTGTGGATGTTGCTACTTGCGTTGTGCACGGAGACCAAACTTTGTGGCCGACTCAGCATGCGGATCCAAAGGCGGGAGAGGGCGGGTCCCCTAAATTTCAAATAGGCATATAACAATGCAACTCTTCTGGTGTGTCTAGACAAGTTGTAGTAGCACATTTTCACATGTGACACATTGTGTTTGCCTAACCTAATTCAGTTAAAGCATGTGACATGCAGGTGACGTATCACGAAACTTTCCTAGATACTGATCATTATTAAAGATACAGAGGTGAATCGTAGTTATGTGTGTTACTGAGGTTGAAAATATTACCGGATATTAATCAGATTCGATACCAAGTATTTTTTTCATTTAAATTATATAATAATTATATAATGTCTATTATATGAAATTAGAAAAATATGAAATTGTTACTATATCATCATAAATCATCTCCATAAAGATACTATTTATTTCTTGCGTTCACACCTCAAAAATAATTTCTAATTTTCAGTTGGCTTAGCTTAACGCAATGTGTATTTTTAAATCTATCCTAACACTTAAAGTAATTACTGTGTTGACAAATTCTGCCGCTTTCGTGTAAATTCATCTGCTCCTTATTTTGCCTTCGCACCGATTTGTTATTCTAAATATGTCAGTTCTTTTTTGATAATACCTAAATATAAATTATAAACCGATTGATACACAGTAATGATGCGTCTTTCATAACGTCATTTCCACGCCTGATAACACCTTTATGATTGATCTAAGCCACCCCTTGCAATACTATCGTCTGCCGAGAAATCTGGGGTGACCTCCTTTACGCCCTCGCAATGAGTTATGAACCATTAATTCGCGCTGTACTGTCATAACCAAATTTGTTATTTTTATTGAGCTGACAGCTTTTGCTCGTTTCAAAATATTCCATTATACCGAATGGTAGAGTACCGTGTACACAATGTACACTTTTAAGCCAATTTACCCTAATATTCTACGCTACCATACAAACAAAATAAACCAATTGAAACACTGAAGAATTATAACCACCGAAATCGGATCGCATTCGCATATTAGACATTTTGTAAGACGCCATCACACCAATGATCGAACGAGTACATTGTGTGCGCCTTGTTAAATACGTATCTTCTCCTGAAATTTGTCATTAATGCATTGGCAATAACTCAATCTGACGGTGTAATTTAAACTCACAAATGGGAAAATTGAGAGTGTTGTATAATCTACGGACATTCATTACGAGCGCGTCCCGGCTGAAACCATTAAAACCATCTCTTTAGCTGTGCGCATGCGCTTTGAAGCGATGACGTCAAGAGTAACAATGTTTCATTACAAAACGTTTCATAAAAACAATAGAAATAATGACTGTCAATGCAATTTACACGCAAGGATTACACTGATTGCCATAAAATGCAATTTTATCATTTTAACGCAAATACCCTTTAATGACCTAATGTATTATACCGCAATTACAACGCGATTAGTACCAAAATACGGCATTTTTGTATAATACGATTCTTGTAAACAAATATATATTGTTCATAAAATTATCATGATTTTCGTAGACTATTGTAGGCCTAAACACTGCTTCTTAAGTGCCCATACCCCCAAAGCTTTACCCCTCCAGTAAATGGGTTCTGATTTGCCTAAAGTGGTACTGCTTATTTGAAAGTATAATCCATTTAACGATTGTTGGCAAACATATTTTCCGTTTAAATTTTGAATAATTACAGTAATTAACTTAATTGATGGATTATTGAAAAGAACAAAAATGATGTAATGTCAGGAATAATCAAGTGTGTTATGATGATTGTTGAACGCGAAAATAAGAGGTTAATAGAAGTGTGATTCTGCGAACGTGTAGCTGGCACTAAATGAATTGCATGTCCAGAGATTGGTTTGTGTCCGAGGGTCTGCTGATATTTAGGCGGAGCAATGAGGTGAGAAAGCCGGCCTGCACTCAACAACCCTCCTTTAATTTGTTTTTAAATGACGGGTAACGGAACAGTATCTAGATACATCTTGGAATATAGATATATTGGCAATAACTCAATCTGACGGTGTAATTTAAACTCACAAATGGGAAAATTGAGAGTGTTGTATAATCTACGGACATTCATTACGAGCGCGTCCCGGCTGAAACCATTAAAACCATCTCTTTAGCTGTGCGCATGCGCTTTGAAGCGATGACGTCAAGAGTAACAATGTTTCATTACAAAACGTTTCATAAAAACAATAGAAATAATGACTGTCAATGCAATTTACACGCAAGGATTACACTGATTGCCATAAAATGCAATTTTATCATTTTAACGCAAATACCCTTTAATGACCTAATGTATTATACCGCAATTACAACGCGATTAGTACCAAAATACGGCATTTTTGTATAATACGATTCTTGTAAACAAATATATATTGTTCATAAAATTATCATGATTTTCGTAGACTATTGTAGGCCTAAACACTGCTTCTTAAGTGCCCATACCCCCAAAGCTTTACCCCTCCAGTAAATGGGTTCTGATTTGCCTAAAGTGGTACTGCTTATTTGAAAGTATAATCCATTTAACGATTGTTGGCAAACATATTTTCCGTTTAAATTTTGAATAATTACAGTAATTAACTTAATTGATGGATTATTGAAAAGAACAAAAATGATGTAATGTCAGGAATAATCAAGTGTGTTATGATGATTGTTGAACGCGAAAATAAGAGGTTAATAGAAGTGTGATTCTGCGAACGTGTAGCTGGCACTAAATGAATTGCATGTCCAGAGATTGGTTTGTGTCCGAGGGTCTGCTGATATTTAGGCGGAGCAATGAGGTGAGAAAGCCGGCCTGCACTCAACAACCCTCCTTTAATTTGTTTTTAAATGACGGGTAACGGAACAGTATCTAGATACATCTTGGAATATAGATATATGTACCTGGAAGACTTAAATTTATTTTTAACGTTTGAGAGTTGAAAGAGATTTAGATTTAGAGTGTATGGCCATTTCTCACCTTCCATTGCACTGTGAATTAGCGCGAATGACATCACTTTTAAAGCTTGATTCACTAGGAAAAGAAAGCAACGGAGAAACATGAACACAACGTGGTCATTGGCCAATCACAAACGATGGCTCATCCGAACTCATTTGACCTGTCACTTGCCATTGGTCAAATAACACGCGTTTTGCTTTTTACGTCCATGCGATTGTGACGACAGTGTGAACGCAAGCTTCATCATTTAAATAACACCAGCGTACGTAGTGTACTACTTTACTATACTTTAGCAGAACACATTTACATATTTTGAAAGATTATTCTTCATCTATATCTATATAGAATTAATTTCTGTTGAAAGCCAGCAAAATATAAGAAGACGAGCATTAGTGATATGAACGCGCTAATAGTAGTAAATTTAATTGTATTAATGTTACTGAAATGCGTGTTGAGTGGCGATCTCTGTGAATGGATTGTATTCATGCTCACTCATGTCGTAAATCAGATTTCAATTTTAATGTAGATAGAAGGTGGATAGTATAAAAAACGCGTTAAGTCGAAGGCCAGTAGTATCTGGCAAATCCCTTACATTAAGGGTTATTTTCATCGTTTCGCTAAGAGCATCTCGACAAAAACCACTTACGGAGAACATCCAGAAATCGTATGTTACTTTTGTTTCGCCTGGTTTCGTGTAATTAATTGCTATGTCCGTTGGCAGGGATTCATTTGAACGAGTTTAGATATTTGTCCAATTCCATTTAGTTAAGCAAAGCACACATAAAGAAAGATGTGTGAGCGCAACAAATAGGTCAGGCGCTTAAAAGCCATTCAATTATTCACCGACTAATGTGCAAACAAAATGTTTTAAGCAGTCGTTGTTTCGTTTTATTTTAGCTAACTGAGTACTTAAGTTTTATCTTATGTATATTCAATGACCGATATTATTTCTACCTATATATAGTAAAAGTAATTTTGTTTTAGACGATACATGCAGCTGACAGTATTTATGCATCTAAGTAAAAGTTTTAAATTACCATGTACGTACGTGTACCTGGGCATGTAACCGAGGAAATAATTTCGGGACAAATCTCTTTTCTCTATAATATGTCTACACTACCAAACTAGTTTGACAAAAAAAAAGTGTGATGTTTCCAAATATGGTAGTGATATGCCCAAATACGGTAGTGATATGACGTCATCATGTCCATAATGGGCACATCACATTTTTTGTCACATAAAGTTTGATAGTGTAGACAGAGCTTTATACCTTCCATTTCAACCACATTCAGGCGTAACACACTGTAAAAAATAATTCGGATTTTACACCATATTTTCGTGTAAATTTGTTTCCTCCTTGGAGTAAACTCTCCTTTTCCTTCAATTTGGGTGTAAGTTTTTAAAAATGTGAGTACCTCACAGTGGGAAACTATAATATTCCCTTCTTTTGAGGTAATCTAATAAAGTTACACATTCGGCATGGGTAAAGTCCGACGGTTACACTACGAAAGGGGTAAACTTTCCCCGGAAAAGTTTCCCCCAATGTATTACCCTGGATTCACAAGTAAGTGCGGAAAGCATGCGATATGACGACTGTCGCGTGGAACAAGTCCATATTTTTAATAATTATTTTTATTTTGCATATAAGACCTATTTTTGTATCAGAAACTGTTTAATATACAGCAGAAGTAAATGTTATCATCCAATGGACTAAAAGATGAAAAAAATAAGGTAAGCTGAAAAGTAGGCCCTAGGCCTAGCCTAGTTAAGTTTAGCCTAACTGGTGGGCTCACTGCACGCCCAGTGCACGAGGGTACTGTGAAGTGTAATCAGCCTCGCCTAGTAGGCTTGGTCTAGGCCTGATGACTTTTACATTGCTTAGCCTAGATTTCCGTATGAATACATTGTTTTTATTGTTATTTATTATTATTGTATGTCTAAATGTAGCCGACATGATCTAGCCCAGTTAGGTTTTTAGTTGATTATCTTTGATTTAAATTGTATTTTGCAGGTGACGGTTCAAGTAATTTAATAGAAGAATGTTTAAACAAATGGCCAGCTCACTTTACGTTAATTTATGTGTTTTTTATGCAAGTAGGCCAGATTTTGAAATAATATTTTAGAATAGAATAGTACATGGTAGGCCATATTTAATAAACATTTTTGTTAGTTTGAATCAATTTTGTACCTCTGTAAATTTATGTTTAATTTTGATCAATAAAAAATCATGTGATTTCTTAAATATATTTTTCTATTTTGTTTCTGTTTTTGAGGAAAATCAACTTAAAACCGACATTTTGGTGTAACCAGATTACCCAAAATAGTTGGTTGCTACTTTGCTGCCACCAAAAACTGGTGTAAAAAAACATTTCATTAAAATTTGGGTATTATAACCCGAAATACCCGGGTAAACTTAGTTTTCCCTGGCCAAGGAAACATCCACTTTCCCAATTTTGGGTAACATTTCCCAAAGGGGGAAATCAGAGTTTACTCCACTAATTGGTGGCAGCCTGGTAGCACCCACTTTTAGGGGAAAACTAAGCATATATTTTTTACAGTGCACCGACAATATATTGTGGGACAATCTTGTCAGTGACGTGAGACAAATATGACGCGCGCGTGCAAAGTCAGTAACGTGAGACAATATGACGAGCGCGTGCAAAACCGTATACCACGGCCATTATCAAGATTTGAACGCGCCCACTAGCGTTGTCTATTGGTGGTGGCACTTTTGCTAAAAGGTTTAAAGTCGTACTATAGAATGTATTGGCCTATTGGATATTTTTTAGAACAAATATTATATTTTTTAGGTCTCTGAATTCATTTTTGCCTAAAATGTACGCCTCAAATTATCGCCTTTGTAAAATGTTAATGTCAACTCAGAGTTTGAATCGGTAAAGATATTCATTGTCTCATCTCCGCCGAAACAATACGACTTTGTGTATGTTTTATTGGTCTTCTGTATCTGTCGTTAAAATATTATTTGATTCGTGCCTTTAGTTTCTTAACTGTAAAATTAGACTGATATACAAATATGTGATTGTATTGACGTGTGTGCGTATACATGTCAATCTGTATTATTTCAATTCATATTCCGTCCATGTTACAGTTTAATTATTAAACTTAACGGAAATATGATATGTGACGATTTTCAGTAACATAAGCTGTGATTTGGAAATGTGTACCCAAATAAACTTTTAAGTTAATGGACGAGGATGATGATGAGTAGTAATGATGGCGATGATTTGAAATGATGTTGCTATAATAGGTTTGCATTCCTAATCTCTGCAATTGAAGGCCATTAGCGCGCGAGTTAAAATCATTTACGAATAACTCAGCAAAGCTCGTTGAGTGCATTGCTGATGTGTGTGGACAACGCGTCACCATGTATATTCAGCGCGTCGTCATATGGTAACAAAGCGTCACCATGCGTAAAAATCATTTGAACCAATTGCGTCGTCCCGAAACATTTTCTCAGCTATGTTCACATTATTCTCATTAGTTTTATTGTGATATTGTCTGAGTTCCATCATTTTACCCGCACATTCCTCATATTGATCAATTAGTTGGTGTTGTACAGAGCAAATGTTTACGTTACTCAGACGAATTAAATGCTTAAATTGACGCGAATGCCAGAGCTAATGTGTTACAACGATTAACGTTATTACCACAATGTTAGTGTTGGTATTGCAACAACATAGTTAAGTGCTAGTGGAATCATGGAATTGGGTTGGGTACGTCATATAATAGTTGCTGTAGAATATAAGCTAGGCCTGTGTTCTATCCGAAAAGTATAGGCCTAGATGCTACTCTCTTGTTTATCTAAGGTTTTTTTTAACCTTCTCCTATTAACACATTCGCAACTGTGTTGGCCCTAATGAACAAGTTGACGTACATTAGTAATAGTGCCCACTACTAATACGTCCTTTTTCCAATTGAATAGTGTCGTAGATAAATGTATTTATTATTTATAAGCATTACAGCCATATGCCTAGCGTACCGGATAAGCCTTTAGTGCTTGTGGACAACCCTAAACCCACACATGTTATAGCTAATTACTCATATTCTAAATGTCTGAAGCATTATAAGATAAGAATAATAATGTATAACGGTATTGTTATTTGTTAAGGTAGATTATAATTGTCTGGTGTATTTATGTACATCATTTATCATTCTGTCTGGTGGCTACGCAAAAACACCTTAGGAATAGATGCGTAAATGTAATTACTCGAGACGACGACGCGGTAAAAACTCGTTCGGTCCGTGGGATGCCATAACTCGAGAGGAGAGAATATGGGCCTATTATGAAATTTAGAAATATAAACGCCACCGCTGTATGCTGTGGTCCCTAAAAAATAATAATGGGTTGGCCGTAGGCATATAACATTTCTGATTGTTCGTTTCACGATAAAGTGTCCCCTTGTAATATGAAATACAGTGCCCTCATTGTTCTTGCACATGTGACTCGTGGGTATAACATTTGATGAACCTCTTCAGTTGCCTTTATGCAACTACAGTCGGTGATATTTTGAGTATGGTATAAGTGTAATTGAAAACGGTTGTTTTTCCTGATTAATGCTATTTATTACCGGATTAAAATTAATCCATAATAGGCCTAAATCTAATGATCTAAATTGCTCGTTAATTTAAACTCCAATAATTCACCAGCAGCCCGCGGTCATTTTACGCTTCAGTAGGTACAAAGCAGACTATTAGGTCCAGCTCAATGATTGGTTTATCGTATTGACCTTTGATACCTTTTTAGAAACTTCTACCACCTTGACAATTCAATAAATCCATCACTTAATTAATACCAGTACTTAATTAAATGTCTTGAATTGAAAACCGATATATTTTTCCAATGCGGTTTACATTACTTACACGGGTGCGATTTTCCACGTCAAATGCCGCAAGATATTAACTTTTGCCTCAAATTCGAATTCTTTGTTAGAAGGTGATTAATTTCGTGGCGCGTTAACTTCTTTGTAAAACGAAAAATGAAAGCTTTTATAACGATCACAAATGGTCTGTAAATAACCAAAAGCAATGTCATAAGGTCATATTATAACAAAAAACTTTTAAATTAATTTTTTATTAAAAACTTCTAAAATAGGATACAGATCTTGGCACATGATGTTTTCGGTATTATCGAGTTTGGAATACACACTCAGTAGTAGTAACGTAGTGGTTTATGCGCCTGATACACAACCAGTATCATCTCTAGAGACAATAAACAGCATGCAGTATTAGGTCTTATATCCCAAATGTAGCCTCTCCTGACACAAAATATCCTTGTTCAGTGCTGTTTTTCTTGTATAAGTGAGAGATTTAGAGGGTTAAGTTAATAGGAGTTAGGTGTTATGATTGGGCATCCCCCCCCCCCCCCCTCAGATGACTAGATACTCCAGGCTGTTTATTTTCGCTAGACATAATACTGTACGATAATCGACTGTTATAACCGCATAGTATAAAATGTCTCTCTCTTCTCATCTATAATTCATTATGCAATCTAACTGTTTATTGTATCTTGAGAAGTTGTTTGCAGTTTGCTTCAGTTGGCAAGTAATTGAAAAGAATATTGGATGGGGAACGAGGCGTTAAATTGTGTATGGTGTATAACCATGCTTTATGAATATGAGTATAAGCACATTATGATGTAAAGGAATCTGTATGTTACTATGTTATGCCATTCGATCCTATATAAAGAAGGAAATAAAGGAATGTTGATTGAATTGAATGAGAATATGGTGTCCGTGCAAAAGTGCAGGAAAGATTGAAAAATGATGACGATGGTGATGATAATTATGAGCACGTATTTTATGATGACGTTGGTGATATACATTATGAAAACTGTATCGGTGATATTGGTAAACATGATTGTGGTTGATAATACGACATTATGATTATGATGATGTTAGATAGTGATGGTGGTGATGTTTGATAATTAATTTGATAACATATACCATCATCCTGATAATTTTAATTCAAAATAATTAATAAAGACGGTAGTATGAAGAATGAAGATTGATAAATATAAGTAAGGATAGGTAATAATAATTTCTTTGAAAAGACCTAGGCCTACAATGTCAAAAAATCTATAATTAATTAAAAAATTATTAAAATTTGTGTAGACCTAGGCCTACATATTGTATATTAGTATAACTACTATGACGCCTGAAAATGCCCTTTCTGATATTAGATTTCCATTATATTGAGCACGCATAATAATATTGACGAATTAGTGTATTAGTGTCTAATTATGTAATATTAATCGGGTTACGAAACACAAAGCTTTTGCCAAAATCTAATTACAAGTTGTACAGCGACCAAGTTCATTGATAAACAATCTGATTATTTGATCCGTTGAAATTGAAATCGCTCGATTCGATATTAAATTCGACATGAAACATAGAAACCCATTATGTACAACAGTTCGGATAACAATAGAGAGTTAGTTTTAATGAGTTAGCAACGATGCGATATCGGAGAAGATATATTAACAAACTCTCGTATATGTTATTTAACACGATGTTATAAATATTTGATTACTATGGCAATTAGTTTGAGTTTTGAGCGTACGGACGTGTAGAAAGAATGCCAATCTATTCGACATCACTCTGTAGGCCTAAGAATTGACTTTTAATTTGGTGTAGGAGGCCTACCGCGTTCCGTTTTGTTTCAGGATAGGGTGAAAAATATGAGCAATGTGGGTTATACTCTGAAAAATCAAACTTTAACCAGGAATAGTTGATATCCTTCCCACATTAAAGTTGCTTTTTTTATTTATTTAATAATGACAGATGTGACAAAAATACACGAGCGCGTACACAACGATATACGAGCGCGTACACAACGATATATGAGCGCGTACACAACGCCCGATTCTCTCTACTAGTTTTTCTCCAGACGTGGCATTATTAATGTCCAGTAGGCAAATTCTGCTTTATATGTAACGTCTGTATTATGCTTATGGCCTAAAGACAGGCGTCACATGTGGTGCATGTGACTCCGTAATATATAATTTGCATATGATAGTTGACATATTATAGACTGAGAATAAAATAAATTATCAGGTTTTGTACGGTACGTGTGTGTAGGCCTTTTGCTGATCCAATAAAAACAACAAATATTTTTCTTGATTGCTGTAGTGTTAGATTTATTCTTTCAATAATTAAAACAAACACTGTCTGACATTCTGCCTCTAATTGACTTCTGTTGACTAACGCTTCACGAAAACATTCACAAATTAGAAAACGTTGCATATTCCATCATTCATAATGACGACATAATATGTCAAAATATTTAATCCAAACTATGATGTTCACATTACGTTTCTAGGAGTAAACATTAATTATATACAATTTCAACTATTTCTATCGGACAATACTTTAAGCTGTAGGCCTGTGTCGTCACCTTCGTCAGTGAGCACGTCATTGTACGCGCGCGTCCACATTGATAATAGAGGTACGTCGTCACCTTCGTCAGTAGACACGTCATTGTACGCGCGCGTCCACACTGATAATAGAGGTACGACGTTTATACGCCGCTGTCACTGATTGAAACATCGCACGTTATTAATTAGAGAATATATATCTTAGATGATAGATTGTCTGTGATATACAAATGTATAATCTAAACAACATTACTTTTTATCCATTGCAGTAATATTAATTTCGACGAATTGTGTTGATGCAAATAAGTCAATTATTGCTCCAAATCCCTAATGTAGAATTTAAGTTTACGTCGGCAATCATGGCGTTAATCAGAATTGATTAGAACGCATCACTCAAGCAAGAAATTAAAAAAATGCAGACAATTATACAAAAAGTTGACGGAGCTACCAGTATCACGTGGTTAATCATTATCACTGAAATGACAAGCCGCGTCATATTAATGCAGATTATTTTGCGACCGATGATTGTATAAAGCGACCGATAGGTAACACGACCGATAAATATGACAAGGCCGATGCAGATTCGGCCGATCAGGTACGACACAAACAATATAGGTTTGAAACGACCGATACAGGTATAAAACGACTAAAAGTGGTATGACATGGCCGATACAGGTAGACACGACCCACCGATACAGATATGACACGATCGATATGACACGACCAATAATAAACTGTAACAAATGATACCCACGACCGGTTTAGGTAGGACCGTTTTAGTTTTGTTTTGTCGTCTGCTTTTTCTGATCATGCGCTCGTCAGCAATCGCCTACGTTTTCTTTAATGAGTCAACTGTAGCTATCTGAGCTATAATTCAAAATAAAACTCCAAATTGATTGCGAGTAGATTTAACGGACAGAGATAAATTAGTCGGATGGACATTTGGATAAAATGCATACACAATTATTCTGCCGAAGATGTGTTTAAAAGGCATTGATTTGAAATGTAAATCTCGTGTTATATTACATTCACTGTGTTCATTTGCTTTCTTTGCGAGTTTTAAGTTTGTTATTCTGTGACCGTTCATTCAACTTCTTTCTCAATTTCAGTCCATTTATCTCAAATCTGTCTCTTATCCATCGGTTCGTTTTCATTAATTTGACATAAACAATAAATAGTTTGTATTGATGGTTGATATGAAACTGTTGGTTCTTTGAGTGTGGGGTTATATTTTTATCATAAAATCTTTTACGATATACAATCTCGTTTTACTCAAAGACTTTTTTAAGTAAACATGTTTTATTAGTCATTACTGTAAAAAATCTTTATTAAAATAATAAACACTGTAATTACATTCAGATAGTGATATAGTAACTCTTGAAAATCAGAATATTCATATTAAATATGTTGAAATTATTAAAGCTGTAGTATCAGCGTTTATTTTTATTTTATCCTTACTCTGATTGGTACATTTCGTATCACATGACGTTCGATATTACTTCTACTGCACGATACAAATTCCATTCAATCGTTCTATTAACCTGTTGCAGCACTTTTTAGAATGTTACTATTTGCTGACCGTTCGTTCGCCGTAGCAGGACCCAAAATTTGGAACAGATTACCAAGTCACATTAAACACTTAGACGACTATAATCAGTTTAAAAAACATTTAAAAGCACTATATTTCAAACAATGTTACGATACTAATTGATGTGAAGCGCCGCTGATTATAATTAAATGTTGTATAAATGTGCGCTATACAAGTAATAATAATAATAATAATAATAATAATGTTTGTGCACTTCGAGGCTGGTAAATGTTCGAAACCCCACGTGCAAGTGTACCGTCTAACTACCTTTAGAATGTTTGTGCACTTCGAGGCTGGTAAATGTTCGAAACCCCACGTGCCGTCTAACTACCTTTAGAATGTTTGTGCACTTCGAGGCTGGTAAATGTTCGAAACCCCACGTGCAAGTGTACCGTCTAACTACCTTTAGAATGTTTGTGCACTTCGAGGCTGGTAAATGTTCGAAACCCCACGTGCAAGTGTACCGTCTAACTACCTTTTAGTAGCTTAAATTTCAGGCTGGCCTTCCGATATTGATTAAAGGTGGATTAATTAAATAAAGGTTTACTGTAGAACTGCAAATGTATCTTTAAAAAAATAATGTTTTTGTATTTGTTGAATGAGTTGTCTCGTTTCGTTTTTTTTTTATTTTTTGAAATTTTAAAGGTTTATATTTTAATGAATTTTTACATTTATAAATTGTTATATGCATTTTAACTTATCTACTTTTAACTTGATGTTTGAATGTAGTAGACATTTTGTATAAGTTTGTATTGTTTTAAAGAGGGCGTCTTCAGCTGTACTGCTGTAGTACAACTGGACTGTCATCGTGAAACAAAGTTAAATAAATAAATCTTCCAAATCATGAAAATTATATTCTCCACATTCAACTTGTAAACATTAATTCATCAAAATGTTGACATACTTTTGAAAGTTTTTGGTCCAGTTTTGGTCCCCATTTATATTTGCTTCACTTGACATCATTGGTGAATCAGTGCCACGGAAAGCGATGAGCCCTGAGTTGTAAATGTGTTTTTGGTAGAAACTGAACCGTAACGTAAGGGAGAACATGACAGAGAGCTAATACAAATTATTCCTGTCTGTACCATTATCTAATTCTCTGTTTTCATATTAATGCAAATATGGAATTGTGAAACCAACTTTGCATAGATAGTGAATGCATCATATCTTTAATCTTTCAGGTATGTTGAAGAGAGCACACGTTTGAAAGGGACGGGTTTCATCGGCTACTTTGGCTGCAGCTGTTTACATCTTCGAACATTTTTGGAAGATAGTTTTAACTTTCTTGAAACGGAATTTGTCTATTTTTTAAGCTGCCAGCCATGTTTAAATCGTGTAAACATTTTATTGTACAGAAATGCTAAATTGTTTGCTAGTTGGGATCAGCAGAAGTCAAATTTACTTAACCTTTTCGGGGTCAAATGCCTTGACCCCGAAGTTTGTTTGTTTGATTGTGTTGTATACGTCGCTTTTCAAGAACAACATGTGGACACTTTTGAATACGTAAACCGTGTTTGATACAGTCATTTATTTTTACCACTGACAAGGGGATGACACCGCACAACATAATCATATTATGCGCTCATTATGAACTGTAATTTTTGTATTTTGAGATTTTTCAAGATTACCTGGAGGTCACTGTATTTCCTTACTCCATAACCGAGAGAGGGCGGATGTCTCAAAGCATGAACAATAATAAGAAGAATATTTTAATATCGAGTCGAGTAATTAAAACAATTAAAATGTTGTGTCTGGGATGAAATAAAGACAGTTTAAAAACAATGCCCCAGTTCCCCCTGTTATGCTTAACTGTTGACTGTCTTTCTGCGACTGCGCATTAGTAGCAGACGGCTTACCTGTGTAAATAAAATGTGCATTTTATGCCAATTAATGTAAAACTTTGTAAATGCCCGCTGTAAATAGAAAATATTCTAGCTTTGTACATAATAAGAGAATGCTCGTTTGCTCATGTTATTTCAGTTTTAAAATTAGTTCGATTTTTGTCAGATTTTACAATTTATATTGTTTTTGTTCATTTTAAAAGAAAGAGTATATTACAATAACTGTTTTAATTATTATTATTGAAATAACGATTATTAGTTTTATTGTTGATATTTACAGATTATAATACTAGATTGTAGTATTTAAATAATTATATTATAATTACTATTTACCGTTATTTGAGTTTAATTATTTTGTTATACTAGGCTATTATGTTTTATTTTAATATTTAGGGATCATGTCAACATTATTCTATATTGTTTGTAAGCAGGCTAAAGAGTAAGCAACATTGAGTTACTTCAGTGACTGCGGTAGATTAATTTTGACATGGTCCCTTATAAAACATATCATTTTCATCATGCCACATATTACCGCTTGTAGAAACGTGGTACTGTTATTCTATTTGTTTGTTGTACTTCGCTTATGTAAGTATAAAACGCTGTATTATGGGTATCAAGCTCAAAGCTGACATTGTGTCTTTTGCATTGATTTTTACCGTATCCGTCACCTCATTCAAAATATAGTAACCGATTATCCGTATTGTATGTATAATGTATCATAGGCAAATTTATACAGACGTGTCACATAATATATCACATGTGACGCCTGTATTATGTTAAGGTTAATGTTTTATTTGGCTTGTCACAGGCGTCACATATGATGCATATGTTACATTGTATTGTATGTATGATACTAGCTAAATTGTGTCATACGTGGAGATACAGTACAGAGAATCGGATGAAAGTTAATGTTCTAAAAGCAATGGTATTTTGAAACAAACATGCGTTGTTAGGTTACCCGGTTATTGCAAAGAATAGAAACAGATTTACTTTGTTCTTGTCAATCTATGGAACTAATGTAAAATGTGTATACGATGGAATAATACTGTCAAGTTAAGTTACCGTCTACTAAGTTCTTCCCCCGTTAATAACGATGTTATTTCACTACAGCTATATAGAAATCGATTATAATTTCCATTTAACCGTTAATCGACGGACCTTCCGAGCGTGTGTACGCACTTATTAAATGCAGATTCGTGGCGTAGTCTCTTACATGTTACTTAGGGCCTTTTCAGAAGTCCATTTACTAAATAGAACGTAATATAAGTAACACGCAAAATTGAGATAGATTTAAGCCGATTTAGCTAAGTGCGCTCTCATTACGACGAACTTTAAAAGCTTTTAGTTTAATGTAAAGTACACGCACAACCAAATTTGCAATGGATGGATATTAAGTTTCGCCATATTTCACAAATTTAGCTCCTCGAAGAATTTAGCAATTCAAAGAACATTTGCAAAATCTAATCAGATATTTCATTGAATTCTGGTCAAGTCAATTGTGGCAGAAACATACTGCAGCAGTTTCATTCGAAGCAGTATTTAGATGTGAATAAAAACCATATCTGTTAACACGCTACGTTTCGATTTATGTTGCATTGCTTTTTATGAGTTCTTGTTTTATTTTTATTGTGTTCAATAACGTGATATCATTAATAGCATGAGGAGTTTGCTATTAGTCGCATTAGTGCTGTTGTAAACGAAATTGAGCAAATACTCTAATAGGCACTTTGTGAATGGATTTTTTGTTTGGCATTATTAAAGATTCATCGAAGAATATCATTTCTGCTAATAGTCTAGAAATTAACTTATCATTCATAGCGTTGTGTCGGTGACGTCACATATTTTATGAGCAAAACTGGCACTTTTGGCTGTTATGTTTTATATTATGACGACGATGTTAAGATGTAGTGTTACGTAGAGTAGACATTGATAGAAGTCCTTCAATAGCAACAACAGCAACGGCCACCATCAATATGTGGTGTTTGGGACAATGAAAACAAATTTAGCCCGTCCTCATTTTTAGTGGGGAGGGAATAAAAATAGATGATCATTTCTCCACGTGACTCCAATAACCCAAACATTGTATAATAGTAAAATATTGATACAGACTGTAGCAACCATCAATAAGGGGTGGATGTGATATGGAAAACTGCCTCAACATATAGGCTACCCTCGCCCCAGACCTCCCCGTTTGTACTTTATTATCATTAGGTCTACAGTTATCTTATTATTAGGCCTATTGAATCTGTTTAGTGATCTTCGTACCCCTTATTCATCATTGCACATCCTGGTTCATATACTCATGTGTCCTTTCTATGCAAAGTTCCCATTTTAAAATTAGTTATGATCTACAGTAGGCCTAAATGCTGTGGAATTTAGATTATGGCATACAATTTAGGTTTTGAACTACCCAGGAAAAAATGTCCATATTTAACTTACTTTCACAACACACATCTACATAGAAAACGATCTCCAAAGGAATGATGCCACAAAAATGGAAACCGTTAACGCGGAACACGTTATTTTTTTAAAGTATGCCAATAGGATCTTTAGAAACATTGTAATGTATTGACATTTAAATGAGAATATTTGTTTTTGTATAATTATCTGGCATCAGCCGTTAGTAATTAGCATTACAATTATACACTATGACACACCGCTAGAATATAACCGTACTCATTTTCGTGGGGTTCGAAGTGAAGGAAGCCATTCATGTTTCGTTTATCTAAGGGATTATATAGATTATACAGGTGATTCTCAAAGAACAGTCGAAGATCTACAGGTAAGTTTCTTTTTTATCAAGGAAGAGTGCAATACCACTCTTCTCTGCTTTTTATAATCTTAGGCCTATAGGGTTTGATATCGTTGAGATAATAACGACCCCGTAAAAAGGTAGATCTCGGAGATAGAATGCCCACCAAGCATACTACTGTACCGTCGTATCAAAAAGCAAACACACCGCATTCATAGATGCTTCTTCAGTCTCGTTATATCACACTGACAGATAAATTGTCAATATTGTTATTTAAAATAATCCTATACATCAGCTTATCTAATCCCAGGCCTTGGACAAAGCCAATGTCGATTATGGGACGAGACCAGACGCAGCCTATTTACCCTAGGCCTTTAACTTTCAACATACTTTGGTAAGGCAAATCGGTAAATAATTACACCTATACGACAATAATTACTTTTTATTGTATTACATTTGTTGTGGTGGTGGTGGTATGGAAAGACCGATTTCTTAATGGTCAATTGAGCTTTTATTTATTCTCATTCCTCTCCGCTCCCTTCCCGTATTCTTTCTTCTCCTTCCATCCCACAGAAACCCATAATATAGACTAACTCTTGCATCTCATCTGTTAAAAATACCACCAACACACAACATTATTGATTACTGAAAACTTACTATATTATGTCTGTCGTTTCTGCTTTAATTTCACACCGTTTATATATTAATATTCGATGCAGTATAAACACCAGACACAATTAAATGTCTCTAACATTTTTAAAGGATATGACGCCGTCTTGAAATCATATCACGTGGAAGTATGTTTTGCGAACTGTAATAAAACGAACACAATAAAATAAAACTACAACAAAAAAAAGTATAACGATCGATGAAATATGTACGGGAAAGTAAAACAGATATGAAAAATGTTTTGAATGTTGAGAATGAAACGAAGCATTAATAATTGAGGAAATACTTTAATATGTATCTTAATTTCTAATACAACACCCAGGAGACGCATATAATATAATGAGCGAAGGGACACGATGGACAGGTGGACACGGTAAAATACATGTAAATGTTACTTGTGGACACCACGAACTCCCCCGTAAATATGCATCCATCTGAAAACATAATCATCTGAATATCAAATCATTGATTGGCTAATTTTACGCGCGCGGTATTTTAGTAAAATTCAATCGGTGTATTCGAAAAAGCCAATAATATGATAGCGTATCATACTAACGCGCCACTCAAACGGCAATGCGATATAGCTAAAGGCACAGCAAGTTTCAGTGTTTCGATCCCAATGCGTTCTTTTTCAATCAATTCGTTTCATTTCCTTTATTAAATGACAAAATGTAAAGGCGAAGGTAGGCGTATAAGAAAATCAATTAATGCCTCAATTGAAACAAGTGTACGGCAGCTCTCTGACTGAAATATTAACGACGAGTTGTTTTTATAAGCTGCATAAATCTTCTGGTGAAAGCAATCCATTTCAATTTTGCACAATTTACTGCTAAATAATTGATCATCTTCGGCCTAATTTGTATCAATTAGGCAGGTATATGATTAAGTAAAGCACTCATGTCTTTTTGTCGGTTTATTAGTTGTTGCTTAAAAGGATAAAGAAAGAACAATCAACGTTTTATACGTTTTTATCAAATAATATTATTACAGCAAATGTAAGATATTTATGACATAAAATGCGCATGCGTAAAAGTGTTGACGAAACTGCATTTTAAAAGATTTAGGCTATAGAGACTTAAAATGGTATTTAATATCGTAATTGCATACTAATAATATATGTCTCCGCATGTGGTTAACGTAACTTAGGTCCTACTTCGTAGATCGACGAAAATCAAAAGTCCCTCAAGGAGAAGGCGAGACACATACCGATAATTCCTCGGGACATCAGAAAAACTTGCTCCTTCAAATTTGTTTCAAAGAATGGTCCCTCTACTTTATCTATCATCGTCTTTATTAACACATCTTTTTGGAAAATCAATCATCAAGGTGCAAATAAATTGATGTTAGGTGCAGAGTTGTGCCTGCGAATTCCCCATTTTATTTTGTAAAACTCTATTTACCTGTAATAGTTAAAATACCTTTAGAAAGTAAAAGCTAGGCCCTTTCTCCAGCTTTTAAAAACCGAGGACACGCGTTTGTATCGTAATAAAGTTGTTTTTGTATGAAACAAATGTATTTCTTTTTAGAAGCTGTTGATGATTAAAGCATGACTCCTTCAGTCACCTCTTTTCAATTTTACCCCTAGACATTTGTCTCATTACAGTACATCTTACAGCTCGCAAGAAATTACTATAAACGTGTAAATCTAAATTAGAGTTTTATTTTTAGAATATACGTTACTTAAACATTTAAGTTCGTATATAATAAGAAAAAGGGAAGATGAATTGATGGTAGGTCTCTGAAATACACTGATTCTAATTATACGTGTGAGGCGCCTACATTAATTATCAGGATTGCCTTTAAAAGTACAAATTACAATATCTTGTCATTGTCAATGTGTTTAAATAATAGCTTTCTTTGATTACGTTGTCAATGGTTCTATAGAATGTATCAATAAACTGGATTATATGACTCTATATAGAGTCAGTGTAATTAACCAATCGACTGATGCTGAAATGTGACTAAAAAGTATATTAAAAAATAGTCTGAATGCAACCGAAAGAAGATCATCAAAATCCATAAACGTATATTTCGTTTCAATGATCGTGTAATACGAGCCAAAACTTTCTATTTCATGCTAATATTACTGTCTGCAGTTATAAGTTGTTTATATCAATGTATAGTGTAATTATTGTATTAATGAGACGAAGAAGTCGCCTCTGGGTGTCCGGTGAAGATGTCTCAGTGTTACTTCCCTCAAAACTCACAAAATATTCAGATTTCAGATAATCGATAGAATTTTGACGAATGTTATTCTTGATGGTGTATGCTTTTTATCCCATGTCTTAGCAATGCAATCAAACAAGCCTTGCTTATGTAGGCCTACGTGTGCCAGTTGTTTCTCTGCATGCATTGTTTTGTATACCTTGTCTGTCACATGTTATTTTAAAATCTTTGAGAGCAATGTTTTGTATTTTTTATATGCGATATTTTATGTTCAACTTCAATTTGTTTAATCATGAATTGCGATAATACAGTTCAAGTCAATCAATTAAGTCAACATTGCTTACCTTCGTTTTAACTTTTAAGTTTAACTTTTACTGTATCATAACGTTGAGGGCATAAGACTGATGTAATTATATTTTCTCCCTTGCGTTAATTAGTTTAGGCTGCCCATTTTAAATCCTCAATTTTGGCTAATCTAATCTATATGAATTATGATGGTGACTGAATTTCTTATTATAAGTAAAAACTATAACTTTATACATCTATTGACTGTTACGAAATCATTGCGTTAGGCCTTTAATTGATTGCTCAATTATTTTTGCAAGGTCGTGTAACTGTATCTTAGGCCTACCTTTGTGAAGTTACTGTTGTAAATTAAACATGCGATCATTTCTACTGTAGAATTAATAGAGGCCTACCAACATTCATTATATTTGTATGATAACCTAGCTAAATGAGAATATTGTAGGTGTGCAGCTTTGCAACTTAAGTTGTGTACGTCTGTGGAATGATAACTTGTGTCATTTAAAAGGCCTTTCTTTTATGTTACTGCTTTTAGTCAATCTGCCCCAATTGTTTTTTTTTTCTAATGCGCCTAAATCTCATTACGTGCGTACCGCATTAGTATCAACATTCAATTAATTGGTCATCTGTACCATGCCTGTAGTATTCGATATTTCACCCAGCTCTTCTTTGCTAACAGCATTATGTTAAAATGTTTCATTTCCTGCCAGATGTTTTATTTTACTGGTTTATTGCTTGCAAAGGTTACTCAATATTGCTGACCTAGATTGTTTTATGTAATCATGATCTAGGCAAGATCGCATCCTAGATTTTTACTGGGGGTTGGTGGTTCTTTTTTGTCCACAAAACAGGACAGTGCAAGCGTATAGCAACTGAAGAATGTACTGTATAGGCCTAAGTTTATATTAGGCCTTGGCCTAATTGATGACAACACTTTAGGTAGCAATTTTGTTGTAGTTTCTTTTAATAGCGGCACAAGAAAAACAGGTTTTGAACCCTACGTTGTCTACTATCTTGCTAGGGTGGCTATGTGTTCAGTATGCCGGTAAGAGCATGGATTAATGAATAGAAAGAGGCAATGTAGTATGTTGCAATAACAGGGTCTGTGTTCCTTAGTAGTGTTGTTGATTAATGTTATTGACTATTAGGGTAGGATCACAATTGTCAACATGTTAACTGAACTGGAACGTTCAGGTTAGCACGAACACCGTGTGTTATGATGTAAATTGACGCAATACAGATTTGTCGGTTTGCACTGTGTTCTTCGTTGAGTCAGGGAGTGTGTATCAATAATAAGCAGATCAATGCTAAATTATGGTTCTATATTGTAGCTTTCGGGCTAAGCATGTTTTTATAATGCCAATGGAGCACACATTATCGTGGATTCAGATTTTAAGCATGTACTGTCATCAAATTTCATATCAATACTTAATCAAATACAGTCATGTTGTGGTAATGTTCCGTTATAAAAAGTTTTAGTAAATTGAGGGCGATGTTTCTAATATCCTGGAAGAGTAAGCCTCTTGGTTTTTGGTTTTCATAACTATTATAATGTGCCCTAATATGAGAGCGAAACGTTTTTCAACATGTTACAGCACAGCACATACACATTACTTACATGGCTAAAACATTTTTAGACGCTATTTACCCACATTAGATTTTATTAGTTATCCGCTTGGTATACCAAGCGGATAACTCCTTGTTATTGTATGGGATCAATAGTTTTTTGGTTATCCGCACTTGGCGGATAACCCCTTGTTATTGTCAGGATCTTTTTTTTTTTTTTTTTTTTTTTGGTTATCCGCACTTGGCGGATAACCCCTTGTTATTGTCAGGATCTTTTTTTTTTTTTTTTTTTTTTTCTATGTTATTCTTCTTTCTTTCCCAGAATTTTGTGTCACGTGTATCTCAAATTCTGATCAACATTACATCGTATAACTTTGTCAGAAGATTTACCTCTATCTGTAGAAGTGCAGGACAGTTCGTTTTTTTACTTTAGAGTCGCGCAGCGTAAGCTACGCGCGATTTTATGAATTTTGCGTATTTAACATAGACTAAAAACCAAAAGTCATTTTGTAATGACACTTGGTGAACATTTAAGTCATATCAAGTGCAAACTTTCTATGGATTAAAAATGGCATGTTTCACAGAAAGTTACGCGCGCACGCGCGTTTAAAATTTCAGAATGCGTAAAATCAATTTCTAATCAACTTTCTACGCGTTTCAGGTCATTTTGAGCATTTCAAAAATTCCCACGCGTGCGCAATATTTTTACGCGCACGTGCGCACGTAGCGCAAAAACATTTTTTTTTTGCTTGATTTTTGTTTTTTCAGCCTTTTCTAGTAAATTTACCAATTTTCTATCAATTTCGACTTAAAATCACGTCATACGAGAACGTAGAATTAAACAATTTGCGCGCAATTTTGATGAAAAAGTTCAAAAATTTGTCAAAATTATGCCTTTTTTTAAACAGTCATAGATTCTAAACTACGTGGTGAACTTTTTTATAATTACATATTCTGGTAGTAGATGAGTTGTAGATATCGAATCAAGCATCGATATGGCTAACAGGACATTGTGACGTCATCGTATGGCCACTCGAATATAAAATAGCGGATTTTATCTCTTTCGTCATAGCTCATCACATTTAATAGAGCGCATCTCCACTTATCCGTATTCCATTTCCCCCCATTTTTTTTATATTGTCTAGGCCAATCAATTATCTTTCGCATGATTTACCATTTTTAAATTTGTGATGACGTCATCATGTTCAAAAGCGTCAATAACTTTGGTCACTTATTTTCACCTATTCTGAACTGTATATAGTACGTATAAAGATTTTACTGTATATACTGTAACGGCATTTGGTATAGCCCAAATCATTTATTTCCTACCTATTGCTATAATGTAGCAGGCCAAATAAGACTAAGTACTGATTGGCTATTTTACTGTGTGTGTAATTTAATTACGCACTAACTTGTGGTAAACAATTTATCCAGGGACCTAGTATAGTATAGTAATCATGATAATCTTTTTCTGTGTGCAATATTCTAACGTATGACGTGCAGGCTTTTGGGCTGCGGATAACCTAACTCGTCCGTAGTGACGAGTTCAAATCTAGTTTTTTTTGGTTATCCGCACTTGGCGGATAACCCCTTGTTATTGTCAGGATCTTTTTTTTTTTTTTTTTGGTTATCCGCAACCGTAAGGTTTTGCGGATAACCCTTGTTATTGTAAATATCTTTTTTTTTTTTCATCTTCTTTGTTCTTCTTTCTTTCCCGGAATTTTGTTGCACGCATATCTGTCATCCTTGTCAACATAAGATTGTATAACTTTGTCATAAGATTGACCTGTAGCTGTAGATGTGCAGGAAACTTTGTTATATGACGTTAGAGTCGCGTAGCGCAAGTTACGCGCGATTTTATGAATTTCAATGATTGGTCATAGATTATAAACCAAAAGTCATTTTGTATTGACACTTGGTGAAAATTTAAGTCATGTCAAGGGCAAACTTTCTATGGATTAAAAATGGCATGTTTCACAAGAAGTTACGCGCGCACGCGCATTTAAAATTTCAAAATGCGCAAAAATAATTTCTAATCAACTTTCTACGCTGATCATGACATTTTGAGCATGTCAAAAATTCCCACGCGCGCGAAAAAATTTACGCGTAAGGTGCGCACGGAGCATGAAAATCATTTGTTTTTTTCTTGAATTATGATTTTACAGCCTTTCTTAGTCATTTTAAAAAAGATTTACATCATTTCAAATTAAAATGACGTCATACGAACACGTTGATTTAGACCATTTGCGCGCGTTTTAGTTGCAAAAGTGACAACATATTGTCAAAATTAAGCCTATTTTTAATCTATTATAGCTCCTCAGGATCATCCACGACCCCCAATTTTTTTTATTTAATATGTAAGCAGATATGTTGTAGATATGAATTCATGCAGAACCTTTACCACTCGGATGTTATGACGTCATCGTATGGCCACACGAATGTAAAATATAGGATTTTTTACTCTTTCGTTATTGATCATCACATTCAACAAAGCGCGTCTCGCTTATACGTATTCCATTTCCCCCGAAATTTTAATATTGTCTATGTCAATCAACTATCTTTCGCATGAATTAAAAATATTTTAATTTTTATAACGTCATCATGTCTAAAAACGTAAATAACGTGGGTCACTTATTTTCATCTTTACAGTAAATTTCAATCTGTTATAGCTCGTCAGAATAAAAAGTGATAATCATGATTTAAATGTTTTCTGGAAGCTATTGGATTGTAGATACGAATTGATGTGAATATTTTGCCAATCAGATGTTGTGACGTCATCATATGGCCAGTTGAATTCAAAAAGTCATATTTTCATCTCTTGCATAAAAGTTCACTGCGTTTAAACGAGAGCGCATCTCACTTTTACGTGCCTAAAATTCTTCAAATTTGTTTTAATGTAATTATTTAGATAATTATCTTCTAAAATTGTTATCTTTATTTGTCAATTTGATGATGTCATCGTGTTAATAATTGGATTTAAAAGATGAGTCTCGTAATTTTGTCTATGCTACACTGTATATAACATATACAGTTTATTCTGTAAAATACTGTAATATGGTGTATGCTAGTGCTACATAATAGGTACAATTAAGCACTGTAAACATATTTATTTTATGTCATAGAATGGCATAATAATTTTCGAGGTTCATATAGTTAAGTATGTGCATGTTGCGTTTGCGCGGATAACCCGAACTCGTCAAAGTGACGAGTTCAAATCTAGTTTTTTGGTTATCCGCACTTGGCGGATAACCCCTTGTTATTGTCAGGATCTTTTTTTTTTTTTTTTTTTTTTTTTTTTTCTATGTTATTCTTCTTTCTTTCCCAGAATTTTGTGTCACGTGTATCTCAAATTCTGATCAACATTACATCGTATAACTTTGTCAGAAGATTTACCTCTATCTGTAGAAGTGCAGGACAGTTCGTTTTTTTACTTTAAAGTCGCGCAGCGTAAGCTACGCGCGATTTTATGAATTTTGCGTATTTAACATAGACTGAAAACCAAAAGTCATTTTGTAATGACACTTGGTGAACATTTAAGTCATATCAAGGGCAAACTTTCTATAGATTAAAAATGGCATGTTTCACAGAAAGTTACGCGCACACGCGCGTTTAAAATTTCAAAATACGAAAAATCAACTTCTAATCAACTTTCTACGCGTTTTATGTCATTTTGAGCATTTCAAAAATTCCCACACACGCGCAATAATTTTACGCGCGCGTGCGCATGTAGCGCAAAAATATAATTTTTTCGCGTGATTTATGTTTTTTCAGCCTTTTCTAGTAATTTTACCAACTTTTAAACAATTTCGACTTAAAATTACGTCATACGAGCACGTGGAATTGGATAATTTGCGTGCGTTTTTGATAAAAAGTTCAAAAATTCGTCAAAATTATGCCTTTTTTTAAACAGTCATAGATTCTAAACTACATGATGAAGTTTATTTTGTATTACATATTATGGAAGTTGATGAGTTGTAGATATAGAATCATGCATCGATATGGCTAACTGGACATAGTGACGTCATCGTATGGCCACTCGAATATAAAATAGCGGATTTTTGTCTCTTTCGTCATAGTTCATCACATTTAATAGAGCGCATCTCCACTTATCCGTATTCCATTTTCCCCCATTTTTTTATATTGTCTAGGCCAATCAATTATCTTTCGCATAATATACCGTTTTCAAAATTGTGATGACGTCATCATGTCCAAAAGCGTCAATAACTTTGGCCACTTATTTTCACCTATTCTTCACTGTATGTAGTACATAAACAGTATATAGTGTATACTGTATATACTTAGACGTGAAAATAAAATAGAGAGCGCACTAACATTTTTTCAATGGCATAATCGTTATACTGTGCGCAATAATATTCTAACGTATGACGTGCACGTGGCGTTTGCGCTGCGGATAACCTAACTCGTCCGTAGTGACGAGTTCAAATCTAGTTGGTTATCCGCACTTGGCGGATAACCCCTTGTTATTGTCAGGATCTTTTTTTTTTTTCTTTTTTTTTTTTTTTTTCTATCTTATTCTTCTTTCTTTCCCGGAATTTTGTTCGCAGCGTATCTCTAATTCTGGTCAACATAATATTGTGTAACTTTGTCAGAAGATTGACCTCTAACTGTAGATGTGCAAGAAACTTCGTTTTATGATTTTAGAGTTGCGCAACGTGACTTACGCGCGATTTTATGAATTTCAATGATTGATCATAGATTAAAAACCAAATATCATTTTTTATTGAAACTTTGTGAAAATTTAAGTTATATCAAGCGCAAACTTTCTATGGATTAAAAATGGCATGTTTCACAGAAAGTTACGCGTGCACGCGCGTTTAAAATTTTAAAATGCGTAAAATCAATCTAATCAACTTTCTACGCGTTTCATGTCATTTTGAGCATTTCAAAAATTCCCACGCACGCGCAATAATTTTACGCGCGCGTGCGCATGTAGCGCAAAAATATAATTTTTTCGCATGATTTATGTTTTTTCAGCCTTTTCTAGTAATTTTACCAACTTTTAAACAATTTCTACTTAAAATTACGTCATACGAGCACGTGGAATTGGATAATTTGCGTGCGTTTTTGATGAAAAAGTTCAAAAATTCGTCAAAATTGTGCCTTTTTTTAAACAGTTATAGATTCTAAACTACAAGGTGAATTTTATTTTTTATTACATATTCTGAAAGTAAATGAGTTGTAGATATTGAATCATGCATTGATATGGCTAACCTAATATTGTGACATCATCGTATGGCCACTCGAATATAAAATAGAGGATTTTTGTCTCTTTCGTCATAGCTCATCACATTTAATAGAGCGCATCTCCACTTATCCGTATTCCATTTCCCCCCATTTTTTTATATTGTATAGGCCGATCAATTACCTTTCGCATGATATACCGTTTTTAAAATTGTGATGACGTCATCATGTCCAAAAGCGTCAATAACTTGGGCCACTTATTTTCACCTATTCTTCACTGTATGTAGTACGTATACAATATATAGTGTAAACTGTTTATACTTAGACGTGACACAAAATAGAGAGCACACTAACATTTTTTCAATGGCATAATCGTTTTTCTCTGCTCAATATTTTAACGTATGACGTGCACGTGGCGTTTGCTCTGCGGATAACCTAACTCGTCCGTAGTGACGAGTTCAAATCTAGTTCTATGTTATTCTTCTTTCTTTCCCAGAATTTTGTGTCACGTGTATCTCAAATTCTGATCAACATTACATCGTATAACTTTGTCAGAAGATTTACCTCTATCTGTAGAAGTGCAGGACAGTTCGTTTTTTTACTTTAGAGTCGCGCAGCGTAAGCTACGCGCGATTTTATGAATTTTGCGTATTTAACATAGACTAAAAACCAAAAGTCATTTTGTAATGACACTTGGTGAACATTTAAGTCATATCAAGTGCAAACTTTCTATGGATTAAAAATGGCATGTTTCACAGAAAGTTACGCGCGCACGCGCGTTTAAAATTTCAGAATGCGTAAAATCAATTTCTAATCAACTTTCTACGCGTTTCAGGTCATTTTGAGCATTTCAAAAATTCCCACGCGTGCGCAATATTTTTACGCGCACGTGCGCACGTAGCGCAAAAACATCTTTTTTTTGCTTGATTTTTGTTTTTTCAGCCTTTTCTAGTAAATTTACCAATTTTCAATCAATTTCGACTTAAAATCACGTCATACGAGCACGTAGAATTAAACAATTTGCGCGCGTTTTTAATGAAAAAGTTAAAAAATTTGTCAAAATTTTGCCTTTTTTAAAACAGTCATAGATTGTAAACTACGTGGTGAACTTTTTTAAAATTGCATATTCTGGAAGTTGATGAGTTGTAGATATCGAATCATGCATCGATATGGCTAACCAGACATTGTGACGTCATCGTATGGCCACTCGAATATAAAATATAGGATTTTTGTCTCTTTCGCATAGCTCATCACATTTAATAGAGCGCATCTCCACTTATCCGTATTCCATTTCCCCCCATTTTGTTATATTGTCTAGGCCAATCAATTATCTTTCGCATAATCTACCATTTTTTAAATTGTGATGACGTCATCATGTCCAAAAGCGTCAATAACTTGGGTCCCTTATTTTCACCTATTCTGCACTGTATGTAGTACGTATACAGAATATAGTGTATACCGTATATACTTTGACGTGACGCAAAATAGAGAGCGCACTAACATTTTTACAATGGCATAATCGTTTTTCTGCGCGCAATATTCTAACGTATGACGTGCACGTGGCTTTTGCGCTGCGGATAACCTAACTCGTCCGTAGTGACGAGTTCAAATCTAGTTCTATGTTATTCTTCTTTCTTTCCCAGAATTTTGTGTCACGTGTATCTCAAATTCTGATCAACATTACATCGTATAACTTTGTCAGAAGATTTACCTCTATCTGTAGAAGTGCAGGACAGTTCGTTTTTTTACTTTAGAGTCGCGCAGCGTAAGCTACGCGCGATTTTATGAATTTTGCGTATTTAACATAGACTAAAAACCAAAAGTCATTTTGTAATGACACTTGGTGAACATTTAAGTCATATCAAGTGCAAACTTTCTATGGATTAAAAATGGCATGTTTCACAGAAAGTTACGCGCGCACGCGCGTTTAAAATTTCAGAATGCGTAAAATCAATTTCTAATCAACTTTCTACGCGTTTCAGGTCATTTTGAGCATTTCAAAAATTCCCACGCGTGCGCAATATTTTTACGCGCACGTGCGCACGTAGCGCAAAAACATCTTTTTTTTGCTTGATTTTTGTTTTTTCAGCCTTTTCTAGTAAATTTACCAATTTTCAATCAATTTCGACTTAAAATCACGTCATACGAGCACGTAGAATTAAACAATTTGCGCGCGTTTTTAATGAAAAAGTTAAAAAATTTGTCAAAATTTTGCCTTTTTTAAAACAGTCATAGATTGTAAACTACGTGGTGAACTTTTTTAAAATTGCATATTCTGGAAGTTGATGAGTTGTAGATATCGAATCATGCATCGATATGGCTAACCAGACATTGTGACGTCATCGTATGGCCACTCGAATATAAAATATAGGATTTTTGTCTCTTTCGCATAGCTCATCACATTTAATAGAGCGCATCTCCACTTATCCGTATTCCATTTCCCCCCATTTTGTTATATTGTCTAGGCCAATCAATTATCTTTCGCATAATCTACCATTTTTTAAATTGTGATGACGTCATCATGTCCAAAAGCGTCAATAACTTGGGTCCCTTATTTTCACCTATTCTGCACTGTATGTAGTACGTATACAGAATATAGTGTATACCGTATATACTTTGACGTGACGCAAAATAGAGAGCGCACTAACATTTTTACAATGGCATAATCGTTTTTCTGCGCGCAATATTCTAACGTATGACGTGCACGTGGCTTTTGCGCTGCGGATAACCTAACTCGTCCGTAGTGACGAGTTCAAATCTAGTTTCTGTATTATTCTTGGATCCTTCCTTCCTTTTTGTGAGTCGCGTTTCTCTAAAATGTGTAAACATAACATTTCATAACTTTGACAACATATGGGCATTTACGTGAAGTTGTGCACCTCCTATTTTTGAATGACGTCATAGTTGCGCAACGTGACTTACGCGCAATTTTATGAATTTCAATGATTGATTATAGATTAAAAACCAAAAGTCATTTAGTATTGACACTTTGACAAAATTTAAGTCATATCAGGGGCAAACTTTCTACGGATTAAAAATGGCATGTTTCACAAGAAGTTACGCGCGCACGCGCATTTAAAATTTCAAAATGCGCAAAATTAATTTCTAATCAACTTTTTATGCGTTTCTTGTCATTTTGAGCATGTCAAAAATTCCCACGGGCGCGCAATTTTTTACGCACGCGGTGCGCACGTAGCGTTAAAAACATATTTTTTTCTCTTGAATTATATTTTTCAAGCCTTTCCCAGTGATTTTGAAAACAATTTAGACCTTTTCCAGTTTAAATAACGCCATACGAACACGTTGAATTAGACAATTCGTGCGCGTTTTTTATGAAAAAGCTTAAAAAATCGTCAAAATTATGTCTTTTTTTAAACAGTCATAGTTTCTAAAGTAAACCGTTAACCGTTTATTTTTATTACAAAATCTAGAAGTTGATGAGTTGTAGATATCGGATCATGCATCAATAAGGCTAAAAAAACATTGTGACGTCATCGTATGGCCACACGAATGTAAAATATAGGATTTTTGTCTCTTTCGTTATTGCTCATCACATTCAATGGAGCGCATCGCGCTTATCTGTATTCCTTTTTCTCCTACATTTATATATTGTGTAGGTCAATCAACTTTCTTTAGCATGAGATAAAAATATTTTAATTTTTATGACGTCATCATGCCTAAAAATTTTAATTACGTGGGTCATTAATTTCATCTTTACAGTAAATTTTAATCTGTAATAGCTCGTAAGAATAAAATGTGATAATCACGATTAAAACGTTTTCTGGAAGCTATTGGATTGTAGATACGAATTCATGTAAACATTTTGCCAATCGGATGTTGTGACGTCATCATATGGCCAGTTGAATAAAAAAAGTCGTATTTTCATATTTTGCGTAATAGTTCATCACATTTAAAAGGGTGCGCATCTATATTTTACGTATTCAAATTTCTTTTACACGTTAATATGTTGTTCCTGAGATAATTTCCTTCTGAAATTGCTATCTAAGTGTTTCATTTTGATACCGTCGCCATGTTAAAAATTGGAATAAATGGCGGGTCCCGTAATTTCACCTATTCTACACTGTATGTAATATGTATACAGCTTATACTGTTTGCATGTATATACTATATGACACAAAATTCAGCACTAACAGCATGTCATATTCTTCAGTTCTTGTCATAATGCCATAATCTTTATCTGTGTGCAATATTCCAACGTATGACGTGCACGTGGCGTTTGTCGTGGTGCGGATAACTAACTCGTCAAAGTGACGAGTTTCATGTCTAGTTTTGATTATCCTTGTAACGTAACAGCTTACAAAAGATGGGTCTTGGTCCAGTTGAAGCGTAGCCTTGAATGCAGGATGCTCTCTCAATTTCAAGCCCTGTTGGTAAATTTCTTTAAAAAAAATATGCATATATATTATAATAATTCATTTATTATTTATTTATTTAATTTAGTAATTAGTCATTTAAAAAAATGCGTCTTGTATGTAAATCTAAACAAATTTATATTTTTTTTAAAAGATTACCTACAATCAAAATGTCTGATCGCAAACTGAGTCTATTACGTCACACATGTTTCTATTTGTTCCTTTATTTCTAAATCTAATCTGCCAATTATTATACATTTTACTTGCGTATAAAATCAAACTTCAGAAATTATTAATACGATACTAACCAATACAAGACGTCTGCTATTTCTCTCTTAATTCACCAACTTTCAAGCGATACTGTATTTTAGGTTTAATTGCAATTGAAAAAAAATGTGACCCGGCATCCCAGAATGTATAGCATGTTACTACCCTCTGAAGTGATATGAATTTCCTCAAGTAACCGAAGATCACAGTTTAAGATCTAGGTTATGGTAAAATAATATATTAATCGCAATAAGATCACGTGGTTTATTTATGTTTTTGTAACTTAGCTTTAAACTAGTTCGGTTTTGAATTACAGAGATTTTTACAAAAAAGCTATTTCAAAATATCAAATATATACAAAATATATTATAAAGCAAAATAGGTTTCTATCAATTTCATATGCACCTTTTTATTGAACAAGTCATTATGAGTCAAGGAAGGACAGCTGTCATTGAAAATAGTAAACAGATGAACTTGCGATACTAAGGAAAAAATATTGTATTTTGTCTGTAATAATTTATTTTACTTATAATTATTGTTTATCTGCCTTTAGGCCTATGGTCTAATTCTTCTCATGTCTCGGAAGTGTGGCCTATTCCTTTCATTTCATCACCAAAAATAACATTCATAAAACAGTAGACATATTTTATCTCTTTATTTTAATTGGGATCTGGTGTAAATGCATACTTTTGTCTCAATCATACCTTTTAAAATGAAATATTTGTTTAAAGAAAATATAACGCTGACATCCTTATGCCTTTGCAAGACTATAAGGGGCTTTCTCATTTTGCCCTATAGCTTCTGCTTGGAACTTCCTCCGGTACCGGGGCTGGTGTAGTACCCTGCCTGACTGTCACTTTTGCAGCCCTACATTTTTATGATACTGTAATTGACTAGAGATCGATATACCATAAGGGCGTACAGAAATAAAGCACCCGACTCGCATTAAGCAAAACATTCAGACGCGATCAAAAGGTATAAAGTAAATATAGCATATTAACTCTCTAGAGTCCTGTAAAATATCGTACTTGAACACAACTAATCTATAGGGAAATCAGAAGCCAAACGTCTAAAAATACAATAAATAATATAATCCAAAATAATCGGTAAAAGTAACAAAATAAATGCTAGATTTCTTTATTATAGACTTAGAGATTCTGTGTTTCATAACGATTTATGCATTTTTAAATTACTGTACACATTTTACACGGTGATGGGATGATGATAAAATAACACACATATCGCATGTATTTTTTATGAAATTCAAAGGCTTTCATTTAAAATGTTGCTGTTTTTTTGGTGTCGTAAAACTACTTTATTACATTACTGCCGTAGTCCATGTTTTTGATGTGTATAGTATCGGTTCTTAAATGCAGTATTTAAAAAAAGTCATGAGTTCTCGGATAAGGACTTATACAGCTGGAGGTTCAGTGTGCACTTTAAATATCCGATGCATATTTCGGATGATAGAGAGTTACCACGGTTGTACTGATACTGGTTTACCACAGCCCTTTTGTTTATTGCGGCGGCGAGTGCGTACCGATATTTCTTAAATTGAGAATGAATACATATACATCTCTTTCGGACTACTTTTTTTTTTTATAATTCCATTATTAAAGGGTAGATCCGGGTATAATATTTATTATAATATAGGCATAAAAACCTTGCAATATTCCGAAAGTCCAGTACAATAGCACCACTTTTTTCTTCAAAAAGGGGGTTATTTCAAAATAATAATAGGAATTTTAAATCTGGAGCAATTAGTGCGTACCCGGACAGGACCTAATCTGCTAATATATATCTGCTTTTCTTTGATTAAAAATGAATACATTATATCTCTTTCGGACTACTTTATTATTTTTTTTTTTATACTCTATCATTTAAAGTGTAGATCCGGGTATAATAGTTTTATAATATAGGCCATAGGCCTAAAAACCTTGCAATATACTACGAAAAAGTCCAGTACAGTAGCACCACTTTTTTCCTTCAATAAGGTGCTTATTTCAAAATAACAATAGGAATTTTAAACCTGGACCTACCAGGGAGGAGTTAAATTAACTCTTCCCTGGACCTACTATACCCTTTGATACACATGGAAAATATACTAATACTTTAAGTTCAATTGGGCCTTGTTTGTATCGATGGAGTTAAAGGCCAGATGCGGGCAAAAAATTTCTATTGATCATAGTCCAATCATTATCGATCTATAGATTCCCATATGTTTCATAATTTTTGGGATTTTATTTGTGTTACACAAGCTTGTTGAAAATAAGCACTTTCTTATCAGTGGGGGGATAGTTCAAATTACACAGTAAAATCTCTATTCTTTTGTACACAAATTTTGTAAATAGAGAGGCATTTTAAAAAGCTATGAAAAATAAACGGTGTGGTAAAAAATTTTATCAGATGACTAAATATAGGTAATATAACTTGAATTTTACATTTCTGGTATTTTTATTCAACTTCAGATTTTTATTTTCATACTATAGCAAAAAGTATCCACCGTATATCCACCATCTTTGTTCACCTTCTATTGAGTCACCAGGCATGTTATAACATTAGGTTAAACTACCTAACTACTGAAAAAAAGTCTTCCTGGTTTTTATGGCAGAATTTTGCCAAATTTTGTATTTTATTGTATTTATTTTATATTAAGGGAAATTTATGTTTTTTCGTCTTGATTTCTGTTACAAATATTTGATTTATGTACAATTAACCAGATATTATATTTAAAATTCATTCCTGTACCTGAGCTTTAAGAACTTTTGTTAAGCTCTGTCTACACTATCAAACTAGTTTCACAAAAAGAGTGCGACAAGGCAGTGATATAACCAATGGTAGTGATATGATATAATCGTGTCCATGGGCACATAAAGTTTGATAGTGTAGACAAAAATTGTTTGCACAATTAAAGCGCTGTGTGGGTGCATGTGTGCCAAAAATATAGTTGCATTCTTATATACTTCTTTAGAAGGTTGATAACGAAAACATTAATACATTTTGTTTTAAATCGTTTCTCTACCAAGCGTAGTTTATACATATCACGTTTGATTCAGCTCGCAATAACAACCATTGTTGAATAGGCCTAAAAGCAATATTACCTGCTCCTTATCAACAAAAGTATATAGGTAATGCGAATAATAAATTGGCCTATATTATAATATACACCAGAAAATTGCTGAAAAACCAGATAATAAAAATCATCAAACAACAATACGAATTTTTAATTAAACTTCTCTGCATCGTCTGCTGATGGACGAAGACAATATCGAGTTTGTAATGATTTTTTTTTTCGAATCATATTAAAACTAAGATTTCATTGTAATCCAAGTTATATTGAAGAGATTGTGCTTTGCAATCAAAATATCTGATTTCATTATCTAATGTTGTTTACTTGTTAGATGGTTTGATTTGTGTCGATAAGTAATGTGTTTCGTAGCTTGCATGTGTAACTTGAGGAACATAATTTTAAATGAATGAAACAACTAACGTTTTCAAATCACATATTAATGATAACGCTATTTATGATAGTGCTAACACATTATAACTGACTGAAAATTAGATAATGTAATAAATATAATGTATTATGATAATATTGATTAATTATGATAATGAAAGGATGATGATACATTACAGTACAGATAATCAATAATATTATTATTATATTATCATTATTATTATTATAATAATATGATAACAATAAAAGTATAATGATAATGTTATACGGTATAGAACTCCTCCATTTGGACACACCAGGGGACATTTTGAGTGAGTGACAATAATATACTACAACCAATATTAAACAATATACGTTCAATCCGACACCTCTATTTAAGTACAAGTACGGGGCGCAGTTCGACACACTACCTATTCTGTCCTACAAATGATGCTTCCAACCTCCAACTTAGGCCTAACCAGAACAAAGAACATAGATAATCTAAATAAATACACAGCAACATTACAAAAAAAGAGACTATCAATAATATTATAATGATATTACCAAATTAAACATACATTAACAATTGTACAAAAGTCAGATAAAAACATTCAACAGAGGGCGTTAGAATAAATATTTACGCCATCATTTTGAGTTTCTCCGATGTTTCTTAAATTTGTTGTCAGTATAAGTTATTTGATTTTAACCCAATGTTGCTAATTAAAATGACGTCATAATGATAACTCAGTAAGATTAGTTGTGCAGAAAAGTTATAAATAAGCTTACCGATTACCCACCGAGATTAGCTTACGATTAACTACGAAGGGACATTTTACACGTAGCTGTATACAATATGTAAATAAAATAATGTAATAGGCCTATTAGTAATAAATACAAAACGCTACATCTTATAATCGACAACATTTCCTTTATTCATAACTATTATTGAATACATACTTTTAGTTTAAACTTTCTAATACCAGTTGCAATAAAATAATTTTAATTTTTTCTTACAAAGGACTATAGGTTAAGTCATACTGTATGATACAGGCGTCACATGTGATACATTAAATTGTATTACACAATTGGCTATAAAAGCATACACTTATAAGAGAATCGGCGAAATAATGTGTATTTCACAATTGTCATTATAATCCAAATTGATCCATATTTACCCAATGGCTAGCTACGAGTATTACTTACCAAATAATCACTGTCTTTAAAACTAACATAATTGAAGCACAATACAGTAATTGGAAATTCAGGTATGCTTCCCGTTAAGGACCATCTTTGAGGACCACGTTGCAGCAGTTAAACAGTTGAGCAGTTAAACTCGCGAAAATGTATTGTCAGAGAATTATACAAATAAATAATAAGTACATTTATTGTAAAAAGTGATATTAGATATAAACCATGCATATTGCTGAAACGAAGTAAACTAAACACATTCATTACTGATATTTCATATATAAACATTTTTAAAACAACACTAACTCTTTGAAACGTTTGTTACTTGCATCAGGTAGATACATTCTCCGTCCCTGATTTAAAAAAAAAACACATTTAGAAACATATACCTCCTTGGCGGAGGTAAAAAATGTATTCAGTTATCGGGTTATGTAATCTGCATTGAAAAGTTTCAAACTTCTTGATAAAATTGTATATTTGTGTTAATGTGGTGTGGCTACAGGGACATATTCAACAATCACACTCTAGTGAGTGCGATATTTGTGTAGGCTACTATAAGCAATTCACTTAAGTGAATAAATATTTAATTTCCCTTTAGTGGTATTCACTTAAATGTAGTAGACTTTAAATGTGTTTCCCTTTAAAGACGCAACGCAAGCGAGTTGACCAGTGAATATGGTCATAACTGTTTTTGCCATTTCATCATATATGCCTCATATCAGCAGTCTATCATATTCAATATTAACACTATTTAATGCAAATCTGATAGAACTCGGTAACAGTCACGAACCACCTTCTCAACGCCGAGAAATGAAGGGTTTTATATAAATTATTTACAAGTGTTAAGAGGTATGAAATTAGAAGTAATGCTAAAAGCAAGTATTGAACTCGCGACCTTGTTATTAGAAATTGTACGAATTGCCTCGGAGCCACGACTTGTCTTAACACTGTTAACCTCATTTTCTCATTTCTGTAACACATTTCTGTACTGTATTGTTAGGCCATACATCGCAAGATCTATTACATTAAAGTATCCAAATCGTCTTAGCAAAAGACATTGTACTAGTGGCCTTTTACCAATCTCGTTGAACACTCAAGTGACCTGCATACAAAACGGATAGATCTATATCATCGAATTTTACTGTAAAACAAGACTTTCTTTCAATAACTAACAATATCAACAATTAATGAGTCCTACGTAAGGGTTAATTAAAGATATACCTCCACCAGCACCAAATCTATAGGCTTTGGTGAAAAAAGGTTAACAGCACCATTTTATTCTCGATTCCGTTTTCGAAATAGCTATAGGCCTAATGGAATAAAAAATCAATATAGTTTGGTTTTCCAACAAATTACAGTTGAAACGAGAATGGATGATTTTGTATCGTTTGACGTTGGTTAATTCATTCACCGGTCAAATCATTGTGAATAGTTCTATTTAACGGCCAGATTAAAGTAGACTTAACCATGTTGTGAAATATGCGAGTTATTGTTCCATGGCTGATCCGAGCACCGCTTTTTGCGTGGGCTAATAGCATTCATCATTCATGCTAACCCTAAACTAAATGTGTCAGTGGTCTTGAAAAATTAACAAGTTTAAAACAATTTTTAAACAAGGTCATACATAGCTGCAGTCGCGTGCTCAAGTGTTTACCGACCGACCGACCGACCAACCAACCGACCGACCGACCGACCAACCGACCGACCGACCGACATAGTGAGCTGTAGAGTTGCGTTGCATGCGACTAAAAATGAAATCTTAATATCGATATGACTGGATAAAAACACATTATCGAGCTGGATATATTCCTCCTCAAACGCAAACGGTCTAAGATATTTTGTACCGGTAACTTTAAATACGAGAATATTGTATCGATCTTATATCGGAAAAATTCGTAACAAATGTTCTCTGCTTCTTAAGCTCTGTCTACATGGCTGCAGTCGCGTGCTCAAGTTAGTGTTTACAGACCAACCGACCGACATAGTGAGCTGTAGAGACTAAAATTGTGATGTGTCCATATGGACATTATGTCATGTCATTATTACTACCATATTTGGATATATGTTTTTTGTCAAACTAGTTTGATAGAGACAAAGCTTTACACAACTTAGAGGAAAGATCACATAAGTAACTGACATCCGGAAAAGGTAAACGAATCCGAGAGCACGTTGCACCAGCGGCCCTAACCAATATACCATACAACTAAAAGCATCGTACAATAACATTTAACAACAAATTGCTGCTGCCAAACGCTATGCCATATAAAGCTACTCTTCTATTATCTACAATTTTAATACTAAATGAACAACACGCATCGTCCATCTGAAAGATAGATTTATATAAAATATCCACTTTTCTACTAGTGCCGAAATTAAACCCATTTGTTTACTACAAAAGAAATTGAAAATTAGTAATAGATAATTGGAAGTTTATTAGGATCGCATGATATTTAATAAAAATGTATTTATTTATCCACGCAAGCAGAGTGTATTATATGTAATTAAATTGTTTGTGAAGCGCCCGACTTTATACCGTCTCGAATGAATACGTCGTAAATTGAACATTATAAAATAGGATTTTAATTTATCTCGTTAAAATCAATCTATTATTATACCTTTATAGAAAAATAGATAATTCATTTAGCTTGTGGGCAAATTATTTTTATATATTTTCTTTAAGACTTTGATTTATATTATGTAGCATATCATAGAAATTATACGGAACTGTACTTTTTTTACTGGCGAAAGATCATGTCCGGTCTGATGACATAACTAATTAGAGATTTAATTCAAGGAATTATATAAAGTAAAATTTCCATAATTATAGATTTTCAAATAGTGTTTAGTCTGGTGTCTTTGAAAGTATTGTATCAAAACAGACTGATTACATAACGATAGTACGAATAGATAGAATTTGATAATGTATACACAAATATCGTTCTATTTAACACCATCAGTCTATTTGTACTTGCATCGTTATAATTATCGGCATAGGTGTGAAAGTATCTCTAATGTTTACACGTATACTATTATTTTATTGTGCATTCTCAACGATAATTTACTAATCTCTATGCGCATGCGAAAGCTCATTGGCCGTTACGTCGTTATAAACCATTAACGACATAGTAATTATCGCCTAATCACTTGGATATAACGACGCAATGAAGTTGTAGCTGAACTGTATTATAAGGAGATTATTTTGTATCGCTCTAGTGAATAAAACTTGTTGTTTGATTTATGAATTATTAAAATCCAAATTTGGCCACGATGTTGGATGTTGTTAACGAGAAAATCCACTTGGCTTGTTTATGCTTTTCGATGACATAATCACCTCTGAGAGATACGTAAATCAACTAAGAGCATGAATGATGATTGTGCAAGAGTCAGGAGAATCATTACATATAGTCTATCTAATTGTTTATTTTTTTGGCAGAGATGTCTCTTTTTCAGCTCGGAATAAGTTCAGTTCTGTCGAATACTGTGGTGGTTTAAAGCGCTTATGAAGCAATTGCTCAATAGGCCTATACTTTACTAATGTTTATGCAGTTGCAGTTTAGGCAGAAGTATAAATTATTTTAAATTATCATAACATACATTTTAGATGAAAATTAAGCTTTTGTTTTGATAGAGAAGCCAGTGAGTCTGAAAATGTTTGTCTCCAGTGAACCCAGTCTTTGGTCACAAGCTTTGCATCGTTCCAAGATTTCCATCCTTTCGTTCCTTTTCCGTCCGTCTCCATGTTGTTGTAAGGAGTCGACTACTGCATTTGGTAATACTGTTAACATAAGGACATGTTCGCAACGTTTCCAATGTTGTTGACAGACTGTGAATCAACATCCAATGTCTTCAGTACACTTGAATAGATATGTCCATTGATCTGATGTACAGTATACAGCGCACACTTGTACACGTTTGATAATAGGTGATATACGTTAGGCTACACACTTTATTTTATTTTCTTTTTACCATCTTTAAAGAGGATTTCCCGTGCAGGTCTTCATTTAAAAAAAGAACTGATATCAAGGGGTCCTCTGTCAATTTAAATAAAATACCGTGCATCAATATTAAATACAGCTAGCTATCTTCAGATCTTTAGACCTGGAAGAAAAACGAAAGATATACAGAGAATCGGCTATTTCATTATTTTAATGATATAATGCAGTACTTAAATTAAATATAATACGATTAGCTGTTTGTATTTTCAAAAAGATCATGGAACATGCCTTTCAACTTGGACGCAACGCAAGGACGATGACAGAAGCGCAAACACACGTATTGAACGATCGCGACGCGATGGATTATCCAAATTATCGCTTGTGCATTTGGTCGATTCACTTGCGTTGTATTTCGTCCAATACCATGCTTTATAGTAGTTATTACGTCATCATAATTATTATCAATTTAAATGCCATTATATCCCGGGGATTTACCGTTACCGTTATTATTTGTTTTCAAGAGGCCCTCATGATGATTTATAAGTGGCTGTGTGTATACCAGTACCGAGGTAACCCCCTACTCGTCTCGAACGATGTACTAGGTTATTTAAAGTGCACATGAGCCAGACCTACAGTGTATAGGCCCTATAGTCCTTATCCGAGAAGACTCCTTCTACCACCAGACCCATGCAGTGAGTGAGGCTCGAATCCTTGCTGACGTTATGGCAGGTATTATGGTGCCACTGTTTTAACCGCTCACTATATACCGTTGACAAGCAATGGCCAATAATGTACGTACTATAAATTGCTATAAATCCAGTTGCTATAAATTCAGTTATTAGTGACTGCAAAGCTAAAAGATTCAATAGATGGACTACGGTGAATGATTTACTACCGTATTCATACAGATTGCCTCATTAATAAAATCATTAATTTTAACACATTATTTCTGTTTCCTTTGGAATTGCATACACCGTTTTTTAATTTAGTTTTGATCCATTAATTTTGTACCCTTGAATAATTTATTGACGTAATTATGAGGGTTTTTTATTTAAGCTGGGAAATTATCTCTTTTTGTTTTATTATCTATTTTATATTGTGTTCGTCTTATGGATTGTGGTGGTGGTCCTCGATCATTTTTGTGTCCTTTATAAGAAGTATAACGTAGTGATGAAAAATATACCCTTTCATATCACCTAGCAAACTCCGGGCAACACCGGCGTTTTTCATGGTGTACCCTTCGGTGTGTGTAAGCCCTGTTTTTCATGCGATGCGAAAGGGGTACTAGCAGGTCGTACCAACTAGGTCTAAAATATAAGGCCTAATAAATCAATATGTGCACTATATCAGAAGTCCCTAAATATCCCACATTAGAAATATATAGGCCTAAAAACAAAACTAACTAGAAAATATTTGTTGGATTGGGAACTTGGAATCGTTCAATGTACAGTGCAATGTATTCATATCTACTAAAGCAATATACCTGAGGTTATCGAGAATAGCGAACATACTATTGCACGGTTGCGATGAGTCTATTCTACTATTCGATATTAAGGAATGCATATTATAATCATACTGTTTTCACTTAGTTCAGTAATAGTAATAACTTTGTTTTACCTACGTTTTAAATTTCCCTTAAAGTGGTATTGAAATTCAAATTAATTCATGAACAAAAATTATAACGATTAATAATCGCCGTATGCCATAACTGAATAATGATAAGCAATTAATATCACAAATTCTTAATTTTGAATATTTTATACTTTTGCTATATGAATTGCAGAAATGGCTTTTACACAAATGACACTAGTTTAGACGTTGTTAAGAAAACCTTGTCTAATCGAAATATTCAAACGATATGATTATTGTTCTTATTGATAATGACGTCACTTGATTATAATTTATTATAGATTAGATACAGTAGATATAGAGACAGTGGTTAACTTATATTTCTAGGATGAACTCTAGTTAAAAGTCCAGTCCATCTTGCTCATGTGTACTTTGAAGAACTCAGTGCATCTTTAGGAAGTGTAGGGGTTACCCCGGTGTACCGTTATAGCTCAGCCCCTGAACAGACGAGTGACTCCCGTTTAGTGGCAGCTCAACATGTCATAGGCAAATTCTGTATTGTATAAAGCAAAATAATAAAACACAAATACTACATTATATATTATATGTACACACAGGAGAATCAGATACATAATTTGCATATGACAGTGTGTATATGTTACACAATGAGAATTGGATAAACTATCTATGTCTTAATTGTAGCATACCGTAAGTTAGACGTCATTTACGTTAGAAGTTACTCGTGCACTGGTATCTATCTCCGGCAACTACTTGCAAGTTATCTAATAACGATCCAATAACACTGATGGGTGTTAACGAGACAAACTATTAAAAATTTCATCTCTGCTCAATACGACTTTATTTTCTGCTTCATAGATTCATGATTAGTTTTGCCTTGGTTCTGATTAAAAACTATCTCAGTAGAGATATTCATATGCTACAGCCGATAATTGAGAGAAGTTTAATGTGCCCCCAGTGTATTTCAAACGAAAGCTTTCCATTTGTACGGATAGAAATCATATGAATTATTACAACATAATGATAAGACGGTGTTAAATTCAAAATTGAGATCATTATTTCGTTAGTAGGAGTTGTGTGTATTGGTTAATCATATATCAAGAGGATTGATGAAATATTTGCAATTTACCTTCTCGTTCACGCAGATCTGTTTTACAATGTGTAGATATTATTCCATTCTGTCTTATGTTCGTTAGAAATGTTTATACCTGGGTGCTTTTTCTTCCAACAGATCAAAAATCTTTGCCTAAGAAAACGTAATATTTTATTAGACAAATTAAATCACGTCTCTTTTGTGGTGTTTTTATTTTTGTTAAAACGAAATTAATAACGCATCACTATTCAATACCGTACCACATCACTTTACAAATACCGTACCACATCACTTTACAAATACCGTACCGCACCATTCTTCCAATACCGTACCACATCACTCTTCCAATACCGTACCACATCACTCTTCCAATACCGTACCACATCACTCTTCCAATACCGTATCACATCACTCTTCCAATACCGTACAATACCACATCACTCTTCCAATACCGTACCACATCACTCTTCCAATACCGTATCACATCACTCTTTCAATACCGTACAATATAATTTTTCCAATACCGTACCACATCACTCTTCTAATTCCGTACCACAGCACTATTCAAATACCGTACCGCATCACTCTTCCAATACCGTAGCGCATCACTCTTCCAATACCGTACCGCACCCCTCTTCTAATTCCGTACCGCACCACTCTTCCAATACCGTACAAAATCACTCTTCCAATACCGTATTCACTCTTCCAGTAGGCTACCAAAGCACCACATTACTACAAGACCCTTTGAGTTCTACTGTATTTTTTCAAGTATATTTTATACTCAAAACAACGATCTAGGCCCATACTGTTTTTGTCTATAATCGATCAGCCTATTTATCATCTCGATATTTTTACTATTAATCTTGAATTTGTCATTTTATTTTACATAATATTTTCCTCTACCTGCACAATCATCACAATAAAGCTTATTTACGCCGACATGATTTTGTGTTACAATGTATCCATCTCGACGGAATACAACACTTAGTTTTGAATACTGTCTTTGGCGAGGACAAAGAAATAGCCAATTTATATTCTTTAATTTTGGAAAGATACTTTAGGACAATTGCTAGCGTAATTCCACCTGCCGGTACAACCTAAATGACGTTGAATCCAATATATTGCCTTGTGATACATGCTTGTAACGCTGAAGCAAAATTAAATGTCGTAGTGTCTAATAAAACGTGATTTCAACACGAGAAAGTACTCTTCTCGTATACAAAGTGGTTGTGAATTTTCTAGGCCTAATGATCTTGCATAAATAAAATTGAACAAGACATCACGTTAATGATAATAAGAAAAACTACATTTTACTATCGCAATGTTATTAGTGTAACATCTGAAAAGGAAATAATTTACGTAAGCACGTTTTTTTCTAATTGTTAATCTGAAAGAAGGTGTCAAAATTTCATTTCCTTTGGAAATTGGCGCCATTTGAATAAAACTGGCACTATGACGTCTGTGTACTCGCAAACTATATTCATTCATCATTTCTATCAGTGACAATGAGTCACGTGTCACTGCCATATCGATGGTCATTTTAATTTGTTAACGCTCTATTAAAGTATTAGAGAACTCTAAAATCTTTATATGATTAAAGACATTGAATGTGAACAACGAGTGCAAATGCTGAATTTAGAATTCATAGTATAGGTCAGGCAAACACGAAATGGACATATTTGACACGTATAAGAATCATGTGATCATATTAATTTGATCTATTTTGTTTTTGGGTCTATTAATATTGAACATAAACAGCGACAGAAACTATTGTCCTCGTTCAATACTCCTTAAAGCTCTGTATACACTATCAAACTTTATGTGACAAAGAATGTGATGTGCCCATATGGACATGATGATGTCATATCACTACCATATTTGTGCATATCACTACCATATTTGGGCACATCACAATTTTTTGTCAAACTAGTTTGATAGTGTAGACAGAGCTCAACACAATCAAGCTATTTGCTGTTGCCTGAAATTAATTTATAAATCTCACGGTCAATATTCTCCTGACGACAAGTACAAAACAACTAAATTCATTCCACCTATTTTCAAAATGTCTGGCTTGTTGCAATATCATGATGCAGATACATACCGGACTATAACCCGATGGTACTCGTAATGAGCATAATAGTCCACTCTTATTTATATATGCATTGCGTCATTCAGAAATTACTCGTGCATGACGGAACGTAACTAGTGCCATCACAAAACGCAAAAATAAGGGTAATTAAGTAAAGATTGATGTAAACAGGGGTTTCGAAATTCGGAACGTTCAAGAAACGTATCTAACATCAAACAAAATACGTCAGCCATTGTCAGTGTCAATAATAATAATAAGAACTAATATTTCATTTATATATAGTTAGGCCCTACTGTATGTTATTAGCTCTTACTAAGCAACATCAAATCATCTTTATTTTATAATACTATCAGTAAGTAAAACCTGCAGGAGTATACCACAAAATTGTAATGCAATTAAACCAGGGAAGAATGAAATCACAATTACAGTTTCACTCTTCCCTGATGAAAAAATAGAAATTGAAATGTGTAGGCCTATAGTAATCATATACAATTGATCATTATTCAAAATAATGTTTAATTTTTGAGTTTTTTAGTAAATAATTAAATCTATTTCTCATAATACCAAAATATACTTTTATTTGTCTTTTGTGAGAATGACTCGCCTTTCTTTACATTCTTCGTACAAAACATATCATCATAATCTTCAGTATAGTTTTACCATTCCAATACTTACATAGTTTGTACATATTACTTTTTTTTCTTTTGTTGTTTCTTATTCTGCGTATTTTTACCTATAGGTTTCTTTATGTTTCCCATTCATATTATTGAACTTTAATTACATCGAAGTTTCATGATAAATAATTCGAATTTCTATTTAAAAATTCTAATGAATTATTAACCCTCTTTCCTCTTTCAATTTCCTCGTGTGTACGTAAACAGGTGAAACTTTTGTATGAAAAAAAACTCATTTCTAACTGTATAATCGACTAAATTAAAAGAAATTAATATAAAGGATGACAAACGGTGCAATTAATGTTATCAATCACACAGGTTTTTGACAATGTAAATAACCTATTAACCACCATTATAGATGGTGAGCTTAAATAGAATAAACAGACTTTCGTTTGTGTAAGGTGTGTGACAGTGAAAAATGTCATAAATTGAATTATATTTTATTATTTTTTGACTTGTTGCTATTAGCGATATCTCGTTTAATATTTCGCCTGCTTTGTTCAATATCTAACGTCTTTTTGGGTTTATTTTTATTTCATTTAGCATTCATGATGAAATTATATTTTGCAGGATAAGTAAATATATTCGTATACAGTGATTTATGGATGTGTGAGAAGATGTTTTAAGATCGATTTTTGTGTGTTCGTTCATTTTTTATTTAGCTTTCTGTTTTGTTTAGTTCGTTTCAATTAGATAGATTATTTCATAAATGGGTTATTTCGTACGGTTCAGAACGAAATATAGGTAAATTACTGATACAGTAGAACCCGTTAAGGGGACAGTACTTCCGGGAAAAGAACAAATATCCAAAATGAACAAGAATTGTTGGACTCAAGAAATTGAAAATAATGTCTGCATTAATAACGATATATAAATAAAATTATTTGTTCTTTTTCATTTTTTATTGAAAACAATATTGTCCTCTTAATAGGGGCTGAATCAACCACCACACTCAAGTGTCCCATTCACCTTAATATAGGTGTGTCCCTTGAGTTTGTGGTAAAGTGTCCCCTGAGAGTGTACCTTCAATAGGGGTGTCCCACTAAGAGTTCTACTATATTTACTTCTACAAAATCACATATTGGACGATGCATAAATAGGAAACACAATGAAAAAATATATTTATTTACGGTATATTTTAAACAGTAACCAAGTTTATCATCAATAAGTTTATGTGTGCTCTTAAATCGTAAAAAATAATCATAGTTGATTTTATGTTTATATTATTTATATAGTTTTTTAATTGAATTCAATATTTATTCCGTTTTCATCTTCCCATCCCGGTATTCCTTTATTTGTATATTAGGCTTACAAAACAATGAAAAATACATTGCAATAAACAATAAAATTATGCTTTTTAAACTTAAAAAAAGTAAATTAATTAATATTGGAAGAATATTTTATTACAACTGGTAATAATATTATATAAATGTGTTGCAGAATAACTAAAAGAACCTCGGAAGAATTCCAAGTTTACCTTGGGTACCGCACGAGTCGCGTCTTGAATCGTCTCTAGTTCTCTAGAGCGTACTGCACCCCCTCTGTGTTATCACGGATAAACTTATTTCTCCATTGTGTAACATTCATTCATCAAATATTGTGCATTTATTCAGCTATTCTTTCACCTACTATGTATTACATTCACTAATCAATTCAGATATTCATCTATTTATTTATTGATTCTCTTCATATTAATCAACTCGTCTATCTATTTCTTCACATTCAGTTATCTATCCTTTTATTGATTAATACCCGGCATTCAATTTTCTTCGTTTATCATCTTAAATAAATTTGTCAGCAAGTTTGTTCACGTCGTTGATTTGTGTTCATTCGGATTAAAATTCAGATTTCACACAAAATTCCATTACTCAAGAGAAAAGAAAGCAATGTATGACCCGAGACACGATACATTATTCATCTATCAGAGTAGTGCTATTTGCCACTATCTAGTGTATTGGAAAAATCAAGTAACACCACAGCGTGTACGAAGATTAATAAACAAAACACAAAGAAAGTCGCAAGGGATTAAAGAGGATTAAAGAGGATTAAAGCAATACATGCTGTATTTTTTTGACTCGCAATGACAATTAGGCATTAATCAATGCGATATTCTAAGGTCAACTACCTCGCTTACACATCGACGAACTTAAGTAATTCGTGTTGGGACTTTAGTTCGAACAATCAGGCTTAAAAGGAGTAGGTTTTAAGAGAGTAGTTTATGATATCAATTGTCGTTATCGTCGAAGTTATCCATTTTTATTTATTTCAAAACTCCGAAATGACTGAAACATATCAATTAGTACAAAATAAGAACAAATTAGAAGTTTATATACACAAGGCCATATACATGGCTGCAGTCGCGTGCTCAAATTTGAGTTAGTGTTTACCGACCAACCGACCGACATGAGCTATAGAGTCGCGAAAAATGATTGTTATTGTAAACATGATCGTTTGACGCTCATTAATGTGCTTAATAATAGAATGTAATATATTTCCAATTTCCGCCAGATATTTTGGATAAACAAAAAAAATGTCCCCATATTTTTAATTTTTATTACTCTAGATAAAGATGTTTATAATAAATTCATGTATTGTTTAATAAATGGCATCGTATTTTTCGTCTTACAATCAAAATACTTTACATTTTTAATAGTGCCCTCTATTTTGATGTATTTAAAAAATATATATTATATCGTCCTATAGTTAAAAAATGATTTCGTAAAACCTCCCGATATTCTATTTTTCTAGAGGGAAGTCTGTCATCTGAGTGTTCGTGGCCATTCTGATGAAATATCTGCATTCGTATCTCCATGCATGCAATTTTGAGGGCGCTATTACAGATTTTGCTGTTATCACGAGACAACCATTTTGTTTATTCTTTCGTATTTTCAATTTTTGTAATGGTGTGTATCGTTTACAGTATATGCATTTGTCGTTTTTAATTTCTTTAATTTCATCTACATGACTTGATCCACTTGCTTTTTTTCTACTTTTAGTTTCACCCCGTGATATTAAGAATATTGATTATATCGCCCTCCTTGTTTAGTCACGTTGATGGCGATCGCGGCAAACTCAATTATAAGATAAGCAGACGCATGTTGTGTAATGGTGTCTCGGTTACTCATCATAATTATAGCTCTCTCAGATGTTCCGCAATATTTAGTTTGGAAAAGTTTGAGTCGAAGTAGGCCTATAGAATAATGTGCCACATTTTGTAAATATAATAGGGTCTCAAGCTTACTGAGAAACTTCCACGCCAGCGAGAAGTGGAGGCACACAGGGAGACGATCTCCCCCTTTTCGAATTTGTATATCAAGTTCTTGAACGTGCAGTATACACGCTTGGACTCGAAATGTTTATTACTCGACTCGACGTTTAATAGAAATTTCACCACCGGGACCAACGACTTTAGGTCCCATCCAAAGTTGTCTCTTAGAACGATACAATGAAGGGGTTTCGATCGAAATCTTTCCACTCGCTACTGGACGTACTGCCGTTGACAATCATTGTATCAATGTATTTATTGGGTCTTGGACAACTAACCCCCGGACAACTACCACCCGGACAACTACCCCCTGGACAACTACCACCAGGACAACTACCCCCTGGACAACTACCACCCGGACAACTACCACCCGGACAATTACCACCTGGACAATTACCCTGCTAGGACAACTACCACCCGGACAACTACCCTGTTAGGACAACTACCACCCGGACAACTACCCTGTTAGGACAATTACCGCCTAGGACAATAACTCCCTTGGACAACTACCCACTAGGACAACTACACCCTAGAACAACTACCCCTAGAAAAACTACTCCCTAGAAAAACTACTCCCTAGAAAAACTACTCCCTAGGACAACTACCCCATAATACAGCTACCCCCTAGTACTACTACCCCTGGGTAGGTAACAGTCAAACCAATATTCCATATTTACTGGACTTGCAGTAAACGTATAATGATATAAGCTCTTACGGTAAAACATTTGTTTTGGAAAAGAAAATGAATGAACAAAATCAGGTGAATTGTATCGATAGTAAGGGGCTAATAAAGTGTTTATATGATTTTCGATAACTGGTGCAGCTAGGTAAACTGTGTTCCTAGATTTCTATATGTCATCTTCATGTCAAATGTAATTTATTATTAGAAAAAAAAGCAAAATAAATTAAATTAAATTCTAGGTGTGGTTGTCCAGAGTGTGTTGTTGTTCTAGAGGAGAGAGTCCTATGTGGTAGTTGTCCGGGTGGTAGTTGTCCTAGAGGGTAGTTGTCCTAGGAGTAATTGTCTGGGTGGTAGTGTCCTAAGGGGATAGTTGTCCTAGAGGGTAGTTGTCCCATGTCCGGGTGGTAATTGTCAAGGGAGTAGTTGTCCGGATACGGTATTTTTTTATCGTGCTCTCACTTCCGGTTCAGGTTAGCGCGCCCTCTTACGGAAGTTTCAGTAATATTTAATAAAATAATAATAATACTTTACTCTTAGAAAGAAAGACACACATTGGAGTCGAAGTAAAGAGTAGTGTTCCACATTTTGTATCAATATAATTATATAATCGTCCACAAGCTTAACGGAAAACTGGAAAGTTGCATTGGGCCCTCCCAACGGCAGTTAGCAGTACAGCGCGCCTACCGAGATCAGCACACCAAGAGACGATCCGAATGCTCCACACACAGTCAAAATTCGAGTGCAGCCGGCCTACTCGACTTCTGTTCCAAAGTTCTTTAACATGCATGCAGACTACACGGGACTAACGGATTTGGCCCCATCCAAAAGTTGTCTATTAGAAAGACAAATCGAAGATATATTTTCGTTTTGTCGCTCAACTGCCGTTGAAAATCAAATCATGATAGATTTTGTGCTCACTTTTCGGTTCCAGGTTCGCGGACGTTCTGGTAAATCTGAGTAAGGCAAACATAATGTCATATGAACTCATTCTAACTGTCCGTTATATATATATTTGATCAATTTTAGCAAAATAAAATAATTCTTTTGGAAGATTATATACCGCCCTCAATATCGCAAACTGTTTACTTGTTAGAATGTCAGTAAGATGGTAGGTTATTCTTCCTCGGTCACATTTGCCTCATTTGAATACACGGTCACACTAGACTGAACAACCATGCGATCATAGCCAATTGACGTGACTATCCCAACCGAAATGTTTGGTCGAGTGGTAAAGGATTTACTCTATGACACTGGAACCCTGGGTTCGAGGTCTATCAATAGCGTGTTTTTTTAATAGTTGAGAGAGATTATTTAGAGGGTTAGGTTAAGTACATTTAGGAAGGTAATCTCTTCTTCTGTCTAGGCGAATGTGACCGAGGAAGAAGAGATTACCCAGTAAGATACACAGTAGTACTAGGTCTACATTTTGGAAGTTTTCAGTCTGCAAGTTGTTGAGCATTAGTTGAGTTGAGCACTTATTAATAAGTATTAATTAAATATGCCCGGCAAATGCCTCGTAAAGGTCCTAAATTGCGATCTTATCCATCGATGTATTAGCCAGATCTAAGCCTAGCAATCACATTTTTTACAAATTACAAGCTTATTGAATGTTCTAAATGTAGTATGCAGCCAGGTTAAAAGTAAATTGTTTGTTTCTTTTTTTGTCTAAACTTACCAAAGTATTGATTATTACCAAAATTCACTATCAAATGAATTACATTACAATTAATTTTAAGTAATATCTTATAATAAATTGTTCTATTATTTTGCAATCGTAACAGGAAGCCTGGGCATTGTGTTCATTCATGCATCAAATAAACTCAAAATTATGTCTCACTAGAGGGGGTTGTGTTGTATGCTCGATAAACGCCCTCTATTCAATTGTAATGGTTGGTGGCGTGTTTTTAAAATAATATTAATACAGCATGAATCTCATTGTTTTCTTAAAATCACCCGAAATATATTTTGTCAAAGTTGGCACCCGAGTTCTATGTAAGTTATCGGTGTCGGTTATACAGATCAGTAAGGGTTAGACAGACACAGAAAACAATTTCCACAAACCGTTTCAGATTTTCAACACTGTATATGGCATGCAATTTATTTAATCAAAACTTTAAAGATGTATTGTCCCCCAAAACCATGAAAAATGAAGATTAATTAAATCAGACTTTGAATATGTTATTTTGTAGTTTTCATAAAGTTAATCACTTCTGTAGAAAAAAAAAACGAAAACAAATAATGTTTTCACTTATAAAATGACAAAATAAATGGTTAAATTCAACCATTTGCTGGCTGGCTGGCCAATGTGACCATTTTTTTGCTTTAAATTACATTTTTTTTTTTTCAGTTAAATACATTTTTTTTTATCCAATTTTTTTTTCAAAGTGGATGACTATTATGTTACATCAAAATGGAATATTCATCAAAAATGTTGTTAAAAAATATTTTTCAGGGGGACAATACATCTTTAAAAGATAGTACCTTGTAATCATATATTTAAATATTTATCACTTTGTATTATTTAATGATCTACTAAGGTACAACACATACAATTTTAAGATTTTGACAATAAAGTAGACTTGTATCTGTGTATTATATAAGATTTTAATTTTGTTTTCTTCTTCTTATTCTTCTTTTTTGTGGTGGTGGTTAGTTTGTTCCCAAAACATTTATTTTTACTTCGTGTATTTTTTGTTTTATGAGCGTAGTGGATATTATTACAGAACCAGACAAAACATTGCACACTCGTTTCATGTTATGTTTTATTGTAATCGCTTGCACGTAAAATTTAAAACGGACACATATTTATCAATAATAAATAACGACGAATGAACAAATGTACAATACAAATGAATTGATTTTTATACATACACATTATATATTTAAGAAAAATTGATTTGTGTTTAATTTTTCTAAAAAGTAAAAAAAGTTTAAATAAATAATTTATTTGCAGCAAATTCCTAAACTTAACTATAATAAAATATTTAAATACAAGGTAGAAAGATCGGGCGACTGCAATTTAACTATATAATATACATATAAATAATATTAAATGCAATTATATAAGTTTTAATTTTGATTTTATCAAATTTACATATTATGCAATGTATTGGGAACCGGATCACATATTTTTATTATGACTGTGGTTTAAATAATAATAATCTGTTTAGTCGTACACTAAATCAGAAGATGTTACTATCTTACACGAATGCCCAATTGAAACTCCAGTTGAGAGAAAACAACGTTAAAATATTTGCTTTGCTCTAACTTATACATAAATAGGTGGATTGTCATGTGCAATCGTTATGTACGTTTGTATACAGTACGATAGTTGATAAATACATTTTCTCCAATCATTAAAGACCACATAATTAGGAGAAGGCAAAATCTGTGACCTTATTCACTATCACAACACGAGTAAAAATATTTCCCTTAAATACTATAGATTTTTCATATAGATCAATAAATATTTTAAGAATGTTGTAAGTTTTATGTTATTCTTCACGTATTTCCTTAAGTTCGTGAATACGGACAGTGCTCCCAAAATGTGCTTTAATCAGAATGGGACTTGTACCGTCAACTTATACCTATACAATTTTATTTTTCAGTTTTTGTAAGCAGTATTTCCAAACACTGTCTACTGTTAACGAATAAAAGAGAAATGTAATCATTCGGAAACCAGTTCCTCTGTGGTTACTTACATCTACGGTACTCAAGGTAAATTCATATTTTGTAAAGGAATTAATTACGTACAAAATATCAATAATTACAAAATAAAATTCTGTTTTGTTTTTTACAACTATGAAATATAAATGTAAAGGCTAAAATGAGATGTTAAAAGACCATGATACACACCAATAATCACTTTTTATCGTTATCTACAAAACAATGCGTGTATAGGTTAATGCTGTATAATTGATATTCGTTTTCGGTATTCGGCAGGTAAATACTGGGTTTGAATTTCATTATAATCCCTTTCTAGTTACTGATCCCCTTCTCTTTAAACATGGTTTAACAACAAAGAAACAAAACATGTATCAATGTTAAACTGTTAAATGTTATCATTTACGTTTTATGAAATTTTGTTAGAGATAATTGTTTATTTTAAGCCAATAATCAATTACATTTGGCAGTGGTGTCATTACATTTTAAACACTTTAAGTAAAATCATTTTTAAATTACTGAATAACTAAAAACCTGGGATTGAGAACGTACGGTACAAAACGGTAACGTTTTCTTTTTAAATAAAATATAAAACCACAACACACTATAAACAAAGTAATTATATATCTGACTCTAATATTCATAAATAAAAAAATAGCACACCCTAACAAATTCCATCGGTCAAACACGCACACACTGAATTCACACATGCGCATAATAATCAACTTAACAATAGATGCAGAACCAGAAAACATTTCGTCTGGTGGGTGGTATTTAAAAAATTATGTTTTACGTTTCTCCATTGAGAATAACTAGTTTCTTTTATAAGAAAATGTAATACCTCAAAACTCCTGTGTATCATATTTGCCTTTTATATTACCTACCTTCTAGGTAATTTCTTTAAAGTAAATTAAAATAGCAGTTAAATATTGGCTAGGAATCAAAACAGTCGTAAAATACGTGTAAAAGATTGCACTTCTTGTGCCTTTCAGATAGGCCCTGATATATTACACAGTTTCGTGTAAGTTCAATTCGATCAAATCGAGTTGTTTGTTTCAATGTCATAAAGTCACTTTGCCATAAACAGACAATGTACAATTGGAATCATTATAATTTCTCCATTTCGTTGGTCAAAACTGCGAATGGCCGCCGATCCACGATGACGGATTGCTTGGAAAATCATCATACATTGTGTTTCCGTCATGGAGTTCTTCTCCGCCTGCGTGGACCATCGCTCGCATGGCAGCAGTTAGGCCATGTGCTGCATTCGGGTTTATCAAGGCCGAGAGGTTGGTATCTGAAGGTGGGATACTTGGCATCATACCGGGCTGGTTACTTGGTAGGCCTGGAGATTGACTCATTGGGTAGCCATTGTTGTTCTGCGGTAAGTACGGCGTTACCGCAAATCCTCCATTATGATTATGCGTGTTCATCATCTGTGTTGGTTCAGGCTCTTCAGTGTAAATTACATTTCGGTCTATTGTTAAACCAGCATCACCTAATAAAGAGAAATCAAAAGTTATATTAGGCCATGAAAGATCACATTTTGAGGTACAAGCTTTAATCGTGTCAGTTCATTTAACGCACGTAACGACGTCGGTTATTATTTAAGAAACGACAATATAAAGCACAAACGTTGATCGTGCCAGTTTATTTTTAAGGAGAAGAACATGGAGGTAATACTTTGATCGCATCCGTTCATTATTGCAAACGTTAGGGCCCAGAGGGACCAAATTCATCATCATGCTAACTAACTATGGAGGTGTCTGTATAATAATAGTGAAAACAAAACAGTTTTTGTCGTTCTAGCATACGGAAGGTAGTTTCTTCGGTGTGGATTAGGCTCAGATGTTTTTTTTTAATCGTGTCAGCCCTGGGAAACTGGCTAGCCTACTTTGGTATGGATTAGATAACCCACAACAAGCTACAATTGTATGATCTAAGGACGTGTTTATCGTACTTCAGGTGTGGGTTACTACAGCTACATTTCAGGCTTTTTGCGTTCGGTCGTGCCGTGCCTCTCCGCCGGGTACGTTAATTTCTTTGGTGTAGTCATTTCGCACGTGTTGAATTTTTACTTACTGTCTGTTTCTGTTTTATCTCCGTCTGATTTCGGAGACGGAACTGACGAATCCCCTGGATTTCCCGGACTACTATCTCCTGGTCTTTTACCCTGGAAATACTGGCCCCAGCGCTGCCTACTGGAGTCTTTCTTCAATCGTTTTTCTTTCGCTCGTCTGTTTTGGAACCAAACCTAACAAAAGAATAGACGGTATTTAATTGATGGGTAGTCATGTTATGGTAAACAGCAACAAGGTTACTTACGTAGTACGCAATCTTAGTACATATATCAATTATTAAAATGACGTGCACGTGCCAAACAGACAACAAAACATCAACAACAAATTGTAGACAATTACCTGAACCACACGCATATCCAGCCCCGTCTCTTGCGCTAACTGCTCTCGTACGTGCCTTGGTGGTTTCGGACTACTGGTATACGCACTCTTTAATGTTTCCAACTGTTTGGCTGTGATGGTAGTGCGTGGTCGTTTATTCGCATTATCTAATTCCATTTCTGAAAATACAAAGATTTTGTAAATATTAGTTATTAGATAAACGATATCTTCACACATAACAGATCACATTGGTACGACGTATTAAGAAAACCCGAGTTCGCCAAACTATATATTTGTTTGTTTTCAAGATATTTCACAATTTTCAAGTTAGCGTCTTATTTATTTGTTTATTAGACAACAGACAGTGTCTATTCATTAGACTTTTTTTTTTAAAGCCGTATTAAAATCTCGAGTTATCTGTATCTTTAATATGAGCCGAAATATCAAATAGCGCGCCCTCTAGTGGTCTCCATATTTTGCCAGGTATTTCCCGGTTTCTGATCGTCTACTTTATTTGTATTTTCTAGAATTACCAGGTAATGTATTGTATAAAATGTATCTTAGGCGTGTGTTTAGAAAGCACACTGGCGCTTAGCGATACAAATTGAATACTGAAGAGCCATTTATTTCATAAAATATTGTGTGTACAAATGTTAATCAAGTGATTTGACCTTCAACACTTATACCTTACACACAATCATGTGCAGTTGAAGTGTCTTTGTGAGTACGTTAGGTTGTTCGTAACCGGACACCGAAACGTCACGACACGCACGTGTGGTTATGCAAATTAATAGAAGCAGGTGTATTTTTTTGTATCAGTTAAGATTGAAATAGTGTATATTTTACCTTATATTTTGTACTTTACACATCAGGGATATTTTGAATTGATTAATACAGATTTATAATATGTTGTATTTAACAAGTTTTAAAGGATTACGTTAAAATAATTCTACTGCAGTAATGGCTTTTACTGCAGATAACGTATGATGAGTTTGTTTTAATGTAAAAGAATGATGAATGATGAGAAAGTCATTGAATAAAAAGTGTGTATCAAAAGAAAGCTTGCTAGAATAATAACAGGTTATAATAATTAATCGAAGTGTTATATATTGTGAAATAGAATAAACGTTTGCTTAATAATTATTACAGTACGGTGTATAGAGTGTTATTTGTGGTAAAATGGATTGATACAACAGGTATGTCCAACCTATCGAGTTCCTAGTGTAACCTACCCTTGGCCTTTGCTGCCTCGTAGTCCCTCTTACATACTAGTTTACTGTCTCCCATCAGGTAGAATTCGTCACCCGTAGAGAGCTGTGTGTTACACATAAGGCAACTAAAGCAGTCCAGGTGGTAAACGTTGTCCTGTGCCCGTCGTACTACCTCCGTAGGAGCAATGACCTTATCGCAAGCTGAACACTTTGTTCCAAACCGACTGAAAAAAAGAAGCAAATTCGCATAATTAGCAATTAGTATTCAAAGTCTTCAATTGATTATGATTTTGACAACAACGATGGGACGATTTGGGCATTTTGTACGACGCTACGCACACTAACATTACGTCATTATTATAGCGCATTCGTTCACGTGAACGATGACGATCGTGCCAAACCATGACAATCCCCAATCCCTCCCCATTCATGCTGTAGAGGAATTTCGTCCCTGTGGCAAACAAAAAGAAATTGCCTCTTTACTGCTTTCAATAGTCAAAAAACGAAGAGATGATCCGTCTAATGTATTATTATCTCCGATTTGCCGAACTTCTAGTTTCACCTCATAGGCCTATATGTGTAAAGTTGTAGTACTACACAATGCATGCCCACGTCATCAGCATACGCCCTTTGGGCAGCAATAACTTGTAACAACGGTAAATGTCGATGATAGAATAATAATGATTATTATGCCGACAAATATTAAGATTATTGTTCTACATTTTATTTAGCCAATCATATTTTCAAAACGCTCACACCCGTTCACAATTGTCAGAACATATTCACACAAGCTATAAATAATGATTTCTCTAAATACTAATAGCTTGATATAAATCAAAGGCTCTAAATTCAAGGTTTTGAAAATATTATGTCATTATCCTTTAAAAGAGAACGTTTCTACGATTAACACTTTAACCTTTTAAATACAAAAAAAATCATACGCACGCAAAGAAATGATCATACCTTGCAAAATCTTCTTTGCAGAAAACTTCACCATTCCTCGTAAAACATCGTTCGTTTAGAAGGCAACCGCACTCTGAACATCTTAGGCATTTGGCGTGCCAAAACCGCTCGAGCACCTTATGAATAAATCGGTCCAAAATAGGGTGTTGGCATCCAGCGCATTTAGGAATGTTTTCTGTCAATACAAATAAAAAAATCGTCATAAATAACACTCTTCTTACAGGATGAATGCATTCATACTATTGTAGCCTCCCAAACAAAAAACCCTGCCGATGGCTTAAAGCAAAAAGTATCAATCAAGCATCGGTTGATAATGAACGCACGCCTGTAGATAAACGCTCACTTCCTAGGCCTACGTTAGCACCAAGGTCACGGCGGTTCAAGTACCGTTACTGTCTGCGTAGATATTAAAGTAGCAAACGTATTATTAATGACAAGGATTTGACTTGCCAGCGAATAAGGATATTCCACATTTCACTATAAATCATTTTGCAGTTTTGTACCACAACATATAAAAGAATGTTACCGTCTGATATTGAGGAGTAAGTTATGTGATCATTAACTTAAAAATCGTAGGCTAGAGACACTTTTTTCTAAATTTAATCATTTGTTGCTTTTCATTATTTTAACCCGTCGGATATGTACAATAGATCGTAATATATTTAAAGTTTTAACAATTATGACGGTATTAGCATCCCATAGGTGATATGTATGGAACAGTTTTAAAAAAAAGAAAGAACGTGATTTCCGGATTAGAACAGAGAACTGATAGTATATGTAAGGTGTTAATCCCTCATTTCAATGCGCGGTTAAAGCCTTTATGGCATTAACGTTTTTGAGAACCGAGTATATTAGTACAGTGATGATTATTATGATGAACATTATTTAGTACTTGAATAACACCTTATTTGAAAATAATTACGTGTATTTATTAATAAGTTACATTCACTTATGGAACGAAAGATGTGGATGACATCGATGTTAGTGTCAAAGGTCATCACATAGATACTCATCTAATATATAAACTAAGTGCTATAATAGACCGATAGAAAACAAAACCATCAACAAATGATTGCATGCGATTGGTCGCAAGTTTGACCAACCACAGCGACGATTCCCAAAATTACGTCAAGTTTGTAAGTATTAAAGATATTTTATGGAAGTCATCACAGTGGGATGTATTTACCAATGGGAGTAATAATACCAAATTCACTGGAAAGAAATAACAAAATGCCCGGGTGTGAAAATAATTAATCCCAACTTCGGTCATCGGTTATGGATTATGGCAAGGCCTTCTCGTCATAATTATCATGGTCGTGACGCACCATACATTTGGGCGTTCCATAACCGGAGAGGAGGAACTAATAATAATTTAGTTACGTAAAGTACATATAGTAATAAAAAGCAATATAAGTGGTAATATCAATAGAAATAATATAGCCTAAAGCACGAAAAAAATTAGTCATGTAATAAATAATATAGGGCATATATTTTAATAGTAATGGTTTACATTACACTGTAGTATAAGTATTACCCTCGTTCATAGGTGTTCTAAGAATGTCCAAAGAATGGCTAAATTTACGTGGCCAAAATATGTTATTTCACATTCGGAACCCAGGTTGTAAGTATAATGTTTATAATGTATCTCAATGTCCATATTTTCTTCTTAACCCGCCACATACGGTATTAAATAAACGTGTTCGGTACTATTTTAAAATTCATTCGAATGTGAAATAAAATATTTAGGCCACGTAAATTTAGCCATTTACTATTCTGTTCAATTGCTAACTTCTTTTGTACCTAAAGACATGGTTTCCATGGTAACATTAGTGGATATTCAGTGACGATAATACACTCTTCTATCATGAAAGCCTCATTTAAAAAGATGCTATTAAATAACAGCTTGAAAAAATATAGTTTCTCTCTATGACTGAAACGTACAGATAGAGCAAACGCAGGCCTTGGGCGAGCGGACGGGCGTCGTCAACACGCGGTTCATAAGCGTTTTACCCTGGTCCAGCTGCGTAAACAAATAGCAGATATCTCGCTTTCCTAGCCTGCACGCTACGATATTTTTCTTTGACTAAAAACTGTATCCTTGAATAATGTATTGTTGAATTGCATAATTATTTTGCTTCATAACACACCATAACTGAAATATAACAGTTCGGAGTGATAGATATACGAAAGATAATGCGAAGTTGCTGTTTATTAATTCAATAAATACACGATATTATGTCTCTGTTATTATAAATGTGGGTTAGGCTGAACACACACTTTTAAGTTCGTGTCTGTACATAAATGTAATTCTTATTAGGTGTTTTTGTTAAACAACTGACTGAATAAGTCTCAATAATATGCCGCTAATATTTTTTCTAACTTAGGAATTTTACAGAAGGTAGGCTTTGGTTACCATTGTGTGTGAGCCTTTCCCTATTAGGGGAGGGCCCAGGGAGACACCGGGGTGGGGAACCCCTTAGGGGAACACCTTCCCGTAATGTGTCTGAGTGGAAATATTTAAATACAGAACAGCCATTTGGTGGTACGATTTGTTTGTTTTCCAAAGGTATCTCCTTGATTCCCACCTGAACGACACAGTAAGCACAACGCAAATGAGTTGAACAATCAAAAGCGACAGTTCGAATGATCCATCACATCGCGATTGGTCAAATTACTTGCGGCGCGATTGGTAAAATTACTTGCGGCGCGATTGGTAAAATTACTTGCGGCGCGATTGGTCAAATTACTTGCGGCGCGCCTACGTCACGTCGTCGCATTCTCATGTATATCTTAATGTTTGGTTCCCACTAGAAACACAACACAAGGACGTAACGCAACGTAAAGCTTGGTTCCCACTAGAACGTAACGCAAGGACGTAAACGCAACGCAAGCGTTTTAACCAATGACAAGCGAAGTTATAGACAGTTAGCAATCACAAGCGAATAAGCCATCGCTTGTGATTGGTCAATTCACTTGCGTTGCGTTACGTCCTTGCGTTGCGTCGCTAGTGGGAACCACGCTTAAAGCGTGGTTCCCACTAGAGACGCAACGCAAGGACATTCACGCAACGCAAGCGAGTTGACCAATGACAAGCCACTGTTCGATTAATCCATTGATTGTGATTGGTCAAATCACTTGCGTTGCGTTTACGTCATTATGTCGCGTCTCTATAAAGTGGAAAGCTTTAGTCTAGTGTGCACAACGCTTTTATTTTGATGGTTCACTTCTAATTTAACCTAAACTGTAGACACGATAACAGAATAACGGATTATACAGTCACGAACTATGCATATTATTCGAACAATTGAACTTAAGTGTAATACTACTAATATTATTGAGCATAATGAACTTATTTAATTTGGTAAACATTTCCAATTCATCGGCTAAGCGTGTACATAGATGTACCGGTACCTATTGTTATAATACACGTCGTGTTTGGATAAAATGTTTACAATAACTCAATTGCTAATGGGTAATATGATACTTTAATAAAGTCCTCTGTAAGTATCTTATATAGACATTGTCAAAAAGTAGAACAAATTAATGATGATGATGATAAATAGAGAAAGCAGTATATACACAAATATTTTGTTTGATATGAATTTATACTGCGTCTAGGCCTAGAAAAACAAAACGAATAAAGAGCAGTGCAGTCACTTTATTTATTCGGCATACATGGGTTATGACTGTGTAAGCTACTAAGCTCGGGTTAACATAGCCAATTAGGGCGTAGGTGGAAGTGTGGAGGGGTGCACCCCGACATCCATTCAAGATGGGGGCAGGAGATAAAACCGAAATATTTACCTTTATGACTATTGACCGTCCAAAGGGATACTTGTGATGGTATCTGATTCTTTCTAAACTCAAAAGTCCAAACATGACCAAAACATACCCAAAACATACCCTACGCCTGATCTCAACCAGCTTAATATGCTCTTACTTAGCTTTCACACAATTGAACGCAGTGCAAGCACGTAAGCACACCGCGAGTAATTTGACCAATCACGACGTGAGGATGATCGCCTGCCGCATGTGATTGGTTAACGTTGCGCTGCGTCCAAGTGGTAACCAAGTTACAGCCTCTAGTTGCTGTAAAGAGCGTACAATTCACGCAAGCTTTCTGTATATTTACCAATCGCGTGTAGCTAGGCCTACCCCTAAAACGAATGACATATTCTGTACCGTATTACACGGCGTAACGGTTGGGCTTTACCGGTACAGTTAGTATGACATCATATAAAATGACATCATATAATATATAATATAATAATATGACTATATAATAGATATTAAAAGGTGTACAGTAATTATCTTTATAAATTTGTCTGTATTTAGTTTTCTGTGTGTAAGGTCGCAACGTCTTCAAAACCACGTAGCGTAACTAATTATAGCCGAACGTCGTTTTCTGGACGCTTGGGAATAAATGAATAGTCCGTTCATTATAGAGGCCTTGAAAATATTATTCAATTCTGAATATAACTGTAGAGCCAATTTGACATTCAATTCAAGACAAACTTTCACACGTGCGTTCAAAAATTGATGAGCACACTACTACTGTATTACTATTTGTAGGCGCGCGTATAATAGTATGCCTCTATACATTTTAACATAAAAAAACGCTAATCCGTCCAGTGATATGATGTATATTCATAGGGCTGAAATAATATATTCGTAATCATGCTCATTTAAGTTTTATTCTATTTTTTACAGAAATGTTTTCATTGATTCAAAATACATTATTATGCCTAACCAGAAATATTGATAATATAAAAACAGAACAAATACGAGATACGAGATTCCTAATATCAATGCAACATATCAGCTGTGTACAACAGACATAATTTGACACAATTCTATAAAGCGATTACGTAATACTAAAATCGACCATTCACACGGATTCTCAAACACTTTAGAATGAATGTTAATGAAGAACAAAAACTTCGCGACAGGTTGCTTATTCTTTAAATCGATGAATCGAAATTGTGGGCATCTGTTTGGTAAAAATGCTCAGGCATTGGGTCTAACTGTGAGGCATGACCTTTTACGGGTAAATGTGTTAAGGATACAGGCCTATTACAGTATGCCTACTATTATTCCACTGATCTGATTCCACTGTTTAAATGATTCGAATGAAAGGAGGAATAGGTAACATCCCTGTATTACAATGGGGTTCCTGGTAAAATACAAATAATCGATTATCGATTCATATTGAACACCGGTTGCTTATGGATTAAATACTATTAATTGATTACACAAGATTGTTTAAGATTTATGTCATAGCATGACCGTTTGTCTATAGGTTAACATAAATACCATTATATAATTCTATGATATTGAAATATAAGCTCTTACCGATATTAACAACATAGGTACTTGCATCGCTAGCATCTAGAACCTCGCTACTAAGCATAGATGATGGCGTCTCCTGCCGCATCTTCCGTCTTATTATGCATACGCCTCTCGAAAGACAAGGAGAAAACCGTGCTTAGCTCTCTTTGTTCTCTCGTTGTATCTCAAAGGTTTCAAACGTTTAAATAGGCGACTAGATGCAATCCGACTGCCTTAACCGACGTAACTGTTAAGGCCTAGCACTCGAGGATATATTATAGATGTTGATGGTTGATGAGGAGTGTAGTCAGTTAAGTTTTGTCTTCCGCTGAGATTTTGTGAATGGACCATTTCTGTACGATCGAATGCTTGATAAAAGATTTGTCTCATTATGCAGCGAAATATGCAATAGTCGACTTCATGCACAGCGGGCATTCAAGCGTAGAAAAACAGTCAATCAATGCTAAACGCCTTCTGATTGGTCGATACGGCACGATTCTATAGAGAAGGCTTCATTCCAACCAATCAATACAGGAAACTGTGTTGTATGGCTCGTGCCAGTCGTACTTAGCATGTGCTGTACTGTTTACAACTAGAAGGCAACAAAGGTCTAACACCGGGCTTTGTTAGTGCACGCGTCGCGGTTTGCTTCCAGATTTTCCACACCTTTCTAAGCCCAACTTAAAAATGAAGGGGAACAAAGGCGCACCTAGCGCAACTTTATGGACTAGAAAATAGGCTTTCGCGTAAGACGATTAGGGGGACAATTAGGCTAACAAAACATGATCGATGTCTCCTTCAGACTGTTATTCATAAGGCCGTTAGTTTTTGGAAAGTTGTTCACAAACGAACAAAGCGAAGAGGATACTGTTTAGTTCGTAATGATAGTGAATATTAATTATCATAACATTTATTTAAGTGACTGATTACCTGAAGTCCACAATGACACACTAAAACAATGTAGCAAAATAAGATTACGTTTGATTCACCAAAAAATAGGTTACTGTCTCAATGTTTTAGGCAACACATGAACGAAAAGTGTATATCAAAAACATTATAATTAGTAGGCCTATAGACCACATTTCTGGGGCCCCATGGACTAAAATAGCCGGTCCTTTAACTAAAGCTTAAGAATAAAACGTTGTATTCTCTTGCTGTCTATGTTCTTGCAGCGGCACTGTCACTGTCACTGTAATAAGTTAATGATAAACATTATTAATTCAACTGGACTTAATAGACGCAAACATGTTGTGTTTACTTAGTATCATGGTAGTACTCAAAGGATACAATGTGATGAATAAGACTTGTGCGGTTGAACGTGTGGTCGATGAAGGGTAAGGTAGAGATGGCGCGGGCTATTCAGATTGTGTGAGCATGAGACCAAATAGGCATATGCCAATTCAAGTGGGGCTCAGCACCTCCCCCTCGCCCTCCACTGAACATTTCATTCCAATGGAAACGATAGGACAAAGTAAACAGTTCCGCACTTAATGTTACAATTTTTAGGCTCTGTCTCGCTCTTTCTATTCACTAGGATGGCTTAAATCGCTACCGACAGTATCATTATACGTCCAAATAGCCATTCCAAGGTGTACCCGGTGGAGTAACTGTACCGTAAGTAGTAGGCGTAAACGGAGTTAACGATGACCAAATTAGGGCATAGTGTACGTGTTGTTTATTTTACGATGGTTTATATAGTTATATCTAACGTCTGTATTGATATTTTATTTTCATGCCTCAAACGAAAAATAAACGTTGGAGAAATAAACGATTTGTGTGTGGTGGGGGGGGGGGGGTTTGGAGTGGTGCGTGGTAGTAATTTCTACATATAATCTAAACTTAATTGTCAGTGTTTATTATTATTCACAGGTCAGGTTTATCCATGATCGGGTAGAGTAAATTAATTTAAACAAAAACAAAATTATTTTTGTCTCAATTAAAAAACCCATACGATGAAACTTTCTAGTTTTATTATTTTATAATTTGTGGGAAAAAAAACCTATTTCAAACAAATTGCACCCTGGGATGAATAAAATATAATGCTGTATTGAGTATATATGCCTATTTATCTATTAATTTTAAAATACAGGCCTGTTACTTTCTTCGTGACAGAATACTATAAAATGAAGAAAATACCATGACGTCGTGCAGACGTTTCACCGCCCTCTATAAATGAATTTATCCGACTCAACAAGACTATTCTAATAAATAAATGCAAAACTATTTTCAGTCAACGAACGATGGAAAGGCTTTGGAAATGTGTTTCGTTGAATAACAAATTGAGCAGTTTGAAATTGTATGTTTTGACAATAATCTGATTCCTTTATTGTGTGAATGCAAGCTCTAAATTAGTAGGCCTACGTTAACATTTATAAATTAATGCGTTTTCTAGCGAAAACTGTTTAATTATTTAATAATATTATTTTAAAAGTTTAAAAGGTAGATTATTTGCCAGAAGGGAGCATAGACATGAGCTTAAACTGGTCTTACGCCATTAATGTAATTTGGGCCTACATATCAAGTAATAAATAATGCCAGACCTATAACAATTGTTTATAATAATAAAAATTGATATGTTTTGTTGTGATATTACTTTTGGTAATTCACTCGCACTCATTGGGTCTTATATCACGTGACGCTTTAAGTAGCTAATCTCATATTTTTCGTTTGAAAAAAACGTATAAGAGTACTTGATGGTTTATTTTCACCAACAAACAGCGGATAGAATCCATTTTGCTGAGCCAGCTAGCAGACGGTAGAAACACATCGGTTTGAATTTCTAAAAGGCACGGGTGAAGTGGCCTAGAAGTAAGAGGCTCATCGCGCTGCGCATTGTGTAGTCGCGTTCAACATAAAACGACATTGCTTTCTAAGGCATCAATTAAGCCAAATTTAGGACAAAACCAGGACGTTTTAAGTGTTAAAAAGTCCTGAAGCGTAAGAGTTCATTCAGCCTGAGATAAAATGAATCACTCATGAAGAAGATACGAGCGAGGCGACTTGACAGGACAACAGCGAACACTTACATGTTTTTGACAATGAACTATTATAATATATCGTACATTCGCCTTGGATAATGCACAAGAAGATAACAATTTGCTTCATACGTAAAATAGATTGTAACTTCGAAAAATGACAACCACGAAATGAAACAATATTAATTCACGTTTCGAGTTCTAATAACGAACGTTTAGGCCTATATGTTTCACAATTGTCGTTTTTTTAATGTTTGGTCTCTTATTCCTCTTCTATGTTGTTTTTTGTGGGGTTTTAAAAAAATTATTCCTAACCACACATCTTATAATCAAAGAGTTCCTCGTCAGTAAAGAAGAATAGAAAAAATGCATAATGTATAATTTAATTTGAATTTTTAATTTTTTTTTAAATATCAAGAATCTGTAGCTCTCGTTGAATTATCTGCAAAACTTTTGTGCTAAGATAATATAATACATTTGAGCATATAGGCCTATTTTATTCACGAATTGACGGCTAGCTAAACTACCGTGATTTTCATACGCTTAATTCAACATGTGGCAGGCGGCCGATGAGTAATTTCACCGCCTAGCGATACAATAGTGCTCGTATCACATAGCCAGTCAAGTTAATGAAATCCACGGTTCCCACCTGTACGCCGTCAGATAGTACTGTTGGTAATTAGGCTAGAGTCTGCCCGTTTACTCATAGGTTCAGAGACTTAATGATGTGGCTAGGAAGAATTTCTTTTGTATGCAGAAGCGACTCCGTCATTAAGAATAAATTACTGTCTATAACGGTACAATTGTAAGAAGACAAATTATTAATAATTGCCTGTGTACTGTCCGTGTATACAATAAACAAAACATTAAAGTTATATACAGAGACCTACATTTTAACAAAATAGTTTACCAATAATTTGAATTTCTCTTAAAAGAATCAGGCGTATGGCTATTGAATAAAAATACATAGTATAAACTCATTCTGCATTGTTCCAATAAAACATAGGCCTAGATGTAATCCCAGGTCATGTTCAGCATACATTGAATAGCGCGGAACATTACAACATGATGATGCTTAGTAAACACTCTGTATAAAAAAGACGAATGTTAAAGCTCAGGTACAGGCATGAATTATAATATCGGGTTAATTGTACATAAATCAAATATTTGTAATAGAAATCAAGACGAACGAACATGAATTTCCCTTAAAATGGTCAAATACAAAATTTGGAAAAATTCTGCTATAAAAACCAGAAAGACTTTTTCAGTAGTTAGGTAGTTTAACCTAATGTAAAAACATGTCTGGTGACTTCCTAGAAGGTAATAAAAGATGGTGGATATACGGTGGATAATTTTTGCTATAGCATGAAAATAAAACTCTGATGTTAAATAAAAATAATGGAAATGTAAAATTCAAGTTATATTAACTATATTTAGTCATCTGATAACATTTTTTACCACACCATTTATTTTTCATAGTTTTTTTTAAATGCCTCTCTATTTACAACATTTGTGTACAAAAGAATAGAGATTTTACTGTGTAATTTGAACTATCCGCCCACTGATAAGAATGTATGATCAATATAATTTTTTGCCCGTACCTGGCCTTTAAAGCAGTCTATAGACTGCTTTAACATACTAAACAATGTAATAGAATTTGTTCTTTGGTATTTAAAGCTGAAAATGTTCCCATACGGCATTAGGCCTATCTAGTGTGATTCGTTGTAGGCATTTCTACATTTTACTGAACCACATGTGTCCGATTCTGTACCACACTGTCTGTTTGTAAGGCCTAGATTACTGTTTAAAAACTATTAACTTCGTGATACAATAAGCACAATTGAATCATGTACATGAGTATACTTTTTCATAATTGAACCATAACATTGTTCCCAAATATTTTGTGTTTTCAGTACAGTACTCGGGAGGAACCGACCTATACAACTCGGTTCAAAATATTTTTATTAAAATATTTAATACTAAATTTAGCTCCGCCCCTTTTCTCTCTCTTTCTTTCTAATCTAAGCTGGCTAAATGACCATCATTAATCGATCGAATATAATTGGTATGTAAGTATTTGGTTTGTACAAATTAGTCATGTGTTCGATTTCCTTCACTCTTGTTAGTTTTTTTGACAAAAAAACCGTAACTATCAACCGATATATTGTTATCGTGACAGATTGATTGATCACGTGACGTACTGCTTGGTCGACAAGCTTGCTGTCTCTGTGTGTCTTATCTCGAATGTTGAGATTGATGTATGTGTTTCAAAAGTTAGATTTCCGTTTTGCTTGAATAAACCATGGAGAATTTTATTTATCCATGAATAGAGTGGGCTAGAACTAATACTAAAGCTCTTCCCGTATACAGTTATAGAGTTCTGTGGCCGTACTCACCAATCACACTCAAGTGAGACATTTTTGTTAAATATTAAGTATTTCACTTAACTCAATAAATATTTAAGTATTTCCTTGAAATTGTATTCAATTAGATAGGAAATATGTTTAATTTTACGGGTAAGTGTTTCCCATAGTCTGTAACTGTGAATGGCGAATATACGGCCACTGAAACTTGGGAAGGAGTACCGTCTTCTGCATGGTCATGATTATATCTCCATGTTTATATTCTCGGTTTGTACCGTATACGTTATAGACCTAATTAAAAATTAACCATAATTCAGATATATCATTACTGTATATACCGTATACCATAGCTGCAAATATCATTTTCAACTAATAATTCTATAGTTTATATAATAGTGATATTAATGATTAGTGATAGCTAATCAATCCGAAAAGTCGAATTAGACAAAATATTGATATAAAGGCCCTATACAACATCTTGAGGCGCCTATTCACTACAAGCTATGCTTTCATTTAGGAGCCTCGGTATACACCCGTTACAATCACCATTGCCGATGCATCTGATGTTAATGAAAGTAAACATTGAAAAATCCTACATTAGAAGACCTCCTTTTGGAATCCCCAATCAAGTTGAGACTATTAAGGGGACACTCTATCTGGGGAAACGGACAACTGGCAATGCAACATTACGACCAACCCCTAGGGTTGTGTAAGTCTTTAGGGTTAGACCTAGTATATCATTATAGCCTCCAACGACAAAATAAACTGTTTTGCTACATTTTACATTCATGATCCTTGCAGATCATTATAATATTATTAAGAAGTCGAATTTAAATTTAAGATATTTTGCCATTGAATCAAATACCGTTGTAGCATGTACTGTATACAAATTATCCCTATTTACTTAGGTCCCATTATACGATGTCTTAAATATCGAATGTGAAAGATATTGACAAAAAGTCACACAGTGAAGTATACGATTGTAAAGAAATCAAATATTCGTTTACCCAACGGGCCAATTTAAGAGATTTTACGCTAACAATTAGTCGAGTTAACTTAATTACCGCGAGAAAGAGCAACGAAGCGGAAAATGTTAACATCATTACGCCTCTCATCTACGTTTTGTTTCGGTTTACACTGCACTCGGTCAAACGCAGATTAACGTTGCTGGATTTCACTGTATGTAAACGACTTAAGTTCAGTGCCTTTAGAAATAGAAATAATAATAATAATCATAGACATTATTAACTTTACAAATCATAACAAATCGACATTCTTTAAATAAATCAACGTATTTGTGTTATATTATTTAAATTCAACTCTAATTCTTGTTACCATTCCCAAAAAGTCTAATAATGGACTAAGTGGCGTGGCCGAAAAATATAAATACATTTTTAATCGAATTATAATTTAATAATTCGTTAATTTTCAGATTAATTTATACATAATTATATGTCTTAATACTGTGGTAGAGCGAGCATGTTATATTTTTGTTATTAGGCCTCCTTTAGCATTTTTTAATTAGGACGATTTTAATCTGAATTTTGACATCAAATCACATGATTAATTGATTTAATACTGTAGGCCTATACATTAGATATTACAATGAATTATTTTTGTATTGTACTGTTTTCCACCAGACCTTTTTTGATAGACATAAAAATGTTAAACCGTATATTTTAGAATAAAGATTTAAAATTGTATACAATATTTATAACATTTTATATATAATTATTTTATAAAATAAACTTCAGTAAATAGTCCTCTTTCACTGCTTCCCATATTATTATTTCCTTTTAAGGCTTTTGAATATGGAGTAACATTATAAACAAAATTAATATTACCAAATTATCGCATTATCATTAGGCCTATTATCCTTATTTTAAAACACGTGTGATCAAAGCCCGTTGTATATCCCGTAATATTCTTAGTAGCTTAGTTTAGGCCTAACATTTTGTTTACTTTATGTGCTTTTGTCTGTATTTCCTTTAAGCGGTGAACTTCGTTTACTGTTTAGTTGGGAAAAGAAACAAATACACAAGTACATACAAAATAAATGCTTATGGCCTAATTACAAATAGACCTGAATTTACTGCTAAAATTAAATACATATTATTTCTTTCATAAAGTAAATCCCTCCTTTCATTATTTAAAAGTTGTTTTCTGTTAAACTAATAAGCCTTTGAAAAAATTGTCTAGACTGACTATTCAAAACTCCCGTTTTATCTTCGACACATTCACAGTATTTTCACAATGTATTAATAAATAATATTGGCATATATGTACAACACACAGTGATAAATCATATATCATTTTGCTATTACGTTAATAGTGAAATAACCCGGCGAGAAAAAACATGAATATAAATGGTGATAATTATGTGTGATAATACGATGTGCGTGTTATTTATGTCGGATACAATTAAGATTTAGCGATGAAAATTACAAATTGATCTGTAAACTTGACGAGTTAAAAGCAATCGAAAACTCATCAACTTTCCAATATTTATATTTGACATTTGTATAGGTGTTCAATAATAATTAAATTGTTTTATTGTTAAGTATTATCGTGTAATCATAATCATCAACGTTCTTTTCAAATAATAATAATTTTACTGAATTAATACAAAAATATCTTTTTGCAATATCACTATTTTGGAAGTTGCAAAATTGTAAGGCCTAGGCCTATTCATTATTATAATTTTACTATCATTCTTATAATTAGCCACCAGTTTTTTTAATGACAGTGATGAATAATTACGTCATTTTTACGTTTATTACAACGATTCCTAATATTATTAGTAATATTTAAATTCATTTTATCCATTCCTAATACTTACAAAATATTGATAGGGTTTAGACATTGAATTTATGAAAATAGACAAACTAAGAACAAATATAATTGTTATGAAGCACTGTATATTCAAAACGTATTTTCTCTCTGAGTGATATTTTAAATGTAAATTTTATATCGAAAATAATGATATTCTAGATTTGAAAATTTGTTTATGCTTGTCATTTTATTGATTGTTTTTGTATCGCATCGCCTTTATTCTTTTCTCTCATTTCAACGATTGCAAGTATTTGTACACTCAGCTCTCTAAGAAATATAGAAATTTTTTCGGTGGCCTATAACTGCACCAAAACCATCGTCTCTTTTATGAGACCTAGCCTTCGACATTCGATTTTTAGCATAATAGTAAAGAATACAAAATGTTTAAATAGTCCTATTTAGTAAATATAGTTTTACCATCGATTAGATAAATTTGATTTTCTACAAATGAGTATAGGCTCAATAACTACGAATATCAGCCTCCAATCCCCCATCATCTCTGATACTATTTTACTAAATGATACTAATAAATCGTTAAAGCTTAACTTACTTTCAAATGGGCCAACATCATTCATTGTAACTGCACTGAGGCAACCAACTAACAAAAAGTATAATATGCTCATATTTATGGATGCTAAATGATACTAATATATCGCTGTGCAAGAAAACACGACAGTAATAATGATAAAGAGCATATAACCTATGCATTTACAACAGTTAGCCAGAATGGGTTGTTGTAAACCCGAAATGTCGAATTTGTACTTTATCATACTTCTAGTCTTTTGGCAATATACATAGACTAATATATATGTTTATTATTTATAACGGTACTATAACATTTGTATTATCTTATAGGCATTTAAATGATGCAATCATCAATAAGGCTATAATGGAACAATGCAAATAAATAGGTTTAATATACACAGAATAAATAAAATTGTTTTGGAGGGATGTTCTCTGTTATCAATGTTGAAAAACTCATACTATATTAAAAATGTATTTTTTTACGGTCACTTAAACGATATCATGACGATCACGATGACAGCAGATTGTAATAAATGCATTGCGCGGCTGTCACGAGTCTATTGTATTATCAGCAAATAACATAGGTTGACACAAGGCTATATAACCAACGTGCCACACCCGGGGTATCTTTACTATCAGAAGAATTGGTGATAACATATAATTATTATATTAATGAAATATTTATTTATTTAACAACATATTTATTCAGGATTACAAAATCAGGTTTTGTTCTGTTTTACATGTCATACAAAACAAATTGGAGAAAAAGGTGTTAGTTTGTGAAAAGAAAAGAGATCGATAACTACAGTAGTTTTAAATGAAGCATTGTTGGAGAAAATTTAATTTCAGTTGGTAGGTTATTCCATATTTTCAATTGCTTATTTTCCGTATTTTCCAATTCCACACAATAGCCCTAACTAATCAAAATTCAATTTGAGAAGACTATAGGCCTTTTAATACGTTAACTAATGATAACCCAAACCAAAAAAGTGGGGTGGGAGGGGGGTTGTTAGACATTGCTGAAGGTCTAAAACAGACTCCACCACGAGGTCACAGAGTGGTGAATGACATTCGTCTAACTGGACAGATATCAGCTAAAGTATAATAACTTATAAAACAATAATATTGCATTGAATCTTCTCCAACGAACAGCACGATTTGCCTTTGTCCTGTAAGTAAGATCTCAATCATGATAAATTTGCAAATGAACTAGTCATGAAGAATCTTTTGGCCTTATTATATGATTTATCTTTCACCGCAAAGCTTTTGCAAGCAAAATACTAATTTGTCTTTATCTCATCGACGTTGAACCTCGCTCATTTAACGCACGTACAGTGAAACAAATACTTGTTATACTGTATATCATTATTGTTCTGATATAAATGTATTTAAAAAATAATCCATCGCTTTTGGTTGGTCAACTCACTTACGTTGCATTACGTACTTGCGTTGCGTCTCTAGGAACCAATCTTAACAAATCATCAGCCTTTCAAAAGTGGCATTCTCTTTTGAACTACCACATCTCGGAAGCTAAAACCTCTCGTAACCAACCACCGTTCGTAAGCGACAACCTCTCAAAAAAACATTTTATGAACGATTGTTTTTTCATATTTACCACCAGTTCGTCGCCTTCTTTTCGTTCGTGTACATTTGTGGATCAGCTTTGTAGTTATAAGCCGATTATGGCCGTCGTTCTTACAAGATTAAAATTTACATAATGTACTGTATGATGTCCGTATTATGAATCCATCTAAATTCTCATAATTCATACGATAATATTCATGTTTTTCTGTATGACTTTGTAATCCAAAAGCGAACAAAAATCTGTCAAAGTACATTACATATGATAATAATACATAAATAATAATTGATAATAAGAATACATTGTCTTAGATGGACAAATTTACTAAACGTTTTATTTTGTTAAAATTTACTCATGACATTACTCATATATTTTTGTATGCGATATTCGTTTGGTCATGAGGAAAGAGTGGGGTATTAGAAGAATGAAGCGTGTTTGTCTGTTAGCAGGCAGCAGGATAACGTTAAAAAGACGGATCTTTACAAAATTGAAGGCACAGATAGAAGTGTTGTTACGGAAGACCCCATTAAACTTTGGAGTCAATCTGGGCCAGTATCCAAATTCTGGACCATTTTAGACCGTATGACTATGGTAAATGAGGCCACCAACTGGAAACTTCATAATTGTTACCTTCGCCAAGGAGGTTATATTAGTGTCTGCGATATTTGTTTAGCATTGCGCACATTCACATGTGCACATTATTTTGTGCGCACCTACGTGAACTTTTTATCTTTTCAATCCTGGCGCGGAGGTTGCAACTCTCTGGTCGTTGATAATAACAGCAGTGTTAACCATATATGGTTAACACTGCTGTTATTAGATGGAACTATACTCGATGTTACAAGTTCCTCTTTAAAAGTTATGGCAGATATATACGGATATTGCCTGCTTAAAAATCATGTATTTGATATCATTCAAGTTAATAATAAAATTATAAAATTAAATATCTGTTATGTAATATAGCTAATTAATGTTCGTCGGTACGTAGGCCTAGGTATACTGATATCTTTGATATTCTCCTGCATCGAGGAATGACCGAGAAAAAGTTGATAATTTCTATGGCCTATGATTTATAATTGTGTATTTAAATGTTGTAAAACAAAATGGAAAGTATGAATTGAAATCTGTGTTGACAAAATAACAAACTATCTTGTGTATAATACTTATACAGTGGTTAATATTATGCTATCGACGTATTTTCATCTTGACTGTTGAGAGCACCACTCTTTAGTAGAGAGGCTTGTTACAACACTTCACCTTGATGACGTCATTTAAAATATAAGTGCTGCGCTAATCGAACAGACATGTCCATTCAATAAACAAACTATAGTATATTTCATTATAGGCATAATGGTTCATTTAAAATAAAATAGAGAAATATTACTTCCTAGAGATATAAGTCTTTCAAACAATGACCTTAAAGGTCACATCAAACATTTACAATGTTACAGTAAAACATAAAGAATGTTAGAATACATATGTATCGGGTACAAATACTTATTATTCACATATAATACTTACTTTAGGTAATAAATCATGGAAAAAAATTCTGTTCTGGAAAATCTGAAAGTACTGAATGTTACTCGAGTACTTATAGAAACACAGGCCTACTAGAATCATTCTCTACTACAGACTAATGATAGACAGAGCTTAATTAATTAAAGATCTATACTATCAAACTAGTTTGACAACAAAAGTGCACAAATACCGTGTCCATTATGGGCATATAACATTTTTTGTCGCATTAAGTTAGTGACAGAGCTTTATGACGTTTATTTTAAAAGTTTGATTATTTGAATGATACTAAAATACACAAAGCTTGAATTTCATGTGCGTAAGTGTGCTGACTATTTACACGACCACTAGTCTAACTATTTACAATGTTTGATATTTGAAGCGATATCGCATTACATGCAACAGATACACAGCACTCGGCGTAAAGTCAACACTAACATTCACAAATTTAATTATAACCGAAATTCTGACACCAAAAACGATAACGAGATTTTCTTAAGCAGTAAGATTAGAAATAGATTGGCATTTGATTGTAATGTTATCCCTGACTTTAAGCGACTTCCACGCCAAGATTTACTAATTATGTTTTCTTGTATTTATTACATTAAAATAATAATGTATCTGGAAGAGCAAATACAGCCTTCTGTTGAACATGCATGTACTTATGTACGCGCGCATGTTTGCTCGACGCGACGACGACCTCTAGTATGCGCTTTTTGATACTCTATGAACTCCGCAACCTCTGTTGAATGACCGTGTATTCCAGTCATTTTGATAACTATGTAATGAAATTGGCCTAGCTAAATTAGGAAAATATACCGTTTTTAGTTATTGTTTTCCAGTAGTTGTCAGCTTTGGAGGTTTTTAATATTTAAACAAAAATTGTATATTCTTAGTGGGAGTGTTTTTTTTTTTCATTGAACGAAGGCACACTTCAAAACATTATATTTTTGTGTGACTAACCAACTAAAATTACAGTAAGGTTTATAACAAAAGTATATAATGAATAAACTCATTTTTTCTCATCTACCGGTACTCCTTATGATTAACAACTATCATTAAAATAACGTGCTTGAATCAAATGCTTTCACGTACTGCACAACGCTTAAAACACCTAAATATTTGTCCATGTGAACACCATACTCCTTTAACATTAATTATGAATACAATTTATACAGTCAGTGATGGTAAGCCCACTTCTTTGACAACACAAAATACAGTAACAGATTCAACGCTTTACACATTTTCCGTATGGACAGTATGTATCTTAGTTCTTGTAAAAATAACTGTGTATCTAGCGTTTCTAAAGGCAATTTACTCAAATAATTGGAGTAAAATGTGAAGTGGCCATCGGCAACGATCGGTCAAAATACTGACATGTTTCATAGACTGTGTAATATTTTGCTTTGTATTCAAATACATTGCGGAAAGCTGTCGTTTAATTTAAACAAAATGAATTTCTAATATTTAATGATTGTTATTATCATTATATAACATATATTATTAGTTTATGTAACTTCTGTTTCTTTTTCGTATTTAATGTTATATCTTGAACTTAAAGTCTTTCTGACTTATTATGACTTCATGGTTGTAAGTGATGATTTATGATATTGATTATGGTGGTAATTTATGATAATGGTGGTGATTTATGATAATGGTGGTGATTTATGATAACTGGTGGTGATTTATGATAATGGTGTTGATTTATAATAATGGTTGTGGTGATGTATGATATCGGTGCTGACTTATGATAATGGTTGTGGTAGTGATTTATGATAATGGTTGTGGTGGTGATTTATGATAATGGTTGTGGTGGTGATTTATGATAATGATGGTCATTTCTGTTAATGGTTGTAAGTATTGATTTATGATAATGGAGTGATAATGGTGGTTATTTAAGATAATGGTGGTGATTTATGATAATGGTTGTGGTGGTGATTTATGATAGTGGTGGTGATTTATGATAATGGTGGTGATTTATGAAATTGGTAATGATTTATGATAATGGTGGTGATTTATGATAATGGTGGTGATTTATGATAATGGTGGTTATTTAAGATAATGGTGGTGATTTATGATAATGGTTGTGGTGGTGATTTATGATAATAGTGGTGATTTATGATAATGGTGGTAACTTTTGAAATTGGTAATGATTTAAGATAATGGTGGTGATTTATGATAATGGTGGTGATTTATGATAATAGTGGTGATTTATGATAATGGTGGTAATTTATGAAATTGGTAATGATTTATGATAATGGTGGTAATTTATGATAAATGGTGGTGATTTATTACAATGGTTGTGGTGGTGATTTATAATAATGGTGGTGATTTATTACAATGGTTGTGGTGGTGATTTATGATAATGGTGGTGATTTATTACAATGGTTGTGGTGGTGATTCATGATGATTTTGAATATTGGTGATATATCATGATATTGACGATTTGAAGGTGATGATCTAAGGTGATGAAGATGGCATTGTGGTTTATTATGATTCATTGATGGATGGTTTTGGGTGTGGGTGATACCGTATGTATCGATGGTGTTGACGGTACAGTGATCTATTATACTAGACAGTAATGCGATATATAAATTATTCCATTCTCGGATTCATAGAATACGACTTAAATTTCAAATTAATTAAAATGTAGGATATCTTAACCTTGCCTAACCACATACACACTGCGGCTTCCTGTTATTAACATTTCATTTATGACAGTAGCCTGCAAAAATATTCAATAATAATATTAATAATAACCAATGTAAACATGTTATTATTTGTAGACACGGATTAGGTCTACAGTAACGTCTGGATTCGGTATATGAATGGCAACTAGAATAGAATTTCATTTTATGGGGCCAAATTATGGAACGAACCTTCTCCTTTAACAAGAGATATCCCGTTTACAAAATAATTATATGGCATATTTCATAATTTACTATTTCTTATGCAAGTTGGTGTTAAGCTTTGATTAGTTTCTTTTAACTAAATCTTATTACCTTTTGTCAATGATGTTGTTTTGTTGGCAATAAAATAAAGTGACTTTTGAGGGCCTGTGTTTATATATGTCTGGCATTAATGATAAATGTTATGAACGTGTCGTCATCAACTCAATTCTTAGTGCTATATTTCATAGGAATTTATAGGAATAATGTATGCATCTAATTTGTATTAAATATGGTGCCTGTATCATATAAGGTTAGGTTAAGGATTATGTTATTATTATGATACTATATAGAGGATACATATGAAACACAAATATTCCTATGATAGGCCAATAGGATTAATTTAGACACAGTACCGAGAATCGGTTGCATCAAAACCCAACAAATCTTCTCTTAATGGTAATTACCCGTATAGTAGGCCTATTAACACATACATTTCCCCTTGTTTGTTTTACTGGCAATTATCCACTTATTAGGGGAGATGTTCTGCCACCCACAGCAAAAACTTTTTGTTTGTTTACGTTTGTGTACATGACGGTGAGCACACAAACGTAAACAAAGAAACACAATAGCCCTTGCCAACAAATGATTGTTTGTTGATTGGCCAAAATGACTTGATTAATTACACTCACGTACAGTACCTGCGATACGTTCTAGTGGGAACCCATTTTTAGAAAGTGTGCATGGAAAAACCAGGTGAAATATCACAAAATATAGTCATGATCGGGATTAAATCGGATTAGTCGGATAACAAAGCCATCTATTAATCCGTATTGATTCGGCAAGCGGCTGTATTCTAATAAGGTTTATATTTCGCTCATATTTCTGTGAGAAATGAAATGTTGCAGAAAATATCGTTCATAAACCGATTTTGATCTCCTGACAGATTTGCATGTGAATCACAAAGTATGAGAAATATTGCCTTTATAGCTTAGTGTTCTCTCTCTCAGTTTAAGTCTTTCAAATATACATCGACCGGTAACATTTCAAAAAAGATAAGAACTAACGTGTCAGAGAAGTATCTATAGGCATATTTCTTTACTGTTTAATATAAGTATATGAATATTATAATAACTGTTGTTAGCTTATCATTATGTCACAATGCTGATATTTGAGGGGGGTTTCCCCTTTGTGAGATCTTCTATTCAGTCTGGCTGTTTTCTTTTATTTGGCTTATTGTGTATCTCCACAGCATCATCATTTCAGTAATTTTCCTTTTGATTGATACATATCGGTATATAATCAATCTAGTTTTAATGCATGTTATTTAGACTTTTTAAAAAGCAAAATTTGTATTTGGCTTTTATATGTTAGCAAAATTTAGATTTACCAAGATTCAACATATTTAGATATTTTAACACATTAATTTTGTAAATTGCATACATCAAGAAACATAACTTTAAACTTACTACTACTATTATCATATCAAAGTCTTTGCATGTTTGACTAATTTTCTAGATGTGAGTTAAGAGAATTTTTAAGTTGCAACTTTATGCCTATTGGTTTCAATTTTGAATACGCCAATTCTAACTTATAGGAGGCTCTAAGATACTTACTTCGATTCCAAATTATTTTGTAAATAAAATATTTTTTTTTATAAATACAAGTAACTAGCTGGTACAATTTCTAAGAGTAAATTCTAAGTCATTAAGTCAAAATACTATACGAAAGGTATGTTTAGTACACATACATGTATAATTGCACAAAATATATACCCAGTCTAACCGGTACAATTTACAAAGAAATATAAATAGAAAAAGAAAGGAAACTAAAAAAATACAAAGACTACCAATGAATGAAGCCCATAGAAAAAATAATAAGAAAATGTAGAAAAAAATGGAGACAACAATGTGAAATAACAAATAGGCCTAATGAACATTTCTAACTAAAATATTACTGAATAATTTGTAATTTATTGATTATGATATTATGAAATAACAATACTAAAAAGATATACACAAAGAATTCAAGTAATGTTTGGTTGCAAATCCATGTGTAGTTACAACATTACACAAATATTCTTGCCCACTTTTCTACGGAAGTCATTAACGTCAATATAACATTGTAGAAAAAGTCGATACAATAAAAAAATTAGCTAAACAAAAACTGGTTTTGTTGAATCTGTTTTATCCAATATTGACATAAAATATTATATTATACAGTAGTCTCTAGTCACCCAGGTGTGTACGCTATATTAGCCATTCTTTAGTATCGTTTCATTTACTTCCAACAATAGAGAATATTCTTTCATTAACTTGTTTAGCCCGCGGCCGTGAATTAACGATTGACTTGAAGCTTCTATATATCCTTTTTAATTATGATTGTAACATCAATTTGTCATTAGTTATTAGGCCATTTTATTGCATGTGAATTGTGTTTATCCAAAGTTTATATATAAAGTAGAGTACTATCGTCGGTTTTAATAAGAGATACTTTTTTTTTATTAATTGTAATAACAACAATGAAATAGTATACATTTTGTTTAACAGAGTATAAAATTCTTCATTTTAGTAAGGTTCCATGAAGTTCAACTAGAAACCAAATAATATAATGATATGTAAGAGAAATAATAATAATAATAATATATTTGAAGAAACCATTAATGTGGATCAATACCGATAGACTCCTCTTACACAATGCTATGTATCTAATATCTAACAACAAAACAATAAAGAAAAAAAGTAACATCCAATAGTAAAGATGCAATTAAATATGTATGGTTGTGTGAAAGGGATTTATGACAAGAGAACGTTTCCTTTAACTTATTCCAAAGGCATGACCAGGGAAAGTATTTAATCTTAATTCATAGATCTTTATTGAGTAGAAATATACTTTGTTTGCATGTTAAAAGAAATGATGAATACCAACAAAGTTAATACCACCATGGGTAATATTATGCAACAACAATATTTGATATTTTAAGAAATCTTGAAAGATTTACTTCGTTTACATAGTTTTGTGAATCTAATGGCTAATTAACAAATATAAAGAAATAAAATTAACATTCAATAGGCCATGAATAATGATATGTTTTTGGTCGTGTGAAAGAGATTTATGCAAAACAAGATACATCTAGCGTTTTTTCTTCTAAAGTCTAGGCCTATTACCAAAATAAATAATCAATAGATAGCAATGATAGACCCATATTAAACATTGATATTGTTACGATGTGAAATATATACGGAACATTTTAAAATAAATAACAACAAATCTAATTTATTTTAATTGTTTAAGCCGTTCTTAAATCCTTACTAAATTCAATGATTCAATAATTATTATGAACTAATTATTAAACCATTAAACTTAGTAGGGATTTAAGAACGATTTAAAAATTGAAAAGAATTTTTTTTTAGATTAAATTAAATCATTTCTAGTGTACATACATAACATTATACGATAAAACACAATAAAGAAAGATAAAGATAAAATATGTTATTAATTATTAAACCATTACGGCCTAAACTTAGTAAGGATTTGAGAACGGTTATTATTATCGTTATTTTTTTGTTAATGATTTCTAGGGTTTAAATTAAAAAAATGATAAGCCCAAAGTCGTATAAATTCAATACAAAAATTCTGTGGGTAACAATAAACAGAATTCATCTCATCAAAGCTAACTATAGTAAAATGAAATACCGGTACAGTATAGCCACAAACACACGGGGGAGATTTTTTTAATAGGTCTTTCGCCTGAAATTTCGGGTATGCCACCAATATGCACATGCACTTCGGCAGACTAAATATTTCACTTTTCTTAGCCTTGTATTATTTTGCTCACCGAACATCACTTTATGACTACTTTGTATTTACCTTTGTTTGAAACGACCCTTTCAGTTTGTCGATACAAATTCTGCAACAAATCTTCTTCAACTTATGAAGGTTTTAACTCCAGAGTGTCTACTCGTTAAACTAAGATAGTTTTAAAACACAACTCAAATTTGCGCACGCCTTGTTAAAAACAAATGTGCTCCATGGTTAAGTTGTAGCAATACATTTTTGTCTTATCATTAATAATTGTTTTCATAACATAATTAATACAACATTTTATGAAGAAATTAATTGGAAAATGTTTTAGGTTCAAACTACTTTTCGTTGGTCAAGATGGAATGACGTCATGACAAGGTTATATTATGGATTCATTAAAACAAAATTAATCTGAGTAAAATATTGAAGGATAGCAAAACATTGTAATAATTATAATGTTTTATGCATAAAATAGTATAAAAAACTATGATTAGAAATAATGTTGGCGTCTTGGAATATATTACTTTAATCTCAGAACATAATTTAGCAGAATAACGTTATTACTGGTAAATTATGAATAATTCATTTAATAATTGTCTCTTATAATTTTTGTGTTCACAGATTTATTAAAACGTAGAATAATATTCAATTAATAATAATTTGTATATACCATCGTTAATGAAATTAACATTTTAATCTCATAATATTGTGATTATAAATTAAACGTATATTAATATAAATGTATTATTTATATTTTGTTCTAATATAGGGAAAAAATATTTTTAAAAATACAATTATTAAATTTTTGAAAAAATATATATATATATATTAGGTGGAATATTAAAAATACATAATATTGAAATAAGCACAATTTAGTTTTGATTACGTAAAACCAGTTAAAATGTGTAATGTTACTCTTCTTATAAGACCAATCTAAAAAACACATTAATTTCATTTTACAATATCACGTGGTATTAATTTTATAATAATTACTGCATTTTTTGATCAAATAAACTACAATAAAAATAGAAATAATGAACCAAATACTATATAAAATACAAATAAGAACAATTAATAGAGCATAATTACAGTAGGCCTAATATAGACATTATTTTGAAATAACAGTAATTTTATAAGATAACTATAACATTATGATAACATTGTAATTTGTCTGATGCCTTCAAGATATTGTCATGTGGTATATATATTTTACTGTATAATAAAAGAAAAGTCTATATAATAAATGTATGTTCTCGGTTGGGGTCATTCTAATTATGTCATATTACATATTACATATTAGTATAATATTCATATTTTCTGATCTGATGTATTTATATAATGTTCGCGGATCATAGGCCACATGTAAATTTTCAATTGTTTATATTACCTAAAATATATGTTGTGTAGGTTGAGTTATTTTAATTTTGCAGAATTTATATATTAAAAATGTTATATTATATTTTAAGATATAGCAATACGAATTAGTCTATTTATAATTTATTAACCAAAATTCACATTATTCGAGTCTGTACCGATTATAAAAAAGCCCTTTTACGCTGATGCGTAAGTATTTAAAATGCATAAATCGCTAAAACCTAAGTCGATAGATTTTTTTCTACTAGGCCAAAGAACGGCGTTGAGTTTTTGTTTATAATCGGGACATTTTGATTCCGGGGACTTTCCATTGGCTGGTTATTATATGATAGGATGATATGAGGCAACTGATTACCTATCATCCTTTTAAGACAGATCTATGTATGTATTATATACCGTTAGCAAGATTAAACCCTTAGGCGGTAGTAATAACTAATGAATATTTCGACTAGTTACTTTCGTATTTTCTTCAGGCCTTCATCTTTCTCAACAGGTCGCGTAACTATTGCTCACGAGATGCAAAAAGAACAGAGTTCGTTAATTTCTACTCAAAGCGCTTGAACAAAGAATACAACCTTTTATTTTCTTCAATAGTAAGACGATCAAGGCCGATAAATACTATAGTTGGTTTGGTTATTGTTTGTTTTTAAAAGCACGGTATCATTAGAATGCAATTAGAATGTTGGTATGCATTGTGTGGAGAAGTAATTGATGATAAAAATATTGTCATTGTGTTGTACAGAGAAGTCGCATCACAAAACATAAAACTACAGCAAAAAAAATATGATTTTAGTAAGCATATATAATGGATTATTATAAGGTATCTTAAGATATGCACATATTGTACAATCAAATTAGTAAGGTTAATTAATTATTATAAACATATACATTTCCATCTTTTTTAATCAACAATTGACATAATACACCGACCGAGATTATTAAATTTAAATATCAGATTAGGCATTATACATAATAATAACAGGTTTAAAACAATAATGTTAATATATATTATTTAATATATAGTTATTTATTAAAGCATGTTTTTTGGAAGTTGTGGAAAAAGATTTGAAACTGATTTGGTTTCAGTTTGTTTTCAACACCCTCCACTAGTACAATTCCTGGATCCTCAGCCAAAATGTAGGCCTACAAAAGAGCTAGGCGCGTACAAAAGTGAAAAATTAATCAGGTTAATAAGGTGGAAATACCAATAAAATTATCTCATCATTGATTAGATGCACTAGTTTAGACATACCTTGATTGGCCTTGATAATGAAATTTCAATTATAATTATTATATTGGTCTTTGACACCAAATATTGATATACAATAAGCTATAAACAAAATAATGTTAACTTTACATTTTTTGTTTACAAAATTGATTGAGAAACTATATTTATAGCATTTTTATAAAAAAAAAAATTAATATTGTTGTATTGTAGGTTTCTTTGAATTTAGCATTTAATAAATCTTATATTTAAGATATCGTGAGCATAAAATATTCAAATTTAGTCGTGTACACGCAGCTCTAAAAACGATAAGAATAATGTCACGGAAAATAGCCGTCTATCATTCCTCATCCGACGATCGTAACATATAGGGTTCGACCGAAGGGCGCCGAAAGTCTCATTATATTTTTGATTTATTGGAATCTAACTTTTATGTAAATATTGCCATTTATAAATATTTTGAAACGCCTTTGTTTTATAGAGAAAACATTCTTGGTGTACTAATTTTCAGTTGCACAACATATACACACAATAATTGACACGCGCAAATATTACAATTATAGTAACTGTGTTTTTTGTGTGCGCGCGTTCAGACGAGGAAGATTGTAATGTTTTGTGCGCTCGCGTTAAAAAAATGATGAAATATGTGCAGCATGGACGAATGTGTTCTGAAGAAATTTGAAGAACTTTTGCACGCACGCGTTCAGACGAGGATGATTGTTAATTATTGCACGCCAGCGTTCAAACAACGATGAAATATGTACAGATTTTTGTATGCGCGCGTGAATTCAATGTGGCTTAATGGTGCCGCTAACGAAAAGACAGGAAATATAATAATAATACATTTAATGTTTCTTAATTTACTTAAATAATGCACATTTAAAATCCTATATGTGTTATGATACTTTTATTAATAGGCCTACTGTAAATTACTGTTTGACGTTAATTATATCCAATATTCACACAAAAAAAATTATACTTCTCAACAAACACGCACAAACGATTTCCAATTAAATGGTTTAGGCCACTGTAAGTACTATCTTCATGTCGTCGTTGAAAAAGAGAGATTATACGATAATGAATAACATTACTATACTGGAATAAAAATATTCATCTACAATGGTATAAGTTTGCTTTGAAAAATAGAAATACGCATAACAACGTATTATGTATGGACTAATAATAAATAGTGATATTTATAATAAATAGATAATAAGAACAATCATTGACAATATCATATCCATAAATTTATAACCAAAATAGGAAAAAAAATCTACGTAAGAAGATTAAAAATACGCGAGACAATAACACAGATTACAAACGTATCACCGTAGACAATAAAAACGAAATTATTCCATTCAAAAATGATTAATATAGTCAAAAGCCTGAATAATCGTTTACAATTATTGCATGACATTTTAAAGAGATTTCAAGTTTGGGAGAATCTGAAAAATCGAAACTAGAAAACAATTGATACAAACAATGATATACAGTGTAGACTAGATTAATCTAGCTTGTCGACTCGACCGTAGTTTATCAGGAAAATTGTATCTATTTTACAAAAGTGGCAGACAAATAATCAATAAACATAACAATGTATATAACAGTATATAAAAACCATGATAAAATACAATGACATGAAAATTGTAAATGATCAAAAATGTAAAATCATCCCTAGAAAGTTAATGTATTACAAATAGGCCTCGAAGTGAGAATTTTCTATATTCTATTTCTACATATTATTCAAATATTTTAATATTTAAAAATATTTTGGAAAAAAAGTTTGTAAAACTACTAAGAATGTTTAGTTATTATAGAAATGGTAATGCCAAAAATCGCTTTTAAAGAAATGATGTAATTTCTATAATGTTTAAAATATCTAACAAATTAAATTCATGTCATTATGACTACTAAATGTCTTATTTTGACAAAAAAGAATAGGCTTAAGCAAGAAGTAGTAGCAGCATTTAAATATAATTTTGAATATTTTGTTATTTCCGAATAGGCCTATAACATTCATACCAGAAACGTAATCGCTTGTTTTTAACAAACGAATAAATAGAGGTAATAGGCAAGTATTGAATTCAATTTTTAAATAATCAAAATAACATTATTACGGTATATGTATTTTATAATTTAAATTGCACAGTTGACCCGCGCGTACACAATACGATACAATATTTATGATCAGATTGTAAACGCGCGCGTATACAATCCATTACAATAAGCATGTGAACTCGCGTGTACACAACCAATAACTTATTATCAGCTTTGAAACGCGCGCGTACACAGTACGTAACATTATCAGGCTTTGAACGCGCGCGTACACAATACTTTCAATCATTATCAGCTTGCTGACGCGCGTGTACACGATTCCTACAATTATCTAGTTACTATCGCGTCACATATGCGTCCTTTTGAGTTTTTATATATTTTTCTGATGCATTACACTTTCTTAAATTGATTTGTTTTCCTTGTTGATAATTAATTTTAGTAATTTACTTTATTCATTGTAACATTATATTAGGTTATTGATTTGTTTAATGTATATTAAAATGGCACTTTTATGTATTATGTATAAAAGATTGATAGTTTCAAAGGTAAATTGTAATTATATTTAAAATTAGTTCTAGTAGATGAGATGGGAAGTAGGACGGGGAATAAAGTTAAATGTCTACAATATAAACGCCGACTGAAATATATTATTCAAATATTCCTAATACCATACAATATAATAAAAACGTGTGCGTACAAAAATATTCAACAAGATAAGTCTGTAGTAGACGCTTATCCTGACCTCTGTTATTTCATTCCATGAAATATCGCCTGTATCAACGTTGTTTCATTTATATTAAAAGTTTTACTAAACTGATGTTGAAATATTCACGATCAAAACTTTGTATGATGATGGTATAAAATAAAAGTTAAAGCAAATTATCGCCATAATGATTGTGTATAATTGTTTTTAAAATCTATAATTAATTTTTATAGCGATTGTAATTATACTTTAATATTATCTGATGAAAAGGTCGACTTGTGAAAGTTGGATTGGCTAGGGTTACATTGTAAGTGTACTAAAGTTGAATACTCACACGAAAGAATGGATACTTCCCTGGTCCCCAGATGCGATCATCCGTAATTACGCACATACGTACCGTCATTGTGGTGAGTCTCTTACAAATAACCTGTTTTTGAGTACCGTAGTGAGCTTAATCGGACAGTGCTGCCAATTTTTAAAATTGTTTTCTTTATATTGATATCTAATCTAATCGTATTGTCCCTCACCTTAACCACGTCATTAGGTAGATGATAACTGACAATTGACAGTCAGCTAGATAGTATTCTGTATAATAATTAAGTACTTTTAATACATGTTACCCCTGTCACTGGTTCGATATAGAGACTGTGTTTGCTACCATTCAACAAGCATCGTAATGCTAGTAAAACAACCTCAAAACATCACACATAATGTTAACACTATAGGCCTAATAACATTATGAAACCTGTATCTACATTACGGTTATAACACATTGGTTATATACTATTAAACTTTTAAAATTTGTCCATAATTATCAATTATTTATTAATTAAAATATATCCGGTTTTTAAAAAAAATTGTATTTTTTGTGTTTTATGTTTCTTTTTCATTCCTATCTATTTGTGCTTTTCTAAAAATCAATTTCATCAATTTCAAATTGTTGTATTTTTACCTTGTTTCTGTATATGTGTGTATGATGCCAATAAATCAACACCGTTGTTGTTTATACATTATACTATGTATTATATGTTGTTTTTAGCAAATATAATTTTTCTTGTTCTTTGAAATCCAATTCGAGTTTATACTGACATATTTTTCTTTTATATTTACATTTATCCTCGAATTTACAGGGAAATGGAATATATACATTATGATGTAAAAGCCATTGTCATCAGTCAATACAGCCATCAACTTGTAGAAAATTAATCGATATTTGAGTGCTTTTAGCTCGAAATTGTATGTATTTCGAATGAAAACCTGACAACTACGCCACTGCCTCTATACCTAAAGGCACGCAATATGCATTGTCGACAAATATCACAAACGCATATTTATTATTATTTTAATTAATTCTTTTTTTTTTCGATAAGAGATCACAAACTATTACACTTTCAATTTTGCCTAATTTGATTATTTTAAGAACGCTTTTATAACCAATACTGAAGTATCGCTACTGTAAAAAATATGTTTTTAAATCATAATGTACTGAACAACATTAAATAAAGCAATTATCTATACAATTACTATATAATTACATGAAATTAACAATCTTTAAATTATTTATTTATCGATATAATTAATTTGTTTACATGCTTTCTGATATCTGTGATGTTAATGAAACTAATTGTTAGTGGAAATTTAGCCTACTATTTTTATTCATCCAATTTAGATAAATTATGTTATGCTATTATTATTTAATCCTATTAAATATTATTTTATGATTTATATAGCATATTATAATCATAATATTTACATTGTATCTATAGGCTATATACATATTACGTAAGGGCAAATTTGAGTAAATCGTGCGTAGCTTGAATCTCAAATTGTCTCATACTTAGGTAAATATTTTTACCTCCTAATGAAATCCAGTCTACTAATTACGTTGACTTATAATTTAGTTATTGATAATTAAAACGAATACCGGTAATAATAAACAAATAGTCCACAGTAGGGGTAGTTGCGGACATATTATTTTGCTGTCCATGCTAAAACATACCCGAACACAAAAAATAATATTTATATTATTATCTCAGTTAAAATTATGCTCTACCTCATAATAAAGACAAAATCTATAATAAATATTACAAAAGAAAATACTGTAGTGTACAATCTGTAGCAACATAGGCTATACGATAAACAAGATAGACCGCCGACGGATTTCGGGTCCTGTATGATTTAGTCAGTGTCTAATCTTCTGTTATAGTTGATATACAGTATCATAAATAACTGTATAACTACACTATAAAGTTAATAGGACTAATAGTAATATGTATTGTTGTTCTTTTTACCAACGCAGCAATCGCATTCCGAATATCTCTTGCAAATAAAAGACATTAACTATTCTGACTTCTGGTCGGTAAAAGATCGCAAAATGCAACAGATAGGCCTATAGCAAACGGGAAAAACCTGATCATTACCAAGTCCTCCGAGAATAATGGCCTAGTGAACATGCACTACATATCTTAACCGACATAAAGTTAACATAAGTTAAATAGAAAATAAAATATAATCTTTAAAAAGGCCTAAATTACATAAAAGTATGGATTACTACTACTACTATTACTAATATACTTTTGACTTGAACAGAATATAATTACGAATTGTTTTGATTATTTATCAATGACAATTAAATAAAAAATATTGATATACGCATTTTTTTTATAACGAAGATTGTCTGAAAATGCCTTCAATAATTTTGGGGAAAAAATTGTTCATTTTTCAATCAATTGAAATTTTATAATTTCTATTCATTTCATATTATGAATTTATATTTATTTCATTAACAGAATTATTATTTAGCGATAGTTTTTATATTTCAGATATAGGCGTACGCCAAATTGTGAACGTACTGGTATTCCATAGCGTTCATTGAGCACTGCAATATACCGTAACGAAAGTATCAATATAATGCATTAATAGAAAGGTTGGAATCTTACGAATAATAATTATGTTAATAGTAATAAATATTATTATTTTTTTTATAATATGATTTTAAACATACTTATATATAAAATTATAAGTATAGAGTTGAAAAAATAAAAGAAATATAGGCATATTACGGTATATTATAAAACAAGATACATCATTATATCATTGTACACTAATCACAAGTTATGAATATACATCAACGTAAAGGTGTTGTGTATCACTCCTTAACTTAATGTAATAATATCCTGTATTATTGGTATATTGCCGTTACAACGAAAATATAAAAATATTGAAAGTTAATGAACGGTATAATTTCTTCTAATTTTCTGTTAGATGGTATAAAGTAGGTGATACAAATTAATATAAACAAATAACGTTTAGCACATTAACAACGTAAAATTAGTGTCATACTCACGGCGAAAGAATAAGAAACGATCATAGAGTTATTCCGACAACCGTAAACGAACCGAACCCATAAATGTCACCGAATGTAAAAGCATTTCTACATAATACCACCGCACTATACCCACATAATTTATATTAACGTTAATTTCTCTTGTAAATATTTAGCCTGCCTGTGATGTTACAAGTTGAATAAGAATACTCATGTCCCGTCTACGAATTACACATAGCTCATTAGTCTAATTGATAGCGAAGTACTTCATGCAATCTTCTAAAGTGCTACACAAAACTAATTTCATAAATTAGTCGGTCTTCAATATTAAAAAAAAACTAATTTATCTCAAACAAATAACTAATATATAAATGATGGAAATATTAAGAAATTAGAAAAAGATGATGATTAAAAAAAGTTGAAGAAAAGCCAGCGAGTTGCAACGTACCTCCGCCCTGTAAGATACTCAGTAACATTTCGTGCTCCTGCTGTGGCGATGCCATCATCCTCACCAATCGAAATCTTCAATTTTTTCGCGTATGATTTTTCGTTGATACTGATGCCTCTTAATGATGGCTGTTCAACCTACTTGTGTGTGAGAAGGGTTGATAAATTCTACTTGTCGAAATCAGCTTCCAGTGCAGGTAATAATTTAAATATGATCGTGTAGACGGGCTTTATCCCATGTATTAGAACGGTGCGCATGCGCGCATTTAGCTCATTATGTCGGTTTAGCTCTTGTATCACCAGCCCATCTAGATGCTGTAGTACTGTGGTACACTGTTTTACACACCATTTACGTATAGTCTTTTGACATTTTCATATTTTGTTTTTAGCTTCTCTTATAAAATAATACAGTACCCGGTACTAAACACAACCTAAACTATTATGTATGTCTATAGTTTGAAACATCTAAATTTGTAAAATGGTTTGCAGTACGCTGTTGTATACACCATTTTCGTACAGACTGTTTACAAAAAGAAATTACAGTAGTGTATTGTGTATATTTATTTTTTTGTTAAACTTTATATTCCTTAGTATAGCAATAGAAACGTAATCTCAGTCCAATAGTTTGAAACATCTAAATTTGTAAAATAAACAAATACACTTGTTTTACACACCATACGTACAGATTATTCTAAAAGAAAATCCAGTTACAGTTTTGCTCATATTTTATTTTGTTTACTTTATATTCGTTTATAAAATTACAGCAATACAAAATTAATGTATATGTAGACATAGTTTGAAACATCTAAATTTGTATAATAAACCAAATTAAAGCTGCCTGTACGTACAGAAATAATATTTTTTTTAAATCACTATTTATTTGTTTGTTGTTTATGTTCTTTATCTTTATAAAACATAAGTACATGCAGAATAAAATTAGATTGTCTACAAATAAAAAATGTATCGGCCTAAATTAGAAAAATTATATAAAATGTAAATATAAGCATATAATATGATAGAAATTTTATTATATATATATATATTTCAATCGATATTTTATAAAGTTGTGTATACTCATTTCTAAAATAACATTATACTTCATTCATTTTTAATTCAGATATTTGATCTATTTTTAGACGAAACAACGAAAAACAACACTATACAAATTAACTACTCATTAAGATATTACATATCTTAATCACCCTTATAAATAAATCGGTTTAATATCATTGATATACATTTGATGTTTAGCAATGTTGAGACAACATTTGCTAAAATTGATTTATAAATAGATTATTGCATTTGGTGTAAATTATTGTAAATGGTACATTTCTGATTGCAGGTCCATTTATTATTTATAATGTATGACCATTCCTAAATCATTTATTTTTAATTATTTTTCATATTTATACTGCTTTTTTCTATCATTATTAGGCCTATATCATTCTTAATGTTACATTATTTCTTTTTCATAATTAATTGTAATTTAAATGTTAACTATATCATTTGTATTTAATTTATTTGAAAATATATTTTTGTTAAAGATGTTTTGTCCACGAAAACATGAAAAATAAGAATGAATATAATTGGCAGACTTCGCAAATTACATTGTCTTGTTTTAATAAAGTTTTCCACTTTGCCGAATAAGTTCGAAAAAATGTTTATTTCGCCAAAAGAAAGTAACTTAAAGATATATTGTATCCCTAAAAAAATAATTTTTTCTAATTTTTTTGTTGAATATGCCATTTTAATATCACATAATAGTTATTCACTTTGACATTTTCCCCCCAAAAAAAATCTAATTTAAAGCAAAATACACCTAATTTGTCTGGAATTTGTTGAAATTAACCATTTCTTTTGTCTTGAAAGTGAAATCATTATTTTTGATGATTTTTTTTCTACAGAAGTCAATAACTTTATGAAAACTGTGACATTGCCTATTAAAATTTGATTTTATTAATCTTTATTTGTCATGTTTTTGGGGGACAATACATTTTTAAGTTTCAAGTGAAACACTATTATGTGACAAAGACGGCATAACGTATTCAACAAAATGTTTTTTGGGAAGAGAATCTTTAAAGAAAAGTTTTCTAACAGATTCAGTTGGCATTTGACATTCTTTGTAATTTTGTATTGAATAAATCAAATCAAATGATATTAAAACAAGGATTATATCACAATTTAAATATTCTTTAAACAATAGATAATGTTTTTTGTTTAAACGTCTATACATTCTAATGCATTTAATACACAATAAATTAAGTACACGATTAATTTCCTATTTTTTAAAGTAATTAAACAAGGTTATATTATTTTACAACTAACTGATAACATTGAAACAATTAAAAATAAATTAATATGTAATGATATATATTATAATAAAAAAGACAATTTTAAAGATGTAGGCCTACTGTAAAAAATGACGATTTTAAAATCAGACTTTAAATAGACTATTTTTTCGGTTTTAAACAAGTTATTCACTTTTTCCGATAAAAATCTACAAACAAAATGTTGATTTCTCTTATAAAAAGACAAAATAAACTGTTTAATTTAACCAAAACAAAAATAAAACTACAGTTAAATAGTTATATTTGTGAAATTAAAATAGCATGTTCAACAACAATGTTGTAAACAATAATTTTTTTTAGGAAAAAAATATATCTTACCTAATATAAATCTAAACTATTTTTCGAATACATGAATAATCACACTAAAACTGATTTTTCAACCAGAATAATACATTTATACTAGAATATTTAAAGTGCATTATTTCTTTAAGATTTTCTACCTTGAATGAAATGGCCTAGAAACGTTAAAATTCCCGAACAGGTCTTGCAGATAAAAAGCTTTCATCGTTGATACTACGCAACAATTAAACTCAACAGAATACGTCCCGCTTGCAATTTTATATGAATTACAAAGAAATATTACACATCATTTCCATAATCCGTTGATTGAAACTTGGTTGATTAAACGACTGTAAATAAATTGATATAGTTTCATATTTTAATTAATTGTTTTTACATTATCGTATAGAATTTAATAGAGAGAGTGAGAGAGAAAAATATATAAAATTAGATCATAATAATACGTTTCGACAGATGGCTGGCCTATAAGATATTATGAATGTTGTTATGTAGATTAAGAACTGAACAATATATTTAGATCTAATTGGATTACGCATGTCTTTTTGTTTTTACTTCCAATGAACTACCATTTTGGGACCGACTTTTAAGTGGTACGGTTTTCATTTGCTGGTCCATATAAATGCTTTTCACATTTCAAGGAAATGTATTGATTTTTCTCACTAAGCGTGCATTATCCTCTTCCATTTCAATAATTGGAAAACTATTGCATGCTAAGATTTTTTAAACATTTTGAGAATTTGTTTTACGCTAGTTGTTAAATGCGCGATTGAAATCCAATCTTCAATATAAGTGTCCATAAGTGTTCAACTCCGCGGTCAAAACCTAATCCCCTCTATTTCACAGTGCTAGCCTATAGCATTAAATTCAAGATAAAAGCTAGATTAATTTAAATAAAAGTTTGGTTCAATAGGTGTGTTATAAAATAATAATGAATATTTCATAATTATTCGTTGAATATGGAGAATATTTCCATGGGTTTAATAAAACAGTCAATCTTTTAACTAATGAAAACACTCTCTTCCCATCCCATTCAACCCATAAACATTCATTATTTGTATAATAGTAATTTATTTACGTTGAAATAATAATAATAAATCTTTCTCTTACAGAAATTTTAGAAACTGACAAGATCGATAGATATTCTCTAAGCTGAATCATAATTGTGTCATTATTATTTTTCTATTATTATTATTTATTTAATTTTAAATATTTATTTACATCAGGACAAAGAAAAACTGCTCAATAACTACATTTCTTGATGAATATTTTAATATTGCAATTAGTTGTGTGTTTAATTTAGAGCTAACCAAGTGTATCTTTTTCTAATTAGAGCTTTTTCGGGAGAATTGATTGGTTGCGCAATTAGTTTGCGAAAAACATAAATGAAAATATGAATAGGCGCGCGTACCTTATACCTTCTTTAAAGGACCAAAATGTGCGACCGATTTTTTTACGATAATTTAATTTTGCGATGAAATCTCACACAGAGATTGTACAACATTTTTTTTTTGTTACATTTATTTAATTTGTCTATAATCAGAAAAAAAAACATACACTATATTAATTATCATTATTACGAAGATATGAATTAAAGATACGATTTCCGAGAAGTATTGTTTTATAATGATTTTAGGGAGGAAAGATTATTTAAATCAGTTTTTAGAAATTCAAGACTGTACCGATACTACTGTAACACCTACGCCATAGAATATAAATATCAAAATCATCTCTCGTGACTTAAACTAATCTTAATTTCTTGATGAAAATGTGCGCACAATTATACACCACTTTTCGAAACAGAGGATTAGAAAGAAAACGGCTAATCGCAATCAATTACACTTAACAGTTATTACTAAAAAAAACTTAATCAATTAGATTGAAATTGCAATTATGTTTTTATATTATTTACATGTTGTATTTGATCAAAATTATATCATTACTTTTTGTAGAAAGTGGGGTACGTATCGACAATCATGCTCGCGTTAAATCCAACGATAAGGCCGTGTGTTTCTACGTTTATCAGTTACGTGTGGAATCAAGTTAAGACTTGGATTGATGGCGAGTGCATATTGTACATGATAAAAACATAACAAATCTTTCTAGTGTTTACAGACTATTTTGATTACACACTTACAAATGTTTTCAACGCGTCATCAGGTCTGTAACTCATCCGATAAGCAAGAGTGTTCCTTTCAACGCATGTATTTATTCGTTTAACACTAAGATAATTATTTTTCGCACGAAATTCAAGATGCTTAATTCGTGAGGTTTCTTTGTTTTCGTTCGTGAATTGTTCTATATTGCATTAGGCCCTAGTATTTTATTTTTATCATATTTTATCTGGAACTGGAAAAAGGGATAACACATTTACAATAATGTCACAAAGAATTAACCAACAATAGAAAACAATTTGATGCTTAATTCGTGTCATTTTTGTCATTCAATAGTATAATTTACCTGGAACTTGAAAAAGAATGTATTTTTAAAATCATACTATAGCCAAAGTATATAAGAATAACATATTTTACATTAAACAGTCACAGAAACAATCATCAATAGAAATGTTTTTAATGTGTTTTAAAATGTTTATTATTTTTAAAGTGCTGCTAAACAGTTAGCGTGTTTTTATCCTTAAAAAAATGTTGGAATGCAATTTTCCATTCTGTCAGAGGTCACGATGTTTTGGACAGTTCCTATCCCAAATTTCAAACCAATCTGTGTTGTAAAATGGTCAATTCACGATTTATTTATTTATAGGTAAATATATTGTTTACATTTTATCAAAAGTAGCGAAAATCAATAGTAACTGAAAATAGTGAAATTGATCCCAACGAACATCATTATCATTGATACTCAGTTCATTCAGTATCATTCGATTCTTATCTTAAATATTACTTAAAATCATCATGTATTGGCTTTGAACAAAGACTAGTAAACCATACTTTTCGTTTAACTTCCGACAAAGATTTGTTTTTAGGAGTCTATATACTGTTGTAGTAATGATAAAAATTCGTGTGTTTATTGTACATTGATAACAGATATAGTAATTGAAATGAAGATGTTCTCAATTCGTCGTTGATAATGAATGCAAATGATATGGTATCATTTGTTTTTAAAGTAAGATGCGGACAAACGTTATGCAAAACGTGAGGAAATTTAAATCATGAGTAAATTCTTTTCAACGTGACGTAATTCACTCACGCAGTAAATTATTTTCGGGAAACATCACACAAGTTGTTTTCAACGTTGAAATTCAAGTTCAATTTAGCAGCCGTTTGCAAAGTAATAAGTTCAATCAAGCAAGAGTGAAATTAATTTCACTTTTTCCTCGTTTAGTAGTGAACATTTAGGATAGCCATAAAAACGAGCTCTTTTTGTTTTTTCCCTCCATTTTTTGTCTTTATTTTAACCATTTATCTCATCAAATAAATTTGGAAAATAAATTGAAATCTTGAAATCTTGAAAATGTTAACATCAAGAAAAAAAAGTAAATGCAGTAAACTTAACTCAATATACAGAGACAAAATATAACAATAATACAATAATAATTTCAATGTCTTAATAACAAAATAAGCTTACAATACGAATATCAAAAGATGCTCTTTCCTAGCATTACCATGATTTCCTTATTGTGCCATTGAAATAATCGAACAAAAATTATTTACCTTTAAAAAACTGCCAGCAGTTAACCTTAACCATTATATAGTGAAAACATTTTTGTTTTGTTTTTTCCCTTACAGAAGTGATTAGCTTCATTAGCACTAAACATGACCTATTCAAAGTCTTGTTTTAGTAATCTTCATTTTTCATGTATTGTGTGGGGGGAAAATACTTCTTTGTTATTACAATTTTAGGCGCATCAGTTTTCTTACAAATTATGTAGGTCGGTAGGTCTATCATTAATAGTGAATGCAATTTTCTATTTCTCAAATGGTTTGTAAAAAAAACATAAGCAGGTTAAGTTTAACCATGGAAGAGTGCAGTCCCCGGTGTTACATTACACGAGCATATGAGGGCAGCTCCAGGTTTAAAATGTATGTTATTATATAATGACTTCCGTTGCAACAACATTATTAATAATCCCACCTATTTTTCTACCGCGGTAAAATAAATTTTACTGATTTTCAGTGATTTACAATTGTTATTTGTAATATGTATATAACATTGAATGTTCTTTCAATTACCATGTTCTTCCTTCCACAAATGTAGAAATAAGCTTCTAGTTATAAAAAAAATACGAAAAACATTCTTGTAGCACCACTTTTAAAAAGAAGATTTATTTCATGACGCTTATTTTGCTTCACCGCGCTGCAACACCAAAATTGGGTTTATTATTAGGTGATCATTTAGAATTCTAAATGATCACCTATTGTTATTGTATAAAATCTTTATTATTTTTTTTCTTTTTATTGTTTCTGTACACTATTTTGTGTAACAATTATCTCAAAAAGTTTAATGTCAATGATTACCAAAATTTCAGAATATCTTTCAAATAATATAACTTAATCCTAATAAGCTTTCCAGCGTGATCACTCATCCGTGACGACATTTATACGCCATTTTGCGAAATCACATTATCAATCATATCTCCATAATTCATTATCACATATTAATGAAATTCACTACACGTAAACTTCAGATCAAGGGTAAAAATATTAGCAAATAAAAACGCACGCGCACGTAGGGTCATGCGCGTGAAATCGTGCGTTAAAAATTTAAAACGCTCAAAATTAAGTTTTGATCAATTTAGAGCATGAATTAGGCCATTTGCATGTTTCAAAAAATTACTGCGCAAAAATGCGTTTTTGCGCGCGCGATACTTAAAAAGCGTAAAAAATATGATTTCACCAAATTTGAGTCAGTTCCGACTTAAAATAACGCTATACGAGCACGTTAAAAATGACAAAATGCGCACATTAATTTTACAAAAGTTCTGAAAATGGTGAAAAATAGGTCTTTTTTAAAATGAAAATAATTCTTCAGAATGCAAGATGACCCCCGATTTTTTTAACTTATTCTGGAAGCCATTGAGTTGTAGATATGAATTCATGTACACATTTTACGTACAAAATGTTTTGACGTCATCAAATGGCCACTTGAATTTAAAAATTAGGATTTGTTATCTTTTTGTGTAGATTATCACATTCAACAGAGCGCATCTTGGTTATGTGTGCTCGAATTTCGCACAAATTTCAGTATGTGCTTGCTTAATTAATTATCTTTATCATGAGTTGACACTATTTTTATTTTAATGACGTCATCACGCGTAAAAACTTGAATAACGTAGGCCGTGTAATTTCACCTTCGCAGTAAATTTGAATATCTTACAGCTCTTCAGAATTGAAGGTTACCTTGATGATTATAATTTATTATGAAAGCTGATGAAATGTAGATATTAATTCATATAAAAATTAAGCCTATCGGATGTTGTGACGTTAACATATGGCCAGTTGAAGTGAAAAAGTAGTTTTTTCATATTTTTTGTCAAAGTTATACACAATTCAAAGAGCGCGCACAGCGCTTCTACGTGCCAAATTTTTTTCAAAATCTTATATTTTTTTGCTCAATTCATTATCTTTCGAAATTGTCATCTTAAAGTTTAGTTTGATAACGTCATCATGCCAAAAAATTAGAACATGTGTGTCCCGTAATTTCACCTATGCTTCACTGTATATAGATATACAGTATATACTGTACATATTGTATATGGCATATAGGCACAACTCAGCACTATAAGCATATAATAGGATGGCATACATCAACTTTTTCCGATCGTATGTTAACGTACGTGTATGTTTAAAAAAAATTAATTTCAGTAAAATGATAAAAATGATCACCTATAATTCGTCAAAGTGACGAATTAAATTCTAGTTTTGTATTATTATGTTAATTGCAAAGATTTGTATTTCATAAACATTAGAACACTTTTAAATCTGTTACTTTTCTTAGTAATCTAAGTACATTGTAACTGTTTCATTGGAACTCGTTTTCAATTATGACTACTTTACATAACAAACGTGTTATAGTGTTGGTTCTAATTATTATTATGCCGCCTACAAAGCATGTTTGGCACGGGATGATATAGAACGCACACGCCGTGCAATTGACCAGTCTAGCCTAAAGCCAGCCTGGGCTTAGATTTTCAACGACTTTAAGTCAACACGTCCAATAAAACTGATGACCGTATAAATGAGGTATTAATAGTGTGCAGTAATTTTTGTGTCGTCTAGAACAAACGTTTTATCGGAAAATTCAAGACGCTGAACATATGTCACGGGAAAGATCAAATGATTAATAAGAATGATACGTATAAGAATATTGTTCATTGGCTGTTGATATTCTATTCTGTATTGTTGAGTTGAATATCGTTGTCCATGTTATTGTAAAAGTTTGCAGGGATTACATTCAAGAAGCGTCAGGATCGTGGTAACGTGGTTACTTTGCTTGATTTCCCAGGACACTGCCAAAGTACATCTAAATCAATGGATGTATTATACGCAGATCTGCACGATCACTCTATTGATATGTTTTTCATGCCACAGGTTTTATGCTTCGTTAAGGAAAGTATTTAATTGATTGCGATTGGAAATACTTTGTTAGGCGGGTAATTAAACGATGATCTGAGTGAGATGTTGATATCAAATCCAGTCACGTGATCTTTCGTTCCCGAGTGTATTTACATTATTTGAATAAGCGTTATTATGGCTTTGAAATAATACTTAAATTAATTGATAATAAAAACGAATAGAGAAACAAATTGACATATTAATAACAGCAACAACACATACAAGGACAATCTCGACCCCCTCTCCTCCCATGACCCCCCATGACACCCCCCCCACCCCCCATATACACACACACACTAACCATCCAAATAAAGACCTACCGGTATCTTTCGTAAACTTTTTCTTTTTATTCGTTTTGACGCCTTAGGTCCCACGCGGAGGCGGGATTTAATTGACCCTTCTTTGCGACTCTTCTATTCAGGAGAAATCAGTATTAGGTGAAAACTTTCAAGTAAAGAGAAAGGAACGAAAGGCAGTTAGCCTATGTTCTTTCTCACGGCCAACTCTGAGGTTCTCCTGAAGTTAGAGAGGAACTTTTAAGAGAAGAAAACTTTCTTTGAGAGGAACTCAACATTCTTCTCAGAACATGTATAACGTGGTGTACCGCAAACTATATTTATAATATTGATTTCGGGATGCAAACCATTCAAACAATAGGCCTATTATATTGAGATTTATATAATAAATATTTTTGCATAAAATAGAAGTTTCTGCAAGCGAATCTTGTGTTCAGTGTATGAAATTAAATGATATTAAATAATTATATTTCATTTAGTTTGAATAATATAAAATGGCATAACGCCATCGAAGCCAACACTATACGATTGCGAAGTAAACGAAAACGCAAATGTCATGAAGATCAATTTAGCTAAATGTTTTTCATAAAACTCATTTTTATAAATTGCTCGAAACAATGTAATAATAGAGTATAATTACTATCGTTTAGTCGTACATTTTCACAAATACAATAAATTCAACAGATTTTAAATACTAAACAGATGTGTACATGTCTTTTTTAAAGTTATTAAATGAAATCTGTTTCAGTTTTTAAAAAAACCACAATTTAATATTTTTTATGCCAATTTAAGTGAAGATAGGCTATAGTTGTTTGATGAAATATCTGATTAATCAAATTTATATTATTAATAGACGGATATTAATTTGGTCGAGCCCTCCTAAAACGTTGAATACGTGCAATTATACCCCCAAACAAAAGTTAAAGGGGGCCTGACACGCGTCCTTCAGTGCGTGCAATAACTACCGCTGCTTAGCCCGTATGTCATTGTATTAATCCATTGTGTTTATCATGTAGTACAGTGGCAATGCTAACCTTGAGACATTTTTCTTGTTGGGTGGTCTTTTGATTGTCATACTGGTGCCGTAATAGTATTCATTGATATCTTAATCGGAATCTTAATAATAATCATATAATAACGAATTTGAATTATAATTTTTAATTTCAAAGAATGTCAATGAAAGCTGTCAGGGTAAACGATTTAAAAGAAATACAAAATGACCTATACATTTATGATTATTAATTATCATTATTATTATTATAATAAGACAATCTGTTTTGATAAACGACTTTATATCTGGACTGTTTTCTAAGTTAATAAAGGTATTCTTATGATTTAGAAAATCTTATTTTGCGGCATGATGAACACCCTTTATTTATTATTTTATTTTTGTAAAATCAGGGAAGAGTGAGTGAAATTCACACATACATTTTTAAAGATGTATTGTCCCCAGGTATAAAAAAATTTAAAATAATTTCAATAGGCTATTTTGTAGTTTGATCAAGTTAATAACTTCCATAGAAAAAAATAATATTCTAAAAAGATAAAACAAACAGTTAAATTCAACCAAACCCCATTGGCTGGCAACCAATTAGATCATGTTTGCTTTATATTATTTTCAGGTAAATATTTTGTTTATAGATACAATTTTTGGTCAAAGTGAATACATATTAGCCTATGTGACATTAAAAGAGCATATTCAACAACACAATTTTTTTTAAATATATATTTTTTCAGGGAGACAATATACATTTAGACCTTCGTGACTATAATAGTCATTAAGTCTAGTCATGGAGGAGAATTTGCCGAAACATAATTATTATATTATTATTAATGTTTACAAATGGTTATATGTTGCATTAACATTTTAGCCACATTGAGCTACCTTTGTAGAACTGTTATCATGATGCAACTTTGCAAAGAAGTTTGACTATAAATGCAATTAAGTACATTTAGAAAATGTTCATATTTGAACAATGTTATCATACATTATCTAATTAGTACAACGTTTTAGGCCTACACGCCATTTTTCATAGCTAATAATAATACTTATCTCATGATGATTCAATACACCAAAAAGTAATTAAACTAAAATGTGGTCACAGAACTTTATAAGCCTCAAGCTAACTAACGCCAGTTCATGGGCTTACCTTTACTTCGTTTCAACAAAAAATAAATGCATCTATAGATTATTGGCGCCTTTGTTTATTTTTTTTTATTCGCGCCTTTTTATCACTCCAACTCCATTAATTAGCAAAAAATGGCAAAGGTAATGCAACCAACGCCACACCCGCTTACCAACAAATTGATCATATTTTCTTTCGATCCCCAACATGAGAAAATAATGCTTAGTCGTACGAATTTTAATTTTCAAAGTGAATACCATTGAGTGTAATATATTAAGTGTTGATCGAAGGAAACCAGCATATGCCATTATTATGATTAATTCGCCCCTAAGTCGGGTCTAAGAGATCAACGGTACTCGTAGTGTTGCTGAGACAATTTAATTTTCCAGATTACTGTTTGTATCGTCTCCTCATAATGCTCGTCTTCATCTGTGAAGCAACCCGTCACCGAATAGATATTTTCTAACGACTCGAAATGTTTACTTCGACAACGTACATTGTGTTATTACAACAAATAACGTTTATTTGAGTACAGAATCTATGACGTTACATTACTCTCTCACTATTTTCCCTTCACTAAAATATCCAAAGGAAAAACACTTTTTAAGCATTTATTTTATAATGTGTTAAAACAATGCGTTTTGGCGGTCGCCTTATCACCCAACTTGTTCCTCGATATATTATATTCCATCCTGTCGCCTCCGTTCCTCTGGCAATCATTGTATGTTCGTTGTTTCCCCATTTATGATAAATGCACATTTTTCTTTGTTGCATCCACCATTTGTCAAACATGTATAAAGTACTTTTATCAGTTTTTCCATGTGTAATATCTCCTTTTTAAAATAATTTTTTAACTTTTTAATGTTGTGAACTTTGATGTTTGAAAGCTTGTACAAATTGTTATGTAAATCTCTCGAAATTCAGTTTTATTTTATATATACTGCAAAGAGAAATTATGAATAAAAGCAGAATGAATGAAAAACATTCACCCACTTTCGAATCATTTGAAATTAACAAATCTGCGCAATATAAATCTCTGATTATTGTTATTACCATGTAATTTGTTATTTATAAATAAACATATGAGAAATTCTTAGGACGCTAAATGTTCTGTCACTGTTAAGGGAAAGGGTGGTTCTTACTAACGGTTATCCGTATCAGACATTTTAGCTAATCGGTCCCTGAATAAACTTCGTATAAAGCTTTTAAAATCAATATTTTTTAATTGCTTTAATGTATTGAAAAAAATCCGATTTTCTACAAAATGATCATTTACACTTTGTTTACTTTACTATGACTAATTATTGCCTTTGCATTGCATTCAACAACAACACTTCTACTTAATTTCTACTTATGAAGTAGAACAATCAACAATAACGAAAACATCAACTTTCGACATTTTTGTATGGGTTTCTAAAGACCTGTCTACACTATCAAACTTTATTTGACAAAATACTTACTTTACTACTATATTTGGGCACATTTTTAGTCGCGTGCAACGAGACTCTACAGCTCACTATGTCGGTCGGTTGGTCGGTCGGTCAGTTGGTCGGTCGGTAAACACTAACTTGAGCACGCGAATGCAGCCATCTATATGGCCTTGTTTTTTATCAAACTAGTTTGATAGTGATAGAGCTTAAGAATAGTTTTGCCATACCGCTATGCATCTTGATTTTAATATTTTTCTTCGATCAGTTTTTCTTAATAAAGAAGTGCCAACGCTCATAGACACTCACTAGACTGTTTAACATTTTTATTATTATTAACATTCTTAACATTTATAGAATTAATTATTATCAATCCTCTTTTTAATGATGACATTTCCAAAATTAACTGATGGTATAACTAATTAATTTATGTTTATAAAGGCTTTTTATTACCCATTTTCTCTTTGACAATATTTGAAATTGAAATCACTTGCAGTTAAAAATTCTAAATGATTCTAATTATACAAAATGTGCAATTTAAATTGAGTCAACAATAAGGCTAATTAAATAAATGTATAATACAATATAATTTTATTGTAAATTTCAGACAGTATATTGAATTAATATTAATTACAGAATTTATATGGAAAAGATGTAAAAAGGATAAGATAAGTGATTTTATTTTTTAATAATTTATTTATTATATATTATTATTACTTTATCGAAAATTGTTATAAAGACCCTAACCCTTTTCTCTTTGATAATATTTGAAATTGAAATTGCTGTACAATAGTTGCAGACCATCACATTAAATGATCCTAATTATATTAATCATATAGGCCTACTTTTAATTAATTTACTCTCTATATTATTTGGTGTAAAGTCTCATATAAATCCCGATTAAACAGTGTTACAAACCATCGCTTGAATCAGCCGTTATTATGAAAAAGATTAGAGAAAAAAATACTAATAATTTTAATAAAGTATTTGAATTTCTCATAATCATTTAAAATCATCATGACATTGCTGACATTGTAATAAAATCGTTGTCACATAATAATTGTTCACTTTTACCAAAAAAATTACCCAATAAACCTATAACCTTTTATTTATTTTTGCTTTCGACAAAAGCGAGTAACTTTACTACAAAATGACCTAATCCAGTGTTTTAACCCTTTTTTCATGTTTTGGAGGAAAAGTGTTTTCACCAAATTTTATATTATATTTTTTAATTTGCTCATATGCTAAGGAAATACTACAATTTATTTAGCAAGTAATAAAAGTGTATTATTATTCGTTTATTTTTCTTTTGGAAATGATATAAAACTATGGGTCAACGCAAATATTTCTGTAAGCAAACAAATCATAACGGCAAAATATATTTCATCGTAAAATTCCAAGCTCAGGTGGCTGATGTCGGTCCGGCTTTAATCTCGAATGCAGAGCTTCATATTCCACTAATTACACATGACGTCATCGATTTATCGTCTTGTGTTTTGGAAGGTATGATGAAAAAATTGGCATAAGTTCGATTAGACTGCACTGTGTATTGTTTGGAAAGAAATTATTTTAAATATTTTATTTTCATATTAAAATAAAATAAGTATAGATAACTAATGGAGATACCTAATTATATTAAAAATACACGGTTCTTAAAAACAAAAAAAAGGCGTTAATGAAACATAGGAACTAATAATAACTATAGAAAGAAATGTGTGAAATCTTTTACTTGCTCATAAATAGGCCCTACCGCGTTATTACAGTAATCCTCATGTTGGCACACCCCTATTAAGGAGACACTTTCACGTGAAACTAACTGAGGGCAACATGTTTTAGCATACATGGCCAATCCTATTCAAGGGACACCCCTGTTTAGGTGGAACGTTTGGGTCCCGAATGTGTCGGGTAAAAGGAACAGGAAAATGGAAAATGTATAATATTGTACAACTGTCTAAAAATATATGTAATATATAAGTTTATGTTTATGAATAGAGAAACACAAACAATTAAAGTTTCCATTAATATTAACTGGTAATAATGTTACTTTCGTTCTTTTATGGGCCTATAATACAAGCCACCACAAGACATGTCCTGCTTGATCCTCCTTATGCTTTTGTGGTTATCGAAATTATGACACATATGGCAATAATCGCAAGCACATTTTTTTCGTAACATAGAAGATTTTCAATTTCGGCCTATCTGTCTATTTAGATAGAACTGTAAACTCGGCCACGAGAATATACTCTCTTCTCTCTTTTGTAACATCCACCAAATTTTATTACAAAAGTTATGCACACAATAGGAATTGTACTATACATTCAGTTAGGCATTTTGTTGTCTACCATGTGATGTAAATACTGACAGTACCGAATAAATAATAAATGAGTTAATTTTTCTTTCTTCTTCCTTTTATAAATAAAACTACTACTACTAAAAGTTTTTTTTTAAATATGGAAATATATAAATGATAATAAATAAATAAATACAGCAGTTCAACAATAAAAAAAATGTCCCCATTCCCACTACGTTTGAAAAATTGAATGATGTGGAAAGGAAAATTTAGGATAGAAATTTGGAAAGCAACTAATATTCCAATGAAGTTATGCAGAGTAAATAAAAGAAGAAGATGATTTAATTCATTTCAATTCATCTTTTATTGGTCTAGTTCATAAAAGTACAGACAATATTTAACAGTTATTCGTATAAAATAATTCGTATGCAATACAGTAAAATATTTGGCAAAATGTATAAAAATTATATTATATATAATTTTTAAAATTACGATCCATGTGTTCTCTCCATGAGAGTATATTTACTGACATTAGCATTCCAATAAATACATTTCAAAATCGGGCCTCTGTCAAATGAATAGTCGATATCGTAAGAGGGCGTCATGTTCGTGATTTGGTCGAATTGACACGAAGCAACCGAATACAGTAATTAAATCATGTATGCCTTATAAATATTATTTTTTACGATACTAACAACATCACACTGCACTTGACACTCGATCCATTCCGCCGGCAGTTACAGTAACCTGGAATGACATGTAACGTTGGAATAACAAGAAATGTAGCTAATAGGTAAATAAATAGAAAAGAGAAAATTGATGTTGAGACGTTACAAAAAATAGCAATACATTTAACTTATATCTTTGAAGAAATACAACATAATAATTTAATTGATTATTATTATTATTTCCACGTTTAGTACCATGTGCATTTTGGCCATTTGACTATTTTAAAGATACTGGATGAGATGTAGGCTATGTTGAACATTTAGGCTCTGTATGAAGAAGGTTTGAGCAACGATCCGGTGAGAGGTTTGGAAAAGCTGTATGCTCATCCCCAAGAGAGGTAATGATGCGAGGCTTTCTGTAGAATAGAGCAGTCAAAAATGTTTGGAATTTATCATGTTTGATCGACGTTCCAATTATATGCATGAGACTCTTCTACTGTAAAGCCTGTTCAGACTCTTCTAAAGTGGTTGGATTGGTGGATTGTCCCCATGTCCAGGTTGGGTTCTGAGCCTGTTCAGACTATTATCAAGTGGTTGAATTGGTGGATTGTCCCCATGTGCAGGTTGTGTTCTGAGCCTGTTCAGACTCTTCTAAAGTGGTTGAATTGGTGGATTGTCCCCATGTCCAGGTTGGGTTCTGAGCCTGTTCAGACTCTTCTAAAGTTGTTGCATTTGGTGGATTGTTCCCGAGTGCAGGTTGTGTTCTCAGCCTGTTCAGACTCTTCTAAAATGGTTAGATTGGTGGATTGTCCCCATGTGCAGGTTGAGTTCAGAGCCTGTTCAGACTCTTCTAAAGTTGTTGCATTGGTGGATTGTCCCCATGTACAAGTTGAGTTCTGAGACTTTTTAGACTCTTCTAAAGTGGTTGAATTGGTGGATTGTCCCAATGTCCAGGTTGGGTTCTGAGCCTGCTCAGACTCTTCTCAAGTTGTTGGATTGGTGGGTTGTCCCCATGTGCAAGTTGTGTTCTCAGCCTGTTCAGACTCTTCTAAAGTTGTTGCATTGGTGGATTGTTCCCGAGTGCAGGTTGTGTTCTCAGCCTGTTCAGACTTTTCTAAAATTGTTGGATTGGTGGATTGTCCCCATGTGCAGGTTGAGTTCAGAGCCTGTTCAAACTCTTCTAAAGTTATTGCATTGGTGGATTGTCCCCATGTACAAGTTGAGTTCTGAGCCTGTTCAGACTCTTCTAAAGTTGTTGCATTGGTGGATTGTCCCCATGTACAAGTTGAGTTTTGAGCCTGTTCAGACTTTTCTCAAGAGTTGTTGTCCCCATATGCAGGTTGAGTTTTCAGAGCTTGTTCAAACTCTTCTAAAGTTGTTGCATTGGTGGATTGTCCCCATGTACAAGTTGAGTTCTGAGACTTTTTAGACTCTTCTAAAGTGGTTGAATTGGTGGATTGTCCCAATGTCCAGGTTGGGTTCTGAGCCTGCTCAGACTCTTCTCAAGTTGTTGGATTGGTGGGTTGTCCCCATGTGCAAGTTGTGTTCTCAGCCTGTTCAGACTCTTCTAAAGTTGTTGCATTGGTGGATTGTTCCCGAGTGCAGGTTGTGTTCTCAGCCTGTTCAGACTTTTCTAAAATTGTTGGATTGGTGGATTGTCCCCATGTGCAGGTTGAGTTCAGAGCCTGTTCAAACTCTTATAAAGTTATTGCATTGGTGGATTGTCCCCATGTACAAGTTGAGTTCTGAGCCTGTTCAGACTCTTCTAAAGTTGTTGCATTGGTGGATTGTCCCCATGTACAAGTTGAGTTTTGAGCCTGTTCAGACTTTTCTCAAGAGTTGTTGTCCCCATATGCAGGTTGAGTTTTCAGAGCTTGTTCAAACTCTTCTAAAGTTGTTGGATTGGTGGATTGTCTCCGTGTGCAGTTTGAGTTGAGTTGAGAGTTTGTCATCCGAATAGGCCGCCTAAAGTCCCGATCTGGGTACGGGACCGCCGAATGTTCCGGCGAAAGTGTGCGTATGGCGTTCTAATAAGAATAATTTGATGATTTGATTGTTAGATAATAAACGAACTCTCGCAGTGCATTATAAAGGGTAATTATGGAAAAAAGAACCTGTTGTAAAATAAGGGATAGAGTGAGATAGCCTTGAAGTCCTGAAAGCGGGCTCCCATTTATATTGGAACATGATTGTTATACTCCATGGTACTTTGAAGTCCTGAAAACGGGCTCCCATTTATATTGGAACATGTTACACTCCATGGTATGTATGTCCCCTTTTTGCCATCTCACCTACAAAACCACTCTGCATGCATCAGTCACTGATAACCTTTTCTCGACCGTCCTAATTCCTGCTCATGGGACTTGAATTGCTTCATAATCGCTGCTTAAAACAAACAAACGTTCGGATAATTAAAGACTCATTAACTAAATGGAAATTGCTTATTACCATAACCAATTAAAGCCAAGTTCGAATAGGCGTATCCTCTGACCGTTGTTTGTAAACATAAAAACGATTTCAATCCCATAAAGAGACAGTCGTTAAGAGTAGTCTCTTACTTGTTTATAAACATAGAAATCATTGAATGCTGATCAATTAATAAAAGAGACAGATAAATTGATTGACCAAAAAAAATATTGCCGGGAGGCGTTTCGAGGGTAATAATCGTTAAAGAAACGTATGCCCGCCAGTTATTCGCCGATGCTCCTGAACATGGCATTGGTGCAGTTTGTATACCATCTGGTCAAATTATTGAACATGCAATTTTCATTGAAACATCTTTATCATACTGCATTTGCAATGTATTATCGGTGTGCTTTGGAAACAATACATTTTACCTTGGAATTATAAAGGTTTTTATGATTAGACAAATTTTGACGAGACCCTTTGATATAAGTTTTCTCCCGTAACAATGATAACAGTAGGGGTCCTTGAAATGCGGTTGTATATTATATTCTTGGTAAGAAAAGGACTTATGGACCAATTAAAGTATCCGTTTTCATGTTCAAATACAAAGCAATGTTTGAAAGAAGAAGAAAAGTTGTTCTTTTTGTAAGAAGATAATGTAATGAACAACAAATATTTTTTATCTTTTTTTTATTTTGTTGTAAATTGTTTTTCATTTCTTTCTACATCAAATCTGTTTGAGAATGGTTTAAAATATTGTTTTGCCCTATTCAGTGGCCATGGTAGCTTTGGCGTGGCATGAGAAATGATGTCATTCTATTTATCTTTCTACATTCACATCAAATCTGTGTTTAAGAATTATTCAAAATATTGTTTTGCCCTATTCAGTGGCCATGAAAACATGAGCTTCTCTCCCCAAGTTAATTCTAATGTTATTTTCTGTTAATTTGGAATTTTTTTCAGTTTAGATGAACTCATAGAAGACCTTAAAAACAAAACAATACAAATATATCGCAAATCATTGATTATGTATTATCTTTGCCGTTTTGGAAGAAAAAATATCTTCGTAGTAAAATTACATATTTACGAAGAAAAAGAACGAAAGTCATGTCAACATGGAAAGTAGAAATTGTTAAAGAAACAGTAAAACTAATTGCTATTAATAATACTTTATTAAACCATTCCACGAGACATAGAAGAGAAGCAGAGTCTTTCGTTAATGTTTTATAAAAGAATTAAATTGTTCACATTCTGAAAAGTTCGTAGTGTCCCTTTCGGTACTAATAAATAGTCCATTATTATAGGCATATCGTTATGATTTTTTTTTTATAAACTACTCATGTAAGATCAAGATTTGCTCATATGTTGTCTTTGTTGTGGTTGGGTGGGGGAGATAGGGGCGGGGTAATTGCCTTTTTTCGTATATTTTAAAGAGCTGCACTGTCTGTTTTTGTTCAAAACTCTTTGCACGCCATTTGAATGAAAGTTTGAACCCATGTCATCTATGTGTGACGCTCGGCCATGTTTATAGGTTGCACTTTTATTTTATTCTCTCCTCCAGAGAATAATTAATAATAGATATTGTCTTTTATTACCGATATAACATTACATGAATTTACGTATGCAACATGTCAAGAATTCTATGAAGATCACACAATAAGTATTGGAATAGATGAAGAGATAAGAATCACTATTAAGACAGTTAAATTGAGAAATCGTGAACTCGTAATGGGACGCATCGGCGATGATAATCCTAATAATGCGGATTTAAAATTCATTCGATGCAAATTAAACGTAAGTCCTTATGCTAGTGTTAAACAAAGTCTACGATGACCGTTGGTGGTTTACCAAAGGTGTCAAACAGTCAGAAACACTGCTAGGCATCGCTTAGCAGTGATTAGACTTTGATGATGTTGGTACTTAGCACTGGGTTAGCATCATCTAAGCCAACAGACGGACAGATATCAAGCAATCACACGGCACGTGCGGGATAATTCCCGCCAATATCGCATCACCGGTACTCGCTAATAGTTTACTGGTTCGATAGCTCAACTACGTAGACTCATCTACAATCGCGGAATACATCAATTACAAAACACAATCGAGAAAATTGAAAAAGCTAAAATAGAAAAAAAATATCAAACAAAAATGATGAAGTCGTAAAAATTGCGTCGCAGGAATGACTCTATTCGAGGCAAGCGATGCATGTAAACGAGTGCCGCCGAAGGGTGTAATAAAACTTATGTATTACTATCGCATAAAGAAATGTTTTGTATAAAACCCTAAAAGGTTTGCCACTTCCAACTGTAAGGTTAACAATTAGAAAATAATGATGATTGGAAAAGCTGTGCGTGGATTAAAAATAAAATATAGAAGTAATCCGAAAAAAATGATTATGATAAAGATTAGGTTATGGGATTACGATATTAGATATTTCTTCTATAAGAAATCAATAAAAGTGCTTTGACGAGTGTGGAACAGTGTATGGGATTAAATAGGTATCAACATTAGGATCAACATTTGAAATGGGATTAGGGATTTAAGTAAAGATAAACTACGATTAGGCCAAATGGGATTAGAGATTTAAGAAAAGATATAAACTACGATTAATGTGGAAATGAACTTTTGGATTAACCAGTAAATTATGGTAAAATCTATAATATGGGATGTTTTCAGGTTTTCCTTATTAAGCATTAAATGGAATACGGTATTAAAACTAAAAACCACTATTTTCTGAGTCTTTGAAATATCATTTTTGATACACAGAGACTTAAGAATAAGCATACAACATTTTCTGGCATATAAACATTTTATTGGAAAAATGAACATTCTAAACGTGTAACCTGCATGTGATTGTGGATATGTATAATTAAAGTTAGACGCAGATTTTATTTTTCTAATATCACATGGATGCTCAGGAAAAAGCCCGTCTTATAGTTCATGTGATATTACATGTGGGTGGGAAAAAAGGGAAGATTAAAAATATCTTACTGAATAATTTTTGGAGATGTGAGAGCAGCGTGGTCCAAGAGGATTGTACCACGCCCTCTCAGTTCTCAAAATAGAATCGTGTTAAACTTTGTTTTCACACAATTCCTGCTTTGATGATTTATATCGGAAACCATAATTAGGCCGATCTTTATCGGTAACAGTTTGTGAGAATTATTGTTTTTTTTATTTAAAAACACATTTATACCGGATAAAAATCCATCAGGTATAGATATTGCACCTGTTTTACATAATATGTTCCTGTTTTGTTTAGAGAAATAGATTAAAAAATGTTACTTACTAATAAAATCCTTCAAAAATCTTGAAATGTCTTTGAAAAACACTATTTTTGTTAGAAGTAATCCACTTGTGTTTTTAAGGTTTTCATTCTAGACCCTCCCGGAAGACCGCTGCATAGCAGCAAGGAATTATAAAAACGGAACGTTATAATTTTGATTTGATTGTTGGAAAGGGAATCAAACAAAAAACCCCATTTTTTAGAGATTGAAATTGAAACATAAATTAACAATACAATCATTCATAATTTCATACAATACGGACAACCGTACGTAATATACGTTATCGTTATGTTTTTGATGATGAGGTAGAATTTTGTTTAAAGGTGTATTTTCCCCCAAAAAACATGAAATATGAAGATTAAATAAATCAGACTTTGAATATGTTATTTTGTAGTTTTAATAAAGTTAATCACTTCCGAATGAAAAACAATAATGTTTTAACTTATAAAATGACAAAATCAATGGTTATATTTCACCAAAAACTATTGGCTGACAGCCAATTTGACAATTTTTTTCTTTAAATTACAGATTTTTCAGGTAAATACATTTTTTTTCGATCCAATTTTTGGTCAAAGTGGATAATTATTATGTGACATTAATATGGCACATTCAATCAAAAAAAAAATTAAAAAAAATTTCAGAGGGACAATACATCTTTAAATACATGTAAACAAGGCCAACAGCCATAAGTCGCGTGCTAAAACGCATAGAGATACCGGACCGACAGACAGACCGACAGACCGACAGTCCGACCGACCGACATAGTGAACTATAGAGTCGCGTCCACGCGACTAAAAATAAGTAGTATAGTACAGTATAGGCCTAGGCCTAGATAAATCGTAACACATTTAACTGACATAAAAAAGAACGTCTTTTTTACCTATGTTTTCATTACTCATCTCAATATATCTAATCTGCCAATTATTTGAGTAAATTTCGAAATATTAAAACGTTTTGAAAACTTGCGCTTAAAATGTACATAAACATTGTAGGCATTGTGTATAATTAGCGCGCCCCAAACAGTTTATTATTATCTACCCAATTGCGCTCAGTTTCGTCAGAGCTCTTTATTTTTATTACCTAAATCTTTGAACAAGTTTGCCCTCTTATTACTTATTTTAAAAGTTTTAATTCTGAAAAATCCGTGATTTATTACCGTGAATTTCCTATTGGAACTGTTTTTTTTTAAAGGTCTTTTAGCGAGACGATGATGGAAAACGTTGGCACGTATGCGCGTCAGCATAAAGCATCAGACGACAAAGATGGTGCGTGCCATACTACAACTAACCCATTTGCCGCCTGAATGTTTCCCGAAATATATTTTATGCTTCATTTCTTTGGCGGCAACGAGGAAGGGTCAAATTGGAATTATGATTGACTCTAATTAGCTAATGAGTTATTGGTCTGAGAGCTGACAACGTGATCATTGTGCTGAGGTAATTACTTACTTCACGATGGCATTTAAAACTACTAAACGGGTAAAGTTTTAATCTACACTCTAGATTTGACGCTCATTCAATCATTTTTATTAAATGCCGCCGCAGTGGGTACTTTGTGTACATACTTTTTCATGATTATAATATTTGGTACCAACTTCTGAAAAAAGGTGTTGCTATTTTGAAGTCGAATGCTAGGTACGACGTCACTGTGCACTTTAGTCATTATACTACCGGTAAATTAGAGTAGGCCTAGTGTAATGAAATGGCAAGGAATGTGAAGCGACATGAGGAGAGACCAGTCCAGTTGCTTTCTTTGTCCTTTCTTTGTGGGGTAAAGATGCCTCGTCCTTCGGATGGGACGTGATGTCGTTGTTTTCATGTAGACCTACAAATGCACAATACACATACATGTGGTTAGCTCTAATTATTATCAAAAGTTTAATGCGGTACTATTCACTTAGTGTGGCTAAAATAATCAATATCTTTGTTAGTGTTTACACTACCTAGCAAAGTCAAATGAGATTCTGTCGTGTCCATAAAAAAGTTTTGAGAGTAATTACATAAAGAGGGCGCACTCCTTATTTCTCACCACCCGTGTACTTTTTGGGTCTACAATTATGTTTGATCTGGCAATTTATTTATTATTTCATTTCGTTGCCCTGTTAGGGCAACATTTTAGTCATACACCTACAATTATAGTGCGTAATTAGAATGGTTATGTTTTCATGTTATACATACCTAATAAACATAAAGTCTGATCCGATAAATACATTTACTACCGTAAGCCATGGTAATAGAAGGGAGGAAGTATAATTATATGACTTTAATATTCTAACACGTTTATCTCACTCGACACGAAGTGTGTTTGGTGTGAACTTGTTCCTTTTAACATGGTTATGTTTTCATGTTATACATACCTAATAAACATAAAGTCCGATCCGATAAATACATTTACTACCGTAAGCCATGGTAATAGAAGGGAGGAAGTATATGACTTTAATATTCTAACACGTCTTTCTTACTCGACACGAAGTGTGTTTGGTGTGAACTTGTTCCTTTTAAGAATGTATTGTTGCGTATCTCAATACTAGTGGAACTACAGAATTGATCGTTACTAATAGTCAGTCAGGTTTAAAAGAGACAATGTTCTAATATTGTAATACACCTTCGTGGTTCTGTGTTTCCGAAAAGTTATTGTGTTTAATGACACGGTTCAACAAAATATACGTTGAATGCTAACTCCTCACACATTATTATTATCATTATACTTACAATGTTCTTGACGTTTATTCATAATCAGGCTACTGTATATTAAACCCAATAAAATGTCGACTGAAGATGATTAGGAAATAAAAACATGGAGAAGTAGAGATTGACTGATGAATTACAGCATTATGAAATAATATATGAGCCAAGGTATATATCAAAGAATTCCGCTCTGTAGCCTCATTATTTGGAAATTGGAATAATGGGTTTGCGACAACAATTGATGAATCTCTGATGACTGAAGAATTAGTAGATGTTGCTCTGGTGATGTTAATGATTACCATTTTGATACTAAATCATGTTTTCTTATAATAATCACTTAACAACATGCAAGGCTTATGTAATGGCGGACAGACATTATGTAGAAGAATGGGGATGCAGTTATATAAAAAACGGCAAAAATAATGTATAAACAATAATACAATTATTAATAAATAACAAATATTATTCAGAATTTAATAAATAATTATGTGTGAGTTGTTGATCGAAATTATTTTATATAATAACAATTATTATTACTATTATTATTATTATTATAATTAGCCTTGTATAATACAGTGTTACATTTTAATTTTGACTTTAAAAGCAGTGTTTGTGACTATCATCCCCGGGATGAAATAATTATGTGTGAGTTGTTGATCGAAATTATTTTATATAATAACAATTATTATTACTATTATTATTATCATTATAATTAGCCTTGTATAATACAGTGTTACATTTTCGTTTTGACTTTAAAAGCAGTGTTTGTGACTATCATATCCGGGTCTGGTTTCTGAGCAGATGCGGATTTTTGCCTCACCACCCTCCAAGCTTGCTATTAAACTTTCATTTAAATACACGCATGCATTATTCTGCAGTTTGACAGCTCATACCAAAAAAATCGTGATAATACCCCTGCAATATTACTAAAATAAACATGCATTATGTATTAAATCACTCTTATCTTTTGGACTACGGTACGGACTGAAGCCGAAACAGGTAATACAACAATTTCGGTACATGCGAGATGTCTGCTCTCGTAAACTAATCGACACGCCGACTCTAATTCTTGGTGGACCTAGAGTTGTTGTCCAAATTGATGAGAGATGCTTCAGCCACTCTCATATGGTAACTGTTGCATTTGTTTAATTTAACACTGAATTTACATAATTATTATGTGACATGCTTAGCCTACTTATTCTTTGGCATATTGTTTTCTCCAACTCCTTAACTATGGAGATTTTAAACCAAAAGCTTTCTATTTTTCCCCATTTGTATTCTTCAATTTACTTTTTATATGTATATTGTATGCGTTATTTATACTAATCTTTCAGAATAGTAGAGGCCGTGCACCAGCCGAAGAAGTGTTCGGGATAGGGACACAACCCCAACTTTTGCAAAGGAGGACACATGGAAATTGTACCCGACAGATCTGCTGCAAGACTCTTACCAATCATTAAGGCAAAGACTCGACCTGGAACTATAATTCATTCGGACCAATGGGCTGCATAATCGCCGTGTTGGAGAGATACCAACAATCGAGAGTGACCGCACCGTCAACCACACCCGCCACTTTGTCAACCCCGTAGTACACACACCCAAAACGTCGAATCCTACTAGACTGGTGTAAAGCGAAATCGAAGCTCAAGAACATGCGAGGGAGTGAAAAGAGATTGGCTAGGCGAATATCTGGGTGAGTTTATGTAGCGTGAGGAACACGGAAAGAATATATCGCTGAAATGTATCCCCGTTTTCGTTTAAGCATAACATTAAAAATAAAAACATTATTGTTGATAGTTAAAAGATTGAGAATACAAATTTATATTTTAAGTTAAAGTTATAAATTTACTCTTCTAATTATTTAGAAGATTTAATACACAATGCACCCATAATTTTTCGAATGGAATAACCCACTAAAAAGGCCATGATCCTAAATGATTTTAAGTGTGTTGTATTTTTGCCAATAATAATTTTGTGGAAACTTCATAATTTTTAATACAAAAAATGAATAAACCAGTCGTCATTCGCGAATCTTTCTAAAAAAAGGTTACTTTATAGAGGGCGTCCTATAACAAAAACAGAAACGTCAATTGTTCCAACATGGCAGCGTACATAAAGTTTTTTTTGCTCGTCGTTTTGATAAATTGTCAACTTTTAATTATTCATTCTGGTAACATTCCGCAGTCTTTGTACGATTCTCTTGATTTTGTTGTACAGCTAGATAATGGAACTATTTCAAAGACAATTTTTAATAGTGGAAACTGTTGGATAGTTGAGTTTTATTCTAGCTGGTGCGGTCACTGTATCCATTTTGCTCCGACGTACAAACAGCTGGCACTGGACTTAAAAGGTTTGTCTCCGATCGTGAACTTTGGTCTAGAGAGGGTATACTAGGCCTAGGTGTAGGCCTAGCCTAGCATATGTTAAATACAGTTTATTGTTTATTACTAATAAGATAATCACCAATTTGAAAGGGTCTAGCCTAGCCTAATTAATAATATCAAGAAGTGATAATACAGATTGAAGTGAAAAATAAAAATTGTATCAAAATGCTTATTGATTAGGCCTAGGCTAGGCCTAGGCCTACTTGTTTTGTAGATCTTTGAAGTCAAGAATTTTCTACTACAAATAGAAATGTGCTATAATACAGTATTATTGTGTGTATAACTATACGCAGGTGGCAGGGCATATATTTGCGTAAAAAAATAAAAACGCCCAGCATGTTTATTTGATGGCTGGGGTGTTTATTCCAAAATATGTTCTATGAGGTAATATTATAAAAATATACGGTAATATAATAATGAATGACTATTATTATGATTTGTCCCAATTTCTCCATAGCATGGAAGAGTGTGATAGGTGTAGCCAGCATGGACTGTGCTATACAACAGAATTTCAATGTTTGCCGATCATTCAAAGTAGAAGGATACCCTACATTGAAGGTAACACATACCAAAACAATTAATTTTGATGCTTTTTAAAAAATTGTTTTAATTGTGACAGATTTTTTTTCCTGGGGCGTTTGAGGCGTGAAAGTGCGAGTCATTAGCCTAAAGGTGCGCTAATAGTAATATGTCAAAAAGGAACTCAACTTGCCTGAAGAAAACTTGAGTGCTTATGTTGATTTTCTAGCCCCTGAACGCCATGTTGCGGCCACTTTTACTGCTTATGCGACACGATTTAAAGTTTTTGGATGTGCTCAGTCCCTTTCAGTTCTGTACAAAATAGAACATCGGCAACTGAAAGGAACTAAGCTGATGTAGACAATTTTTTGTGTGCATCTTAATTACGGTTAGTTGCGTTATGTAACCTTAAAATATTATACACACGTTCCTGAAATGCCCTTGAGGTGTGCCATTTACAGTTTGGTAAACTTCTATTCGTAGCACACCTGCAACCAAGGCCTGGATTTATTACAGTAGAACTATGGGAAAATAGCTTGAGAACAGAATACATTGGTACCCCTATTAATATGAGGATACCTTTCAGGTCCCAATGAAGTGTCCCCTATACACGTTGTTCCCTGAATAGTGGTTGGCCATAGTGTTAAAATATTTAGTATATTGCCCATTGTTTGTTTTATATCAAATTCTCCCTCCAATTGGGATTCCCCATAATGATTGTTTCATAATATAAGGGTACCCTTCTACAGTATACTGTATTCAAGTATAATTGTGTCAATTAGTACATAGAGTGGTTTGAAAGTCTGTGAAGTATTTTAATACATTATAAGCATTTGGAAAATAAAGATTTTCTTTATAGAATTATTGCATATAATTTTTGGCTAGTATATGTAGTAAATGTGTACACAAGGTTCAGCTTTACTAAATCTTGATTCAAGTTCAACAAGATTGTGCCTATTGTTTAATGTTCTCTGACAATGTGTCCAATAACAATATGGTATTAAAATTAGCATTGGAATAACATAGACTTCCATTATTATAATAGGTTGGTCGTTATTAGTGTTTGATAGTACGAGTAACCATGGTAAATTTCTCCTAACCATAGTGTTATGAATATATTATTATTATACTGTACTTGGCAAATATAATTTACACGTTTTACTGGTGCATTAGTCACATTAATTGTATGCTAATTTATTAAAATAAGAAGATTGGCCACTAATAATAATAGGGCTTGTACAGTAACTAATTTGAATACTAGATTAAGCCCTACCTGTGTAAATACTATAGACTGGGTAATTTAACTTTAATTAGCACAAATGCGCAATTTTATTAATTCGTATTGATTGTATTTTCCTCAAGGTTATCTGTGTAATTGTACGGTTTTTGTACTAAAACATTTAGACAACAGCTTGAACATGGAGAGGATAGGACGTGGCCAACTTCGTTATAGCAATCATAACAATTTGATTATTTTACTATGCTTTTTGATTATAATTCCAGTTGATAGTTACAGTAAGGTTAGTAAAATAGTAGTTATATGGTTTGCGCAGGTTTTTTTTTAGGTTTGCGCGATTTACAGTACACTGTAAAATCTGACATTTTACTCAAAAAATGATTTCGCTCCAAAAAAAAGCCAACTCACCGCAATTTCATAATTTTTTTGTTCATAAATTACTTGCTATGTATGATAGTCCTAGTCATGATAGAACCAATAATAAGTGATTTGGAGGAGGTTTGGACAGGGTTTTTTTAGGTTTAGGCGATTTACATTGTAAAATCTGACATTTTACCCAAAAAAATAATGTTTTTCACCCAAAAAAATATAAATTATCTGCTATGATAGTCCTGGACATGATAGAACTAATAATAAGCCATTTGGAAGAGGTTTGCGTAGGGTTTTTTGAGGTTTGCGCTGTTTGCGCTTGGTTTGCGCAGTTTAGCAATACCCGTTTAGTTATATGGTATTAGGAATTAATTTTATATTCTTGAAGATAATTTGAAAACCAATTTCATTTAACATGAGTGAGACTGCAACTTATAATAAAAAATTATAATAGTTTTTTGCCGTACCCTCCATAATAAATTTTATTAAGCAGCTGACAATTTTTACAGTAAAATTTGCATTTTATAATTCATTTTCCTATTATTAATATGTTATTATTAGTTTTTTAAACTACAATAGTTTGTTGAATCTCAATGGGTTGAACATTTTGTTGAGAATTGATTAATGAGTTTTTATGCTACAGTATTTTGCAGTATTACTTGCGGTCTCCCAGTGTATTATCATACTCTCGGTTTTCCACACCAGATTACTGTACAATAAATGAATTTTGATGCATGTATTGTTTTTTCAATATAAAATATTTTAAAAAAACATCTTCTGGTATCGATAATAGATAGAGGACGGTGGTGGATTCAGATGTCTTTTAGAAATTCCATACCTCTCATTTTTTTTAAAACTTCAAATGCCTATGCAATGTTTTAAAGTAATGTTATAATTATATTTTAAAATTAACTGAACTACTTACTGTACAAGGATGCTTTGTTTGGTTCCAAAGGTGTCCCTTATTAGGGGCTCTCTGTTGTGTACAGTATATGTACATTATATTACATGTTACATCGGTGGTACATTGTCTTTAAGTAAAAGTCTTTTGTGATTTTTAAATGATTAAATTAAAACTTGCTGTACGCTTCATTATTTACAAATTTCAGAGTTTCCTTTATAATTTTCTTATAATTTACATAATACAAGAGTTAGATTTTTATTTAATCAAGTAAGGTTGCTCAAATTAATGTTTTGTTGTCTGTTTCCATGGCAATTTTCTATCACTTGAACCATATAATTATTTCTTACATTTCAACTTGATAATGATACTCCCGGCCTAATTGGAATTTAGTAAACATTGCCTCCGGTTATAAATATAATAATAATTTGAATTTTTTAGAATTATTGATTACCGTTATTGCCAGGGTTTTGCTAAGTTGTTTATGGTCATGTTTAGCATGTGAATGATGTGCTTGTATGCTTGACAACCATAGACAAGGTGTGTACCACATTTGGAAAACATACTCAGGGCAAATCGTTTAACCTAAATTTCAATTATCAAAAATTAAATGAATTATCTGTATACTCAACTTAATTTTAGTGTACTGATTTTCATTAGTGGTAAAAATCAGTACCAAAATTATGTACCAACTTTCCAATTCTATTTAGTTCTATAATGATTTTCTGAAATTTGCCCTAATGTAAATGTATATATGATTGCAATGCAATAATGTCCATCTAAAAATACAGCCTTAATTAAGTCTGCAATATGTAGAGCTACTGTAAATTGCCAGCAGTCATGCACTTTTAATGTAATGCGATAATCTGGTAGTCATATCAAAAAATCATGCAACAGATGTGCTGACAAGAACCATATATTAGGCCCCAGCCTTTAGATAGGGTACACATAAAGGTAAAGGTAGTAATTATCGTCCTCAAACTTAACTGGAAACTGAGGAAATTCGAATTAGGCCCTCTATGGATTGACAGTAGCCAGATCAGCATACTGGGAGACAATCCCTACTCTGTTTCGAATATACCAAGTTCTTTTATGTGCACTTAGCAGGACCAACGCCTTTACCTCCTATTCAAAGGACGAGGCAATAAGAAAGCATTAGTGTACTTGATACAATAATCAGTATGTTACAGAGGCTTGAACCCATGCCTATCACATGCTAGTCCGATTCCCTTACCTACAGTACCTGGCGCAATATTTCCAGATGGTCTCCCATCCAAGAAACAACCAGACCCAATGTTGCTTAACTTCGTCGCCATGTAATGCTGCACAAACTGTAGGCCACCAAGATATTAACCAGCCAAATAATAACAGATATTTGCTCACTTCCTGGCCAGTAGAAGGATCCAGGGTTGCTGACATATAGTGAGTTATTACTTAAAAATAATTCATAAAGTTCATTTTCAAAAGGGAAACAGGCGCACCAATCCCAATTCCCCTAAATCCAACCCTTCTTGGTAGCAGAAGTAATGTTTTTTTTTTCTGTTTTTTTTTCTGTAGCTCTTTAATGCATCAAGTAGTAACAACACAGGAACTAAATTACATGGTAAGGATGATTGTTTTTCTTTTTGATTAAACGATTAACTGCTATACTACTATATTTGGCTTGGCTCGCCTACTGTAGTTTTAGAGCAGTATCTTTCAACACATGAAATATTCTCACCATCCAACTAAATATACATTCATTATTTGTATAATATATTTTTTACTATACTATGGAATGCCTGATAAACTAAACTTTAAATACAGTACGAATGATATGTTTGTGTTTCTTTGTTCTCTCTATAAAAATACAATATCATATTTTGTATCTTTTAAAATTGATAGCACTACCAATTGTAAGTGTTTACAATAGATGTATTGTCATGTTTCTTTGTAACAACATCTATTATTACCAAACAATAGTAATTATTTTGTAGACAGCTGTAGCATATCTTGTCAAGTGGCTTCTGCATAAAAGTATACTTGAGGAGACTATAGTGGTTTTCAAAAGCGAAAAGTAGTGTAGTCAATTATACAACCTCAACTCGGAATATTCCATTCTGAGCGATTAATAATATTTTCTATTTTAACGTGTGTCAAACACATATTGAAAAAAAAAACAATTAATCCAATGTGAATTTAAATTGAATTAAACCTATTTCTCTTGTGAAAAAATAACCCATTAATAACCGTGTGAGTACATTTCCCGCACACTCGTCCAGCGGATGAAACAGGACAAATTTCAAATTACCAAAAGGCATTCTCAAAATAATAATTATTTAAAAACACCCAATTGATAAATTAAAAACGTAATTGCTGTTATATAGTAGCTGCAACAAAAAACATTATTTGATTATCTGAACTTCAAGTCGTTGACCCCATTTACAATTAAGATTTGTGCTGGCTCTGGGTCAGCAGTATTCTTAATACAACCCTGGGCCACCTCGAAGTATTGTAGGTTCAGGAGCGACTTTTAAGTTTTGACCAACTCATGCAGTGAAAAATGAATTAATTCTTGGTTTCCACTAGGACGCTTGTTATTCGTCATAAAAATATTTTGTTTATTCTTCCAGGTGGACGACAGTCAGACAATATACGACATGCAATGGTTGATCATGTCGAAGGTCACAGTGATAAGAAACGTCCAAAGCATTGGCCAAATCTTAACCCAATCAGGTAAAAAATTAGGGTCAAATTGTTTTCCACCATTTTGAGGGCACTGGATAGATTTTTTTTATTTTAAAACAATTTCTGATAACTGAAAATTTTTCAGAATGTTATGGTAACACAACTTTGCCAACAACATTGCAAGTTTTTCTTGCTCATTAGCATGGCATTCATAATGTTTGACCACCAGTCTTGCACCGACAGCTAGGGGGTTGGATTCAAGCCCATTTAGGCATCAGATACTGTGCCAATATGACAATTTAAACTATACTACAAAGCAGCTTTGTCAGATTGGTCAACGCAAAATATCTGAAGTTAATATTATTCTTTTTTTGTTTGACTATAATATGTTACTAATATTTCATAGATTATCAGAAGTATTAGAATTTAAGAAGTCTCCAACTGCCAAATATCTTGCAGTCATTTTTGAAGATGAACAATCATACATTGGAAGAGAAGTAAGTGTTACCAAAGATTACAAATTTAGACTTGTATTTTGTGCCAAAGTTACATGCCTCCAGTGCTATTAACATTGTATCAAGATAAACAAGTTTACTCTCTTTTGTCAGTATAAAGAATAATTTACACAGACGAGCGGTAACGGCAAGTGGAACACCACATATATTGACCCACGTAGAATCTGTATCTATCCTGATTGGAAACCACCGGCCGTCCGCTCCACTTTGTGTGTAAATGGTCATAAGGAATGTTTTTATTGGCCTTAAACTTAATTTTTGGAATCTACTAGAGTCGCCTTTGGGATAAAAAAAAATGACCACATACAAATATGTATTTTATAATAGGAATGTCCAAATAATGGTATCCCCTGAATTGTGGTGTGCCCTGATTTAAAGGGTCTTTTCACACCTGTCAGGCACGGTTCCTGATTTGGCGCTGTCAATGTTTCATTTTTACTAAGCTCCATATGTCTATGCTCCAATCAATATGAGCGTGACCATGTGAAAACAAAACATTGACAATGACATTCAATTTATTTGCTGGAACCGTACTGGAACAGGTGTGAAAGGGTGTTCAAAAGGAGACGTTCTACATCGTACAGTAGAATAGTGCTTAGCCATTAAAGTTGAAAATGATTTCTTTTTTCATTTGTTTTCAGGTAATCCTAGATATGGTACCATATCCTGAGTTTAAGGTAGCTAGAGCTATTAAGAATAACACCGATTTGATAAAAGAATTACAAATTACACGTTTTCCATCATTATATGTCTTTTACCCTGATGGACGAGCTCAAGAATTAAGAAGGTACCGTTTATGCCATTATCATAAAATCAAATTTTTTTAAATCAGAGCAAACCGACCTTTTTTACTGTGTTTAATGGGCAACTTTTGAAGATTATTGAATGTTTATTCATTTTTTTGTATTAAAATAGTACTCCAGATCCAACAAGAGAGAGCTTCAAAAGTCTATTGCTAGGCTTGATAGGCTTGTCAGATAACCCAGAAGCACCAAAAGATAAAGAGAAACTGGATGTTGTACATAAAGCAGAAACTGGTGAAGAAGATGCTACAAATAAAGAAGAAGAAAAAATACAGAATTATGATGGCAACACGGAAGCAAACAAAGACTTAGGGAATTTTTTAGGAATGGAGGGTATGCCAGGAATGGAAAGGCAGCAGAAAGATGAAGGTATGAATAATACTAGTCAATTCTAGCCCAACGTGATTCATATTTTCCACTTGCATTGTCTGCCTTTGATATACAATGCAAATACCACTTGTGGAAAATGCATTGTTTATTATTGAATACTGGCATACCTTCAATGTTCAATAATGGCCAAACACATGGTATTTTTGGTTTAGAGCCCTCTATCCCATTTTTGTAGTTGGTGGTATGTTTGTTGTATTTTCAAATTGTTATAGCCCCCTCGGTTGTTTTGGTAATTGCTTTCACAAGTCTCCTGGAATTTCACCAACTTGAGATCTCTGTACATTGAAAATGGGATTTTCCATAACAATGAATAAAGTATTTACTTTTTCTTTTAACCATTAGTAAAATGCTTAGCTAATAGACAAATGCGGCCCATATACTTTAGACTATAAAACGTACTGGCACTTTCCTTGTATGGAATTAGCATATTTACTGTATTATTTTTATTTAAGATGTAAAGATAGTGGAGCTTTTGCCTTCCAATCCAGATCCAATCCATGGTTTATTTAAATTGCGTCATTTCTACTCCACTCCCTAAACCTCATATGAGACTTTAGTTTATAAGCACAATATACTAATACAGTAGTATATCCATCCTGCAATTGCTGAGTTTCTTGCTGTTTTGTACAATAATATGTGGCACATGCAAGCAAAATCAGACATAAGTTGACCTTACCAGTTACCGATTTGTACACCTGGGTGGAGAGCAGCAAACATAAGTTTCTTGCCTAATGATACAAGCAATGTGGCGAGCGTTTGATTTGAACTAGCGATCTCCTAAGGAAACAAGCAATACGACAAGAACAATTTTCAAAATGGTACTGTTGTTTATGTAAGTTTTACTACTAATAATTTAATAAAACATAATCATTTATCTCTCAGTAGTTGCTGATAAACAAATAGATGCTGGAGTAGAGACTAAGTTTGCTTGGGACGCTGTAAAAAAGAAACAACAGGAGGTAGAAGCTGAACGGCAAGAACTTATTAGGAAAAGTAACACATTGTAAGTTAACATACATTATTATTTTATATTTAAGAGAAAATCATTTCTTCCACCTTTACATCGATGCCCATTTTTAGCTGAAATTTTAAAATGTACGTTGCATTGAAAAAGAAAAATTTTCTTTTTCAATTCTCTATTATAAACCTTAAATTTGTTTTGTGTTCAAAGTGTTTTATACCAAACTTTGTTGTGCATTCAATGAAAAGGTTTACTCCTGTTTTTCTATTTTCAAACCTTTTTGAGTAAAGTACTTCATGTCGAAATACAACATTGCACAACTAAATTTATTGGACATTCGTGAAAAATTTTCATTTTGATTCTTTAAAGAACATCGCGAATTAAACCAAGTGTGTAAAAGATATTTTTATCTACTTTTATAAAAACTTTTATTTTTTCAATTGTCAAAACAAATGTTTTCTTCAAAATATATTTCACTCGGCGAAAAAAAAAATTTGATGTGCAGTTCTTAAAACAATCAAGCCAAAAGTCGATGTAAAGGACGCATGATGTAGATTAGCGTAGAAAAGATGCGATTGGGGTTTCTATAAATTCAATCAATGTTGTTATTATTAGCAAGAATAAGATGCATGCTTAGGTGAGTTTTAGAATATTTCTTCTTACAGCAGTTGTCCTTTTTCTGTCCTGGCATTTGAAATCTGCTTTCTAGAAAAGAAAGCAGGGTTCTACTGTACTATAACAATAATTTCCTCAAATAATAGTAGTACAGGTATTTGCACTATAGCTGACTCTCAGTAGCCTGTTCTATAGACTATGATCCTGTGTATGTATGTAGTAGGATAGCTGTACTATTTTCAAATTACTATAGGATTCAGTGTGAGCACTTGCATAAAGCTCTATCTACACTATCAAACTTTATATGACAAAAAAATGTGATGTGCCCATGGACATGATGATGTCATAATCACTACCATATTTTGGCATATCACTACCATATTTGGCCACATTACACTTGTCAAACTATTTTGATAGTGTAGACTGAGCCTTATACATTGCTTGTTCTCATTCTATTTCAGACCTCCAGTACACATGCAAGATCTTGAATCAGCGTTGACATATGCCCTTAGGCAAGAGGTGTCGCTAAAAGAAACTATTGAAGGAACAGCCCTGTTGGCTCTCCGCAACTTTGTGGCAATTCTCAGTAAAGTAAGGCTACCGTTTATAATATCCTATATGACCGAATATAGTCCTATTTTAGTGTGTTACCCCACCCCCTTAGGCTGAATTCGGACTTAATGTTTTAGTAAATTCCATTCCATATCCACAATTTCATACCCCGAGGCCATTGGAACTATACTGTCATTTATAGTAATTTATAACTTTATGAAAGGCTTTTTAAGCACAATTTTATTTTATAATACTGTATGTTGTTAACTTTACTTGTTACTGAAATGTGGAAGTATAGTCTATTTTGCCCTTGTACAGTAATGCACATTGAAATATTTTTTGAACACTACTTCTATATTCCTGATTATTTTCAGCTTTTCTCAATTGTGCAAATACCTGCTGACCTACATTATTTTAAAACCTAAAATACATCACAAACATATTTTTCTTCTTTTGTTTAGTATTTTCCTGGTAGAAGTCAGGTAAGCTCGTTTTTAGAGAGCCTTGACTTTTGGTTAATGGATCAGAAACGTCCCTCAATCACATCTGACGAGTGGTTGGACTTTGTGAATGAAAACTACGATCCAGAAAAAGTGAGTATTCTTTAAAATAATATATTTGCATAATATGCATTCTCATGATTTCTGTTGAGTCGAGTGGCCAAGTCATTAAGGCAAGAGGGTCACACTACACCACACTATTGGCACAAGTTTGAGACTCTCCGCAATCACATCAGGACGAGAGGAAGGTGGTGAACAGAGTGTCTGTGTTCTTTGGACCATGACATTTTTTTTCTTCTTGCCTAGCGATCAGCAAATAACCATCCCACTAAGTGCTGTTGACCCTCCACAAATCAGTTTCATGTTCATTTTTGTAGACACAACAAATAAGACATTGTATAATGTTACAAAATCCAAAATCAAATTAGAATTTCCTTTTGATATTTAAGAATAAAACAGATGTTTTTCTTGACGTTTTGAGGTGATCAACAACAAATATATCCAAGAAAATTGTGGACGGCAGATTGGGGAATACACGGTCTAAAAGTAGCAGGAGCTTAGTGTAAATTACTATTAACCAGTGTTTCCTGTCCTGGTGCATAAAGTCCATTGACATGGTCTTCTCAGATAAGGAGGAGGTCCAGTGTAAACATCCAATTTTCCAATTCATTTGCAAAATCCTTTTTATTCTACTGTAATTCCTTGTATTTTCTCACTTCAGAAAAACTAGTATCAAGCATTTTTCTTAAATATACTGTAGTATATATTATATATATATAAATAGTTGATACTATTATAAACATTTCAATTTTTTTCCCTCAAGGATTCTAAAGCTGTTTTACCTCATGTAGTGAAGTGGGAAGGATGTCTAGGCAGCTCTCCTAGATACAGAGGCTACCCTTGTAGTTTATGGACTCTGTTTCATACACTCACTGTCAGTGCTGCAAAGATTAATAAACAAAGTGAGGACATATTTGAATCTACTTTACTTTTTTAATGTAACTAGCGAATGACAGTGGAACCGTAATTCATAGCCATAAAATCAGCAAGGGTTCAAGACTCACTTGCTCCATGGTTCTGGTGGTAGAACAAGTCTTCTCTGATAAGGAACTATAAACTGTAGGTCCAGTGTACACATTTAGCTCATGTGCACTTTAAAAAACCTAGTACATCTTTCAAGATGAGTAGGGGGTTACCCCGGTATACTAGTACATCCCAGCCACTGGAGACCAGTCTGTGACTGAAAAGTTCACCCAGTATAAATGAATAATATAATATAATCATTGTTACTAATCATGTGAGTGTTGTGAAAGTCTGCGGTGTCGACATACATTTGAATGGAAGAAAAATTGTTCTTGCAAGAATTTATTTTTATTCAGTAAACCGACTTAATTACTGCCTGTTCACAAATTAATGTTGTGAATGTGCCATAGGTAGGATGAAGATAAAACAAGTGTGTAAGGGGGTTATTTTGCACAAAAATCGCCATAAGCTATGTGAGCTAGGCTAGTCATGTCTTATTATTTAGCATCACTTCTGTTGCTGATCTCAAGTTTGAAATGGCAGTTCGCAGTGGTCCGAATCTACAGGCTTGTAGTATAGAATATTTTCAGTTCATTTTATTTATTCTTTTTATTTTATTCTTAGATCCAACTGGTAATTCACAAGAAGTCCTGCAAGCTATGAAAGGCTACATACAAGAATTCTTCACCTGCAAAGAATGTGTTAAAAACTTTGCTAAAGAATCACAACTGATGTCTTCAACAGTCACTTCATACGACACTGCCATCCTATACCTCTGGAAAATCCACAACAGTGTCAATCTACGACTGAAAGGAGACATGTCGGAAGATCCAGCTCATCCCAAGATCCAGTTCCCATCAACGGATCTCTGTACAAAATGCCGTCTAGGAAAAGGTCATGAGGATGAATGGGATAAAAAAGCTGTGCTTAGATTCCTGAAGGAATATTACAGCATCCGGAATATTGTCTTTGACAGGTTGATTCCTCAAGGAAAAATTCCCAAGTTTATAGAGAAGGACCCACCGGAAAGATTTTTAGACTTAGGTGATATCAAATTGAAACAAGAGGTTATGAAAAGAGAACTAGAAAAACAGCTAGAGGTGCGGCTTGCTAGCGATAGGCTAAAATATAATAAGTCTAGCAATTTTTACAATGTAACAAATATGGATGTTAGCATGTGTGTCCTATTGTATAGCGTTTGTATAGTTATTTGTGTGTTTATATATCTTGCAATTTGTCGAAGAAAAAAGAGAAAAACTATGAAACAGAAAGTATAAATATATATTTTTTAATAGAAACTTTCAAATTTATTAGAATAATCTTTTAGAATGTTTGTTATTTATCCACATTCCAACGAAACTAGCTATTTATAAATGTTTTTATTTATATTTTACCAATTTCTTTCAGTAAATTTACTTTATAACTTTCATATGATTTAATATATTAGCATACAAGATTAATTGAATTTAAGCTAAGTTCAGGGGTCACTTAAGGGGACACTTTCTTGTAAAATAAATGAGAGGAAATATATTGTGTAACACTACGGACACCCCTTTTGTGTAAAACTACAGACACCTCTATTGTGTAACACTAAGGACACCCTTATAGTGTAACACTAAGGACACCCTTATAGTGTAACACTACGGACACCTCTATTGTGTAACACTACGGACACCCCTATTGTGTAACACTATGGACACCCCTATGGTGTAACACTATGGACACCCCTATGGTGTAACACTATGGACACCCCTATGGTGTAACACTACGGACACATCTATTGTGTAACACTACGGACACATCTATTGTGTAACACTACAGACACCCCTATTGTGTAACACTATGGACACCCCTATGGTGTAACACTATGGACACCCCTATGGTGTAACACTATGGACACCCCTATGGTGTAACACTATGGACACCCCTATGGTGTAACACTATGGACACCCCTATGGTGTAACACTACGGACACATCTATTGTGTAACACTACGGACACATCTATTGTGTAACACTACGGACACCTCTATTGTGTAACACTACGGACACCTCTATTGTGTAACACTAAGGACACCCCTATTGTGTAACACTACGGACACCTCTATTGTGTAACACTACGGACACCCCTATTGTGTAACACTACGGACACCTCTATTGTGTAACACTACGGACACCTCTATTGTGTAACACTACGGACACCTCTATTGTGTAACACTACGGACACCCTTTATTGTGTAACACTACGGACACCTCTATTGTGTAACACTAGACACCCCTAGGCAATACTAAAGAGGATACTTGTGAAACGAACAAAAAGAAATATCCCTTTCAACACTACGGACATCCATATTATGGGGACTCTTTGTTGGTCCCTAAATAGGGGTTCTACTGTGTCAAGAACTGTCATATTGTGTTACACTACGGACACCCCTAGTAAGTGATACCTAAGAGAAATACTTTTTTACACCACGGACCCCACTGTTATGGGGTCTCCTTGTTGGTCCACCTAAGCATGCACCTAAGCATGCATGTTTCTTACTATTTCATGTTGTAATTCTTAATACGCAGTACTGTATTGTCTGTACTATCCTTTTCGCAACATCCATTGTTGGTGCATGTTTAGACGTCCATTAAAAAAGAAATTTTCTCACTCTCCCACTATGTTTCAATCTGCCTTTAAAATTGTATTTTTGGGATAATTACAATATTAAATGAGCCTTGATTATGTGCCTTATTAAAATACATTTTTAGGCTTGAGAGATTTGTTGAGCTCGGCTCACAAGAAACATGCATTACTATTGTCCATATAACTCATTACAACACGTTTTTGTATTTTCCAAGTGTTTCTTGTTTTCTAACGTTAGCAGTCTTTCTCTTATTTCCAATATTTGATGGAAGGTTTTGTCATACGTTTAATTCGTCATTTTGGTGTTTGAATCGCGTTAAGGCGATTTTCTAGGAAATATTAAGTTTTTGAAATCTTTTGTTATAGTTATATTCATAGAATGTATGCCGTATGTTTTGTTATCCCCACTGCATTTTCTTCTATGCCCTATATTTTTGTATGCCCTTGTTATTTTATGCCCTGTGTTCTTTTATACCCTTGTCTTTTTATGCCCTATGCTCTTGAATGCCCTTGTTCTTATATGCCCTATGTTCTTCTATTCCCTTGTTCTTATATGCCCTATGTTCTTCTATGCCCTATGTTCTTCTATGCCCTATGTTCTTCTATGCCCTATGTTCTTCTATGCCCTATGTTCTTCTATGCCCTATGTTCTTCTATGCCCTATGTTTTTATATGCCCTATGTTCTTATATTCCCTATGTTCTTATATTCCCTATGTTCTTATATTCCCTATGTTCTTATATGCCCTATGTTCTTATATGCCCTATGTTTTTTTATGCCCTATGTTCTTATATGCCCTATGTTCTTTTATGCCCTATGTTCTTTTATGCCCTATGTTCTTCTATTCCCTATGTTCTTGTATGCTCTATGTTCTTTATGCCATATGTTCTTTTATGCCATATGTTCTTTTATGCCCCATGATCTTTTATGCCCCATGATCTTTTGTATGCCATTAGAACAATTTTGTTTACAACATGTTTTTTTTTCATAAACTTTAGACATCATAATTTCAATTGTGTGTGGACGGTGTTTGTTGGACATTTTTTAATGTTTTCATGGCATCCCGATTAGAAATATGACACTGGCACAATGTCGTGCCATCATATACGTATTCAAATCTGTGTGTGTTTTTCAGTAAATGAGTACTTAAACAGTAAAAAAATTTTAATTATAAGATGTTTCATTTTAACAAATAATATTATTTATTACATAATTCTAAACTAATTTGTCATTTTTGTTTTCTTTAACACTATGTTTTAATAAGATATTTAATATATTTCATATTAACAAGTGATATTATAGAAACTCCTTATTATTGTTTTAATACGTGACGTGTGTAAACTTCCTCTTGTCTACCTACCGGCTGAGAGCAACCAGATGAGACACTTTGGTCGGGCGGGTTTCGGGCTTCATATAGTACGAATTAAATGTTATTAAAGGAGAAGCCCTTAAACCATAGAAATGCCAACGATATTGGCTGGGAGGGATAGTGGCCCATGAGACAGTCACGTACACTCGCTTGTACTCTATCTTTCTCGCTCTCCCCTGTTGCATGTTTGTACCGGTTCAGTCTCCTTCTCCACTGTGTTTTACTGGCTATGCCGAGAAGCGATTCCTTATTATTAGGCAATTTGAACGGTAGCTCTTGTATTCAAATTTCTATATGTGCGTGCGTGTGATGTGCCCAAATGTGGTAGTGATAATTATGATGTCATCGTGTCAACATGGCACATTTTGTTTTAGACAAGAGCCTAAAATTGACAATAACCCTATTATTTTGATATCCCAGGCCCACTATTTTTAAGTGGTTCTTCAGAACGTCTTTGTAAAGTTTCAAGATAGTAAATTTACAGATAACTATTGTAATAAAAATAGTATTTTCTTATGTTTCGATTTATATAGTACCTTAAGAATACCTCAAATTTGTATAAATAAGAGTCAATTTTAATGAATTTTATTTCACAATATAAATTTTAAACCTCGATCTACTCTTTTACGGCAATGCCCCGAACGGCGCCCCGTACTCTGAAGAGTCTTTTCCACAGTCATTTTTTAATACAAATACAACATTTTTATTTGAATTACCAAACGAGTAACAACAATTGTATTACATTTTAACAAGCATGTAACCTGTTCCTTGTCACTGTCATTTATTGCACTATATTTTAGTAGTGCCCTATTATGTTCCGTATTAATGAAATATTGTCCTCCCGTTTGTTTAATAGCCTGAAAAACTGTAATTTAAAGCAAAGGAATCGAGTTTTTGTTAAATTATAAGTGAAATCATTGTTTTTATTGGTTTTGTTATACCGAAGTGAATAACTTTAATGAAACTGCAAAATTGCCTATTCAGAGTTTGATTTCATTAATCTTACATTTTTCATCGAGGAAATACATATTTAACTAATGATATTGTATAATTATACAATGCTTTAATATTGTACAAGAACAAATACCAACAAAACTTGTAAGTATAAGTAAGATCCCGTTTTTAAGAAACGGAATAATCTAGTCACAAATTTTTATTCATACGTTTTGATTTAATGTACTTAATTGTTATAATACTGTTTTTTGATAGACTCTTTTGTATAATGGTTGTTACTCATTTGCAAAGACGCTTTTGATAAATGGTTCGTCATAAAAGTTATTTCCAGCCTAATCCTAAATTAGAAATGAGTAGAGTAATCTCCTCTTATATAGATATTTTGTCCTTTTTCCAACAATCGTATAAAGGCCAATTTACACAGACGAGCGGTAATCGTAATAAAAATACAGAATTAATAATTGTCATTATTATTTTATCTGTTGTCTTAATACATTTCGCATAGGCCTAAAGTTTAAACTTGTTTTCGTGACATATCTATAATGTGTCCCGGTGTAAGTTCATTACCATTACCTGAACTTCAGTCATTGGATCATGTGTGGGTGGAATTCCAATAACTACATTATGGAATTTATATGACGTAATTTTTTTTTTTCAAAGTTGATGTGTTACCATCGAGGAACAATTTCGGCCTACGTGTGAACTGGCACACATATGTGGTTAGTGCTATGCCCACATCAAATGACACTAAAAAGTCAAATGGTCATGGCATTTGTCGTGAATAATGACATAATCAACATATGAATGACAATAAAGAAATACTTATGAACGTATATGCTTCGCGCCATTGTTCTTCAATTTTTTGCCAGTCATGCCTCCGAAAAACGAACAAAATCAAGGATTCCATCCCGGTTGTATATTCTTTTCTATCAGTTTTGTTGTTGGTTAGAATCATACAATAGAGAAAAGGAAATAAACGGATATTGTGCATTGATCTTGCATTTACAAAACAAGAATGTTTATTTATAACTGACTGCAAGGTTTTCGATTTATTGTATGTTTCTGTCGAATGCGTTTCTTCAGACAGTTTCTACTTCTACTTTCTTTACTCAATTTAAAGAGAGCTCCGTCATTACAATTTCTATTTTTTTGTTTTTCAACATCATTGATGGACTTAGGCCTATTTCACGAGACTTGTTCTAATTCACCGCTGACGAAAAATATAAGTGGTATCATAATCCATTTTTTGAAAAAGTTGATCTATTATAATTAACAATAGGACATTTAAGCACGGTGCTACCCCTTTAAACGGTGAAACTAAAGAAAAAACAAATGTGTACATAGAATAAATGAATTTTATGTTTATATTACTGATTGTTTACACTGCTGATAATATGGGTGGACAGTAACTGATTCGTCAGTCGACAATCGCTTAAGCCGAACAAATGAATTGCAATATTTTTTAATGACATGGTATACCATTCCTACAATAATTGTAACTCTGGGTATCGCGTAATAAAACTGCCATTCTCATTGTACGATAATTCCATCTTCAGTCGCATCACCATTGCAACTGACGTCAACATAAAACAGGTCAACGACCGTACAACAATGTGTCCCCTGTGTCCCCTATTCGTTATTAAAAACATGATTTTTTTTCTAAGAACGAAAGTAGGATGCGGTAGCCTGTGTATATTTTCTTTGTATTTATTTATATTCCAAACTTCGTATATCGTCGAGCAAGATACGGTATAAATTGATACATATGCCTACAGTAGAACCCAAACTCAACAAAGTGTTCCCACTAGCGACGCAACGTAAAGCAATCTACGCAACGTAAGAAAATGCCCTTCCAATCATTGTGTTTGCCCCCGCCTGCGTGAAATCAAATCTGCGATTTTTACAGCACTGTTGCGTCGTCGGTTCCTACTTGCGATTACGCAATACATCACTTTGGGTCGATACGTCGCTGCGTTACGTTACGTTGCGTTCTAGTGGGAACCACGCTTTAATAGGGGACTTGCCCACCGGCCGTATTACTAAATGTTTGTCGCTCGTTTGTTTCACGGGAAAGTGACCGTTTGATAAGAGTTTTCCGCAAATTGCGCACAACAGAAACAAAGACATCTTTGCACCTTTCCTCAACCATGTTCATTCACAGGGGGCTGTCGTTTCCTCTTTTTTTTTTTTCGTGCAAGATTTTTGCATAATACGTTTATGTTCCTTAAAGGGTATAGCTCCAGGTTTATAACTTTTTTTTAAGAACAACATTGAACAACAAAATTTGACCTGGCTTATTTATTATTATCTATTCCATTCGCTTAAACTTATCTCACGACGCTAGTCAGTGCATTGCCACGGTTAGTATTTAATATAACGAGAATTACCGGACGCAGCATTCGGAAATTGCAAAGACATTGGTCTAAAAAACATATTTTTCGTACAAATTTTCCGTTCTAATATAGACTTTAATAAGTAGTCTTAAATTTTCACCTTAGTTTGGAATTATTTATTCGTCCTACTTTTTAAACTACTTTGAAACCTTTCTTGTTTACGACAAGTTAATACAGTAGTTGTATTGTTTGTGGGTTTTCCTATTACTTTCCCTAACACGATAGTGAAACCATCCAAGACGAAAGCGTTCAATAAACATGTAACGATTTATTGGTTATTATTGATTATTTAAACGTTTATTTCTAATACTGTAATAAATTATTACAAAGTTGTATAAAATTAATGTAAATATTTATCTTATTTTTCTACAGTAAAATTTCCCTAGATATAATATTGTCACTCCATTACGTATAAATGACCCTGGATTGTAATAATCATCATCACCTCCCATCCCCTCCCCTGATTACAATTACAATAGTATTGTTCATTTGGTTAATACGTTATGTTATTAGTAAAGCTTTATCAAACTTTATGTGACCAAAAAAATGTGATGTACCCATATATGGACATGATTATGTCATATCACTACTATATTTGGGCATATCACCATCATCACATCACATTGTAAAACTAGTTTGATAGTATAGAGCTTTATAACCTTAAATTGTATGGACATATTTCATTCCTGATGATAGCGACATAATTTAACCAATTCATTAAACGCATGTAAACATGTTTGAACGTGACACTTAAATGTATATTCCCGCCATTTGATTGGTTATTTACGCATCACGTGCCGCTCGGTTGTAGTTTTTGAGCATTCTTCAACGCGATCTAGTTGTCCTGCGTTAAAAAATGTATTTATTTATTTCTTATTTTCAACCTTTCGACAATCGGAAACAAAAATGTTGAACAGGGCTGTCGAGGTAAAGTAAAAATTGTTTGTTTTAGGACAAGACAAAAATAGAATAGTCTTTATATTTACGAGTTCTTTGAATCCGGGATCTCACATGGATTCCGGTGACCAACATAGTACGCACACACTTGTTGCTTGTTGCCTTATTAGGAAATCCATGTCGTAATTTCCTTTCTATCTTGTCAGAGCAACTGTAATTCATGGAAATGACATGATGCTTGTCTGGTCTTTAATTTAAGTCATGCATTTAACACTCAAAGGAAGAATGATTAATCCATATCGGAAATTGTACTATGTTATCACAATTCGTAACAGCGTAGTTATATATTATATACAATTAAAAAAACTACAGTACTAATGGTGTACTCACGCCATGTTTCCCACAATCGTCCAATCAAATTTAGGTGTTCTATAATATAGACCTGAACACTCTATACAATATACATATCATAAATGGTAATACTTTCCTAAGTTAAGATTGCAGAATAAAGTTTGGTTCCAACGAATGCAACGCAAGAACGTAAGCGTACGTTAATGGGAGATATTTGCCCAAAAAATTAGCATAAATATGAGATTCAATGTGTCAATTTTTTAAGTTTACAAAATGGTTTGGCATCCAGGCTGATAATAATATGATCATAATATTTGCTGTTATGACAGCAAATATTATGATTATTTTATACATTCTTCACTGAAATGTCAAACCTTATATAAAGAAACACTTTAAAATTGTATTTTATAAAGTTAAAATATCACGTATACTTAACTACAAAAAATATTTTTAAAAACCCTGAATTTTATGATCGTAATTTACCCAATTTCGAATGAACTCGCATTTCCTCAAGGTATGGTTAACTGACTTCAGTTTTCCCCTTTTTAAAATTATGTATTATACTAATATTAGTACGGTGGCGGATTCAGAGTGGGTGGGAGAGTATCCCTGGTCAGTACTCTGGATTCGCCACTTATATATAATACCTTGTTTGTATTTTGTATGTGTGCAGTGTTAAAGGAGAGTAAGATATCTTAAATACATCAAAGTGGTAATTTACATGTCCCAAATAACGTTCCGAGAATATTAAATAATGATGGTACACGCCTATTAAAAACACCCCTTAAAATCGTTATTTACAGTTTTCTCTATTGTATTTTACCATCTTCTTATTGATCGTAAAAAGTGCGCCTTATCTGGAATGTTTGAACATTTACACGTTAAAATGCTTTTGAACACAGTTTTGAAAAACGGATGTTTGGTGGCGTATACAAGCGGATTTACACAGCTGTTCAACAATAAGAAAAGCGCGGCATACGGAGTTGCTTTGATCGCACCGTCGCCTGGCAACAGTAGACAAACGTTATACGGAGTTGCGCAAACAACATACAGAACTACGACGTAAAATAAGTTCTTGGTGACCTCAACTTGAGTCCTACTTAACCGTTTCCTGGTGGACTGATGGAGGGTGGACGCTTGTCTGCTTCTGCTGATGGTCCTTAACGTTGGTTCGTTGGTTGAGGACGAATGCTCGAGCGCCCCGGATGCCGTTAGGTCCGATTTCATTGTTTTAACGTGTCTCCGAATGTGTGCAAACACTCGTATGTAACAATATATGATGATGACAAACGGAACGGGATAAAGTATAGCAGAAATGATAAAACTATAAACGGCAGACTTGGGGTGTGACGAATCCCACGAGCATGTGCTGTAGCGTGTGTCGTATCCAAGTTGGCCTACTCCAAACATCCGTGGAATCAACGCAGTAAATATTGATATGCTCCAGACGAACACCAGGAGACCGATCAAACTTGATGTCCGGAATAAACATATATTCCGATAATCGCGCGCCGAACGCGTAATCACAACAAACCTCGTGATCGCAATCAAGGCCAGCGTATACAAACTGCTAACAATACAGATGATAGCCATTGCGGAGGCAAAGCTACATACACCCGGTGCGAGCGGCCATCCTTCGTCCTCACTCAAAAACGCCAGCATATTCCATGGTAAATTAAGAACAGTTGCTAAATCCGTAATGGCTAGATTTACGACGAAAACGTTCGTTCCTGTACGTAATCTACGAGAAAGTATAACAGACAGTATAACAAGAGTATTTCCAAATGTACCAGTGACGACAAATATTCCTAGAACGAGAACCTGAATTACACGTTCCCATGGAGCCCACGTAACCACAGATGGCTCAATCGTTGTTGATGTCACGTTCTCGTCGTCGTAGTAGTAGAAAGAAGTTGTATTTTCAAATGCATCCATTATATATCCTGCAAAATAAATCACATATTTAGCATTGTGTCTGTCACAATTAATTGTCTAGGTTCTAGTCCGCATTCGAATTAATATTAGTAAAAAGATAAATATTTTGGCATATATGGCGTTTCATACGTGAGTTCACAAAGTACCTTTTCCAGACAAAAAATCGAAATGCCGACGGGTGGAGTAACATATAAAAAAAGACAACAATACAGAATTGAGGCAAGCAAGTAGGGTATTCTACGAATTAGTGCGCAAGACATGATCATGCGTGTACCGCTGTACATTTTCGTTTACAGAAAAGTACACATGCGCGTAAAAACTTGTGTGGTTCACCACCAGGTGTAAATACGTCATAGAATTGCGTTAATTCATGTATGAATGTTAAGTCGTTCGTACTTTGGTAAAGAATGATTTGCAAAAAAAATATATGGAATATGTGGGTTTATAAAAGTCATACAAGAAAAATAAAAACTTCGGTCCAATAACTCGTGTCGGGTTATGTAAACCACTAAGCGGAGGTGACAATTGAAACTGGTTCAGTCTCCTTGAGTCAACGACTGTTCTTCCTTTATTTACTTCCGTATTGTTTTGTTATCACTTTTTCGAATTCTGCAACTGTTTATGCGATTTGTTTGTGTTTTTATTGAGGCTGCCATGGGGTCACATTATGAGTACAGGGTTTTAAAAAACTTAAACTTTGAAAAACACATCAAAGTTTAATTGGTGAAAGTGCACATTTGAACCTAAAGCGTGTTTTCTTACCTGGACGCAAGTGAGGTGACCAATTACAAGCAACAATTAGGACGATCCATCGCGTCGTGATTGGTCAAATTGTAGGCGTGCATCATCGTCTTGCGTTGCGTCCAAGTTGGAACAAGCTTTCACGCGCCGCAAGTATGCTAATTTAACCAATCACAACGCGATGGCTCATTTAAACTGTTGATGGTCAACTGCTGTATCATCGTCTTTGCGTTGCGTCCAATTTGGATCAAGCTTTCGCGCGCCGCAACTAGGCACATTTTAACCAATCACAATGCGATGGCTCATTTGAACTGCTGATGGGCAACTGTTGTATCATCGTCTTTAAGTGAAAACTAAAAAACGTACCATACAAATCGGGTCATGCGTTACGCACAAACTAAAGTACAGTACGATACAATACATTGTACAAGTCATTTGATTGATTGATTGATTTCTTTATTAACTGAGTCAACACAGATACATACAATAAAAACATGTAAACAATTAAAAATCAGTACAACAAACTCGAGTTAAAAGGATATCCCAAAAAGTAATAAACTTATTTCCATTGGGGTCCAGAAACACAGAGAAACAAATTGCACAGATTCCTTATACTAAAAAGAAATTTGACCAATCAATCTGCGTGGAAAATAATTGGTTACAGTTTGTGTATGCCGTGGGATACTTGCTGGATGCATTTCAACATGGAATTATTTCGACGTAGTGTTGAGAGAAATAAGTAAAACCTGAGATCCTTTGACTTTAAAAATCCTTGAGTTTATTTTAGGCAATAAGTTTGATCCGTCAATTTCCGGGTTTAAATTCCTGCAAAGTGTCACAAGTTAGGAAACAGACCACGCAGAAAATGATAAATACAGGAAAGCAGCAAAGGAAAAATATGTTTGGCATGGGAATCGTGTTTTGACGAAACTCGTTTAAGGGATTTTACCTTATCGAAATGGTAATAACTCAAAAATAGAATGAAATATTAATTTAAACCTGATATTTAATGCTTAATGCAACACAGAGACGTACGTAACGCAACGTAAAGCGTGGTTCCCACTAGAACGCAACACAACGACGTATCGACGCAAAGTGATGTATTGCATAATCACAAGTGGGAACCGACGACGCAACAGTGCTGCAAATATCGCAGGTTTGATTTCACGCAGGCGGGGGCAAACACAATTATTGGAAGGGAATTTTCTTCCGTTGCGTAGGTTGCGTTACGTTGCGTCGCTAGTGGGAACAAAGCTTAAGTGATTTGACCAATCACAATCGATGGATCGAACTGTCGCTTGTCATTGGTCAACTCGCTTGCGTTGCGTGTCTACGTTCTTGCGTTCTGTTTGACCATTAATAGGAACCAAAATTAACCGTCGATCACAACCGTCGTCGAGGCACAGCTCGATTTGAACGATGTTTATAGTCAGTTGTGTCGCCAGTGCCGAGCAGCCGTCCCCTCCCCCTCGACACCAATAGTCGGCCGATCGGGGAAACCCTGGAGTGTGCAACCATCATTAAATATTGATTCAGGAATTTTCTTTCTTTTTGTTATATTTCAATAAACAATAACCTCCGGCCTCACTTTCACCTTTGCTCTCTGCAGCATTCTTACCTTTCTCATTGTAACCTGTGGTTGGGTAAGCACATGTGATTATTGCAACACGTATTACAATATGTTAAGTCTCCCTTATATAATCATTAACTAAATATATTACGCATTCTGGTACCTGGGTAATACAAAATATACAAGAATAATACATTATCCAGGCTCATGTTTGACAAAAAAAGCGTGAATTGCCTAAATATGGTAGTGCCATGCCCAAATATGGTAGTGATATGACATCATCATGTCCATATATGGGCATATCAAACTGTTTTGATAGTGTAGACAGAGTTTTAGGCCAAATCACGTTTGTTGTAATCTGCGTATTAATTGAATACATTTAAAAATGTTTGGCGGCCCAAATTTTGGTCGCAGCTCATACTCATAGTTTGCGAAACAAGTTGCGAAGCCGAGCTTAATCGAGAAATCGGGTTTTTTTTCTATGAAAATATTTTCCCTATTCACTGATTAGTTGTGTTCTTTTCATTGTTTAATCTGTTCTTTTTTTACAAATGCTATCAAAAACTAACAATGCACTTTTGCAATTATATAATACAAACTTGTATAAAGAATGTAAACAAAGTACAAAGTGAAACAAAATAAATGTGGAAGTGTGTGTTTTAAAAATCAATATTTTTTTATAAGAAATTGAAAATCTTCAGTAGACCTATTACAATTGTATCGAGTCACACACACATAGCATTTAGAGAAAGAGTACAGCGGGAAGTTTGTTTTTTTTTTTAGCCCGACCAATGTGGCAAATCCTGCTACAAAAGAGCCTTTTTTTTTTTTTTTGGAATTTGCATAAATAAAAAACTCGATTACCATACCATAGCCTCCAAACGAAAGAATTTTATTTATCGCAGACTGAAAGTATTTGACTTTGAGATTCAGAAACTGTTTTCTTTGATTTTATTATATAGATACATAGGCCTACATACACATATAGTTTAATACGAGTAAGAAATTTACAAGCTCTATACCATTGTTAGAGCTAAATATAGCCAACAAAAAGAACCCTAAACAATGGACAATTCTAAACGTATAAACAATTAATCCAACTTCCTGTCCATTATGTAACCATACAGAGCCCTGTGTCAGGTGCGTATTGTAATTTCACTTGATGAGTGTGTCCATGGACATAAATTAGGTCCATGGTGTGTCTAGCCCCCCCCCCCCCCCCCCTGGCATACCAAACAAATTTGTAGTGAAATAAAGTAATATTAAGTAACCAAGTTTTATTGTTATTTCTGATAATATACAGTATTAATATAAATACTTTAATTTCCTTTTCCGGTATAGGAATCAATTTATTTTAATATGTCCCGTAAAATAATCAACACGGCCAAGGATGAACGACTATGTTGGGATAGGCCATTATACAATAGTATATTTTTATTTCACTTCCTATGGTTTTGAATATATATACTATTCTGTGAGTAGAACAGGAAATTAAATATTGGTAATTGATAATTAAATACTAAATTATATACTAACTATAACTCTTACAATTTCTATTATATCACTACCAAAAGAGGGAAAATGAAATTACATCACATAATTTTACCAATCTATATTTTTAATAATGAGCCATATTTTATCCTATTTTTATGTTTTGTCATACTTTTTTAAATAATGATTTTAAAGAAGGAAGTCGTAAATCCGTGTTTGATAATTGTTTTGATTTACTACCTAATCAAAGCGATAAAATAAACAGAGGTTTATAATGGTTTCCTCCTTTTAAAAAGTGTATTAATTTATCCATTATATAATAAAATGATAACTATAAACAAAAGCCGATTAATAGACAAGTTCTGTGGTACAGTCTGTCAGAATTCATTATTCCCATGATACAGGGGTCAGATGTTACACTATATTACCTAATTGGCCTATGATACTGGATATATTAAAATAATGTCATGTGGAGGTATTATACAATACCGAGAATGGGGTACATAAACCTCTATAGACTACTGTAGTTGTAGACACGGAAGTGATCTTCATCAGTGCGAATAACAAACCAAAAATACCTGTAAAGGGACCACCGAGACTCGAATCTTCCCCATGTCAAGGTAACGGGCAACACAGATGTAAATAACCCGAAGCGAAGAAGTTAACAGGTCAATTTCACGGTTAGTATAAATTAATGGTCACCAACACAAATCGGCGTTTGTTTGAGAACGTATAATGTCTTGTCGTTCATGGCGATATTTCCTGTGTATACGTTTGTAAATGTTTAATTTTATCTTTTTAACTTGTATAATTCGCTTCTTATTTATTTATTTAGGATTTAAATGTTATTTTGATACTTTTCATTTTGTTTTTATATTTCCCTGTAAACGTGTGCCGCTGATACAAAAGCGTTTGTTCAATAAAGTTTATCGTTATCTTAATCCAATTGTTATTCTATATGGTAGGCTTAAACGCGGATTACAATAGGATTATTAAGATTTAAGATATTAAATTGATAACATTAATAACAATAATCGCATTCATCGTTTTTTCAAAGTGCCACACATTTGTAAATGTTAGCTTATTTATAATACAGGACATTGATTACCAAATATTTTACCTGAAAGTGTTATATTAATTATTAATTGAAAAGGTTTTTTTTTTTAAATTGGAGTATTCCCATAATGGTTGATAAGAAAATAACACAATAATAAATAAATAAACTTAGTTGCGTTTGCATTAATATTAATTAAGATAGATTAAGATCTATTGTACTAGGCCTACTGTGTAGCTATATGTATAGGCCTGTATCTAAAAGACATTGATTCTTTACATAACATACATTACGATACATCTGTTTAATAGCTGAAAATTACATGATGATGATTTTTTTTAAATGTGATACTCGATTTACAATAGATATATTCATTGTAGACTCTACACTGGGCCTAACTTAACTGTATGTCACTACCCTTGATCAGTAACAAATTCTCAAAAACCCGGAAATGCCACACAGTTAAAAATAAATAACACGGTACTGAACCTAAGGATTAAATTGTGCAGTAAACTAGAGTAAGTTTATTAATAATAATATGACAATATATACATACCTGTTGTTTGATGACTACTACGTCTACGAGGATAATCGTGTACTTTGCAGAGGGTCGATAATGACCCTGTACGACGTTGGTAGAAATAATAGATAGAAATCAAAAATCAAAACTATAACAATTGCAATATACAAGATAAAACACGACTGTACCTTTTGACAATTGTATGGATTATGAACAATGCTATGTTTCTATGCGCTTGAATGAGTTCAGTGCTATAAAAACTGAATCACCGCTTTCGTAACCAATACCACAATAAATTGTATTAACGACGAATCTGATTGGGTGTTGACATGACGCGGGTCAGTAGTATCACCAAATCCGCATCCTGAGGAGGTACCGTATATTATTTTTGGAATTTTCGTCACTTGATCGATCCTCGGGTCATTTGACCATTAATTATTTTGAGGTTTACTGCATTTATAGGCCTAATTAAGTCTTGTATGTGTAATCTCTCTCCTTGCTATGATGTCTGATATTTTGCAGGGAGATTTAACATATTTTAAACATTTTTAATAATTTTGAGTGGCTGTATTAATAATTCAATTCGTGATTTGCATTTATTCTGACAGATAGGGCAAGGATGTGTACTCGTCTGTTTCTTCAATTGTGCTTGAGTTTTAACGAGACTTTCTGACAGCTCTCAGTTCATTTCGATGTTCCTTTCTATTTTGTTAAAACTTCTTCACGTCCTCATGTAGGTACTGTACTACTCAGTTTTGTACTTGTTGATAGAGGAAGGTAGGATAACTTACAGGTAATTGGTAATCTTTTCTATGATTATGCATAGACCCCAGGTGCGGGCCAAATATTTCTATTTATCATACATTCCAATAATTATCGATCTATAGTTTCCCCTATGTTTCATACTTTTTGGGATTTTATTTGTTACACCAGCTTGTTGAAAATAAGCACTTTCTTACATGAAATTACACAGTAAAATCTCTATTCTTTTGTAAACATTTATTATGTTGTAAATAGAGACATTTTTAAAAAGCTATGAAAAATAAACGGTGTGGTAAAAAATAAATAAAGGTAATATAACTTTAATTTTACATTTCTAGTATTTTTATTCAACTTCATAGTTTTATTTTCATGCTACAGCAAAAAATATCCACCATCTTTTTTTTTACCTTATAGGGAGTTACAAGACATGTTATTACATTAGGTTAAACTACCTGACTACTGTAAAAAGTCTTCCTGTCTTTTTATAGCAGAATTTTGCCAAATTTTGTATTTTTAAGGGAAATTCATGTTTTTTCGTCTTGATTTCTATTATAAATATTTGATTTATCTACAATTAACCAGATATTATATTTAAAATTCATGCCTGTACATGAGTTTTAAAAAGAATAGTCTTCAACCAGGAAGAATTATATAGTTCATCCATAGTGTTTAGCCAACTATTTTCACACCTTCCCCACAAACCAAGCCCAAACAAACAGACGTAGAGTACAATAAAAAGGGCGATGCTACCTCAGTAAAATGCCTCTATTATTAGTGAAGACGATCACGCCTTCATAATGGTTTTCCTAAACCCATTTTCCATTAGGCCTAAATATACCTACAGTTCTTTTTATATCATGCTTCTTTAAAACAGGAAGTAACTTATGTTACCCCCTTGACCGATCTACATCCTGGTGAGAAAACGTTTACACTTAATTTGCAGATAAATTTAACTACCCATACGATGCCACTTTAGGGTTTTACCCTGAATTAGCTGCCAGCGAACTTATTTATTATTTTAGAAACCCCTATTCATAATTACAGAATATTCGCCGTATTTCAAAAATATACAAAATATCATCTATTTGATCATTGTTTTCTTAAAAGAATTTAAAATTTAATATTGATGATTATTGCATTGTTATGTTTATATTACTGTAATATGCAACTAACCTCATAACAAAAGTCTGACTCGAGAACATAAATATATTGTCTTATATCTTTATCTGACAAACGCACCTTGTTTAATTTGCTTTGTTAGTCCATAGAGATATTATACTTAGTGAACTATAATATCTCTATGGTTAGTCATAATCAATCATCGGTGACGGTATCAATATAGACTAAACTTGTTATTTCTGTTTTGCTTTTGTATGGATATAAATTAATGGAAAATTTAATTCTTCCGAAATAAAATGGGAAATAGAATAAATGATCATGTTAAAACATTTATTGAATGCTTGCCTCTTGTAACGCAACAGTGCGTTTCTCTATTTAGTAACCAGTAGTTCATTTACAATGGCCCATAGACTTGCCCCACGTTAGTCCACCTGAGTCGACGTTTCAATTTGTTTTCGGAAAATATTAGTTTTTCAATTTCAGTGTTATACATATTAAACGCCATGTGTGCCAAAATATTTATCTTTTTACCAATATTAAGTTGTCATATATGGCCCATAACGACTTATAGTAGTCAACTAGTATGCGGCCTTTGGAGGAACTTCATTGGAGAAACTTTAATGGAAAAACATCGAATAGATCAACAATGGTCAATTTGTGGTCTTATTTAGGAAAAGTGCCAATGATAATCATAAGCGAATAATGTTGATATCTTTCTTCAAGAGGGTAACCCTGTTCACAAGACAAACTTATATACCAGATGCTCTCATAAACAAATCTTTTTACAAGAGAGTGGAGTTGACTGAGGACTTGAACCCAGGGCACTGGGAATTTGTAGCCGAGCATCATAACCACCAAGCCATGAATCTACCCCTATTACTATCGTATCGACACCTGTGGTATGCTACAGATAATCCATCCATAGTCAACATGCATTAAAACCCCTTATCCTAATTTCCGTGGATGGATCATTATATTATTAGTTATTGCTTATTCGCGATGTTTAATTCAGTCGATTTTAATTCTGTAGATAAAAGGTTCATTCATTAATTTGTTTTTCTTGAAAACAATTAATTACAATAACAATATACAAGAAAAAAATAAACGAGAACAAGATCACAAGATAATATTATTATTACAAGCTCGATTATTCAGTTCCTGTGACCCCTACCATGGAGGTATAAACTTCTGTCAGAGTGGATATTCGGCAATGTTATGACATAACTTCCTATCCCAGGAAAGTGGTGATTCCTTTCCATCCCGATATTATTGACTAAACCATTTTCTGTTTTTCCAACTCTCTACTCTTTACTGTTCGTTCATTATGTGTCATTCTTAACTCGATAATTACAGCTTTTGTGTTCGATAAGGCCCATTGTTTTTTTAACAAACAAAACCACAAAGAATTGTAGTATTGTTGAGGAAATAATTGTATAAGATATGATTATCTATATCGGAAATATTGGTGTGGCCAATTGTTTGTTTACAATTCGGTTATTTATACAGTAAACTTTTAGCACTGAAAGATAAAATAGAACACATTTAACTTTATACTTTATTTACTGTAGATTACAATGCATATTACTTAGTGTTTATTAACCGCTCCTATGGAAGAGTAAAACAATTAACTCTTTCCTGCCGCTATGCATTTCTACTGGAAACTCTTTAAATAGAGCGCATGCGCGCTATAGCCATACGCAGAACTACCTGGAAATCACGGGTTTACTAGTAAATTACTACCGGTACACAATTCTTGAAATTACTGCAAACTAGAGGGTGAGCTCGCTTCGCTCGCTCCCCCTCTGAGTGGAGATAATTATTTTAATTGATGTTTTATTGAGGAGGTGTTCCGGGCGTTTATTCAAATAAATACCATCCTAATTGGTATATAATACATTATTCCGCGACACAGTGAGCCGTTTTGGCTTTGGCAATTTACTCCTATGTTTTATGAATATATTTAATTTGATCTTTATGTACTACAGTATTATACCTTCACATGCGCGGTCCGAAAATAAACAAAAAACCAAACGGCCAACTTAGTTGAAACAGGTTACAACTCCTTGGTTGAAACCAACCATGCAGGGAACTTGTACTTACCGCGCGTAGAGTTAAAATTTACCGATTGAAATCAGAAAATTTCTTATAAAACCCTTTATAATATCTTCCTAAGATAGAAATATGGAACAATAGCGTCGATGTGAAAACTAATGTTATCAAAACTACGTTTCGCGGTACATCTGAGATAGATAAGGTAGGTATCCATGGCGGAGATTTGTACCGAAGTTTTGTGCTCGCCTATGTCAGAATAAACCATAATTTATAAATAGATGACAGCTTAATCACGTACACATTTTGTGTTTTATTTTAGTTCATGTGTTTCTAAAACCAGGAGCTCGTTTTCTTTAAAGAAACGTTCATCCTAAAAAAATCTGATAGAATTCCTTTTCTTTTTAGCACGCAGGTGTTAAAGCAGTCGCCACGAATGCATCTTATAGATAGTCGTTTCAAATGATTTGTCCTATGCCCATGGGCCTCTTTATGGGGTATTATAAAAAGATAACTTTACTTTAATTTTTTTCATTTAAATGACAATCTATTAATCGGGTGCTTCGAATTATATTGGGGTTTTTATTGAAAGTTCTCTTACTTTTTCTTTTCATGTTGATCATTTTGTAGGCAAGTACAATTGGTTGGATTGTGACGTAAATTCAATCTTCATTTTTCTCTGGGCCTACATTTTCTCGAATACGCAGTCTGCTCGTATTCAGAGTCTGCTTAACCATTTTTAGTCGCGTGCAAACGGTTTGTCGGTCGGTCGGTCGGTTGGTCGGTCCATAAACACTAACTCAAATTTGCGCAGCCACGTATACGGTCTTGTTTACGCTACATCAATCACAACCAGACTCTTAATTTTCATTGTATCGTATCAACAATAACATTCAATCTCAAGAACACTTTTTGATCCTTTTTTTTTATAAATGCGTGAATTCGTCATTTGACTGTTACTTAGTTAGTAAGTATTTGTTAAAGTTTTAATGTGCCGCGTTTATCAACTTTGTAATGAATAAATCTTAAACGTGTGAAATGCATTCCGCACGTCGAAACGCATCGAAAATCGGTATCACACACGGTATTGAGCACGCTACACATAATGTGTGACGTAGTACGCCAGTTTTACCCATACGTCGGTATTCATACCCTTCCTCGACTAAAGTATTATTATTATTATTTATTTTTTAAGTTGCACACAATCGTATACAATGCATTAGTCGGATGAACTTTTATATAGTTTAAATTCGGCTCATGCTGTTTTGTTACTTTTCAATTTGAAAAGAATTGTATGCGTATCCTTCCTCCCCCGCTTTTTAATTGTAAGACCGAAGTTACACCCATGAAGGCTGTAAGTAATACATTAGTATGTACGGTTAAATGCATCGACAGTGCTAATGCTACAAGATACTGTAAAATTAGGAATGATACTTAAAAAAACAGTTCTTATCTCAAAATATTATACAAACAATGAATGTTGAGAGATATATTTTGATTAAATATTCCATGAAACTTTCTACTGTGAACGTCCACACGTTAAGTCTAATAGAACCACCTTTTGTTTTGCTTGCCCTTTTTGGTACAACAATAACATTGCACAACAAAGGCCATATACATGGCTGCAGTCGCGTACTCAAGTTAGTGTTTACCGACCTACCGACCAACCGACCGACATAGTGAGCTGTAGAGTCGCGTTCCCTTAGTAACATTTTTGGAGAGCAATATCTATAAATTTAATTCTAGGCCTACGAATATGTTTCGTTTTGACATATGGTAGGTGTGTAAATAAATATAATTAATGTTTTGTAGGCCTATTTGTGCGATGGTACAAATAATTTCATTCGGTGAAATATGAATTTCTATTTTCACTCGACTTCGCCTCGTGAAAATAGACTATTATCTATCACGCCATATGCAATTTTGTATCATCGCACTATTATTACTAAACATTCATTAGTTGTATAGTAGCCTAACTTATTAACTCGTCATCCAACATTTTATAACAAAATTCGTGTCGGCCTAAATACAATTGCTTATGTTATTTTGAAAACGGACTTAAGCAAAATCATCGAATTAAAACAAAATTAGGGTGATTTGTTTCTAATGTTTGATTAGACTCCAGCAGTTCAGTCATAATTGATTCCTATATTTAGCCGACTTTCAGATATTTCATCAAAGTACGTCAAAGTGAGGGCGATAGGCTTTGCCGAAATACATGATATAACAAATAACGTTACGTGAATATTTGCAAGGAGAGGGCGCTATCACTTTGCCAAAATCAGAGACGTTGCGACATTGATTAACACTAGAGCAAATTGTGTCAAAATAGTCTGCTCTCCATTAATACATTTTTTCAACGTTTTCTTATAATTATTTTTAACTCTACAGCTCACTATGTCGGTTGGTCGGTCGGTCCGTAAACACTAACTTGAGCACGCGACTGCAGCCAATGGCCTTGTTAAAAATATAATTGCATATTTAACGGTGATTTATCGATGTACAAAGCGTGCAGAGGTACTTGTGGCAAAGAAAAAATAAAAAATGATGAAGAGTGTCGTTCATCATTTCATTTGTGATAATTTTCCTTTATTATTTAATATTTTTCAGCCTTCAGTATATTAACAATTATATATCCACAACACTTTATTAATTAATTTAGTCAGCAAAGCATACATCATGAATTTAAAATTATTACATATTATTGTTAATAAGACGTAGACATGGGATTTTTCGTTACAAAATCAATTAATCGAACTTTATAATGTACTAGGGCACATTTCGTAGTGTTTTTGTGACATGCGCACATCAATTTGGTATAAAGCGATAAGAGCACCCTCTGTTTGCTGAGATTCACGTACAGTATTCTGACATGATTCACTTGTCAGATGACGCTCTGAATATACCTCAATATTGTACGTGAATCTCATAGCGCCCTCAAGTTAACGTATAATTGGCAAAGCATAGCGCCCTCAATATGTCGTTTCAGCAAATGTCTGCGTATTCCACGATGCTCATACCCCATTCGGATATTGTAACTTGGATTGTTTATACCATTGATTGTATGGTCCACATATTTTCCAATATTTCACAAATGTAGGCAGTAACGTGTATTTTCTAAAATAAATTCTTTATTTAACAAAAATGTCAAGATGATACAATAATTTGTACAATATATACAAACGCGAATACTTGCATATTGGAGTTAAGTAGACCTATAGGCTTAAGTGGCTGCTCTATTTCGTTTCATTGTACCATAGGCCCTGTTAAATCAGGAAAGAGTGAATATAGATAAATCCGTATAATATATAAAAAAAATCATGGCGACTTTTTTTTTTGTATTAAGTGGTCCCGGTTATTATAATTACAGTACCTTTTAGAATGATTCCTTGATTGGGTCTCTTAGTCATTTTGTACAGTAGGCCTGGCAGAATACATTTGTAGGTTTCAGGTTAAGCGGTGTTGGGTTTCTCTGTAAACATGTTCACGACATAGGAAAGTTCTTTAAGTACGATGTTTTCTAAATAATACTTAACTAACATACTAAGAAGAGTAATATATTGTAAACCATGGACACCGTTTCTAAAACCTCCACAAGTTTTTAAAACATTGCATACTTTCAGTAATAGTAAACTTTCGATTCACGACGACCGCGGAATACCACCAAACTACATTATGTTAATCCATTGCACGCATGTGTTTCACATATATCGCTTAGTATCATAGACCGTAACCAAACCCTTAAACTAACCTTCCATGAATAGGCGTCACTGTGATACACATCATATGAAATTTTCCTATCATACTGGCCAAATATTGTCGAATTCCCTCCCGTGATAACGATAACATAACATCCAAACCTAATTGTTTTTAAAATTTAAATTATGATTTGTTTTGTGATCAAAAATATTTGAAGCTTTTGATATATTAGCACATTTTTTAAAGCACAAAAAAAACGAAGAATGTTCTCGTTACACGCGTTTCTTGAGCGGAGAACGGATTACAATAACGATTATCGGAAATCATAATATGTATTCAAATTGCACTTGGACACTTAGAATTGTGGATATGTCTTGCTGGAATTTATTACAATGTACTACAGTTATAGTTATTGTCCATATAATCGTAGTCTGTAGATTTACTGAAGCAGCAACAGCAACAACAACGGTAAAGACGGGAAAAACAACTTCTTACGTTTATACAACTTCTCTCTTGTAAACTTAAACCATCAGATATATTGCGTTTTAGTCGATCTAAATCTGTTCTATATTGGTCGAAATTCCCATTGTATTGTAAATGCATTCTGTTTGTATGTTGACGAACCAGCGTGTATCTAAAATCAAATCGTGTTTTAGTCGTGTGCAAACGGTCGGTCGATCGGTCGGACGGTTAACACTAACTCAAATTTGCGCACGCGACTGTAGCCATGTATATGGCCTTGTCAAGCATATTCACAATGACGTCATGGTAATGTCATCGCCATTATCAACACAATTATCAACACGATCATCATGAATATTATCACTACCGTTATGGTCACCGTCACCATTATCGTCACCGTCACAATTATCGTCACCATTATGGGGCACCGTCACCATTTTCGTCACCGTCATAATTATCGTCACCGTCACAATTATCGTCAGCATCACCATTATCGTCACCGTCACCTTTATTGTAACCATAATCGTCATCCATCACTATTACCGTCACCGTCACCATTATCGTCACTGTCACAATTATCGTCACCGTCAACATTATCGTCACCGTCAACATTATCGTCACCGTCAACATTATCGTCACCGTCACCATTATCGTCACCGTCACCATTATCGTCACCGTCACCATTATCGTCACCGTCACAATTATCGTCACCGTCACAATTATCGTCACCGTCAACATTATCGTCACCGTCAACATTATCGTCACCGTCAACATTATCGTCACCGTCAACATTATCGCCACCGTCACCATTATCATCACCGTCACCATTATCGTCACCGTCACAATTATCGTCAGCATCACCATTATCGTCACCATCACCTTAATTGTAACCATAATCGTCATCCATCACTATTATCGTCACCGTCACCATTATCGTCACTGTCACCGTTATCGTCACCGTCAACATTATCGTCACCGTCACTATTATCGTCACCATGATCGTCACCATTATCGTCTCCATTATCATCACTGTCACCATTATCGTCACCATGATCGTCACCATTATCGTCTCCATTATCATCACTGTCACCATTATCGTCAACATTACCATTATCGTCACCATAATCGTCACCGTCCGTCCTTATCAGAACCGATTTTCAATGTTTACAAATACTTACAAAGTTTGATCATACTCATCAAGAATTGAATCAATTCGGTCGCGCATTTGATGTAACCGTTTATGCTTATGGTGCCTCGTACCTTCTCTGTAAAAGCAAAAATAAAACATTCATTGAATTTTGGCCGCGAGAGCAAAGAAGAATGGCAATATTCAGACCTACGCGTTACAAAGCCATTTTAATATTGTTTAACTAAATCGTTAAAATGAGGCAAGATAATACATGACACGTTATACGAAGTTAACCAATGACAAGGAGACAAATCAAAATTTAATACCATAAGTGTTTATAATGAGTATTGTTTTCACTCGGCTTTGCCTCGTGGAAATATAACGTTTCATCTTTCACCGAATTAATTCCACGCTTCTGTGAAGTTCTAATTAATAAAAATCATCAAGACGATCTGAAGCTAATTTTTATGAAATGTCATTTAAATAACGACACGGCATTCTGTACATAAAATTAATTTAATATCATGTAGGTCTAACCCACAATTGTCCAATCAAATGACAAGCATATACGTTAGTCGACGCTATCGTCGTTAATCGTTAGAAGTTCAACGATGATCGTTTGAAAACGATCAAGTTGAAATGATAACGCGAACATTTGATTTCTAGCGTTGAACGTTGGAGTTGAAACTCCTGTCTTCTTTATCGTCGTCGTAACGCGAAAAAAATGAATAGAGGACTCTGCTGCCTCTACTAGAGTAGGCTCACAGTGTAGGTGACGTAGGCCTAGGCATACTAATATCTCTATACTGATGGTTCTTCGTTTTCAGTAGGCCTATCCTAGCCCAAATAGCATTTTTGACTAGGTTGAATACTTAGACCTACCTAATATCCCCACGCCTACTTTCCGGAACATCATTTTAAAGTCACTTGGGCAAGGCTAGGCCTAGCTTTGACCGCGCCGCGATGCAACAAAAAAAAAAACAGAATTTTTTATCAATTGCGTGACGTCATGCGCTGTATCGCCTAGATGATTGGTCAGTTCTTACGTTTTAGCGTTGCGATATCGCTAGAGTTGAACTGGATTCAATTCTTGTGATTGTCAACGATTGCGACTTGTACTGTAGTGTTGATTACCGTCGATTATTACACCTTTTCCTGTAAATCGCCGACGTTTTGTATCGTCTTCGTTAGTTAAAAAAGTCCCTTTTCCTGTAAATCGTTAAAGTAGGAGATCGCCGATTATTGTTAACGATAGCGTCGAATAACGTTTAGTTAGATTTAGTCAGCGTTGGTTGATCAATGAAGGAAGTAAAAAGAACTTAATTAATTGAAACATGGTTTCAATTTTGAAAGTTTTCTTCGTTTCTTACATACCACATGCAATTTCATTGTATTTTATGGATAATACCTGTCTAAAATGAATGCCGAAAAACGGAATATTTCGTATGTATGTGATTCTCTGTACCAATTCTGTGTTTTTACTGTTTATTTATTACCTTTCTTCTCTGATTGCAGTATTGTATGTGTCGATATTCCACTCCGCGTGTTGTTTCAGCTCGTCAAGTTTCTGGGTTTAAAAAAGACATAATTTGTTTTATCTGTTTTTAGTCGCGTGGACGCGACTCTATAGTTCACTATGTCGTTCGGTCGGTCAATCGGTCGGTCTGTCTGTCTGTCTGTCGGTCTGTCTGTCGGTCCGGTATCACTATGCATTGTAGCACGCGACTTAATGTCTGTTGGCCTTGTTAAATTAATATATAGGCCTAATGACTATTTAGAATTAATACAAGTAATAACATATGAAAGAATGAAGAGACTGACTAAACTAGATTTACATTTTGTTCTGTTGCACGAAACGGCGCCGTTAATTGTAAATTTCCCTTATTTAACCAAATGGCGCCGTCTTCTGTTTCGTTGAAACAAATTGCGGATGTTACGAATGAACGAAATATAGTATAACAACGATTCATGTTGTTTTCCAATTTTTAGGCAATATCGACTCTCTTCATGCCGGTAAAATAATGCTGCTATCACGGATAGATCCATGCTTTACCTGACTCAAGATTTAGACGATCAATACAATTTACTCAATGGGGTAAGTAAGCAAATTTTCACGCTTCTTCTTTGGATTTGAGAATGAGTTATATAACCGTTTCATTTGCCACTTTTGTTGTGTCCCAATGGAATTATGAGTAACTTCTTTGCATGGAACCGTGAAACACAAACAAACGCATACCGGGCAAGAATGAAGCATACAGGGCAACCATAAATGAGGCATACCGGGCAACCAAGAATGAGGCATACCGGGTAAGAATGAGGCATACCGGACAACCAAGAATGAGGCATACCAGGCAACCAAGAATGAGGCATACCGGGTAAGAATGAGGCATACCGGACAACCAAGAATGAGGCATACCAGGCAACCAAGAATGAGGCATACCGGACAACCGAGAATGAGGCATACCGGACAACCAAGAATGAGGCATACCAGACAACCAAGAGTGAGGCATACCGGACAACCAAGAGTGAGGCATACCGGGTAAGAATGAGGCATACCAAGTCATATACAACCCAGAATTGCGCTAATCGATTGCTTGGAGACCCTCGCGACGTCGATCTTTTCAAATCTTTTAAAAGCTCATTCAGTTAAGTCAATAATGACTAATGGATTTGAATGTGTAAAGCGCAAAAAAAACCCCGAAACTTTCGAGGCAAAATGAGAATGTGTAAGTTCATGCCAGAGCCTAAACCGAAGTATGGACATGCTTCCTCGCCGTTAACAATTAATGACTTAGCTAACAGTGCCACCATAATAACACAGTAGCCTAATCTATGAACCACATGAACGAAAACCAATGACTAAACAAAAAGTAAAACTGACAACATATTTGTGTAGGCATATAGGCTAGTGTCTGTCTGGCTGATTGCAGGAAACACGTGGTCCATCAGTGGTATATCCTATGTATCGTGCGTATTAAGCTGTTTTGGGCCTACCTGTATTCTACTTAGAAATCCATCACGTAGGTCTATGCTATACATCTGCCACTCTGTTTGCACTCGTTCATTACAAGCCTGACATACTTTGATGGTAGTATTCCTTAATGGTTTATGGCCTTGGTATCTGTGTAGAGGAACTGTAGATAAAGAAGAATAATATATGTTTATGCATGGAGAAATAACTTATTTCTCGTGGTTTATTCAGTTTCCGTAACAAACAAATAGCCCCACCCCTTATCCAAACCAGAAAACGACCTCTACCCGTAAGAAAAATGGTGCATAAACTCTTTTTTGCTTCATTTTTCCATATTATGCGATGATCTCCATCATCATAGAAGCTTCATAACGAATTCATGTTCATTCTATTGTACAAAGAAATAGCCAACATAAAGCCTAATAATTAAACAAAAACCATAATTTAATTTAAGGAGAATACCTCGTTTGGGACACCTCTACTAAGGGGACAGTTTCCCGCGAAACGAGAGGCAATTATATGTTTTAATACTATACGACCAACCCCTACTCAGGGGACACCACTATTAAAAAGAAAGGGACTGTGCCAAATGGTTGATTCAACTCCTATTAAGGTGATTTACAGTATTCATGATGCCTTGGCTGCCAAAGGTTTAACTCTTCTCAATTTCTTGAGTCCAGATCAATCAGTGTTCATTTTGGTTCATTTGTTTTTTTCCCGCGAAAACCCTTATTAAGCGGACAATTTTGTTTTTTGGTAATGTCCCCTGAATACCTCTATTAATGTGGAGGTGTACTCAAGGATTTTCTTTCTGTTATTACTTCAGTAGGTACAAACAAAACAAATCATATAAAAATAAGCAGTTTCTGAGAAATCAGAAAGATTAAAAAATGTTCGAAAATATCGAAAAGGCGCTTTATATTTTTGTTAGCAGATGGTTTTCCTCACTCTGCGATCGACAAAATGGCAACAAACATAGGTACCGTAATTTCAACCAATATATTTGTATTTTAATTTTATAAATTTTTGGATAAATACATTTAATTACCTATTATTGTTTCCGGAGATACGAGCATAGAACACTTGTCACAGAAGGTGTTTTCGCAAAGACGACAATGGTTACTGCAATTGAACTTAAATGTTTTTGTGCAGGTGTTAGTGAAACAATGATCCAGTCGTATTTTTACATTTCTACAATGCAGGCGTCCTTTGGGTTCTAGGAAAGAAAAACAAATTATATAACTAGGTTGTCAAAGGCATTATTTATAGGAGAACAGTTAGAAAATGTCCACACAATGGGGAAATTTGTCAATTATATAGAATAGTAATTTGCACATTAACACTCTGGTTGTAATACAGTAGGTCACCCCTGAAGTCCATATACAAAGGTCTACTGTAACGAACAGTTACCCTTTTCATAGGTCCGTCACTGCTACAAAATAAGTGACTCTCTTGGTATGGAGTGCAGGTTTCCCTTTATTAGATATCACCGACATGATGTTGTGGTTTTAATTCACTTTATATCTAGACCCATCTGATTTCATTATTTTGACAAATGGCATATATAAGTATACAAAGTATACGAATAAAGAAACATTATTATCATGGCCCTGTTTGAAGCAGATCTTGTCTCACTGGACCCAGAAAAAAGACCAACAAAAAGTTACAACTATAAAACAAGATTTCATCAGTTCCTTGGCTTTATAAAACGCCACACAATTTTTAAGAAACTTTTTAGTTGCGACAAACGAAGGGAAGAAACCAATTTCATGTTCACTTTGTTGTGTTCATGGCAATAAAGACTTATCTTATCTTATTTTATCTTATTAGCGCACATTTAAGAACACGATTGGTGTTAGTAGACCTAATCACGAATGTAATCACGAATACAAAAATGTTTTAGAAAATACAATAAAGATTCAGTAAAGCTTACTTAATGGTTATAAACATGCTCTTACTTTTTGGTTGTTCTTCCATTATCTGCAACAACTTGTCTAAAAGTTGATAGCGATTAGGCTCTGGATGAGAGGGAGCCATCGGCGTTTCAAACGGATTTATTAAATTCTGAAATGTATACATTATTAAAATATGCGTTCATAATTCATAACAACATATGTAGGCCTACTGCAACAAATGAGTCATGATAGACATCGATGCAGGCCTCATGGCGTGCAGGCCTACATCTCAGGCCTAAATATGCAAGTTATAGTAAAATAGTGCTGTTTTAGCGAGGTCATGGAGGAAATAATAAAAGAAAAGGGGAATCCCCGATTATGTATATGGAACGCCAAGAGAGCAATCATGTTGTTTACATTTATTATTGAGTGGTAACTTTGGAGTTTGTTTATTCGCACTCAGGCTAATTATTATTTATTAATTATTGACAATAATGGTTTTCGCGCCGCGCCTTTAGGCAGTTATTTTATTGAATTTTACAATGTTGATATACAAAATATATTACTAAAAACCGTAATTATTTTTATCGAAAATATTGCAATTTGTTTACTTCTTAATTCTTTCTTTATAATATTGATACAAAATACGGATTAACAGGCAATGTGTAATTTGTTTGAACAATATTAACTTTTAATTTAATTTAGTATGTGGGTCGGGTCACTATGACCTTAGAGAGTAATGCCCCATCCCTGGAATATGTTTTGTTTATGATTATATTTTTGTTCTGTACAGTAGACCAGACTATACTTACACAAAATGTTTACTACTAATTGTTAAAGAAAAATAATTGATAATAAAGCTTTAGGACTATTTCTGAAGAAAGAACAATAATTAAAGTGTAACGTCAAAAAGTCGAGCCGCGTTTTTTGTAAGAAATATTTCTTGTTGAATATCAATTCTTATTGAGACAAACCAGCAACGATGGTCCCTACAAACCAGCAACGAGGGTCCCTACAAACCTAACTATAGAGAATTATATAAACAGTCAGTAAATATATCTCAAGAATAAAATTAAAACTCAATACCAAATAATAATATTAATGAAAATATGCCTAAAACAAGTAATGTTTAACTTACCATGTCTTTTGTCTGAACGATAACAACAATTATGAGAATTTCATGTGATCCTGATTGATACCTAACCGTCTATGCTTTTCTAGGGACTTTCCGTAAGACTAATAATAGAACACAGGAATTAAATTAATCCTTCATAAAAATATTACATGAGAACTCAAGCGTGGCCGACAAGTACAATCCGAAAGTTGAGTTTTTTTTTAAATATTGTTGTATCTGGTAATATATATAAGTCAACAGGCAAATTACTGAAAACAACATGGTAATGGGTGTATCAGTGGCTAGATCACATTGTAGATATAATTAAAATTAGAAAATAGCTAAATCAAAACAATGAAGTAAAACAGCTAGAAAAAAAATGAGAGACGGAGCATGAACACTTCTTCGGTGCTTTTGGGAGTACCTTGAGACTTTTAAATAATTGATAAACAGTAATAGATTTAAGTTTCAAACCAATTACATATTCATTTGTATTTTTATAAATGTTAAGCATTATAATTACAGTGCATTATGCAGGCGAATAATAAGTTTGTTCATAATTTAGTAGACCTATAACTGGTATTTTTTATTTGTTTCATTAACATATTTAATATTTTTATAGTGTGTTTTTATAAAAAAAAAATAAAGAAATCTGCATGTGACCCATGGTTATTGGATTATAATTGACTTATTCTTTTGTTATTTTAATATTTTTTATTTATAAAATTTTTTTTTTTTTTTATTTTTTATTGCATAAAAGGTGTGAATATTACGCGGTGAGGGATTGTATAGGAGAGCGGTTGGTGGGGGCGGCTCTATTTTTGTAACACGACTCTATAGCTCACTATGTCGGTCGGTCGTTCGGTCGGTAAACACTATCTCAAATTTGTGCACGCGACTGCAGCCATGTGTATGGCCTTGTTATTGTAAAACACATTATAGACACGTCAATTAAAACAAAAGTAAATAAACGACATAAGAATCATCGCTTTCCCAGAGGCGTATTTCCAATTGTTTACGTAATAAAAATAAACAACACAACACGGGAATTAACTTAGGCCAATTCAAGTAATAAAGGTAAACAGAGCACCTATTATATTTGATGCCTATACTTACCATTTGTCATGACAGATTTATGTTTTTTTCTACTCTTCCGATTTGTTGCTCTGTGTTATATTTATACCTAATGTTTATATACGTAAAGCTTTCATGAGCCTGTATAGGCCTAAAGGAAAACCTAAACACCCGGACATGTATATACTGTATACAAGTTCACCACAGAAGATGGTATTATATACCTGTTGAATGTATGTAGAGGCCCTAAATATTAGTGTTTAGTATTGCGTTGTTGTACAAAATGCCATACATACCGTATATAGCCCTCGTTTTTATTACTTTAGATTATGTGGTATTCCACATTCCCATTAGTGGGCTCATAGGGCTACGTTGACGGTTGTTAAAGAGCATGGTTTCTACTGGCGGTTAATATAGTACAACCTGATCTGTTTTATCCATTCCAATTAGTTTGAATTTTCATCGTAGCCCCACCGGCATCGTCCGTTTTAATTATATAGGATACAAATAATTTACATCTTCTATATTATTTTTTTTGACGCATGGACCCACAAAAACTGCTAACTCAATGGTTAAAATATAATACAATTGATATCATAAGGTGTATGGCAATCACTATGATATACAGATAGGTAAATGATGTTTCCTTAAATTGAGTTCATTGCATACCCAATGTGGGCGTCTTCCTAGGTTATTTCATCATGATTAAGCTACTGTAAGATGCTACAAAATTGTTTATGCATGGTATTACATACAAAAAATCCCTAATCCGTTTGTGATTGAACTTTTTAAACTTTCAAATCAAATGACTAAGAAACTTCCTGCTAATTCCAGGAATTCCCAGGTAAACGATAATAGAACAATGGATTACTACAAGAAATCCAGTACGCAGATATTGTAGAAAATAAGTATTCATATTTAATGCTAAAATAACAAAGCTATACTAACAAGAAATAAATAATGGTGTGCGTTATCGTGGATTTAGCCAAGTAACAATTGAAGTGAAATCTTGCGTGGATAATGCTTTGTTGTTATTTGTCGTTTTGTCACATCCTAATAAGTTGAGGTAATAAAAAATGTAAACCTCCAAATAAAGATACAGAACACATATTAGATGACACTTTTGAAAATGATTTGTAAATAATGAAACGATGAATGATAGTTGAAAATAATAGATCGAAATGTTAAATTCTCACCTTCTGTTTTTACCCTTGTTTATGGTATACAATTTTGTAAATAAATCTCGATCGGGTCAATGAAGCGTGAAACCTTTAGCTATGTACAGTGTTACGTCATATCACGAGAAACGGATTAAGAATTTTGATAATAGGAAACAATATAGCAATATATCGACTTCAATATTTAGACAATGTCCATGCGTGGGTTTAAATATGTGGAATTTATGTATATTTCCTGATACCTGCGTGTGGCGCAGTGTGTTGGACGCTGGACTACTGATCGTGGGTTCGAATCCAACGCTCATCGCATTGCTTGTATCCTTGGGCAAGACTCTTTACTTATGTTTGCCTCTCTTCACCCAGGTGTACAAATGGGTAGTTGGTAATCAAGGCACAACTTTGCGCACAGCAAAAATTCCGTTTATCATTTTAAGAAAATAAAAAAAGGGAAGGGTAAATTTAATGTCACTCTTTCCTGGTATTTCAATACTTTTTTGAATCTTAATTGAATTCTTACCAAGATTCAAAAATATTCTTACCAAGAAAATAATTCTTGAAACAATTGAAATTAAATGTTATCTTTGTTATTATTTGTCGCCTTTGTGGAAGGAAGGGGTCTTTATTACCAGAGACCCACTGAAAAAATTGAGGTAATAAAACAAGGGTAAACCTCCAAATAAAGTTGATACAGAACACAAGATGACACTTTTGTAAATAATCTGTAAATATTTTATGGTAAACGATGAATGATTCTTGAAAATAATCAAATATCAAAACGTCGAATTCTCACTTCATAGCTACCTTCGTTTATGGTATACAATGTTTTAATAAATCCCAATCATTGATTGGTCAATGAAGCGTGAAACGTTTATTAGTTACGTAGTCTTACGTCATATCACGAGAAACGGATTAAACTTTTAGTGACACCAGAATTACCATGCTTACCTTTTGACAATAGGAAACAATAAATCAAGGTCTCATGCGTGCATTTAAATACAGTACTGTATACTGTAATGTAGAATTTTAGCCTATATTTAATAATTGCACGGATCCGGTTGTCTACCACATTCATTGTGTCTCCATATAAGCCCTTTGAAACAAATTTAAATTTGGTACAGCCATGTTGAAGAACCTAACAAAATTTACTGTTGTGAGGGACTAAGTAGTGCATATGAAACACCATTTTTCTGCTGAAAACTGATTACAGTGGTACAATTTTGTTTAAATTTGATTAATGAGTAGAGCCACTATTACGGGGACACCTTCGTATCTAACCGACCAAAAACATACACCTACCATCTTCATCTTCCTATCTATAATAACGCGGAACATCAATTAATAATCAATATAGATTTTGACACACATCTACACTAACGCTGTATAACCAATATTTCAATCTTCTATCGACTAAAGTCCGAAGTATAGTCGTTATCTCGGGACCATTCTATAGTCACCACCAGGTAGGCTTACTTCATCAAGGTTTCTATAAATTAATTATAGGAGTGTGTCCCCAGTGATTGACCGGCCATAGTGTTAGTACATCATTTCATCTTAATAGTTTTACGGGAAATTTTCAAAAGACAAAGATGGTTGGTGAATACCAGAACACAATATAAATGTTGGCAAAATATGAAAGATTGTGGGCGCTGTGCTTTGGAAAAAGAGATGACGAAGTGACTATTTTTTAACAGGTTTTTAATTTACCTCTCATAGCGCCCTCAACTTGTCAGATACGTCATCTATATGTAAAAACATTAGCATTTTTGTGTTTCATTCTTATAGATTGCTACAACCTGGCCTAATTAAACTTTCTTTAAACATAGACAAAATTGTATCGAACAAAAACACGTCGTACAAACTGCGTCACATAAAATCAACTTACAAATAAACACTTCCCGGAAAAAAACTCAGTAGGCTTACAGAAAAATTGGTTATAGAGAAATTCAAGTCAAAACAATAATCTAAGGTACCTATAAATATCTACGTAAAAAAGTACCGAATTAAAAAAGAAATGTAAAGCAAGTAAAGAAACTCTCCAAAATTCACAACACATACTTTAATCGGTTTATATGAAAAATTGATTGCCAATTCAAGATTCTCATTTTATTTAAAAATACAATTAGAATATTATAAAAAGTAAGACATTGTAAATTTGGGTACAAAATGTTGCAGATAATAATATAAGTTATATAACAGCATGCATCTCCTATAGTATACTAAGTTATTTTACAAGCGAACTTAGTTAACACTAAATAACTACAACAACATTAATCGTAAAAACCAATACAAAAATAGTAGGTATGTATAAAAGCAAGACGGTGTAACTAATAAACCCTTTACTTTTATTTATTAATAAATCAATAATAATAATTATTATTATTTATTGAAGAGATCATTTGAAGTGTAATCGAATTGAGGTTTAATTTTTCATAATTAGGCCTATATTGTATTTTTTTTATAAATATTGAAATACTGTTTTTGGTCTTTTCGGTGTCTAACCAATATGCTTATTAGGAAGCACACTACCTGTATACTACTTTGAAAGTCATATTCTTCAATTCAAATTCATTTCGTAAAGATGCAATCTGCTGTACTCTCTCTCCATGAAAGTGCTTATAACACGATTGGTATTAATTTTTCATAAATTCATGTTGTAGTTTTTTGTTATAAACTATAATTGAAATACTGTTTTATTTTTGTATTTTCAGTGTCACACACTAACACTACTTTGAAAGTCCTATTCTTTATTTCCATTTAATTTCGCATGAACACTGTCTGTGGAAATCCGCGCCGTCCCTGCATGAAACTATTAAGCATTTATAGAATACGGATTGTTATCCGTAGTATTATTTTCATTATCCGTCGTAGAATTACAACATCGGTAAAGACGAGAAAAACAGCGTCTCAGTGCGCCTCTTTCTTCTATTTTATTGGGTTGTCGTGCCTGTATTTTAAATTCATTTCGTCGTTCTCTTTGGTATGTCTGCCACTCATTTTTCACTCGCATGTTACAAGCTAGACACACTTTGATGTTCTTGTTTTTTAACTCCATCTTGCCTAGGTACTTATGCAGGGGAACTAAGTAAAAGAACAATAATAATAATTAAGTAATGTATACAATAAATAACCAGACTAACTATACTAACCAAACGTATTTATACTGAATGACACTTTCAGTGCTAAATAGGGAACATCAACAATATAATAGAATTAACAGAAATTGAAACAGCTATTAACATTAGTACACAGTAATACAGAGGCCAACTATAAATATAATGATGGCGCTAGTTGTTGTCCGTTATGCTTGATTAATTAATAGAATGACGTAATGTGCAAAACGAGCTTGTAAACAAGAGCATTAAAAAAGTAGTGCTTATGACTTTTTCGTAGTGTTAGACCTATGCTATTTAAAGAAGTTCGTTCTGCTTTCGGAAAATAAGTGTGGTTTAACAATGTGGTTGTAAAATATAACAAAGTTTAAACCCGGAGTTAACCCTTTAAGTGTATACAGAACAAGTAAAAGTCTCAATAACTGAAAACAAGACTAAGGCGTACGTATGCTTACTTCTTCTTGGCGTATATATAACAGTCTAAGCCTACTTACATATAATTGTTTCTTGAGATACATGCATAGAGTGCTTGTTACAGAAGTGGTTTTCGCAAAGCCGGCAATGATTGCTGGAACGTAAACACAGTCTTCTCTTACAGGTATTAGTGTGACAGCGAAGCTGTCGCTTTTCGATGAATCCAAAGCGACCACATCCTTTGTTTTCTAGATAATTGAAAAAGTTAGCCATGTTAATTAACCAATCCAGCCTATATTTTGTAGTTTGTTTATGTTTTTTTTCCTTTGAATGTGTAGTTTTTTTTGTAGATATTTGCATCCTTTATTAGACTTATTGAACACAATTTATTATTTATATATAGGCCTATAGAATCGTCTCCCACGATCAAAGACGACTAAATGGACATTTTGTTTCAGTAAGATATTTAGGTCTAAGAGGGACCTTTTCAGATTTTCCATTTTAGACATGAAAGGCGAGGATTAATTAGACCTAGATCTTGTGGAAAGCGTCCAATTTATTAGTGTTTTGGCATTAGAAGTACAATTCCCCAATCAGATGCCATGAATCTAAATACATTGGTAATATTTAATAAACTTACTTTTTGCTTTTGGCTGTGCTTCCATTATTTGTAATAACTTGTCTAAGTTGTGATGATGGTTAGGTTGTGAATGAGGAGGCGCCATCGTTTTAAATGGATTTACTTCCTAAATTATTAGATATATCATACATGTCCCACATTAATAATAACAACGGTAGATTTCTAAATCCCTGTCTACACTATCAAACTTTATGTGACAAAATGTGATGTGATGATCACTACCATATTTAAGCATATCACTACCATATTTGGGCACATCACACGTTTTGTCAAACTAGTGTAGGCAGAGCATTAGAATCAAACGGATTTATGTCTCAATTCTGACCTTCATTAATCATTATATTAACTATAAGACTTGTATTCGTCAGTTTGACCAATGTACGAAAGCCTAATTCTGCCACATGAGTTGAAATATTAACCGAAAGTATGTCGACATTTTGACGTACCATGTGACAGGAGTATGTTTTCGTACAAACGCTATAGGTTATCCGTGTATGTACATTTTATTACACTGCAATAATTACATACCCAAACATCCGATCGTTCGTTCTGCATCAAGAAAGTTCCGTGTGTAAGTCAAAGAACGCCAGATGTGACACGCCTCCACGGATCAAGTCTATAATAACAATAGTATTATTATTATTAAGTATACATCGCAACATGCAGCTACAATCTTAATAGAAAATACTGTACCGCAATAAAAACAATATAAAAACATGTTAGGCATCACCAGTGTAATTATAACCTGTATTTGATTCTATTTGAGACTATATGATGGCGTTTATACAGTAGCTACCAGATTCAGATAACTATTAAGCCACAATACAACCAATGTAACTCACCGTGTTTCTTGATGAGATGTACCAAGACATATGAAATTGCTGCACACTTTATAGCCTATACCGGTAACATAGGTATTTCCCACATGCTAATAATAACATCATATGATGATGTGTTCATTAATGTATAGTATTAATTACCTTTTTGAAAGTAAACAACTACCTTGTTTATTTCACAAAAGGATAGTGATTGTGTAAGTCAATGTCAAATTTGTTTTTCATATTGGTTTATTTATATGTTTATTTTCTATTTTCTAGGTAGGCTGAGTTGTAAAATTAGTTGCTTCTACACCGTGAAAAAAACTCCATGGTTTGGATGTGTGACGCCTACATTCTCCTCGGCGATAAGAACTTGAAAACAAAGAGGTCAGTACAATGATTGTACTAAATAAAAATACATTAGCATATTTACTTAAGTTATTCTAAAAATTGACTTTAAAATGTTTTTTCCCAAAAACAAGAAAAATGAAGATTAATTAAATCAGACTTTGAATAGTTTATTTTGTAGTTTTAATAAAGTTAATCGATTCTGTAGAAAAAATACTGAAAAAAATAATGTTTTCACTTATAAAATGACAAAATAAATGGTTAAATTCAACCAAAAACCCATTGGCTGCCAATATTTGATTGAAATCTTCTAAATTCGTTTCTTCAGGTAAATATTTTTTTTTAGATCTAATTTTTGCTGAAACTGACTATGAGTAAACATAGGCCTAACTATTATGTAACAAATGCCATATTCACCCAAATAATAAAGAATTATTTTTTAGGGGGACAATATATCTCAAAAGTTTGATAAATCAGACACTTGATCCGGTTTCATTTATTTTTCGATTACAACATAAATCAAACTTTCTTTAATGGGGTTCTTTGAAGAGGCAAAACTCGTAAACAAAATGGAAATTTGTGTATGTTAAAAATACTCGTTTTATGTCACGTGCCCTCTCCACGTTGGCCTCCATAGCTTCATGATGATGTAATGGTTAGCAGGAACTGCAGTTGAAACTAGATATTAGCATGTTACCTTTAACATACTTTCTATATTATATACAGTATATTATTAAGGCAATTAACTTCCATAGGCCAAACTATCAGTATCGATCATAAACACGTAGGCATACGTTGTGTAATGTTACCATCATAATCATAGTTATAAATAACCAACGTTGTCGAATATTATTGTAGTTAATCAAATGATTTTTCGGCCATATTATCTTCAGTTTTAAGAATATGGAAATAAAACGCGTGATTAAGAGAAAACATAGAATACAACACCAATAACGATATTTTTTTTTATAATGGCATCACTTCTTTCTGTTCTATTATTTCACATCACTTAGTTAACCTGTAATATCATTTTTCTATGTTCGAATTCATCTTGTATTTCCGTCTATTTTAAAGATGTATTGTCCCTTAAAACAGAAAAAAAAAGAAGGTCAAAATATTCTAAATTTAAATTGGCCGTATCAAAGTAATATTAAAGTTATTCACTAAGTCGAAAATTCGAGCCAAAAACAACAAGTTTACGTAAAAACAGGTAAATTAATTTGATTGCATTTGTCTGGAAAATCGTCGCGATCGAGGTAAACAAAGTTCAAACCACGAGTATGCATTATCCATGATGCTAATCAGGATTGTTTACAACTCGTCATGGTTGAGAAGGTGTTTTCACACAGATCGCGAGGAAGTTTTATGATTTTGCATACAGAGTTGCCAAACAAGCGCGTTGCATTATGAGATATGTTTTGATCGAAACTGTGACTGGAAGTCAAAATTATTTTTTGAACAAAAAAACCTCTGTATTTCAGTTAAATAATTTGTTTTGGTGAAAGTTAATAACTATATGATAGTTCAAAATAACCTACTTTTTTTCGAAATATTTTGTAAAAAATGTTTTTGGAATTAGTCTAAGGGACAATACATCTTTAAAGAAGTATATTTTTTATCTTAAGTAGTTTGATATTAAGATTTTAACCAGCCCGACGATGATTCGCTGTTGTTATGGAATGAAATAAACAAATAAATACAAATGTATATATGCATAAAAATGTGTACAAATTACAATGTTAAAGGAACAATATAAAGGGAAACATAAATTGGACGAACAAACAATATATGCCAGGTTCGATACGTGCCTGTCAATTTAAACATCTTTTAAAAAATCATTCAACGACGTCGATGGTACAGTATTTACGATACCGTATAGTTATGTATGATACATAAATTTGTAATAACGTAGCATTGATTTTTATGATTATTAAACATTTTAAATTAATTTCACGTATGAAAAATTCACCAAACTTTAAATTTTGATTCTGTCCGTGTATGAAACTATCAAACGTTTGTAGCGTATGTGGTGTCGTCCCTATAATCGTACTCCGTAGAATTGCAACAACAACAACAGCAACAGTAAAAACACCGGCATACGCATATTACACATTTTTCTCGTGAAGTGAGACCATCAGAGACATCGCCTTTCAGTCGATCTAAATCGGTTCTGTACTCTTCGAAATTTCTCCCGCCTTCTTGAACAAGGATATGTCTGAAATAAAGAGATTCTTAGAGAGTGAATTAGGCGAGAGTGAGGTGATACGAACAGGACAGGGAAAATGGCCGCCGTCTTTTTTCAAAAATATTTACTATATCAAATATGTAAATCAGAACATGTATTTTTGAGATTTTTTTTCATAAAACTAACTATTTTGCGAATTGTAATTGCTCCAGGCTATCTGATTGGTCGATTTGATGCAACCATATTGATTGGCTTATTTTATATAGATGACTTTTGTCTATATTTTTTTTATCTTTATGATAATAATATTTGTTTTGTTCTAAAGGGTCTTACGACTACAGACAATTACTTGTCTCTGTAAAATCCCTGTAATGTAAATATTTATATTGCTGAATAAATGTGAATGAATTGAACTTGTCAGTTAGACCCTATCTATAATACTGAGCGCTAAAGAATCGAGTGCCCTCTCATTTTGGAAAGTTTTTAGAGCTGTGTTTTACTCATATTTTGGGAAAGTAACACTGTGTTTATTACATATCCTTTTTATCTACATTATGATATTCTTGTCTAATTGTTGATATGTTTTACTTTGATTTTATTTTTAAAGACCTTTTTGAAACAAAGGTTTAATGGTTACTGTGTATCCATCGCATGCTCTGCGGTAATACAAAACGGTGTTGCCAATTATAGCGTTTGGGCGTTAGGTATAATAGGTTATACAGTATTTATATTTACATATTGATTTTCAGAAAATTCGATATATTGGTGACGTCGCAAATTCTTATTGAAATCTCTTTACCTTCAATATAGACCGAAAGCACACGCCTCTATTGCTCTATTTATTTCGCATAATGTATCTATTGTAACAAGTATACTAACTTACAAAGTTTCATCATATTCGTCGAGAATGGAATCAATACGGTCGCGCATTTGATGTAAGCGTTTTTTCTGATACAGCCTCGTTCTTTCTCTGAAAAGATATTAGTCATCGTCGTTTAATTGTGGGTTGTTAAAATTCGTATAAAAGTACCAAAATATTATTAATTTACATGATTATTATCAATGTTTAACCTTTAAATTAAAAAATAAACAAAAGTCTTAAAATAAATTTGTCATATCCGCAAACCTGACCTTGCCACGTGTATACAGAAATATCATCAAAGCTCTACTCTCTGTATTTAGTAATTTATTGAGAGCCATACATCTTCCTCGTTGTATCCTATAATGTGTTTCTATTTTAATTTACTTCCATATTTAAAATGAGTATAGGCCTGGCAGCGATTTGTTTTCGTACATAAGTTGGGAACCCTTTATGTGAAAGATAGTCGAACTACTTCCTAAATATAACTACACCTAACCCTCTAAATAATCTCTCTCTCGCTATAAAGTAAAAAGAAGGTGCACATGGGGTTCGAACCCCATACATCGACATGTAAAGTCCATCGTCTAATCCACTTGACTTCACAGACGGCTCGACAAAATGCGTTTGTATTAGCGAATTGTAATTAGCTCAATTCTTACGTCACACCTTATGGATATGACTAATAAATATTCATTTATGTGTTGTGACGTTTCACAAGGGGTCCCATACTAATGTACGAAAAGAAATATTGCGGCCTGGCACTAATGGATATGACAACTTTACTCCACACACCAATTCTATGGTTTTTTTTTTATTCTGTATAATTATTTACCTTACTTCTCTAACAGCAGTATTGTAATTTTGTATTCGATATTCAGCCTTTTGTTTTAAGGCATCAAGTTTCTGGGAAAATAAAAGTATTTTCGGTTTAGCTTTCAAATTACTACTTGCTTACATACACTTCATATAAGAAGTACAATATATGTTGGGTGTCTAGAAAACTCAGATCTAGAAAACTCAGATCTCAAATATATCTGAGTTTCTAGATCTAGAAAACTCAGATATCTGAGTTTTCTAGACTACACAGTAATCAGTTTTAATAATACTCTAGTATTTCAAATGACCTACCTTCTGATTAATAATGGAATGATCCAAATGACCTACCAACCAATCATTTGATAATCTGAGTTTTCTAGTTCCGCTGGAACTAGAAAAGTCAGATATTGATATCCGAGTTTTCTAGATCTAGAAAACTCAGATATACCTGAGATCTGAGTTTTCTAGATCTGAGTTTTCTATCTATCTATCTATCTATCTAGGCATAGTTCATCCATATGTTGAATGAAGCCCTCCTCATAACATTTCCATTTCTGCCTTATTCTTGCTGTCCTAGTCCATGCAGCTGTTCCAATGTATGTTGTTAGATCATCTCTCCACCTTCTTTTCTGTCTTCCTCTTTTCCTCTTTCTTACCCTCGGTTGCCATTCTGTTAATCTGTATGTCCATCTATTATCTTGAAATCTTGCCACGTGCCCAGCCCATCTCCATTTTGACTGTCTTACTTTCTCCGTTATATCTGTAACACCTGTCTTTTTTCTGATGATTGTATGATTTAACCTGTCTGGAAGCGATAAGTTCATCATCTTTCTTTCCATTGCTCTTTGAGTAGTTGTAAGTTTCTGTTCAAGTTCCTTTGTTATTGCCCATGTCTCTGAACCATATGTCATAGTTGTTCTCAGTGACATTGGTATATTTGTGTCGGTCAGCATGTGTTTGTGTCTGCCAAAATTCATCCATCCTGCTTTTATTCTTAACAGAACTTCCTCCTTCGTGGTGTCTTCCATTTTCAGTGTTTTTCCTAGATATTTATATTCTTTCACTTTCTCTAGTTTCCGGCCCTCTATTTCAATGTCTTCCTGTGTGTCAAAGTTAGTCATGTATTTTGTTTTGTCTTTGTGCATAGTTAGTCCGATTGATGTACTCTCCTTATTCAGACTTGAGAGCTGATTTTTCATATCTGCAACTGATGTTGAAATCAAGGCCACGCCATCAGCAAAACGGAGGTCTGTAAGCATTTCTCCATCAATAGTTATTCCTCCATTAAGCTGAGCCTTTTTGAATACTTCTTCGATGGTTGCTGTGAATATCTTTGGAGACAGAGTATCACCTTGTCGTACCCCTCTCTGTATATGAACCTCTCTTGATATATCATTATCAATATGGATTCTGGCTATTGCATCAGTGTAGATATCTTCTATGATTCTGACATAACCTTCGTCAACATTTATTTTTCGGAGCGCTTCAAACATATCAAAATGTTCAATAGAATCAAATGCCTTTTGGTAATCCACAAAGCGAAGACAGAGTTTTAGTTGGTATTCACTTGCCTTTTCAATTAGCTGGTTTATTGCTTGTAGATCTATTGTCGAGTACCCTGCTCTGAAACCTGCTTGCTCTCTAGGTTGGTTGTTGTCTAATACATCTTTTATTCTGTTATGGATTATTTTAGTGAAGATTTTGTACAGATGAGACAAGAGGCTAATGGGACGGTAGTTTTTGACATCTGCTTTCGTCCCCTTTCTTAAACATAAGAATGATCTTAACTTCTTTCCATGCCCTTGGTATCTTCTGTAGCACTAAGATTTGGTTGAAAAGTTTTATTAGCTGTTGGATTGTCTCCTCCCTCTCCTTGCTTGATGATGCCGCTTGTAAGTTCATCGTTTCCCGGTGCTTTGTTATCCTCCTTCATGCTCTTTAATGCTTCCTCCACTTCGTTTTCCAGTCTGCACAAATATCTAGCAGTTCAGATCTCTTCCATCTTTTTTCTTTAGTTTACTCATTCTAGATTTTTTGCATTGCTTCTTTTGTATTGTCTTTGGCCCCCTTCCTCTTTCCAGTGATTCTAAGATTAGTTTAGCAGTTCTCCGCCTCTTTCTTTGTCTGTGCTTCTTCTCCACTATTTTCATTACTTTAGCATATTCCACCTTTTTATGTACATACATTGTTTCTTTTAATCTAAGTTCTTTCCTTCTTTGATCTAATTCCTCTATTTCTTTATCCTCCTCCGATCTTTGGACCTTTATTTTTTCTGCTGGAGCTACAGCTCTGGCTTCTTCTAAGATAATGGTTGTCACCATATTACATTGCTCATCAATATACAACTCTTCCAACTCCAAACCGGCAAAGCGGTTGTTTATTTTCAGTTGAAATTCCTCTCTATTCTCTTTCAACTTCATGATGTTAATTCTTCTCTTCCCCTTCTTTTTATTTTGGATGAACTTCAGCCTGGCTATTCTTTTGTTGATTTTGAGAGTTGCCCTGACCATTCAATTGTCACTTGCAATATCTACACTGGTTATTACTTCACAATTCTGAATTATTCCCCGCTGGTTGCTTAGTATGTAGTCAATCTGATTTTTGTGTTTTCCGCTGGGACTCTCCCAAGTCCAGTACCTAGTCTTGTGTTTTTTGAAATAAGTATTTGCCACATTTAGGTTGTGTTCCATTGCAAATTCTACCATTCTAACTCCTCTCTTGTTCCTTTCTCCTAATCCAAATGTTCTCATTATGTTTTCTTCCCCTTCGTCTCTTTGTCCAATTTTAGCATTGAAGTCACCAATTAGTATTGTATATGTACTTGAAAAATCTGTCATGAACTTGTTGATGTCTTCATACAATTCCTCTACCACTGCATCAACATAATCACTTGTGGGAGCATAAACTTGTATGATGCACATTTCAGTATTTCCTGTCAGTTGTACTATCATGTAAGCTACCCTATTAGAGACACTTTTTACTTCTTTGACATAGTCTCTAATTTCGTATGAATCAGGAATCCTTTTGCATTTTTGTCCTGTTCTGTTTTGCCCCTGTTGTAAAACCATACACCTCCCTCAAGTTCAGTTAATCCTTCACCATGTATCTTGGTTTCTACTAGCCCAATGACATCCCATTTGAATCCTTCTAGTTCTTGTATTAGGCGTTCGATATTTTCCTCGTTTCTCAAAGTTCTGACAGTATAAGTGCATATAGGCCTATTGATTTCAGTTTTCCCGTTGTGACCAGATTTATTACATTCATCAATTTCACAGCTTCCCGAAGGCTTTGACTGCAAAACATCATACGAAGAAGAAGCTTCTTCAATGCTTTTACTGGTCGAATTGCAACTAATGTTGCGCCCGTTATGGCCATGGGGTCTACGGCCTCCTTTATAACCTTTCTCCATATTTGTTATGTGGGTTTTTTGCCATATACTGACGCGCTGACAGGGCGTGTTGTCAGTAGGGGAAGCGACTACTAATCAAGATAAGATGGAATAGTAGTAGTCCTTCCACCGGTGCTCGACGCTGGCTGTACCGTCTACGGCATTACGATGGCAATTTGAAGATCTTAATCAAAATTGGCCAGACTTCTGAGTTTTCTAGACATCCGTAAATGTTGTATTGCATCAATTCAAGAAAATATCGAGAATGGTTTGTGCATACATATAAATTAGCGCCCTCAACGGTTTATTATGATTCTACACCCAATAAAATAAAAACGCAATTTTGTCTATCGCCACTTTGTTTAATCATACGGTTAATTACTGAGCATTGTATTACCTGTATGCTAACTCCATCTGGTATGTCTATGCTGTACAGCAGCCATTCTTCTTTGACTCGTTCATTACAAGCCTGACACACCTTGATGTTCTTATTGTTTAAATTTCCTTGACCCTTTTGTCTGTGCAGTGTATCTGTATTTAAAAACAAAAAATGAAATGCATACAATACATTACAATCAGTCATTTAAACAATAAGTAATACACACACATGGTTTTGATATTAAAAATGACACTTTGTAATGGATATGAACGATCCTAGAAGACTATACCTGGCGTAATTACTGAAGACAAATTGTAACAAAAATACAATACAGGAATTCAATAAGATATACTGTATATATATTTTAATTAATGCTAAAAATTATGTTTTAAAAATTCTGTCTTTATATATTTGATTGGATTTCGGCTTGGTCAACATAATACTTTTGTTTTAAGTCTAATTTAAAAGAAAAACATACCTACTATTCTTTCCGGAACATGCATAAAACATTCGTCACAGACGATGTTTTTACAAAGTCGACAATGGTGACCAGGATTGAAATGAAATGTACTGTCGCAGGCATTAGTGTGACAGCCGCGGGTTCGTTTTGGAAAGAATCTTCTAACCCTTTTAGTCCAATTTTCTAAGAAGTTGAGACAGAAAATCGGTTTTTAGCATATCTATTTATATTATTGCGTTTTTCTACTTTGATTTGCATTTATAGTTGTTACGTTTGAAATAAGTATACTGTTCACAAATTTAGAAAAAAATATTGAATACATTCAAATGAAAACGCCGACTGTCTTGCAATTATGTAGAAAACTAATTAACGTTAATTAAACGTGGAATTAGAAATTATTATTATGTCATATGTAAATAAATAATAGAAAGAATGAAGATAAATAAAAATGTACATGCTTGCGTTATTACACTATGGACGAATAGTTATATTTGTAGATACAGTGCCGATGCTGTCCATGATGTCCATCATTAACTTACTTCTTTCTGGTTGTGTTTCTATTATTGTTAATAACTTTTCTAAGTTGTGATAGCAGTCGATAGGCTCTTGATGAGGATGAGGTGCTAGGCCTATTGTTTCAAACGGATTTATTTCTAAATCCTGATATAAAATGTTTAAAAAATAAGTGCATGGTAAATGATACAGTAGTACAAATATTCGATGTTTGTTAGGTTAAATAGAATATTTAAATATTTTAAAGAATGAACATTTTCTCTCCATTTAACAAATGCATTTAATGTAAAACCGGTGTCACTAGGCTACAGTAGGCTAAGGTAAGTAAGTGATACAATTATCTATTTGTTGTTCAATTTTACAAAAGCTAGAAACATTGAATAATATCACTGTTGATTGCGACGAAATGCCACGTGCTATGAAATCAACCAATCAAATGGCAAGGAAAAATTGGGTGAGTTATTATTGTGTACGCCTTATAAAATAGCCAGGCTTCTATTATCGACAAGAGCATGTAATTCAATGTAGACTAAGCTACCATTTCTAACAATAACAACCGTATGTTCTTTGTACTCGGTATTCAAAACAGGTCATTCCATGAGTCTCACTCTCTTGAATTAGCATACTTACGACCGTTTGTATTTTAGACATAGGCCTATTTAAGGTCACTCAACAAATTGCTGAAACCATTGTTTATAATGGTATAAAGCATATTTAATAAAAACAACTAAAAACGACTGATAGCTTACCATGGTTGTTGATTTGATGTAGCAATAATATAGCAATTGTGATCCTATTTATATTTGATGTTCTAGACTTTCCACATGACTGGTTAATGATAACGAGTATTTAAATGAGGTACAAAGATCGATTAATGATACAGTGCTAGTATAAACATTTAAGAAAAACAAACAAAAATCTTGGTGTTTGGTGTGTTTTAATGTGTAATGTATTGTATCCTGTTGGGTTTGTTGTGTCTTTGTAAACTAAGCAAGCGAAGCGTATATTGGGCATGTGCCACGGATATGGTTCTTTTTTTTAATCCCTCACTAGCGTACCACCCCAGCCAGTCCCAGATCAAGGAATCCGATTTGGCCAGGTCATTGGCTGTGACGTAACCACAGGCCATAATATAAATTGAAAATTTAAGTTTGGGAACTGCTGCCTAGCAATATATCAAAAACATTTAGAACCATTATGGACCTATAAATGGTTCCATGGTACCACTATAATAACCAACCAGTCCCAGATCAAGGAATCCGATTTGGCCAGGTGATTGGCTGTGACGTAACCACAGGCCATAATTTAAATTGAAAATTTATGTTTGGAAACTACTGCCTAGCAATATATCAAAAACATTTAGAACCACTATGGACCTATAAATAGTTGCATGGTACCACTATAATAACCAACCAGTCCCAGATCAAGGAATCCGATTTGGCCAGGTGATTGGCTGTGACGTAACCACAGGCCAAAATATAAATTGAAAATTTAAAATAGTTCCATGGTACCACTATAATAACCCTAGTTGGTTTATTGAAATACTGATGTTATAAAGCTCCTCGATTGTGAAAACAAGTGTGAAAACACAGTCAAAACAGTTTTGTGTTACGTCATCTCACGTGACACAATAACACCTACTTCTACAACAAAGACTGGAAATTCCTATATTAAGCCTGAGCTATTTATATATATATAGTATGTCAAAAAGTTTTTTTGTTGTAAAATACAATCACCGTATTAATAAAATGCAAGATTTTAAAAAAATAAAAATTTGACAAAGCTGACCATCGGTCGGTTTGTGCTTATGACAGGAGGAGATTGCATTATATTTCTTAAGTGAAATTCTTAGCTTTTACCCATTAGCTAATTCCCTATCGTATTAAATATTCTTTATACCTTACAGTACTATATGCGGAATTAGGTTTACTCAAAACTTCTTTTGTAACTCAGTACATTGATATTCTAATAAAGTATTGTAGTCTCTTTATAAAATATTTCCTGTAGGGTATGTACAGTATATAAATGTTAAGTAAAGTATCAAGTAAAATATTAGATGTGCCTTTTCTGCAGTACCAATAGGACATTCCCGGTTCAACATAAAGGTTCGTATAATATGTGTGTATGTACGTGATTTGTAGATATTCATATTCTTATCATTGTTTCAATGATTATCACTTTGATGTTTACGTGGTTTTAGCCTGGAAGAGTTCTCGTTGAATAAATAGGATATAACCGCTCTAAAGTAAAGTGTAATGTAATGTTTTTTTTTTAATATTTAACAGTAAGCTATAAAAGCACCGAAAGTACAGAATTCGTCATCAATTCCCTTCCTCGACTCAGTTTTGGTAGTAGTCGTTCGGCGAGTACGAAAAATCAATTGCAATTTAAGCCCTGTTTACGTTATCAAACTAGTTTGACAAAAAAGTGTGATGTGCCCAAATATGGTAGTGGTATGCTTAAATGTGGTAGTGATATGACATCATGTCCATATGGCGCATCACATTGTTTTGCCACATACAGTTTGATAGTGTGCAGAGTTTAACGTACGAAAAAAATGCAATGGATCTGTCATGTGATAAAGAGCTGAGCTTTATGCCGGTAGACAGGAAAATCTAAAAAAGTATATTCACATTAAATCTGTTTTGTAAGATGTGGTTAATAAAATAGTGCATTCTTATTGCTGCGTAGCAGCAAATTCATATGCCACAGATATGGTTCTTTTTTTTTAATCCCACACAAGCGATCTGCCTCTCTTTCAAAATGAACCGGAGCTGCGACTGGTCGTTACGTACCACCCCAGCCAGTCCCAGATCAAGGAGTTCCGTTTGGCCAGGTGATTGGCTGTGACGTAACCACAGGCCATAATTTAAATTGAAAATTTAAATTTGGAAGCTGCTGCCTAGCCATATATCAAAAACATTTAGAACCACTATGGACCTATAAATAGTTCCATGGTATCACTATAATAACCCTAGTTGGTTTATTGAAATACAGATGTTATATAGCTCCTCGATTGTGAAAACACAGTCAATACAGTATTGTGTTACGTTATCTCACGTGACAAAATAACACCTACCTTTACAACAAGGCAATACTGTACAAAACAAAAATATAATCATAAACTAAACTACAGTATATGTACATATTCCACACACATACTACTAGTATATAGGCCTACTACCTCTAGGAAAAACGATGCAACATTAGAAGTTAATAGCATACATTGCCTGTTAATATTTTGTATCAATATTAAAATAGAATTATGAAAATCTGACTTGTAGTTTTCGAAATATAGGGTCCAAAACATCGCCGAAAATAATCGTTTTTAGTCACAAATTAAGTAAATAATTGCGCCCTTAGTAAGACATATAGCAGTCCTCAGAGACAACGGCACATGTGAGAAATTCTTCCGCAGACTGTTGATTCGCGTCAACCAATCAAAGGGTGAGAATCCAAAATCGTACAACCGTGAGCCCTCATAGACTCTCTTTTCCCAGACGTTTTTTGGGTCCAGCGGCTTGGACCTATCAAATAGTCGAGTTTGGAAAATATTAAAACTGTCAGCCTTAGATATATAGCTTTCGCGTTGATAAAGTTTCTTATTGATTATGTCCTCTGGGGTTTTAGCTGGCTAAAGCCGCGGCGCGAAAAATAGAAGCGAGTAAACTTAAACCTAACAAATACTGTATATTTTGTAAAAACTGTGTTGCCCTCCTCGTTTAAATTTGGAACATAATTCTAGTCATTTTTATAATTAATTTGTTACGTATGTAACATAGGCCTACCGTACTGTATGTATGCAGTATTTCTTGTTAAACTAGTCGTACTATTCCTAATTTACTGTCACAAATAACTATGGGTATTGATATTATAATATAGGTTTTGTAGTTTGTACACTTTAAGACAAAGGGTTAACCTTTAAATGGAATTAGATCGGTATGTAAAAGTATAGTATGTTCTCAGTGACATATTCAACAAACAAGGTTCATAATCGATATGTCTATCTCCATTGAAATAAAACATATGGAACCATATCAATGTGACATAGGCCTACGTGATTTAGTTCTAAAAATGTAATTAGATATATGCTTATATATATATTTGTGTGCAGTATAGTACAGTAGGCCTGTGGGGGCCAGCACTATTATAACCTGGTCGTTGAGATTCTTTGAAACCAAGTAGGCCTACAGTAATGTTTTGTCTTCTAAACAATACTTAATTAATAGGCGTCAACATATTTGTTTACTTTGTTCTAATAATTATCTTATTTTCTTTTTAACTTTCGACGCGAGCTACTTTGGTAGTGCATTGTTTTTTTTTTCTTTTTATCATAATTAACCTTAATAAAACGCACACTTAAGACAAGAAATTACCTGGTTTATTGTTTTTAAAGTTATATATATATATATGCATTATAATTTTTACAAAACTTGAAAAAAAAAACATCGAGAGAAAAAGAGTACAGTAACTCCAATCCGGCTGCACTGCGAACGTGCATCAGAAAACAGTGTGTTTTGCAAGTATGACGTCATGAGCTCAGGCATGCATCATGAATATTCATGATATATGCACGCCCTCTATAGTTTCTGCCTTAACCTAATAGGAAAACAAAATTCTTTAATTGGTTTGTCTTTAAAATTGTATTTCAGATTAAACTCAGTGAATATGGTGATTTGGTAAAATTTCGCTTCGATCAAGGTGAAGTTACCCTCAGTAAGATAAATCTTATTTGCTTTTATTTGTTTTGTATTTACTTATATCTTTGTTTATAAATTGTGCTTGATGGTAGTTTTATCCCGATCTATTTTACTCGTTTTATTTTGATTATTAGATCGATGGTCATAATATCGTAAGCTTAACTAATTAAATGAGATGGCGACTGAAATTGACATACAACAGCAGGTTGTTGAACATCTGCAACTACATGACTACTATCCTAAAAAACTAACTCGGGAAGAAGTACTTGTAGTTTCTAAAAGTGTGATTACACCAGATGAACTCAGCGATCCTGGCAAAATACCCTGGTATATTTTACAAAATCTGCTAATGTGCAAATATGAGGGAAGATGCTATGATTTAGATCAAAATCAATCACTTTCTAGTGCTGCTGCATTTTCAATGTCTTCTTTTCTACAAGACTATTCGGAAGACGTAGATCATTGTAACGAAGTAAGTCCACTAGATGCACTAGTGGCTATTTTCTTGTGCTGTGACAATTTCTTAAGGCAAACCTTAATTGAAAAATTGTCCATTTGTCAGTTGGCTATTCCGTTACTGATACCAGTTAAAGACGAACAATGGGAGATGCTTGTCTGGGGCACAGCTACAATTAGAAAGAAGTGGAAAATAAGTTCAGGTTTTTCTTGTGAAAAGTTTATGACCGCTCACGAACTTCCTATTGTGTCTGCTCTTCGCATAGGTAGACCTCGAATGTCAAAATCTAAAATTGTCAACTGTATCATAAATGAGCAAAGACATGATATTTTCTTTCATTCAGAATGCAAAGGAGGTCATTTACAAAGAAATCTGTCAGAGGGATTATTAGAAATGACATGGTACCTTCCAAACGAGACAAATAAGAATACTTTTTCAGATGCACTTACGTTTATAAATCTACGAGGAAATTCATCAGATTTCCGATCTCAGACACAATTTTTGTCTGAGATATCACTGGTCACTATTGCATTTGTGTCATCTGATGATTTTAAAGAACATGATGCAGTGTTACTGAAAACATTGTACGAGCAAAATGGTCTTGTTATTTTCGTCTTAGATGGAAATCCTGGACAAACATTCACAGAATCGATTCTTAAAATTGAGAAGTCAAAACAAATAGCACGTGTTAATGCGTCAAACAAGAACCAGTTCAAAGTAAGTCGGGAAATATGGAAATTTCTTAACTTATATTTCGAAGGAGTTCATCGGAATGTCGTACCGAATAGGAGTATCGAGTTGTGCAGCGAAGTAGCACGCAAGATGAATTTCCACGTTGATGAAGATTTGCCAGACTGTGTGGAAGCAAAACAAAGCGTAAACATGTTGCTAAAGCATGTATATCTAAATGGGAAAGAACATGAGCTACCTTTGCAATTGATTGCAGTAAGCGTCGGAGAGAATATTAAAGAACAGCATCGGCTACTAAGAAAAGGAAACATGGAAATTGAAGATTATGTTGACAAAATAAAGTCAGAGATGATAGAGCTACGACAAAAACAGTTCGAAATAAACCAACACCAACTTAAGAAGTGTACGTATAAGTTGTTTAGAGCGTCTTTTAAGAACTCACTTGTAAAAAGGAAATATTTCTTTGGGTTTATTAAGTTAATGTCCGACCGATATAGCATCGACAAACTGCATCCAATACGAATTGAGTACATCGAAAAGTGGAACAGGTTATGTAACGCAACGAAATGTAAACCAGAAATGACGAAAGCATCATTACAATCAATGAAAGACAAACTTAATGACCTAGAGCAGAAGCTGTCACGTGAATCATTAGGATTAGAACATTTCAACAGAGAAATCGGACAGAATTACGAAATGTCATCAGACTTAAAACTCCAAACAGATAATTCCGATTTAGCAGTAGTTACTGCAGAAATGTTACTACATGGTTATCCAATTGAGCTAATGAATGGTGATGCATCCCATGTGCCGCTTACTTGGATCAAAGCCGTTTTCAGATCTCTTAAATACCAAGTTGGCAATAAGAAACTCTTTGTACTGTCTGTATTAGGCATTCAAAGCAGTGGAAAATCCACCATGTTAAATACCATGTTTGGTTTACACTTTGCTGTCAGCGCTGGCAGGTGTACTAAAGGAGTCTTTGCCCAAATGATGCCTTTGGATTCAGGATTAAACGAAGAAACCAAGTGTGACTACCTTTTGGTGGTTGACACCGAGGGTTTGCGATCTCCTGAATTCGCCAGCTCTCGACATAGTTACAGTCATGACAACGAGCTAGCTACATTTGTTGTTGGTTTAGGTAATCTTACCATATTAAATATTATGGGAGAGAACCCTACAGACATGCAAGACACACTTCAAATTGCTGTTCATGCATTTATAAAAATGGAAAATGTTAATGTCAACCCTAGCTGCATATTTCTGCATCAAAACGTTACTGACGTAGCAGCATCAGATTTGAATACAACACAAAAAAGGAGCATGCTAGAAATGTTGGATAAAATTACAAAAATTGCTGCGGCCGAAGAAAATTGCAGTGAAAAATATCAATCGTTTTCCGATGTCATACATTTTGAAGAAAACAAAGACATAGTGTACGTTCCCAGCCTGTGGCAAGGTGATCCACCGATGGCGCCACCTAATCCTGGTTACAGCAACAGCATTCTTCAAGTAAAACAACGGGTCGTAGAATGCATGCGAAATTCCAAACCAAGAAGTATAGATGGATTCGCAATAATGCTTACAGATCTTTGGAACGCAATTTTATGCCAACATTTTGTATTCAGCTTCAAAAATTCTTTCGAAATACAGGCCTTTAATGCTTTGAATACAGAATATCTGAGGCAATCTCGTGTATTTAGAAGAAACGCAATGATATACAATCACCAGCTTCGAAATGAATGTAGGCAAATAACAGTTGAAGAAATGGAACACAATGGAAAAGATATCTTCGACCGTTATTGGAAGAAATTAGAACAAGACATCGTTACTTTTAAATCTAGCATGAATGGCTATTTTGATGAAGAAACCATCGCTTGTCAATGGAAAGCCAAAATGGAACTACAACTTGATGATCTTTGTAAGGAGACTACAAAAGAATTGAATGACGGAATTACATCAGTTAAAAATAAAATCATTGGAAGAGCTGAAATCGATGCCAGATTTAACATGTATGAAAAAGAAATTTTTCAAAAATCTAAACAATTGGCTGAAGATCATAGAATTAAAAACCTATCTGACGCAAATCTTAAATGTGAGTTTACTAAGAATTGGAATAAGTGGATATCCGACATACCCGGTGGTGAAGATAACATCGATGTAGTAGAGTCTTTTGAAAGAATCGTTGTAGAGTCAAATTTAAAGCGTGATCGAGATGAAGTTTCTCGTGTATTGCTTTCTGATCTTTCTCAAATTGAAGTTCAAGAAAAGGACTTACATTTTAACGTTTTGTTTGATCAAAGATTTTTAACATTTCGTCTGGATAAGCGATCTTACTTGGCTGAAGCAAATTCGAGCCTACATAAAATCCGCGACAAGTTTAGTAAAACAATCAGAGGTCACATATCTGAAGGAAGTAACTACACTAAACAGCTAGGAATGGATCTTTTTTCTTCTTTACTAAGTGAAATTGGAGCGGTGAAAATAGATGACAAAATTCACTTTACGTTGAAAGGAAGGATTCGACTTGCTATCTGTAATTTCAAGTGGTTTTTAGCCATTTTACAAGAAATGCAAGACAAGTATAGAGGTGAACACGACCTGAAAATATACATAACACTTCAAAGGGACAGGTTATGGCATATGTTTAGAGATGAATGTAGAGAGCTTCAAATAAGCGTTAAGATGGCATCGGTAATATCCCGAGAGATTAAAAGTGCGGTTGAAGTTTCTCTCCCGAACAAATGTGCAATAGAGGTAATCGACTATTTGAGAAAGAGTAAACTGTTTACTAATAAGATGTCTCTTCATGCGTCTTTACTGATTGTAATGGCAGAGAAACATAATTTTAAAAGCTTTGTCCAGTATTTGTCGGATCCCATACACTCTATTGAACACTTCATTCGAGAACTTATCAAGAAAGCTTGTTTCCAAACCAATAACACGGGTAACACGTTACTGCAAGCAGTATATAATCACAATGTTCGTGAAATATTTGCTGAACAAAACTAACAAACTATCAGTGATTTGTGTCAGAAAGGAACAAGCACAATGAAGTATTGGTGGTCATCTTTAACTAAAAGGATAAATAAAGACTTGCGTGTCAAAAGAGACATTGAGATGTTTGACGAAGATAGAATTATGGATTTGGAAGAGCTCAAAGACAATTTATTTTTTGAATTGAAGCACGTCGAAGACAGCATAATCACAGGTTATGATATTAGCACTTTTGATAAAATAAAAAATGAATGTTTTGTATTCTTTACATCTGATCTTTTAGCTTGTCGTGAGTTATGTCCATTTTGCAAAGGACTTTGTGATCTTCATACTAACAATCCATATGATAGTCATCGAACAGAACTTCACAGACCTATGGGAATAGCAGGATATGTATACGCTAAAACAAAAAAACTCGGTACTAACGTATGTACAACATTAATGAGGCATGGTGATGAGTTTAACAATGACAATACTGGTGGAAAATGGCATAAATATTCAGACTATAGAAGTGTGAACGACTATTACAAGTCGTGGAAAATTGAACCCGTAGAAGGAAAAGCAGAACTTTTCTGGAAATGGTTTATGGCAACTTACAACAGTGAACTTGCTGAATACTATAATGCTAAAAAGGCTGATATTCCTAGAGGATGGAAGAGAATTACATGGAAAAAGGCAAAAGCAAAAGTGATGAAGACGTATAACCTTTAAATCAGAGCAGTGTCAACTATTTGGATGACGTATAATTGTGTATTAAACAGTTACCTGAGATGCGACTTCACATTATTTGTCACTTGTAATGTACAAACAAAGTTTCATTTTGAGAACATAATAATTTACATTCTATTAGCATATATGTGGCTGCTTGTTACTTTATATTGCTTACGTTATATTTTTTATATTTTACTTGTTGCAGCAGGGAGGGAGGTATGCAGGTACTTTCTTAGTATTTTAAACTTCAAATCAAAATGTCCGCTTTTATAGTCCGACAACGCTTTTATCATTTTGTAAAATGATAAAAACCTTCAATAGGGCTCAATCCCGGTTTTGTGTCTGGGTTTTAGTCACGATCAATAAAACAAGCCTACTGCGAAAAAGAGTGTTTATACTGTCTTATTAAAACATTGTTATCGTATTCATAATGGTGCGATATCTCCCTAATATTGAATTTGCAAACGAGTGTCGGTTAAAAAAGGAGGTAGTACGAACAAACAATTTAGTTATGTAGAAAAACTATTGAGGAACTAATTTTACTGTAATAAACCGTTCTTAATATTATTGTAAAGCTAGATTTCTTGTGTATTTATAAATTCAAACACAGGTTTCAAAGTTAATTATTTTAAAATTAACTCCAATCATTGGATCTTAGAGAAAAATCGATCTAGAGCATAGGGCCAGTTTTTGATTGATTTTTTTTTCCTTCAAAGTATCCTAGCTTGACTATGGCAGTTCCGCCGCTTTATTAAATGTGTTCATTAGTGCTTGCTTACTTACTGCTATTTTGTATGTTTTTTTGTGTGTAAATACCATTTTTTTAACTTAACTTTATATAAGCACAAAGGAAGATTTGTTCCATTCTACACGTCATGGTGACGTCATCGCGGATCACCATTTCCATTTTTGAACTTCTTAGTTCTATGATAGCAGCCTTTAAGGTCTGTGAATGAATGTTTGTTCAATCAATTGTTTGAAACGATATATAATAATATACATTAATAATAAGTATGTTATGATCATCTAAAGTTATCCAGTCTATGTATTTAGTAGTTGTGTCCGCCTCCACATAATGCAAAATAAATCTTTCAGCTCCAGCTGCGTTTGCATGGATTTTTTTTTTATATAAGTAACTAAATCTGTAAATGTGTATTAGACAAAACAAATATATACATTAAGAAAACATTGGGTACTACGTATAGGTTAAAATATTTAAATTATTATTAATATTAAAGAGGATAAAAATAAGAAAATAACGAAAAAATGTAGAAAATGCTTAGAGATTCTGTAATTGTTGTTTATGAAACATTGAATGAATAAAGGTGGTGGTTAACCACAAAAGAAAAAAAAATACATTATAATTGTCAATAGGCCTAGATGAATTAATTCTATATGTATTATTTTAGTTGTTTTTTTTTTAACGATATTTTTTCGTTTTGGTCGTACATACATACAGGCCTACCTGGGCCCTCTGGGAGACCAGTCTTTGACTGAAGAGGTTACCCAGTATAAATATATATTTCAATTCAATTCAATACCCTTGTTACAACAAAAAAGCACACTGTGTGTCCTTTTTAAAATCTACCCGATATGTCAATGTGCGTCAACAATTAAGATTATAATAATTTCACGCGGAACTGATTTCAGTGACACAATAACATGCATACCTTCACATACGACAACAAAGCAATACGTCAACGTCAATATTATTTGTGAACTATTGGAAATTCCAATATCAAGCGTTAACTATTTATTCGAAGTTCATTCAACAAGGAGTTTTAAACACTGATACTGAAAAGGTAAGACAAACAAAATTATGAAAGAACTTTACTTAACTTTAAGATTCTGAATAAAAATGACAATACGACATGCGTAAGGAGTGAGTGGGTGGTTGGTTAGCACGCTTCTTCCTATTATGATTATTATCATAGTTAACTAGGGTGCCTATCAAACGTATTTATTACATTTCTGGATATAATTTTTAAATCTGAAATATTTTATTTGAAACTGCTTCGTAATAATGGACTGAATGCGGAAGCTAAATTTACGTTACAATTCTGTTATAATACTTTATATTTTATTCACATACAACACGATGTGTTGATAATCAGGTACCATACACGTATTGTAATCTTTGTTTGTACAATTTACGGCAAATTAACCACTGGTTTAATTTCTTTTTTAAGAAGTTGAGTCTGTACTGTATGTAACATAATTGGTATTCGTCCCATGTAGAACAGGATGTTCTAGATGACGTTTTCAACAGAAATTAAAGGTCCGTAGGATTTTATGTATTGTGTAGTTATATAATTTGTAGGAACTGTTATTTACGTATGTTTCAATCGAAAATTAGCCTTTGGGTATATATGAAAATATACTTATATAGTATAGGCCTACGAGGTGTATGAGTCGATGGTATTTAATTAAAGTGTAACTGGGGCTTCCATACAATGTAAGGAAAGTTTTGTTTCGATTATTATAATTATCGGGCCAAAATTAAATCAGTATTGTAAGAACTGGCAAAAAGATATTATTTTTTATTCATTCATTCATTCATATCCGTCAACATTAGGCCTACCATCATATTTATTTTCCTTTGTGGGTATCCAATTCACCCTTCTGTTCTCATTTCATACAGTACATAATTATACATTACATATATTATATTTTGACCTCTGTTGTAGATGCTATAGTTATATAAGTATGTAATATGTTAATGTTATTATTATCAGTAACAGTATTATTGTATAGTTATACAGTATATAACATGTATCCAATTTTGACTTCTAACATTTTTTTACTCAATAGTTCACTATGTCGGTCGGTCTGTCGGTCTGTCTGTCGGGCCGGTATCACTATGCGTTTTATCGCTTTTCTGAGAGCACGCGACTTATGGCTGTTGGCCTTGTTTTCTATTAAACAACATTTGAATTAACAACAATAATGTTAACTTATCATTTAATATCTTTGTATAATATGTCAGTTTCTCCTAATAATTTAAATTAACTGCTTCTTTGGTATGTTTCATAGTATATATTTTAAATATTTAATTTTGGCATTTTCTTTTACATATATAGTTAGTATTATGTTGACATAGTAACATTTATTTGTTTATTTTTGCATATTAACATTCAACGTTTCTTTTACTTTATAATATTGAAGATTAAACACCTAATCACCAATAGTATCACTACAGTTATCATATATACAACACAATAATAAGTAACAAGTAATAAGCAAAAATATATACAGACATGCCATGTTGTTCTATGTGAAATCTTTCGGTAAGCAAGTTTTCTGAAACTGTTTCTGATGTATTTCGTCACATGTACCTATGCATGCAAGCAATCCCACCCTTTACTTTGATACCTTTTGGTAAATCTGAGCGATTTAATATATCGTCTTCTGTGTCAATGTTTTAAATGTGTTGTTAAAAGTAATGTTGACAGACTACGGTTTCAGCCCTTGACTGCTTTTGTTTGTCGTGTTATTTAAGGTTTGTTTTGATAATGTATACCTGGATATAAAGATCCTAGATTGGCTTTTGTTATTATCCTGCATGTTTTCATTATCCAAATCCTGTATGCTGAAGGGGAAATCGGGTTTAGACTGTAATACCATACATTAAACTCCACTTTACTTGCGTAGCATCACTCCAGAAGAAGTAATTATAGCCGTAGAGTAGACACATTTTCAACCATACGTTAATATTTTTGTTGTTGAAAAAACAGTGTGCCGCAAACCTAACTTTACTAGTGCTTATTCGCAATGCAAACATGTAAACAATATTAAATCAAGAATATGGATGTTTTTTTTCTTCCATCGTATTGTAATGTTGTGGAAGTTTTTAATCACATAGCAGAACTATATATAACTAGAACAGAACCACAATTGTTTGTTTTATTTTTATTTAGAGCCAAAGGACATATTTTTCCTGAAGTGTTAATGTAGAAACAATGAATAATGCATGGTAATACTCATTTTCTATGTAAGCATCACAAAATAGCTTACGTACCCACAACACTTTTCATTCAGTCAACAAACTTGCTGAAATCCATTTGTAGTTGTACGTGCATACCGACATATAGTGCCTCTTGTAATTTATTAATTCATCCCTCATGGTTTTGCCTTTTACACCTTGTCAAAAAAATGCAGACGGGACAGTCTGTATCGGATCTATTAAATACAATTTCTGTATAATATTGAAATAATTTAGTCTTATTCTTGCTATTTCAGATGAAATCCAGTGATGATAATGATGTTTCAATATATTTTTACTGAAGAACAAGTTGCTTTCTTTACAACATTTCGGTAAGTTTATATTTAGATTTTACAATTTTTTGCTCTAAAACATTAGATGCACAAAAGCACTATCGATTATTTAATTTTTGATTTGATTATTAGATTGATGAGCATAAATATTGTCTAACAATCGAAACTAATTGATTGAGATGGCGAATACATTTGACAAACACCAGCAAGTTGTTGAACATCTTCAACTACAGGACTACTATCCTAAAAAACTAACTCGGGATGAAGCACTTGTAGTTTCTAAAAATGTGATTACACCAGATGAACTCAGCGATCCTGGCAAAATACCCTGGTATATTTTACAAAATCTGCTAATGTGCAAGTATGAGGGAAGATGCTATGATTTAGATCAAAATCAATCACTTTCTAGTGCTGCTGCATTTTCAATGTCTTCTTTTCTACAAGACTATTCAGAAGACGTAGATCATTGTGACGAAGTAAGTCCACTAGATGCACTAGTGGCTACTTTCTTGTGCTGTGACGATTTCTTAAGGCAAACCTTAATTGAAAAATTGTCCACTTGTCAGTTGGCTATTCCGTTACTGGTACCATTTAAGGACGTAACTGACATACAATGGGAGATGATTGTCTGGGGGATAAACACAATTAGAAAGAAGTGGAAAATAAGTTCAGGGTTTTCTTGTGAAAAGTTCATGTCCGCTCACGGATGTCCTATTGTGTCTGCTCTTCGCATAGGTAGACCTCAAATATCCAAATCTAAAATTATCAATTGTGTCATTAATGAGCAGAGACATGACATTTTCTTCCATTCGGAATGTAAGGGAGGTCATTTGCAAAGAAAAATATCAGATGGACTATTAGAAATGACATGGTACCTACCAAACCAGAAAAGTACTCATGCTTTTTCAGAAGCACTCACTTTTATAAATTTGCGAGGAAATTCATCAGATTCCCGATCTCAGACACAATTTTTGTCTAAAATATCACTAGTCACCATTGCATTTGTGTCATCTGGTGATTTTAAGGAGCATGATGCAGAATTACTAGAAACATTGTACAGACAAAAAGGTCACGTGATTTTCGTCTTGGATGGAAATCCTGGAGAAACATTCAAAGAATTGATTCTTAAAATTGAGAAGTCATTTAATACACGGGGTACAAAACAAATAGCATATGTTAATGCGTCAAAAAAGAACCAGTTCAAAATAAGCGAAGACATATTGAGGTTCATTCACTTAGGCTTTGAAGGAGTTAATCGGAATGTCGTACCAAATAGAAGTATCGAGTTGTGCAGCGAAGTAGCACGAAAGATGAACTTCCACGTTGATGAAGATTTGCCAGACTGTTTGGAAGCAAAACAGAGCGTAAACATGTTGCTAAAGCGTGTATATCTAAATGGGAAAGAACATGAGCTACCTTTGCAATTGATTGCAGTAAGCATCGGAGAGAATATTAAAGAACAGCATCGGCTACTAAGAAAAGGAAACATGCAAATTGAAGATTACGTTGATAAAATAAAGACAGAGATAATAGATCTACGACAAAAACAGCTACACATAAATAAACACCAACGAAATAAGTGTGCTTATAAGTTGTTTAGAGCGTCGTTTAAGAATTCGCTTATAAAAAGAAAATATTTCTATGTGTTTATTAAGGTAATGACCGATCGATATAGCATCGACAAACTAGAGCCAATACGAAGAGAGTACATTGACAAGTGGAATAGGTTATGTGATGCACCGAAAAATGAACCAGAAAGGACAAAAGAATCATTAAAATCAATGAAAGACCAACTTGATGACCTAGAGCAAAAGCTGTCACGTGAGTCATTGGGATTAGAACATTTCTTTAGAGAAATCGGCCAGAATTACGAAATGGCATCCGATTTGAAACTTCAAGAAGTAGATGATTCCGACTTAGCAGTAATAGCTGCCGAAATGTTACTACAAGGATATCCCATTGAGCTAATGGATGGTGACGCATCACATGTGCCACTAACTTGGATTAGAGCCGTATTTAAGTCTCTTCAATACCAAGTTGGAAATAAACATTTGTTTGTGCTATCTGTTTTAGGCATTCAAAGCAGTGGAAAATCTACTATGTTAAATACTATGTTTGGTTTACAATTTGCTGTCAGCGCTGGCAGGTGTACAAAAGGTATCTTCGCCCAGATGATGCCGTTAGATTCAGGATTAAAAGAAGAAACGAAATGTGACTACATTCTGGTGGTTGACACGGAGGGTTTACGGTCTCCCGAATTCGTTAACATTCAACATAGCTACAGTCGTGACAACGAGATAGCTACATTTGTTGTTGGTTTAGGTGATCTTACCCTTATAAATATTATGGGAGAAAACCCTACAGATATGCAAGACACACTTCAAATTGCTGTACATGCATTTATAAAAATGGAAAATGTCAATGTCAATCCCAGTTGCTTATTTGTTCATCAAAACGTTACTGATGTAGCAGCATCAGATTTGAATACAACACAGAAAAGAAGCATGCGAGAAATGTTGGACAAAATTACAAAAATTGCTGCGGCCGAAGAACATTGCAGTGAAAAATATCGATCATTTTCCGATGTCATACGATTTGAGGAAAACAAAGATATAGTGTACGTTCCCAACATGTGGCAAGGTGATCCACCGATGGCGCCCCCTAATCCTGGTTACAGCGAAATCATTCTTCAAACAAAGAAGCGGGTCATAGAAACCATGCAAAATTCCAAACCAAGAAGTATAGATGGATTCGCAATAATGCTTACAGATCTTTGGAACGCCATCTTATGCCAAAATGTTGTATTCAGCTTCAAAAATTCTTTCGAAATACAGGCCTTTAATGCTTTGAATACAGAATATGTGAAGCATTCTCGTACATTCAGAAGAAATGCAATGATATACAGTTACCAGCTTCGAAATGAATGTAAACAGCTAACAGCTGTAGAAATAGCAAATAATGGGAAAGATATCTTCGACCGTTATTTAAAACAATTACAGCAAGACATCGGTACTTTTAAATCTAGCATGAATGGCTATTTTGATAAAGAAACCATTGCTTGTCAATGGAAAGCTCAAATGGAACTACAACTTGATGATCTTTGTAAGGAAATTAAAAAAGAATTGAATGAAGGATTTACATCAGTTAAAAACAAAATTATTGGAAGAGCTGAAATTGACGCCAGAATTAACATGCATGAAGAAGAAGTGTTTCAAAAAGCTAAACAATTGGCTGAAGATCATAGAATAAAACTCCTATCGGACGAAAATCTTGAATGTAAGTTTACTGAGAATTGGAATAAGTGGATATCCACCATACCCGGTGGTGAAGATTACATAAATGTTGAAGAGTCTTTTGAAAGAATCGTTGTAGAGTCCAGCTTAATAAGCGATCGAGATGAAGTTGCTCGTGTTTTGCTTTCCGACCTCTCTCAAATTGATGTACAAGAACAAGACGTTTTGTTTGATGAAAGATTATTAAAACTACGTCTGGATAATCGATCTTACTTGGCTGAAGCAAATTCGAGCCTACGTGGAATTCGAGAAAAGTATATGAAACAAATCAGAGTTCACAAATCTGAAGGAAGTAACTACACTAAACAACTAGGAATTTATCTTTTTTCTTCAATACTAAGTGAAATTGGAGAGGTGAAATTAAATGACAAGATTCACTTTACGTTGAAAGGAAAAATTCGCCTGGCTATCTGTAATTTCAAGTGGTTTGTATCCGTTTTACGAGAAATGCAAGAGCAGTATAGAGGTGAACACGATCTGAAAATATACATGACACTTCAAAAGGACAGGTTATGGCATATGTTTAGAGATGAATGCAGAGAGATTCAAATAAGTGTTAAGATGGCATCGGTAATATCCCGAGAGATTAAAAGCGCGGTTGTAGTTTCTCTCCCAAACAAATGTGCAATTGGTGTAATTGATCATTTGAGGAACTCTTCAAGTAAACTATTTACTAATAAGATGTCTGTTCATGCGTATTTGCTGATTGCAATGGCAGAGAAACATCATTTTAAAAGCTGTGTACATTATTTGTCGGATCCCATACGCTCTATTGAATACTTCATCCATAGAAATATTGAGAAATTTTGTTTCCGGACAAACATTGCAGGTAAGACATTACTGCAAGAAATATACAGTCAGAATGTTCGTAAAATATTCATGGAAGTGAAGCAAACTATTAGTGCTTTATGTCAGAAAGGAACAAGCACAATGAAGACTTGGTGGCCATCTTTAATTGAAAGGATTTATGCGGACTTAAGTGTAAAAAGAAACATTGGGGTTAACGAAGATGGAATTCTAGATTTGGGAGATCTCAAAGAAAATTTGTTGTTGGAACTGAAGCTCATCGAAGACAGCATAATTACAGTTTATGATGATATTAGCATTTTTGAGAAAATAAAATATGACTGTTTTGTTTTCTTTACATCCGATCTTTTAGCTTGCCGTGAGTTATGTCCATTTTGCAAAGGACTTTGTGACCTTCATACTAACAACACACATGCTAGCCATCGAACAGAACTCCACAGACCTAAGGGGGTGGCGGGATATGTATACGCTAAATCTAAGAAACTCAGTACAACGGTTTGTACAACATCAATGAGGCAGGATAATGGATTTAGAAATGAAGATACTTTTGGTAAATTATATAAATACTCAGATTATAGAAGTGTTAACGATTATTACAAGTCCTGGAAAATTGAACCATTAGAAGGAAAAGCAGAACTTTTCTGGAAATGGTTTATGGCAACTTACAACAGTGAACTTGCTAAATACTATAATGTTAATAAGGCTGATATTCCTAGAGGATGGAAGAGAATTACATGGGAAGAAGCCAAGAGAGAGATTATGAAAACGTATCACCTTTAAACACAATAGACAACAGTCTAAAGCATCGTTTACTTATTAACTACATTTAGTGTTTATCCACTTAAATTCTCCATATGCGAGTCATGTAACTATTATAAAACATATATATCAGTAGAATGAGCAATGACTTATTTTTCTATAATAGGGTAAGGCTCGAGATAAGTCGACAATATTATAGAAAAGGTTTGTTTTCAGATGAATTATTCTGAAACAGATAGCACATTACTACAAGAAATATACGATTAGAATGTTATTGGAGTATTTATAAATCTTGGTGGTCATTTATATATATATATATATATAACTTTTCTGGCTGTTTTACTTCTCGTTTTGATTTAGCTTTTCGCTTTTATTTTGTATCTCCATTGAGATCCAGCCACTGATACCCACAGCATTGTCATTTTTTTCAGTAATTTGCCTTTGGATTTATATATATATTGGATCTCAATGGAGATACAAAATAAAAGCGAAAAGCTAAATCAAAACGATAAAGTAAACAGCCAGAAAAGTTAGCAGAGCTTTCGGGCAACACTAGCCCTTCATCAGTGCAAGTGAGGGAATTTAGATAAAGTCATAGCATATGAGTTGGCAAGTGCTGCCTGGGTGGACAAGAATAAAAGAAATATAACAATAGAAACAGCGTGTTGAATAGTGGGTGGAGACTGAATAAGAGTAGAAAACAAAGAAGGTAGCTTGGTAGAGATATAAACAATTTTGGAATGGAACTAAAAAAAGCTAAAATGGTGGTTAATATTGAAACTTAAATGTTGGTAGTCAATGAAATAATTTTACCGATCTGGGAGTATGTTCCTAATGTTAAGTCCAAAAGGTTTTGTGGTTTTAAGTAGTAATTCCCAGTGGTTTTCTTTGTCTTTGCGAGTTTTGTCGTTCCATTTGACATCGTGGTCTATTGCAATAACTCTGAAATTTGCAATCGAGTGACCAGCTGAATTAAAATGTTCGGCTACATGTTGATCAAGCTTTATTGTTTTGATAGCTGATCTATGTTGTGTCATTCTCATACGGAGAGTGTTTTTTGTTTCTCCGACGTACTGTTTGCCACAAATATTACAGTATATGAGATAAATGACGTTTTTGGTTAGACAATTAATTGATTGTCTTATCCGAAAAATATATATATATATATACAGAGTTGTTTGTCAAAAGAGATATTGGTTTTTTTTTCAAAGACAACATTCTATATTTAGAAGAAAATGTGTTGTTGGAACCGAAACTCGCCGAAGACAGTACAATTGTGTTATGATATTATTATTAGTATGTCAGCAAAATAATCTTATTTTGCTCTTCAGGCGATATACAGTGCTATAGTATACAGTAGGGAATTTTCGAAAGAATCACACAATGTGTTTTCCGCATATTTTTAAAGGTCGATATTTTGTAATTTTTCGACAAAAAATCCTTAAATAGGGAAGCTGCGTCGACCCTTTCTATTCTATTCTATTTAGGTTTTTATATGGCGCCCTACAAAGAACAGAGCGCCTAACAATACTTAGTAATTAATTTAAAAGAAAAGTTTTAAGTTGACGTTTAAATAGAGGTGCCGAATTCGCTCCTCTCAAATCGACAGGTAGCGCGTTCCAGATCCGCGGAGCGGCGACAGAAAAAGCATTGTCACCAGCTCTCCGATTAGATCCTGGAACGAAAAGTCGGGTGGGATCATTAGAGGAGCGAAGTCGACACCTGTAATTAAATGAAAGCTGGTCACGGTTAATAAACTTAATTAAATCAAAAATGTACAAAGGAACAACAGAGTAAATACATTTATAAACAGAAGCAATAACTTTGTATAAAATCCTTTTTTTTTATATAACAATAACAATATATATTATATATAACAATATTAGTAATTATGGGTAATAACGTAGACATATTTTCCTTTAGCAGCCATGTCGGTATAGAGTCGAGTGAACACGATTTATTTGAAAGATGCATAATAATCTTTAAAACTTCATTACATGTAAGTGTTTAGACTCGGACATGATCGGGCGATCGTCAGCTTGGGGAATTATGTCTACGTCATCATTCGATCTAGGGTTAATTACATTATTTCAATTTTTTTCAATTTTGTTAATAAAAAATGACAAAAATTGATCAGCAAGCCGTGTGTTAGAAGTGGTACTTTTTGGAATGATTTTCCCTGTTTTATTTAAGAGACTATTTATAGTACCATACATATCTTTCATTGTTGCGTTGCTACATTTATTAGTGAAGTATTCCATTTTTGCGCAAGTAATCAGTTCAATTACATGGTCTTTATGGGTTCCAAATGCGAGCCGATCTTCTTCCGTTTTAGATTTTTTCCAGCGACGTTCAAGACGACGACGAAGACGTCTAGCTTCATTAATTTTCTTGTTATACCATGGTAGTGTCCGTCTTACGGTACGCTCCCGTTTAATTACAGGGCAGAGCTCTTTGAGTGCAGATGATGAATATGCAACAAAGCATGAAAGACATGAGCAAAATCACAAAATGTGTTCTGCGCATGTTACCTTAAACATATTTATAAGTAGATTTTTCTATACAGGAACATTTTTCGACAAATGACCAATTTTCAACTTCTTTATTTTTTGGCATAACTGGTTAATATATCATAATTAACATGCGCAGAGTCAAATAATCGGTTCTGCGCATGTCAATTATGCTATAGTAAATTTTTTTTTAAACTATATACTATAGTAACAGGAAAATTATCGAATAATTGCCTATTTTCGACTCTTATTTTTTTACACAACTGGTTACTGTACCAGAGTCAAATAATCTGTTCTGCGTATGTCAATTTTTTTTAAATCATGTATTACATGGAAATTTTCGCAAAAATGGCCAATTTTCAACCCTTTATAGTAACCAGTTATATTGAACAAGGCCATATACATGGCCGGCTGCAGTCGCGTGCTCAAATTTGAGCGTTTACCGACCGACCATCCTACCGACCGACATAGTGAGCTGTAGAGTAAAAATAAAAATGAAGTGTCAACATTTGGCAATTTTTTTTTAAATATCATGAGCGGAAATTTTTTTTTTTTTTTACACATCAACTTTCATGTATAAGCGCATAAGCCTCTTTGTGATTGATATAGAAGAATATAATTTCTCCTTGTTGGCCTTGCATTCTGAAAATCCACCCTCTGTTACCAGCTCATATCATTCTTGTAACCTGTTCTCTCTCTATTCATTATTCTGTAATATCTGAAAACTTGAAAACTGATGACATTTGTTCTCATCCAAACTGATGAATGTGGCTCCAAACACATGGAAGTACAAATTAGTACATTGGGACTATCCGTTTCAATCGTGTCACTGTTTTTATCAACCCTCTTTCCAATGTAATATGATCAAATACAACAAAATGACGAAATATCTTAGGTAACTTGCACAAATACTTGCATACCACCAAATGTTTGGCAGCCATGTTTACTGAATCCTTTAACTCAAGTTTTCAACTTTTCTTCTGGAACATCTCTGGGTATTTCAAGGCAGATTTGGCTAAAGATAATAAAATTGGGCTATGATCATACTCTATAATATTCACCAATTCCAATTGTTGGTCAGCAGATTTATGTCAGATTTTTTTTGTAAATTTTGTTTTTATATACTTTATCGAAACAAGCCTTATAGAAATCCTCAAAGGTTTAGAGCAATGCTTTTTCTGTGGGTCACGAGGTTCTGTTTCTTTCTTTCAATAAGTTGTTACATTAAATGTGAGCTCTTCTTCATCATCTGTCATGTCGAAACAATGTTGTGTATTCTGTGTGATTCGTGATCTGTCTGACCATGTCATGCAGTAGTATCACTGAATTACAGTTACAAATATTATACCAATGATTCTATTTTGGATCTAAATAATATTTGGTTCTGATTACTTAAGGAGTTTCATAGGCCTATCTGTTATCACCATCCGACAAGATAGCATAGTTGTGAAGGCCTCACGAAGGAGAACCCATTTACCACTCCTTCCAACCTTGATAAAGTCCAATAGTTAGAGTTTTTGAAAATAAAGACTCGATAACCAGGTTTCTCTTTCGAGATTTCTTGAAACACAAACCTCAACAAAAACTTGTATCATTGGCACAAGTGGCATTTCATACAAATAATACTTGACCTATTTTTCTGACAAAAATCGAAACGCTAACTGGTGGACAACATAAAAATGACAAATTAACAACAGACTGGGGGAAAGTTTAATATAAAACTGTGTGAAATTATGTGAAAACAACATTTTGAGAAATGACACTTTTGTAGTTCATTTCCTATGCCTTTATGTGTAAAATAAAAAGGTTTATCTCATAATTACTATAATATGAAACATAAATTGATCTTCTAAAATAGTTTTTTTTTTGGATAGATCTGTTGATGTACATGATTTTCCGTGAACAAAAAATAAAAACCTATACTTTGACCTTGTTTGACCTGTTGACCACATAATCTGACCTTAAAACCCAAAACTGAAGATGGCATCCACCCCTACCGTTTTTTCACCCCACAAAGGATACATTCACGATGGTTGCCTGCTATTAACATTCCCCCAAACTTTTTATAGAGGACCTTTGTGTATTTGGCCTCTCCACTAGTTCTTGCCAGTTATATCGAAAAATAGAAAGGTCGAAAATTGGCAATTTTTTGAAAAAATCCTGTACAGGAACATTTTCTAAAAATTTTCGGCTCTTATTTTTTGACACAACTGGTTAAGATATCATAATTAACATGCGCAGAGTCAAATAATGTGTTCTGCGCATGTCAATTATGCTATAGTAACCAGCTTATTTCGAAAAAATAGAAAGGTCGAAATTTGGCAATTTTTGGAAAAAAATTCCTCTGCTCCTCTGTACAGGGCCTTTTTTCGAAAAATTCCCAAAATATCGATTATTGCTTTGTAGCATCGTATAGAGCCATAGTAACTAGTTTTGTCTAAAAATTATAGGGTCGAAATTTTGACATTTTTGGATAAATCCCTTTACAATAATATAGTACAGGGATTCTTTCGAAAAATGCCCAAATTATCGAATTTGAAAATTCAATTATGCAATAATATGGCAATATATGCGCATATATTGCTTTGTATCATCGTATAGAGCCATAGTAACTACTTTTGTCAAAAAATAATAGGGTCGAAATTTTGACGTTTTTGGAAAAATCCTTGTGTACTAAGTACATGGATTTTATCGAAAAATTCCCAAAATATCGATTTTTAAAAATCAATTATTATGCAATAAATAATATGGCAATAGGCCTATATGCGCATATATTGCTTTGTATCATCGTATAGAGCCATAGTAACTAGTTTTGTCGAAAAATAATAGGGTCGAAATTTTGCCATTTTTGGAAAAATCCCCTGTTTTAAAATTAAATTATTATGCAATAATGTGGCTATATGCGCATATATTACTTTACAGCATCGTATAGAGCCATATTAACCAGTTTTGTCTAAAAATAAAAGGGTCGAAATGTTGTCATTTTTGGAAAAATTCCATAATTATCGTCTTTTTCAAATTCAATTATTATGCAATAATATAGCTATATATGCGCATATATTGCTTTGTATAATCTTATACAGCCATATTAACCAGTTTTTTTAATTCAATTATTATGCAATAATATGGCTATATATGCGCATATATTGCTTTGTATATTCTTATACAGCCATATTAACCTGTTTTTTTTTAGGAGATAAAAAGGGGTCGAAATTTTGGCATTTTCGGAAAAATCCCTGTACAGGAATTTTATCGAACAATGCCCAAAATATCGACTTTTAAAATTCAATTATTATGCAATAATATGGCTATATATGCGCATATATTGCTTTGTATCATCGTATAGAGCTATAGTAACCAGTTTTGTCGAAAAATAAAAGGGTCCAAATTTTGCCATTTTTTGAAAAATCCCTGTACTATGTACAGGGATTTTTTCGAAAATGCCCAAAATATCGACTTTTTAAAATTCAATTATTATGCAATAATATGGCTATATATGCGCATATATTGCTTTGTATCATCGTATAGAGCCATAATTACCAGTTTTGTCGAAAAATAAAATGGTCGAAATTTTGCCATTTTTTGAAAAATCCCTGTACTATAGTACAGGGATTTCGTTCGAAAAATGCTCAAAACATTGACTTTTAAAATTCAATTATTATGCAATAATATGGCTATATATGCGCATATATTGCTTTGTATCATCGTATAGAGCCTTAATTATCAGTTTTGTCGAAAAATAAAAGGGTCAAAATTTTGCCATTTTTGAAAAATCCCTGTACTGTAGTACAGGGATTTTTTTCGAAAAATGCTCAAAAAATATCGACTTATAAAAATTCAATTATTATGCAATAATATGGCTATATATGCGCATATATTGCTTTGTATCATCGTATAGAGCCATAATTTTTAGTTTTGTTGAAAAATAAAAGGGTCGAAGTTTTGCCATTTTTGAAAAATCCCTGTACTATAGTACAGGGATTTTGTTCGAAAAATGCTCAAAATATTGACTTTTAAAAATTCAATTATTATGCAATAATATGGCTATATATGCGCATATATTGCTTTGTATCATCGCATAGAGCCATAGTAACCAGTTTTGTCGAAAAATAAAAGGGTCGAAATTTTGCCATTTTTTGAAAAATCCCTGTACTATTATAGTACAGGGATTTTTTTCGAAAAATGCTAAAAAAATATCGACTTTTAAAAATTCAATTATTATGCAATAATATGGCTATATATGCGCATATATTGCTTTGTATCATCGTATAGAGCCATAATTATCAGTTTTGTCGAAAAATAAAAGGGTCGACATTTTGCCATTTTTTGAAAAATCCCTGTACTATAGTAGAGGGATTTTTTTCGAAAAATGTTCAAACTATCGACTTTTAAAATTCAATTATTATGCAATAATATGGCTATATATGCGCATATATTGCTTTGTATCATCGTATAGAGCTATAGTAACCAGTTTTGTCGAAAAATAAAAGGGTGTAAATTTTGCAATTTTTAGAAAAATGCTCAAAAATATCGACTTTTAAAAATTCAATTATTTTGCAATAATATGGCTATATATGCGCATATATTGCTTTGTATCATCGTATAGAGCCAGAGTTACCAGTTTTGTCGAAAAATAAAAGGGTCGAAATTTTGCCATTTTTGGAAAAATCCCTATACTATAGTACAGAGATTTTTTTCGAAACATTTTCAATATATATCGACTTTTAAAAATTCAATTATTATGCAATAGTATGGCTATATATGCGCATATATTGCTTTGTATCATCGTATAGAGCTATAGTAACCAGTTTTGTCGAAAAAATAAATGGGTCTAAATTTTACTATAGTACAGGGATTTTTTTCGAGAATGCGCAAAATATCGACTTTTCAAAATTAAATTATTGTGTATGCAATAATGGCTATATATGCACATATATTGCTTTGTATCATCGAAAAATAATAGGGTCGAAATGTTGCCATTTTTGGAAAAATGCGCAAATTACCGACTTTTTAAAAATTCAATTATTATGCAATAATATGGCAATATATGCGCATATATTGCTTTGTACTGTACTATTAGTACAGAAAGTTTTTCTGTGTCAATTATGCTATAGTAACCAGTTATATCGAAAAATAGGAAGGTTGAAATTTGGCAATTTTTGTAAAAAATTCATGTACTATATAGTACAGGAAAATTTTCGAGAAAAAAAACGGGTTACTATATCAATAATCCAAATTCGCAGAATCAAATAAAGTGTTCTGCGCGTATCAATTACGACATAGCAACCAGTTATAAGGTCGAAATTTGACAATTTTAAAAAAATCATGTACTAATAGTATAGGAAAATTTCGAAAAATGGCCAATGTTCGACCTTTTTATTCTTTACTTATTACTGGTTACTACTGTATATCAAAATTGACATTCGCAGAGTCATATCATGTGTTCTGCGCATGTCAATTATGCTATAGTAACCAGTTGCATCCAAAAATAGAAAGGTGAAATTTGGCAATTTTTGTACTAATTTAGTACAGGAAAATTTTCGACCCTTTCATTTTTTCTGACATAACGGGTTACTATATTATTAAGTGTTCAACCAGATAAATGGAAAAATAGAAAGATCAAAATTTGGCAAATTTTGACCTTTCAATTTGTTTACATAACTTCTTAATCTATGAATGATACCATAAAAAGATGATACTACAATATATAGCACAAATGGCAAAATTAGTGAATTTTAATTTAATTTTAAAAAATCCTTTTTTTTCTTTATTTTTTTTAAATTACTTGGTAGGCCTATAAGGGAATTTTGTCAAAAATGTGTAATAATTATATTTTATACCATAGTATGGCAATATGACTTAGTGATGATAATATATTTATATGTGCATATATATATTAGTGCATATGAAAAAATGAGTGCTTAATAATTATTTTCATTTTTGACAATAATATGATGGAAATGCAATATACATAATGACAATGCATATAGTTGAATTTTTCAAGTCAACATTTTGTTGGTAATCTTCAATTGCACAAAAATATGTATTTTTCAGCAGCACCTTTCCTATTCATTATTAATATAGTAATCAACAAGTAAATTAATAATCAGTATTTAATTTCAATATAATATCACAAATCATTACAATACAGTGAACCTATAGTTTTTACATTAAAATTCATAATTATACCTAGAATATTTGAGATTATTTATTTTCTTAATACTCACATATTCTCAAACCAACAAGAACATAATTCTAAATCTAAGTGATGGTTTTACGACAGATAAAATGGCTAAATAAGACTGGGTGGTGGGTTAAATTATAACTAATTTTTTTTTAAATGACAGTACTGTAATAATTATAGTGGGGTGAAATAATTGCTTATTATAATAATATGAATATTATATGTGATACATGTGACAGTAGATAAGAAAACTGGGGTCATTGCTGAAGTTATCACAACATAAATTGGTTTAAACCAGGGTTCAAAGACTTTTCTTTTTTAATAGTTAATTTCCATGGTTTTACATAGCCTTTCTGTACGAAATGAAAACAGTTTAAAACAACAACATGTTAAAATGTTATAGTAAAGCAAAGTTATTAAATGAAATGGTGCCTAAATGATAACAAGTTTTTTTTTCTATTTTTATTCCTTCCATGAATGTATAGACAAAGCCAAATATTTTAGTAACATGATGACACGTATGAACAATGAATTGTGAATGGATGTATGTCAAATGAATGTGCAGAGAAACATATCTAGCTCACCACAGTCTCTGGCTGTGAGCTCCATTATTTCTGCTACATATTTGCATTTAATAAGGTGATTTATATTTAGGAACCAGTGAAGGTGGGGGCGATGTGTTTGCTGCAAAGAATAAGGTTAAAAAGAGGTGGGAAAAATAAGAAATATTGCTTGATTGTGACTGTGGGTAGAGGAGGAATTAATGTTATGAAAAATATAGAACAACTATGAGAAAATATTGCAAACTTATATTAGTATAAATATAATCAATCAAAAATCATATAATCATAATAAAACTCTAAAGAAAATAATAAATTAATGTGATGATGAAATAACATATACTGTGGTTGGGGTTATGAGATGGAGCTATTTTAAAAATATGAACAAATGGCGATTCTAAAATAATATAACTATCGTTATGGAAAAAAAAAACTTGTTTTAAATTATTTAATACAAATTTTGAGAAACAGATAATCAACCGCCAGTGATTAATGATGCCAAATGTGTAAATTGGTTATGATGCACAAAAATAAAAAATACTGAGGTTAAAAAAAATGGGCACAAAATTGCCAAAAAAATTTTAATTTTTCTGATTGATCTTGGTACCATTAAACCACTAATGATATGTTCAAATCTAATTGAATAGCTTAACTTGTTATGATAGAACTGTTTTCAATTTTATGCACATACAACAAAGATCAAATCCTCATTGTGAGTAGTTTGAGTTATTTTATTCTTTTAGAAATTCTATTTTACTCTGCTAAACTCTGATCATTATGTAATTACCATAGTGTTTAAGCATGCAACCCAAAGGGCTTGCAGTTTTCCAAGTTTTTCCTTAATACAAAATAATTTAAATAACAGACTTAACAGTAACCTTTAACCTGAAAGGTCAAAGATAACAAAGCATATTAAGAACCATTTAGTGAGTAACCTTCGACCCTGCAAAGAACCCCAGTAAATAAACATCTAGTCTACATTAATTCCAGATATGTGACTGGAACTTTGCCTGATTGTGAGCCACGTTGACCAATCATCCAATCAGAGTCCAGACCTGGGGCACTCCAAACGGTTATGAGCTGAAAATACAGAAGGGTGAATACACTTTTATTTAAAGAAAAACAACATCTCTAAAAGTAAATTTAACATTTTTTCACTGTATAAAAGTATAAATGCAGAAAAACCATCCAAGCAGTGTTAAATTCATGCAATTAATCACAAAGAGCAAAAGCAAAAAGGTGACAGTAAATTGATAGAAATAATAGCAGTACTGTATATGGTGGTGATATGATAGTAGTAGTCATGAAAATAACAATGAAGATAATAATGATGATGATGATAATGGTGGTCATGACGAAGATGATAATGAAGATGAAACAATGAAGATGACAATGATGATGATAATGGTGGTCATGACGATGATAATGAAGATGAAACAATGAAGATAATAATGATGATGATAATGGTAATCATGACGATAATAATGAAGATGAAACACTGAAGATAATGATTATAATGGTGGTCATGACGATGATAATGAAGATGAAACAATTATGAAGTTAATAATGATGATGATGATAATGGTGGTCATGACGAAGATGATAATGAAGATGAAATAATGAAGATAATGATGATGAGGATAATGGTGGTCATGACAATGATAATGAAGATGAAACAATGATGATGACAATGATGATGATAATGGTGGTCATGACGATGATAATGAAGATGAAACAATGAAAATAATAATGATGATGATAATGGTAATCATGACGATGATAATGAAGATAAAACACTGAAGATAATAATGATTATAATGGTGGTCATGACGATGATAATGAAGATGAAACAATTATGAAGTTAATAATGATGATGATAGTAATGGTGGTCATGACGAAGATGATAATGAAGATGAAATAATGAAGATAATGATGATGAGGATAATGGTGGTCATTACAATGATAATGAAGATGAAACAATGATGATGATAATGGTGGTCATGACGATGATAATGAAGATGAAACAATGAAGATAATAATGATGATGATAATGGTAATATGACGATGATAATGAAGATGAAACACTGAAGATAATGATTATAATGGTGGTCATGACGATAATAATGAAGGTGAAACAATTATGAAGTTAATAATGATGATGATAGTAATGGTTATAATGAAGATGAAACACTAAAGGTAATAATGATGATAGTGGTGGTGGTCATGACGATGATACTGAAGGTGAAACAATGAAGATAAAAATGATAATGGTGAACATGATGAAGATAAAACTATGAAGATAATGATGATGAGAATGGTGGTCATGATGATGATAATAGCAGTAATGATGAAAGATAACAATTATGATATTGATAATGAAGACAAGTGGTCAATGATGATGAATATAAGATAATAAATGATAACGATAACAATGGTGATGATGAAAGTAATGATGATGATGATGATGAAATTACTAACAAGGAACATTCAGAGTAAGTCAGATTTCTTTTTACAAGGCATCTTTGATACAATATCACAGTTTTCCATTTACCTCGTCCGCTAACAACGACAGCTCACTAGAGTCAGCTGCATCATAATCATAAAGAACCTTAGCATTCCTTGTCATACTATTTCCAACTGGCATTTGGCCATTGCCGGTGATGTAAGAAGGAGCAGAGGGTACAGAAACATCAACATTATGGGGAGGTGGACGTATTGAACCTGACCCAGGTAAGCTAAGTGTAGAAAAAGAAAACCAAAAATGAACCCCAATACCAATTGTAAAATACTACAAACACATCTAAACAAACATGAAATGATTAGATGAGATCATGTCTTGAGTACTATCCATTCATAGAATGTATGCTTTAATTAAACAATGAGGGAATATGAATTTGGTTCAAAATGTCTGGATTTGACTGTAGTGGATTGTAAAAATGTGAGTTTGTTTTCACATAATAAATAATAATAAACATTTTTAAAAATCCTCTACAAGGTATTTTAATTTTTGTCTTATGCACTGAGACAAATTTAGTTTTATATAACATATGATTCAATGCTGTATTACTAAGAGATAGATATCTCCTTTATAATTAATAAATAAAACACAATCAACATATGTTATACCCATAACAATCCACCACAAACCCCATGCACTATAAAAACAAAAGCAACCCATATACAGTATGATATTAAATGGCAAAGAAAATCAAACAAAAAACGTGAAATTAAACAAAATATTGTGTGTTATTGATCAAATTAATATTAAAAAATGTATTAATATTTTGAAATAAATAATATGTGTTGTGAAGACAGATGTATGTGCAATCAATAGTGAAATATGTAAATTTAATTAAAAATATGAATATATTAAATATATTAATATATTACATAGCCTATGTAAATACGTGAACGTGATTGGTTGAAACTGCGTCACATGACTACCGCTGCGAGGATCGTAAATCGTATATATCCTCGAGAACGATGATATTGACCGATTAATTTTCGCGTAATTATCGTGTCCCTTGTCATTAAACATATACATTCTCGAGTTCGATGATATTGACTGTGTAATTTTCGTGTTGCAACACTCGCGTTTGCCGATAAATAAACAAAAGTCATCTACTGGATTTGAACTCAGGTGGAATTGTCACTCCATCGCAAGACAACGCTTCCACCGTTGCGCCACGCAGCTTGCTTGAAGAAATTATTCATCTAAACTATTTAAACTATGCATACATAGCGCCCTCATTTGTTATTAGTCCTCCCTAAATGTGATGAAACACCGTTTGTGATTGGTCAATATTCACGGTAGTAACCTAGTAACTAGTACGCGCTGAACATCCGGTGATTCGGCTAGCTCCTCGAAGAGAAGACGATGAATTGTTTATTCGGCCTACCTGATTATAATATTATTATTAATAGGCTTATTGATGGAAATTCTTCTGTTGATTTAAACGACCTAGGCCTAAGTGAATATTTTATTGCCAAGGAATCATTAATTAGTAATTATCTGTATATTATTCTTCGCAAGGTAAGGTGTCTAGGCAGGAGGCTTGTTTACATACAATACAAATACTATAGAATAGGAGGCCTAGCCTAGCTTCACCCAACCCAGCAGACTTGTTCTTGGCTATATAATATAACAGATATCGCCTTTTATATCGGTAAAATATAAGATTTAACATCCCCTCGGGATGATATTATGTTCGAGGGAATATATATATATTTCACCTCTAAGCAGGCAATATCTGTATAATGTTGCAATGGATAAGATTCTTTTATACAAGTGTCCATTAATCTAATTCATTTTTTGGTACAGTAAGAGGTTGATGTAAATTATATTGACTTAACTTCTACCATCTATGACTGGACCAATGATAGAGGTTGTAATTAATTAGAAGACATAATAAATGGGTTGTATGTCAGGGGAGGGGGAAGTGGTTTTCGCGGAAATAATTTAAAACTGCAGAATTCTTTAGGAGAGTAATTTACGAGGAGAGGAATTTTCTCCTGCTTTTTACTTAAACGAAGGACTGGAGTAAGAGGAGTTTTTAATTGGAGACCTTACTACAATAGAACAATGAAAAATGGTACATCTACCTACCGTATACCCATATCAGAAGTAACAATAACAGATGATACTTTACTATTGGCAAAAAAATGTGGTCTTCGGCAATTGGAGAGTAAGACGGGTTCTTAATTGGAGACCTAACTACAATAGAATAATGACAAATGATGTATATACCTGCCAAGCTGTTTCTGCAGGTCTGCCAGTGCAGCCTGTGATTGAGTAAAGAAGTTTTGCTGTGCTTCGATGAAATCTTGTAAACACCGTAAATGATTGGACTGCATAAATGAAACACAATAGGTTAGTTAGTTTTAAAAAGTAAAGTTTGAACACCCCCAATTTGGCAGTAAATGACAGTTCTACTAGTACCCAAAGAGACAGTCTCCTAAGAAAATGAGAAACAAAAAGCTGTAAAGATCTGACAAACATTACATCAATATGAAACTCTCCTATTATATTGAAGGTAAAATCGCCACTACTGTAAGTTACACGATACTTTGTGAAATGCACTATAGCACCCTCTATAGTTTGAGAATATCATTCACACACTAAACTGTCAATTTCAAACATAATACAGGTTATTTGATTCAATAAAAACCCCTTGGCCATTGACTAGAAAACATTGCTAGGCAACTACCTCTCACAGTCCTAAAGTGGTCTCTTGAGGACGATATGTAACATACTAGACATTATATACATTTCATGTAAGCTTACATGTGCGCTACCAACACCTTCCAAAAGAAGTTTTGTAATTTCATATTGGCGATCAAATTCATTCTGTGCCAATCTCAGGTCAGCTTCGGCCTATAATTACAAATAAAATCAACACATTTAGATAATTCAAGAAATAGGAGATTATCATAATCATTGGAATTGTTTTTCAACTTCTTAAAGCTCTGTCTACACTATCAAACTTTTTGTGTCAACAAATATAATGTGCCCATATATTATTATAGACACGATGATGTCATACCACTACCATATTTGGTCACATCACATTATTTTTAACTAGTTTGATAGTGTAAACAGAGCTTTAGATATGCTTCACCTAAAACATTTATACAGATATTTTAGAGAAAAGAAAATGGAAATTATTAATTTGAATATTTGTACACAATAATTTTTTTAATTTCTTTGAAATTGATCACTTTATTGAAACCTTGAATATTTGAGCGAATATCAAGTTATTCTGTCACTTTGTGTGTTTACACATGCATTTAAGAATTGTGATGTTGAGTGTGCAAAGAGTTAAATAATAAGTAATGTTTGTGCTTCCCACGCATAGCATATACTGTAGGATTGATTGTCTTGCTAAAAAATCTACTACTGGGTAAAATTTCAAAATAAAAAATGGAGGGAGCTACTAAATTGTTAATGCTCAGAATTACCACGTAGAAAAAAAACCTGTCCATAGATTTGATCAAATTTTGAGTCCGTCGGACTTGTGTAACATAACCATTTTTGGGATTTTGTTTTGCCCAAATTTATGATTGTACAGTTAGCAACTTTGTTCTCAGATTTCATTTATTTTCAAACTTTTCCTCATTTTGTTTTTAATTAATTGTACTTGATTTACATTTTGAGATATAGTATACTATTACACAATACAATATAAAAAATAATTTGTTATACAGGGGTGGTACTGAATAAACATGTCCATGAAGTGATTAAACATTAGTAACAAAAAAAATTCAAACATGCTAAAGTGAAAAATAAAAGTGTGAATTATTTGTAATGATATTGATATTAAATATGGCATTCAACATTCATTTTCTAGGCCCTACTGTTAGATATTAGCCTTAAAAGAACAAATAATGTTTGTTTGCCATCGAGTTTAAATAGTACAAGTTTTGAAAAAGCCGCAATTGGCCAATTAGGAAACTATGTTCACTTTCACCAGAAACTACAAAAAATAGTGTATTGAACACACGACTTTGCACACATTTAACTCCATTTCAATGTGTGATCTTATACTAAATTTTTTTTTTAACAATACTGTTGCAATCGATCCAAAAAGATCAAAAGTTCCAAGTAAATATTATCAAAACTATATTTCAATCCTTCTTCGATAAACATGAATCAAATTCTTGTATACAAAACCTCAGCCTGTATTCTTTATAGCACAGTACTACAGTAATCTGTGGAAATACATTCTAGAGACACAATAGTAAATTGTACTCTTCCCATGATATAAACAAACTTAATTAACTTGGATTTCAGTTTATAAACAAAATGAACTTGTACAAATGTCAAATGCATTCATGTACCTTTGTATATATAAAAAAAAGGTTGAGATCTGGTCAAGGAGAAAGAATCCATTACAATTAAAAGTCATGACACGATCGAAAAAAATAGAAGAGGAAGATCCCGGACATTGTGTCCTGCACTACAGTATGTATGTAATGCAAGATCAAATGTCATTGTCAATAAAAAATAAACCAATGTATAATGATGAAAATGGTGGTGGTTGTACTTCATAATGACAATGGTGTGTATAACTATAATGATGATGACAATGGTGGCAGATGATTGACAATGGTGGTACGTACTGAGTATTACAATGGTGATGACAATATGGCGATGACAATGGTTATGACAATGGTGGCAGATGACAATGATGGTGGTTGTACTGTATATAATGACAATGGTGATGGCAATGGTGGCAGATGACAATGATGGTGGTTGTACTGTATATAATGACAATGGTGCTGACACTGTGGCAGATGACAATGATGGTGGTTGTACTGTATATAATGACAATGGTGATGGCAATGGTGGCAGATGACAATGATGGTGGTTGTACTGTATATATAATGACAATGGTGATGCCAATGGTGGCAGATGACAATGATGTTGGTTGTACTTTATATAATGACAATGGTGGCAGATGACAATGGTGGTAGCTATGCTGTGTATGACAATGGTTATGACAATGGTAATAACAATGGTGGCATTTGAAAATGGTAGTGGTTGTACTGTATATAATGATCATGGTGATGACAATGGTGGCAGATTACAATGATGGTGGTTGTACTGTGTATATTGACAATGGTAATGACAATGGTGGCAGATGACAATGGTGGTAGCTGTACTGTGTATGAAAATGGTGATGACAATGGTAGTAACAATGATAGCATTTGAAAATGGTGGTTGTACTGTGTATAATGACAATGGTTATAGCTATACTGTATAATGACAAAGGTGGCAGATGACAATGGCGACAATGGTGGTGTACTGTATCATGAAAATTGTGGTGGTTGTACTGTACATAATTACAATGGTGGCAGATGACAATTCTGGTGGTTGTACTGTACATAATGACAATGGTGGCGGATGACAATGGTGGTGAATGTACTGTACATAATGAAAATGACAATGGTGGTTGATAACAATGGTGGCAGATGACAATGGTGGTGGTTATACTGTGTATAATGACAATAATGATGACAATGGTGAATGATAACAATGGTGGCAGATGACAATGATGGTGGTTATACTGTGTATAATGACAATGGTGATGACAATGGTTGATGACAATGGTGGCAGATGACAATGATGGTGGTTGTACTGTGTATAATGACAGTGATGATGGCAATCGTTAATTTACTGAAAAAGAATGTATTTTGTATAATGACAGAATACGAGCACTTTGTTTTACGTGATACAATGTACATAATGACAATGGCGGTGGTTGTCAATTATGGTGGGTCTGTATTAAATTAAAACATATGACAAAATGGCTACAATGATGGTTGTACTGAATTATAATGATGACTGCAGGTAGGCTCTGACAAGTGGTTGTGGTCTAGGGGCGTGCTTAAAGGCCAGGTCTAGGGCGCAATTAATTATAGGATCCTTGGTTAACATTCACTCACAAAAACCAATTCAACCAGTATCAAAGTTCAACCGCATTTCAATGTGACTGACACCGTCAACAATACATTACTCATCATATACAGTAGTCATATTAATACAAAAAGCAATCACCATTAATAATTACATTGTAGCAAAGTACTGACTTATCAAATTGAACAATCAGACAGACAATATTGAGCCATTAATCAAAGTCACAATAACAACTACATTAATGCATTCAACTATATTATTGTCTCTAAAATATGAATAAATTACAACAGAGAATACAGTAATGCAAAATATCTACATACAAATATTTTTTTCAAGTTAATGTTATTGTTACTATTAATGTTTAATTTTGAAGGAGGAGGTATATTATAGAAATTTGAAACTGAAACAAAGTTACAGTACTATATTATTTTCAAATGGTAATAACTATACAGATAATCAGTTAGACACACAACAACAAAATACTGCATTCATATTAAAAACAATAAAAAACATATCAAAAATGTAAAAAAAAAAAGAAATCATCACAGAATACTGTACATACAATAACAAAACACAGATAATAATAAACACATTTTATAGCAACAGTCTCAACTAAAGAATAAAATTGAAGTACAGTACTATACATTCGCCTTCCTGGTTCCAAGTCCTAACTGAATTTAGCAACGTGCTAAAAATGTTTTCACTACTGTAGCAATCCACTACATTAAACCATAACATGGTTTTAAAGTCGATGGTCAAAAGTAAATTGTCGTACAACAATAATAGTTTTCACAGTTGATATACCAAAAATGAATAACTGTATTTAAAGCGTTTCTGATATAAACGACACATAATACTAGTAATGAAATCAGATGAAGATACTGTTAAACTAGTAGCACAAGCTATTATGCAAAAAAAATAAAATAACCAATAGATATAAATAAAAAAGTTAGAATACTGTACACAGAAGAATTAAACAAATATTAAAAATATTAAAAAATTAAAAAATAAAGAGTTTAAAAAAAAACATAAAAATTGTATGCCACTTACATTATAAATCAAATCCTCATTGTTAGGCTAAAGACACAATGAAATTATATTTTATTTCAATTAAATATAGATTATTTTTATATTTTGGAAAAATGATAAAATTCATACTATTCATAATACTACAATTTACCATATTTGGCATACAGTATTCTAAGCGGGCTATCGTCATGGACCATACAAACCATGGTGGTGATGTTGAAGGGCAATCTTGACAATGACATGGTGATGTGGAAAATGGTGACAATAAAAGTAATGGTTACAATGGGAGTAGTGGTGACAATGAGGGCAATGGTGGGTAATGGGTATGGTCACAATAAGAGATAATAAGGGCAATGCTGAAAATAAGGGCAATGCTGAAAATAAGGGCAATGGTGATGAGGGCAATGAGGACTGATGACAATGGTCACACTTTGTGACATAATAAAAAAAATATGGTGAAAATACAAGAGGAAATGATGACGATAATGATATGAGGACAATGGTAAAAATAAGTGGTGACAATATAAATGACAATAGCAATAATGAGTGCAATGATGGTCACCCAGTGCAAGGCTGATTAAATTTTAAAATAAAAAAGAAAATACCAGATTTTATGTTTAATTCTTAAAGAGAATTCTTTAAAGATTGTAATGATTATCTTTGATATTTTTTTAACGGGTTATGTAGTTCACTCAAAAGCCAGAATTGGTTGGTTTAGTATAAAGCAAGAGGGTGATTAAATAAATATAATAATAATGTATATTGTTATAATAATTTATACTGAACAAGTTTCTAATGATAGTTAAGATGTACTGAAAGAAAGTGCCTCCCACCAACTTCAACATAGCACCCATCCAAGACACCTCTTTTTTTATACCCACTCTAGCTGTATCTCTGCCTCTATAATGAAAATGAGAATCACAAACTATCCCATAAGCTGCCATAACACATTACACTAACAAACAGTCAAATAACTTTTTCACAATTCCCTCACTATCGATAAATTACACATTTCACATTTCTCAGCATTATATACAAGTATAAGAATGGTGATTAGGATTTATATGTCAGTCATATAAAATGTAATAAGTTCCCATATCTCTATAAACTAGTACAGTATACTTTAAATCGCAATGATGCACACAAACTGTAATTTCTCAAATAATTTGATCTTCTTTTTTCCAAAGTACTTGTCTATGACCTTTTGAATGATTCATACAGTATTTCAAATGAAGTAAATGTTTTTCATAACAAATCAAATTAATATCTAAATATTATTAAGGCGTGATGTTGATGCTGACCATGATGGTTAATATAATATAGATTATATGATTAATTAAAATATACCAAAGTGTATAAATGAAGTTGCACCAGTCATATAAGGAGACACCTTCGGGGTCCAACAAAGTTACCTGAATAAACAGGCATTATTTGTAGTGTTAAATTATATTTCCCCCTGGTCTAACAGGAATGTGCCCCCACTAAAGCTCTGTCTAGACTATCAAATTGTATGCGAAAATGTGATCATCATACTCTTTAGGAACATGATATAATATCACTATCATATTTGGGCATATCACTACCATATTTGGGAACATAACACTTTTTTGTCAAACTACTTTGATACTTGTAGAATTAGTAATAGTACTGTACTGTCTATATATGATGATGAAAAAAAAAACAAATTTTAAAAAAAATGCAAGCAAATGTTTCATGTAAACATAGCTGGCCTAAGATTGATTGAAATCTGGAAAAATGAGAATCCCTAGAATTATGTCATTGTTGTTTACAACAAATGTGATCACATGATAACTACAATGTCATGAGTGTACAATTCCAAACCACTATTCACATGACATGTGTTAGTCAATGTCATGAACAACACCATAAAATAAGGATGATGGCATTATCAATATATTGGTAGATAAATTAAAGAAACTCAGACCGATATAAAAAGTTTAAATAATGTGTCATTCTTTTACCAAGACCAAAAATAGGCATGCATATTTTATGTGGAATAAAAACCACAGTACACCATTTTAAGTATCTGGAATTCTATTTCTAGTTATTATTTATTCATCCCACAAAAACAAATTTAAAAAAAAAAACAAAACAAAAAATAAATAAAAAGACAATAGATACAATTCTTATACTCAATATCTATATTTTCATGTAAATATTGATATGATATTCATATTTTTCATACTGTTGACTTCAATTTACACCTTTTATTTATATTATTAAAGATTAATTAGTTAATTAAGATGAGCAGCAAAAAAGGTTTTCTTTTTGTAAATGCTTTGGCCATGATTGGGAATATTGAGGAATGGGAGGGGGGGGGGGAGAAATCATGCAAAATACAATTTTTAAATTAAATATTTTTCAACATATTACTTATTAAGAAACAATAGAGAGAAGCCAATGCAATCAACTTTTACTGCCTAAGAATTTTAGGCAGTAAACAACATTGTTTGTACCTACCGTTCTTTGACCTTCTGCGGATTTAGCTTTTCGCACTTTACTCTTACACGCATCCAGGTCAAGCCTTTTTGTTTCTAGAATTTTCTTTTCTTTCTGAAACATAAAAACGACACACAATATGTGAACGATATGTCAATAAAACTATATTGGTGCTAAAATGTATACATACAGTACTTAGTGTAGTAAAAACTGAGTAAGAGATACAGCCATCTTATAGTTTATATCTGAATTTTAAAAGGGTTGGAATTAAATACAGCTTTAGTTATCCTGTTTTGATAGAAATTCAAAGTTAAAATGATTTATTATATTACATTATTGTAAATAGCTTTTACTTAAATATCAAAGGCATAAATAATGCGATATGTAACAGATTAGTTTAAGAATTGGATGGCCAAGTAAAATAAATTACTAGTACATCTTGTCGTCTGAGGTTTAAGAAAAAATCAATAAGGGAAGGGTAAAGACATGTATCAGAGACACACTATTATTACGACCGATTTTGATAGAATATTGATTCAAACTTTATACAGTATAGTTTAATTTAATATTTGATAAGTAAAATGCAAGCTCAGAGATCTATATTTTGCCACATGTTAATATTTAACACACTGTAAAATGTCATATTTATCGATAAAGGAAATCACAATCACATTTTAATTCTACTTGGCGTAATACTATACATTTTCGTTCTGCTTTCTTGAGCACACACACACCATTATACCCTTAACTTTATCAATGGTATGCAATTAAATCTTGAATCTTAAAGATTTCACAATTCTGCAGTACTGTTTGAACTATTATGATTATAAAAATTCCACCTTGTAGCTACAAGTACACTATTAGTACTCCCATTGCTTTCATATAGACGTTTGAGAAGCTAAATCTGCTGATTACAGTAAACTTCTCAAAATAGCCTAGTCAACTATGCCAATTGACTGTTATATTTAACTCAGCTCCACCATAGTAAATATAACAATCAATCTTTCAACTCATGAAATATTCTCCCAAATATACAAAATACAAAACTAGATAAAACGATTGCAACCCTGTGAGAGGAGAGACAGGGAAATTAAAGAGTATGAATGCAAACCTATTTAAATGACTGAAAATAAATTCTTACAGTACAACAATCCTACACAATACAAAACTTGCCTAGAAAAAATGAATACAATCCTGTGAGAGAAGAGACAGGAAAATTAAAATGTGAATGCAAACCTATTTAAATGACTGAAAATAAATTCTTACAGTACAACAATCCTACACAATACAAAAACTTGCCTAGATAAAATGATTGCGATCCTGCGAGAGGAGAGACAAAAAAATTAAAGTGTGAATGCAAACCTATTTAAATTACGGAAAATAAATTCTTACAGTACAACAATCCTACACCAATACAAAACTTGCCTAGAAAAAATGATTGCAATCCTGTAGAGAATAGAAGAAGATATATTCATCATATTTTAATTGATTGCAACATCAGATAACCAAGGAAACATAATCTCTTTGCGATTAGATTTCATTAAGAATGTATTATATGCTCAGAACACAAATAATAAATGTTTATATATTGGACGGATAGAATATTTTCAAGAGTTGAAAGATTGACTGCTCTATTCAAAACTGAGTTGATAGGAGTGTCGGTTCAAATAAAAATATAATCTCCTCATTCAAACAAATCATTATCTCTCTAACTCACTGATTAAAATTGTATTATCAAAATAATCAGTTTTCAAATATTTTGTTAAAATGCTAAAATTGTGCAATTAGTACTTTCAATCATTGAAATGGAAGAAAATAATGCATGGCATGTGATACAAGGTTTAACAATCAAATGGTATTAAGGCTACAACTAGAATGTTGTAAAAAATATATAAACATATAAAAGATAGAAAACTCCAAATACAATTTTTTTTTAACTCTTTAACATAACAATTAATAACTCTTTATTGGTTGTTTTTTTTTTTTGGTCTTTTTCGTCTCTTTTTTGTAGATATTCTATCTTCTAGTTATGTTCCCTCTCAATGTTTCTAAATGTCTGAAACATCTGCATTTCTATGCATTGATAAATAATGTAATATCGAACGTAAATTCATAGACTATATGGCTATTTAATTGCAATTTAGACAGAACAATTAATTGTTAAAGAGAAAATTGCTATATATAGTCCAAGCTAAACTGCAACATGTTCTAAGATAAGTACTAACGATCTCCAAGAAACGTTCTAACAATGTTTACATTTAAATTTCAAATTATGGAGTAATTCCCAGGTGAATGGAGGCGGAATAATAAAGTTACAATTTAAATTAAATTGAGCCATTTCAATTGTGTGTATAGCTTTGTGTACACAAATGCAGAATTAAACTGTAGAGAAGTACTCTTTCCCTATTAAATGGCAAACGTAATTATTACTACAGTAGTTTTTGGGAAAATCACAATTGTTGCAGTTTATTTTGGTATTTAAACTTGGGTTTTTATTTATTTATTTTCTTTTGGTATGAGTTCTGTTTTATGATGTTGTGTCACTGCTGCATCAGCTTTATTTTCTCTCTATATATATATATGAATTTAAAATAGTTTTGTTTAATTTTAAATTGACCATTCATTATGATGAGCATGAGAACATTCATCCACGACTTTTCATTATTACTATAACAAGAAAGCATGAAAAAAATACAATTATTGACTCTTAATAAGAATTCATTCTTTTGAACATTTTTATCCCGCCAAGTCAAGTAGTATGTATCAAATTACAGATGACAATAATTAAACGGTCTATGGAACGGTATCTGATACGATCATTTTGTACAAGAATGTCATAATTGTTGTTTCCTTTGGTTTAATACTGTAGGATATCTTTGTTAATTAGTATTCAGTAAAAGTACATTAAATTAGTTATGGTAGAATTCTCAATATGACATGAAAACAAACTTGGCATATTCCAACTATTACAGCACCTTTACTTTGGAATGCACAACCTTATGGTAAAAATTCTTTCAACATTTGGACAGTTTAAATCTGTTCTCCAAACTTACCTTATGGTCTTTATTCTTTTTTTCTAATTGCTGCTAAACCTTTCTTGTTAAAAGAAGCCTCACACATATTCAGATTACATTATCAATAAAGTAGATTGCACATAGTCGGAAAAAAAAACTCAAACCAGTGGTTTGCTCCGATTATATTCTAGGAAAATTTTTAATAATTATATGATGTAATCAGGAATTTATATACTACTCCCCTCAATTAAATCAAGATTCCTAATAAATGAGCAATACATTACTGTACATACCAGAATTGTCTTCATATCAGTCTCTAGGAAGTTTCTGAGTGGTGCCATATAATTTGTAATAGAAGTCTGTACTAAATCCTTTTCTAATTGGCCTAGCTTCTTTTGTGTTGTACCACACTTCACCAGTGATGCGCCTAATACACAAAATAAAAATGAAAGTTATAATATGCTATCAATATTACTTTTCATGTGGAACATTGGAATAGGTTCTAACACAAGGTGTACAAACTCACATACAGTATATAGAAAAGGTTTATTATATAGAACACATGCTATTACTATGCATACAGTACATGGTGTTTAGGCAAAGGTTGGCACATGGTCTTTAGTGTCAATAGGAAAGCAAGGAAGTATTTTACCTTCCAGGCAAAAGTGTCAAAGTTGTACACATAGTGTATATTTAAAGGAACAACATGGCATTTAAGCAAATGTTGACATAAATAGTGTTTATAGGTAGATGCACATGGTGTCTAGGTAAGGTTGATGCATGGTCTTTAGTGACAATGTTAAAGCAGGGAGGATTTTTACCTCCCAGGTGAAAGTGTAAAAGGCGTACACATAGTGTTTAGATAAAGGAAAAACATGGCATCTAGGCAAATGTTGACATAGAGATGGTGTTAAATAATATAGAGATAAAGGTTAATGTACATGGTGCCTAGGCAAAAGTTTAGACATATGATGTAAATGAAAGACATTCACATGATATGAAATAGTAGCATGTTCATTGACAGTAGTAAAAAATCAATAACACATCACACAGTACATGTCTACCATAGACAGTTTGACAAGCATTTCAAAGCTAACTGATAAATACCCATCTTGATATGAAATACCCTCTAAATCATTAATTATTAATCTCAATATTTTTTATAAAATAATGAAGGTGCATAATAGAATCTGCAAACTGCTGAGTTGGTCCCTTAAATCATTATACAATAATTCATAGTGTATTCAAAAGGCAGTTGATTGAGTGAAATTTGGTGTTAAAACAACTATTGATTATTGAGTGACTGCAAACTTGATTCAATGCAATAACAATGGCCAGTAGATACAGTAGAGGATGTCATTAAATATGAGTATGTTAATTAGCTAATCCTAATATAGGCTGAATAAACAAGATGAAAAGTGAAGGATTAGGGTAAGTCATTGGAAAGGGAAAGCACAGGTGATTTACTCTCATGTTAATTGTCCAAATTGTATATTATAAACAGAGCTGAATGAATGGCTAAATATTATCACCTGTATTTATAAGTTAAAGACAATTTCACTGAAAATGCTGAAGTTTTGCAAAAAAAAGAATGCATAGAGAACCCCTCCTTTGGGCACCCCTATTAGGGGACATCCCTATTATTATTAAGAGGACACTTTCCCATGAAACAAATAAGGAAAAATATAAGTTTTAACACTACAGTCAATTGAGAGGAAGTTAATGGGGTTTTGGTTGAAACTTGAATTTAACCATTTATTTTGTCTTTTTTATATTAGTAAAAACATTTTTGTTTTTCTTTCAGAAGCTATTTAACATTATTAAAACTGTGAAATGGAATATTCAAAGTCTTTTTAAATTAATGTAAACTCATGTTTTTGGGGGACAATACATGTTTAATTTATCAAATTATAACCTACAAAAAACATCTTTTAGCACATATACAGCTGTTAAAATAATATCTTTTCATTAAATCCTGTGATAAAATAAAAATGCAATTTGTTATGCTGAAATCTGTATGGTACGGGATGAACTATTATAAATACATACTTTACCTATAACAATATATATTTATTTTCAACCTGATAAACAAATTAATTAATGATAACAAAAATGTTCAGAATTAAATTAAAGCAATATTGATGACAAACATTAAACAAAAACCGAATGAAATTTCAGGTCACGCCATCGATAATTTATTCTTGCTGGTCAGGCGTAAATAATAAAATCTGACTGTGCTCTTGAATAATAAATTTGCACACAATGTATACACTCTTATTGTCAATGAAACATATTAGCTGATTTTATTTTTTTAATTTTATGAACAATATTAATTGCTGTGATGTGATTAAAATGTGGAATGCAAGTACTGTATGGGTATGAGTGAGTGGTGGAGCAGTTGACAATGGAACCATAATCCATAGTCATAATATTGGCATGGGTTCAGACTCACTCGCTCCCTGGTTCTGGTGTTAGAACCTTCTTCTCGGATAAGGAATATAAACCATAGGTCCAGTTATACAAAATGAATGAGCTGCATCTGCACTTTAAAGAACCTAGTACATTTCGATACGCATAGGGGGTTACCCCGGTGTACTAGTTCACACATCACACAGCCACTGTTGTGGACAGATGAGAGCCTCTATTGGCTGCACTTGTGATGCATGTGACCCTTAGGGGAGAAGCATAGTTACACAAACCAATAGTGGTGTTGGTAGTCTATGAGTGATAGCTTACCTGGATGAACCGACATAGGCCTTTTCCCCTTCAAGGGGAGAACATAACCGAAAAGTAAAATTTTATTCATGAACTCCCCTCCAAGACAGTGGTATCGCCCATGTGCCACGCCCTCAGGTGGGCGGCAACGCCCATGCATACCTCCCCATTTCTTTTCGAGACGTCGAAACGTTAATACGTTCCGACAACAGAGAGGAGAACAATAGAACCTATTGTGTTTGGATTGCTTATATTATTGTGCTATACTGAGCCTAGCTTTGCCGTTGGATTGGATTATACGCGAAAGATCTGTTTTGTTGTGTGAGCAGCTACTGCTAGAAGTTAAAGCAACGCTACTCACGTTAACCTTATCTGCCAACGAAGCTAAGTATCATAGTTTCGGCCGTTATCCGTAGGATTTCGGTCTGTTATTAGTGTGCTAACTGAACATCGCTAGCCAAGACCCGGTGCCGGGTTTCCTTGGTCAATTGTTGTGGGCTATACGTGTGCTAGTCACCATGCCCAAGATGGCTTGTGTTGCGTGCGGGGGGCCTCGTGCCACGATAAAGTGGGCTAAACTTCTTGGCAGACCCGGAGCGGCCAAAAGAACTCGATCCGGGCGTCATCTCGCTACTGCAGCAGATCACGAGTCTTGCAGCCGACCAGCAAGCGTCAGTCGCATTAACAGCCAATGCCGCACGCCGAGTTAATTTGCTGCAAGCGAGCATAGTTGAAAAGTGTAACATCTGAGTTCACAGCTTGAAAATGTAAGAGTAATAAAGTAGATAAGAAATTTAAGCTAAATGTCTGGTAGTACTGATATCATATCAAAACTCAGGAAGTAGTTACTATTGTGTTTAGCTTTATATGCTAATTCCTTGGTTGTTATAAATCCTTTCTGATGACTTTAAAAACAATAGTTGCTTTGAATTTGAAGCCAATTTCTGAATGTATCAAAACAAGTTGATTAAATCATTTTTTAAATTCTAATTTTGAAATTTGTTTTTTTTTCTTTAGCCTATCTGGATTATAAAGTGTGTTTTTTTTCAATAACAGACTAAACACTGGCTAATTTAAGCCTACATACAGTTGAAATTAGCAATTGACGGATACCTTCTACTTGCATGTAAAAACTCAATGGGTAGATTATATTCATATGCACACATGAGTTCACAGAAATTTACGGCTGTACAGCAAATTGAAAAAAACAAAAACAAATTTAAAACAAATTTTTTTTTTAAGTGCGCGCAGGGAAATAGTAAATCTTGCAATTGTTCTGAAATACGTTGTCAAATGTTTACCAGTAAAGTTGTCCTTTAATTAACGTTAATAATACACACATACCATACTGAGTTCCTGGGCCAAGATCATTTCCGGATTCAATCATTGCCATTCCGAGAAGCTCATAATTCGTTTCCCTTTCCTTTGGTCGTCTGTCTAGCTTTGAGTTGAAAAAGTCTTCTACACGAAGATCTACGATTATAAAAAAAAAATGTTCTATACTCGTACTATTATTATTATTATTATCATTTTCTAAATAATTAATTCAAATTACTAAAAACTTACTTGGGTTGGGTTGCAAAACCGCTTCTGTCCGGCCCACAATTTTTTCGGTCCATATTCTAGTTCTATCAGCTCGTTGCTGTAGATTTTCAAAGTGTGCATCTAGTTCCGTCTTCTCAGCACTGCCTAATTTTTCTTCAGTGTACTGCAATAAAAAAGGCAATATAATTTAATAAGCTGATGCATGAAGTAATAGTAAAGGAGCTCTTGATATACGGGATACAGTACAGTAGGTATCGTACAGTAGTTCAGTTCAGTTGAATTCAGTTTGATTATATGACGACCTACCTGTAGATACTATACAGCAAATAAGAATGAATGATGTTGAGTTAGCCCAATCTGGACAACTATCCCCTGGAATAATCCCTTCCGACAACTATCCTGAATAACTAACCCCCATGGATAAGTATCTTATTGACCTCTACAGTAGAAAAAATATTACCTACAGTATTTCTAGGAAAATTACTTAGGGCAACTACTCCCTTAGGGTTAGATTCAGTACTAGGGTTATACTAGTTGGTTGTCTGTATGGTACTGTAAAGATTTAGTGTAGGATACTGTAGTACTGTTTTCTGGGTGGTACTGTGCAGTACTTACAGTAGGTAAGCTTGAATCCCAAATTCAAGTCTGGGTGGTTGTTTTTATAATTTCTCCTACTGTAGGCCTTGAATTGAAGAGGTGTTACTGTATGTGTCAATAAATGAATCATTGATTCTTTAAAAAGTGTATGTTATTGTTACATCTGTCTGTAACAACAATCACTCTACACAATGTGAACACATTACTGTACATACAAAAAACCATTAAAACTCTGTAGATCTGCCTGTCTGAACATAGCCTTGAGTTTTGGTTCCTAATAAATAGTATCAAATCTTCAGTAAATAAAATGTGACATGGTTTTACAATACAAACAAACAGTCAAACGCTGTAGATCTGCCTGTCTGAACATAGCCTTAGTGTTTGGTTCTTAGTAGTATCAAATCTTCAGTAAATAAAATGTGACATGGATATACAATTTACAAAAAATCATTCAAATTCCATATTTCTGTCTGTCTGAACATAGCCTTAGTTTTGGTTCTTAATAGTATCAAATTCAAAAGACTATTATCAGGCAAACTTAAACCATTAAGATACATTACTGTAAGGCCTGATTATTAATAGACCATAATCGTACAAACTAGTGTCGGTGAGAGCTCAGAGATGAACTAATGAGTTGCGAGGGCTCTCAATTATTTCCTCTTTAATATTTATTTATGGTAAATATAAACATAGTCATGGGAAAATTATTAATGCATAGAAAAATTATTAATGTATGGTTTGAAATAATTTATAAATCAATATACTCAAAATAATATGGAATAATATTGTCAAGCTTAAATTACTGTATGTATTCTTTTATTGGAAAAACTATAACTATTTTACTAACAATAATAAAACCAGTCTTTTACTGCATGCACTGTACAGTATATCTGAAATCAACATATTTTATTATGGTTTTAAAGAATTCAATTTTCTATCAATTCTATCATTTCAATTTTTATTTAATATCAATAACAACAAGTCATAATGTTTCAAGCAAATAAAAAAAATAATCGAAAAGCTATACAGTACAAAAATTGTTTGTTTACAAAATTGAGATGATATATGATTCAAGATTCAAGAAGATTCAAGAAATGTTATTGGTCCACTTTAAAATGGCTGGGCTCAGCAGATATTAATATAGGCCGACTGACTAAACAAAAGGTGCCAGAAAAAGGTAGTCATAATTTTTAGGTGGTACTACTACTGTATAGCCGGTTGACAACAACGGTAATTTACACAGCTACTTGTATTTTATCTTTCTATGTCTACTGATTATACAGTGACAAACATAATGCATACTGAAATACTGTATTGTCTGCCATCATTTTTTCAAAGATTAATTTTATACTGAACATCCTTTATTATCTGCAATAAACATTGCCTATTCAGTAACATCATTATTGACATGACAAACTGTTTTCCTGAATTAATCCCCGAAGGTTAAATGTCATTTCATTATTACAAGCCTGTACAACAGTATGCTCTGACCATAGCTTAACCTATTAATTTATTCAACCTTTATTTACATTGATACACTCATGAGGATAATGCATGTCTACGAACTTGCCATAAGGGTTTTTAAATGACAACGCTAGAGATTTCCTTACACTTACAGTACTACTATAGTTTTCTATAGGACTATAGAAAAAGGTGTCTCAGTCGAATAAAGGCAAAGCTGTCAAATGTGGTGCAAAACCAAATAAGATGTTTACAAGAGAATAATTAAGACAATAAGCAAAGGATTTCTTTTTAAATAAGGGTGTCTCTATTGAACAAATGAATGAAAATAACTATCAGTACCTAATCATTAAAACATTTCAACGCATTTTGATTGTAACATGGAGGTAAAAGAAAGAAGGAGATTCAACTAGCTAATAGAGATTAAAATGCTGTGTGCTATAATATAGCACACAGTTGTTTAATCATGGAGGTATACCTACATGATTGTAACAACTTAAAATATTCAGAATTATCAGTAAGCAATACTATCATTTTATTATCAGTAATGTGCATTACTTTAGTTTACAATTTATACCTCCCTGCATTAAGTACAGTATAAAAGTGTGTGTTTAGAAACATTTTCAATATTGCTAGAATTTGTATACAAAAAAATGTCTTTATTATAACATTTTCTCTGTATAAAAAATAGATTTAAGTACCATAATAAGCTTAGATCCATAGAGATGCTTTTATGATGGAATGATGATGATGACTCTGACAATGGTTTGATAAAGCTATCTACAGAGTATACCATTACCAAGGACTAGTTAGTTACTGTAGGTATTTTGTAGTGGTCTCCAATGTATCATTAGCTTTTAACTTGTATCCTATAGGTTTGTCAAGGGATTGAAAACATTATGTGTGTAATAACAGTACTGGTGACCTAGTTTTACTTTTGACATTTTTTTAAAACAAAATACTGTATTTAAGTATGTCTAAGCTGATTGTAATGTAAAAATGAATAGTATAGAGGTAATTTAATTCATGGATTTATAATTTACCTTGAGATTTCTTAAATTAAACACCATCTGGTGAGTGACCTATAAACAATTATGATAATTAAAACGTCTTTCCTATTCCAGGCTATACTCTACCTTGTTTGCCTTATTGATTTTGTAAAATAAATAGGTATAAAATAAAAATAAATTATTAATTATACCTCCATGATACAATCAATTCAAAATATATAAAAGACTCCTAGGCCTAGCTAGGCTTAAATTAATTAAACCGATGTCTGCCTGCTGACCCTCTGTCTGAGCATCATGCCATGATTTATGGAGACTGGAGGTATCTTCCATCATGGTCTGAGCAAGCTAAGCTAGAGTATGAGTAGGTATGGCACGGGCACCTACGAACGAGTACTATATTAGCATCAATAAAGCAAATACCGGTAAGCAATTAGACAGCCTAACACACAACCTTAATGACCTGTAAAGTAGGCTCTGGGCTAGGCCCAACTAATAGTACAGCCTGGCCGTACCGAACCGGGTCAATCGCTCTGATCAGACAAGGCGAATGAACTTCACCCGGCTTCTTCAACTGAGCCTTATTAGTCGAAAGAAAACAAGTGTCATTTTCCTAAAATCATTTCAAGCTAACCTGCTTTGCTCGGGTGAAGAAAGTCCCAGCTTGCCCAGCTATTTTCTTCATGTTTTCATTGACTTTTTCCATTGACGACATGATCGAATTTATTGATTTACACAGGCCTAGCAATAAGCAAAAATGTACACATCATCGACGACACGATTGATCGAAGGATCGGAGAAAACTCAGCCACTTGTGAATTGTTTCCGGATTCTTAAATTAGAGGGCGGACGACCAAAAAAGTGATCACACAATTAGCATGTTTCGATATATCGACCGAATTGATTTTAACGGTGCAAATAAAAGTACGCGTGACTTCGTTAGTCTAAACAAAATAGATTCTAATTTATAAATTATTACAAACACGATGCGCATTGATCCGCTGTACTTGTACTTTAATTGTACTTTCTGATTATGTTTAATTAACTTATAATTATTGTAGGCCTACAGAACAGTGTTATTTGTTCTTTTCATAGAAGTCCTACAATTATTACATATTATATTCCTATGAACATTTTTGAGGAAATACTGAGCAAATTCCCCAAATAAAAATGCTTTTGCGTGTGCGCTAAAAACACGGTAATTACTATACGTCCTAATAAAAATTATTATATATCGAAATAATGGCGTTCTGTGAAACTTTTCAATTAAACCAAGTGCGTGTGCCATATGTTTTTCCAGTTATAAATTCATTAGGCCAATATTTACAGTGGATCAATAAATATGAATATAATTGATATACGGACCACGAGATGGGTTTGTACTCTGATAAAATAGACATGCCCACGGCGGAGCAGCATTATGTTCGCATATGTTAGGGTTATTTAGTGGGTGGGGTGGATAAAGTCTAATTTATCTTTTTAATTACTACAAAATTACGCTCAGGAATCATCACGATCGTTCATATCACCTATTTTTTTTAAATCTAACAATGTGTCGGCATATTTTATTTAATTGAGTTGTTCAATGCCATCATTATTATTATCATCAGATCTTGATCCGGTATGCATTACTACTATCACACGAATCTATGCCTAAATACTTGACTTAGAGATATGAATTACCTAACAATTATATATAAATAATGGTATAAATATTCACCTGGCGGAATCATTCGTATTCTAATAGACATGAAGTTCACAATATGGTACTGTTTTTGTATGTATGCGATACAAAACAACTAGTCTTAAGAGAATTTGGAAATTATTAGGGCTTTATATTGCAATACTGTAGTTCTCATGTTAAATTGATGAAGCATGTACTTTACGTGCGCGTTTAAATATTGCTAATTATACATGACTTTTATTACGCGCGCGTAACATTTTTGCCCGCTTTGAAGTGCTACGATGTGTTTCGGTATCCTGATGAAATCGTTTTTCTTGTCGACAAACTGAAATAATATCGAACCATAGTAGGTCTATTATACAAAACGTTTATTGCGTTTAATCATGCATGTCTATAAAAACAGGATTCTATCGAAGTAAGCCTACCTGTCTAGTACGGTTTAGGAAAGTACCGGCATCCGAGGCAAATCCACGTAGAGCATCCATGATATACAGTAATTATATCAAGAGACAGGGCCTAGAGCTGTTATATCTCAGTGTATAGACGTTTAATAATGAGAGTTAAAGCAGTGTTTAATTGATGTTGCTTCCACGTCGTAGTTAGTTATAATAATCAATATTGTCCAGGCACAGATGTTTACAACTTTGGGATGGGACAGAGTAGATAATGATGTACGTAATACCAGCACAATTTGACGATCGATGCATTAATAATAATCCAACAACGAGGAAGTTATTTACTCACAGAACAGGGATTATAATTAAAGGGAAACAGAACAGCTGATGTGTGAAATAATAATGGAGTTTGTGATAGTTGAATTACAACAATATAAACCACAATATTATTAGTATAATAACAAAATTATACGGTCCGAGGTTAGAACTATGAATCATACGTCTTTCTCTCTGCAGTATTAAAGTAAAACATACGGATTCCTTACAATAATAATAATAATATATAGGCCTAGGTCTAATAAAAAATAAAAAGTTAATATATTATTATTATAATAAATCCAGAGACAAATCTAAAAAAAACAATAGTGCTGTAGATAACTGAGATTTACAGTTTAAAAAAAAAGTAAATAAAAGATCAAAACGTAGGCACAATTATTGCGTCCTTGCTTGCGTTGCGTCCAAGTGGGAACTTAAGACTTTTCACACTAGGATGTATAGCGGAACGCAAGCGAACTGACAATGGTAAACCTTCATTCCCACTAGGACGAAACGCAAGGACGTAAGCGCAACGCAAGTAATTTGACCAATCACAAGCCATAGATATTGAAACCGTCTCTAATGATGCTTAGTTCCCACTAGGACGCAACGTAAGGACGTAGACGCAACGTAAGGGATTTGACCAATCACAAGCGATGGATTATTCGAACTGTCACCTGACATTAGTCCACTCGCTTGTGTTGCGTCTACGTCCTTACGTTGCGTCCTAGTGGGAACCAAGGTTTACCATTGTCAATTCGCTTGCGTTCCGCTATACATCCTAGTGTGAAAAGTCTTAAGTTCTCACTTGAACGCAACGCGAGCAAGGACGCAATAAAGCGTGGTTCCCACTAGCGACGCAACACAAGGACGTAACGCAACGCAAGTGAATTGACCAATCACAAGCGTTGGCTTATTCGCTTGTGATTGCTAACTGTCTATAACTTCGCTTGTCATTGGTCAACTCGCTTGCGTTGCGTTTACGTCCTTGCGTTACGTTCTAGTGGGAACCAAGCTTTATTGTGCCAAGCGACAGTTCGGGTAATCTATCCATATGATTGGTTAAATTTCGTTGCACCATGCGCCCTGATAGGATACGGTGCGCTTACGTCCTTGCGTTGCGTCCAAGTGTGAATCAAGATTTAAGAATCGACTCGACAACGAATTCTCCTACACTTTATCGCATACTGAAAAGAATAATCCAATAAAAAGCCTTGTGTGTAAACCCACGTTCACGAGCCTGAAAAAAACAAACCTACGAATGTATCATGCTTTTTTCCATAGTCTCTCTAGAAGCTCAACAGTTCTGTGAAGAAAGTATCTCATATCTAAGGAGTAACGCCTCTACCCCGGAATATGTACAGTACTATAGTTTAGTTTAATTCTTTTAGGATTTTGTTAATTTCAAATAGTTACGTTACACAAAATATTTACTACTGATTTTTAAATAAACTTAATTGATAGTAAATCATTATTTCGTCTCAGGGGACATTGCTTTCTCCAAATTTGGAGCAGGTTTCTGGAACCCTCTGCCACTAAAATCGATAGATTTATTTAAGAAAGGTCTTACTTGTTTCCTATGCATTAGAATGTGAAGCGCCTTGATCAATTTTGAAAGGCGCTATACACATTGTATTATTATTTATTATAATATCAATACAAATCATCATTTAATTTCATTAAAACTGTTACGTCAAAAAGTCGAGCCGAAATTTTTGTGAAAAAAATATTTCTTGTATAGTCGTATCTTGGAGGGATCACAGACATTTGTATCGATATTAATTCCCAGTAAACGGTGTGGTATATTTCCTGTTGAGAATTTGGGAAAGGAGGGGCGATAAAAACTGTAATGCATGTATATGTTTTTAATAAATTTCCTCAAGTTATGTACTAAACTGTATTATATATGCAGTATTTTCAAATGTAAAACATTTCGATTTGGTTATTCAAATCTTCTTTAATAATTATTTGATGTTGTTGAATATTAACACAGTATAGTACATCGATTTTGCTCAAGTATTTATTTATTTTATTTAATAAGCATATGTTCAACAAATACATTCATCTGGCTTCCAACGAATATTTCAGAAAGATTTTATTTATTTATTTATTAATATTGAGTGAATATTAATATTTTTAAAAAGGCTTTTATTGTACACACACATTGATACATTGTGAAATTAAGATTAAGTGCTCCAAAGGAATTTTAAATTTGTAGTTAGAAGCCCCAGTAAGGTTCTGATTCGTTAAAATAATATTTTATTAAAATGTAACCAATTTCTTTAATTTATGAAACAATAAAATCAATAATAATTATTATTGAATAATAATTATTATTTAATAATTGTAGTACACAGTTCAGTACTAAATTTTGCATAGTTTAATCTAAATTTAAATTATGAATTTTCATTTTATTTATTTGCCTGAGTCTTTGAGAAAGTTATCAATGACCGCCTCTGTGTCTCCCAATTAAATACTTAATTGTTTGTGTTTCAATGAAAGGATAAAATAGAAATAATATAAAAATAAATTTCACAATAGTGTCTTAATGTGTACAATTGATATTAAAACAGGCACACAAAGAAATATGAAAATGTATTATTAGAATTTACCGAGTACTAATGAATATTCTACTTTGGAAAAGTTTATATTTTAGTAGTTTTATTCTCCCAATTCCCTGTGCTGTATCTCAACATACTATACAGCATCTCATTTATATCATGTGGTGCCTGTATCATGTAAGGTTTATAAGTTAAGGGTTAGGTTACTAGGGCCTACTAGGTACATGTAAAACACACATGATGTTTATTACCAAATATTCCTGATACTTCGGAAATAGATACAATACTGAGAATCGGCTGTTTTATTACCATATACAGTATAACCTTATAAAGGCTGTTCATTATTACACAGTTGCATTCAAGAATTTCTTTTTTCTATTCTATTCTAATTGAAAAAATAAGTATAAAATAATGATAATTTATTAGTAATTTGTACACTTTCAAGGCATTTTTAAAATCAGGAAAAAAAATTTGTCATTTTTTCCTAAATGAATGGTTTAAAAAGACGTGTTCTTCATAATTATAAAATAAATATGATTTTGGTTTTTGGTCTAAAAGGGCGCCAATAAAAGTTGTCGATTTACAACCACATAATTAAAATATTAATTTTGTTTATATTTATATAATTTTATTTTCTAATAGTCAACTCTCTCAATACCAGACTCTCTGAAATTTGGAAACTCTCCAAAACCATATAAAATGTATACAAGGTCTGAAATACATTTTTACCATTAAAAACACATTCAAAATACCAGACATTCCATAAAACTAGACATATTTACTAGTTTGACAAAAAAAAAGTGTGATGTGCCCATATATGGGAGTGATATACCCACATATGGTAGTGATATAACATCATCATGTCCATATATGGGCACAACACATTTGTTGTCACATAAAGTTTGGTAGAGTATAGACAGAGCTTTAGGCCAGCACAAGGATGGCATCTGGTATTGGGAGTGTTAACTGTAGTATATTTATATGAATACACCATGGTGTGAATAATGCCCTATTAAGACTATAAGCTTCAGTTATGATAGCACACACAAAATATTATTTATATATCTAGATATTAATTCTATTTTATTTGTATACTACTACTTAATGTTGTTCCGATGAGAAGTCATTTGAGATCTCCACTTCAGCTATATATAAAGCTGCTTTCACATCGTGCCCGTATTCAGTCCGGGGCCCGTATGCGGTCTAGCACCCTGAGGAAGATATCTCGAAAAAATTGTACGATTTTAGCACTTAAATGGCTTCTTGATCCATCGCACCAAAATCGGAATCCGAATCAGGTACGAATTCAAATCGTATGAATTGAACCGATTTTCCATGATATTTTTATCAGGGTACTGAACCAAATCCGGGTGAGATGTGAAAGCAGGTAAATATTGTATATATTTATTACCAATACAAAAAATATAGTATACAAATAATAGTATACAGTACTATAATAACAAAAATTAATTAGTTTAAATATTATTAGATAACTTAGCGGCTTTCTAATCATCATAGAAAAATATAATTTATTTAAAATTTAGCATTATCTAGTTTTGGTATAAAAATTAAAAAACTTAGTTTAATTAATATTTAGCATAATTATTAAAGCCGCTGGGGTAGAACAAAGATTAGAACCAATGACACTTAGATTGGTATAAAGTGGGTTTTTTAAATGCTCAACTACAGTGCCACAATATATTTAAAATTGTATTCACATACAATCAAGCACTTCATTTGCTACCCGATATCCAACTTGAACAGCGCCCCCTATAGTATTGTACCATTCCATTGCTGTATGTCTATCTGCCCAGTGAACACTAAAAGAAAATGAACAGAAATCTCACAGCTGTCTGCACATTTTATTATATGTCTTTATGCACATGTGGCCAAGGATTACCAATAGTAAATTAATCACTCTGTCCTATTAGATAGGTGGTAATTCCCCTGACATGAATGTTTTTACTTGGTGAGTCAGAGACCACAGCAGTGAAAAGCAAATATTTGTTGTCTTGTTGAGTGGCTGAGCAGTTTAAGACACAAACCATAGCCATATCGGCACAGGTTCAAGGCATTCCGCAACCATAGATCTGGTGGTAGAGCAAGTCTTTTAGAAAGTCCAGTGTACACATCTGGCTCATGTGCACTTAAATAGAACCGAGTGCATGTTCTGGTACATTTCAGCCCTGACAAAAGGATGGCTAAAGGAGTAGCAATTTGAATGCTTAACAGCCCAACAAGAAGTGGATAGAAATCACCTTGGATGCATCTACTTGATAGATTGACCCTTTGACCTTTAATTAAATCAAATGAGCAAGCAATTGGAAGGGGGAGGGTGTGTGGGGTTGGAGTGAAGTTCCTTTTTCAAACTAGAGACGAACATCAGATGATTTTGCTCTTTTGTGAAAAAATTAACCCCTCTGTAAAAATCCTGGCTACATGCTTGGCAAGCACAACTCTGAGAAACTTTCGATGCGACCTGCATGTTTTCCAGTCATGAAAAATTACCAGGCTGTTCGCATGATAAAATTTTCTTGTGCGTGCATGAGTGAGTTTTGTTTGTATGTGCAGATATTGACTTTTAACAGGTCAATGTAATGCAATGACTACTGTTTTATTAATTGTGAAGATTATTTTTGATGAGTGAAGTGAAAATTAAGCCTAGTGTGTATATGAATGATACATTACCTGTGGAAGGGTTTTCTTCTATCACCCAATGAAGATGCAGTTAGCAGTTTGTCTCCATACTTCCATGGTCCACCCCAAGCCTAAAAAACAATGAAAATTGTTTAGCAATTACTGTAGTCATAGACATATTAGTCATACAAGCCTTATTTTTCCATCCTAAGATAATAACAGAAATGTGTATCGAAAAATAAACATTCATATTAGAATACGCATAAGTGTATCCTTGATCTTTGGTTAATTATGCATCATGTTCATTATTTTACACTAATGAGTGATGAACAGCACTATTGAACATTCAGCTTTTTGTAACATGAGGTAGTTGACTGATCTATTTTGAAAATCAATCTGTAGTGTGTGCCGTCTATAACTGCTCTTTTCTGCATCAAGATTTACGATAATATTAGCTCACATTCAGAATTACAAATCGATATTTGCTTACATGATCAGCATAATCTAGAACATCAACATTTTCCATAGGGAAGTATTTCGCCAACAATTTCAAAACCTCAGATTTTCGTTCTTCAGGCTGTAAAACAAATGCAAATTATCTTTTACACTAAATGTCCAATAAGAAAGATACATACATACAGTACTTCAAGCAATGAAATATACACCATCATGTACATATTTAAAATGTTAACATCAGAGTAGAATTACTCGCAGAGATTTCCTTTTATATGTTATCAAAAAAAATTTCAACTAGCATACACTTTAAAAATCTGCTATTTGAGGGAACACATTGAGATTATCTTGCCAGACACTTTGCTGTATGAGGGTACTTTGCAATTCGAGAACACTTTCCCAATTGATGGGACTTCACCATTTGGGAACAGCTTACAACTTGATGAAACATTACCATTTGAGAGCACTTTCCTATTTGAGGGGACTTTACCATTGCCCATCCCTTTCAGAGCACTATACCAGTTGGAGACACCTTACACCTTGATGAGACATTACCATTTGAGAGCATTTTCCCATTTGAGGGCACTTTCCCATTTGAGGGCACATTACCATTTGAGGGCACATTACCATTTCAGAGCACTATACCAGTTGGAGACACCTTACACCTTGATGAGACATTACCATTTGAGAGCATTTTCCCATTTGAGGGCACTTTCCCATTTGAGGGCACATTACCATTTGAGAGCACTTTCCCACTTGACGGGACTTCACCATTTGGGAACAGCTTACAACTTGATGAAACATTACCATTTGAGAGCACTTTCCTATTTGAGGGCACTTTACCATTGCCCATCCCTTTCAGAGCACTATACCAGTTGGAGACACCTTACACCTTGATGAGACATTACCATTTGAGAGCATTTTCCCATTTGAGGGCACTTTACCATTTCAGAGTACTATACCAGTTGGAGACACCTTACACCTTGATGAGACATTACCATTTGAGAGCATTTTCCCATTTGAGGGCACTTTACCATTTCAGAGCACTATACCAATTGAAGACACATTACACATTAATGAGACATTACCATTTGAGAGCACTTGGCAAATCTCTACAAATTCTTTAAATTCTTACAGTTTTGTCTCCCATTGGACCTGGATTGAGCACTCCACTTAATGCTGGATTGCCATCAGATGACGTAGCATCAAATATTGCTGTGGCACTCCACTCTCCCTCTCCAGTAAGATGTTGCATGGTTCCTGCCATACTAAGTACCTCTCCAGAATATCCTTTATCTCTCCAAAATGCCTGAAAAAAACATATCATTATGAAATACAATTACTTTCAAAATATTTTCTTTCTAAGTTTTTACTGTATATTATTAAAGAGCTGTTTATAATAATAATATTAGTTATCTTTACAAAAAATAGTGATTTTATTACAATATATAACATAGCAATACCTTTGCAAATGTGATCACAAAGGAAATTGTGTTTGCGATGGGTAATAATGGAGGAAATACTGGCGCTGACGGTACAAATTCTATTTCGTCTATAAAAGATACAATCAAAATAAAAGAAACCAATAATAAATAGCTTTGTAGATCTTAATGGACGATTAAATACTTAATTTTTTAGAATTTAAAAAAAATAACCCTATAAATAAAAATTAAACACTAATTTTAATACAAAATATAAAGAAATAGAACAAAATTATGTAGCATTTTGATGGATGAAATTGTCATGGTTACAAACTATCTGGGCTGAGGGATTTCAAAGTATTATAGCATTTATTTATTTTCATTTATTTTATCAAAGTTACTTTCACACTCCATAACAGTTACCCTGGATAGAACACAAGTTTACAGTAACTTGTTTTCACTAAAAAGGACCAACAGACAGGGTTTGCAAAGACTCAACTGAAATCTTATTACCCTCTTATTAAAAATTCATCTCTTGAAAGATAAACACACCCATCACCTACCCCTTCCTTCGGTAACTATAACTTTCTTGGCAGTGTATGTTTCACCAGACGATACCTCTACGCTAACAAGTCCATCTCCTCCCTCGTTTGTATGCTTTATAGACGTGACCTTTGAGTTGAATTTTATGTTTTCCTTTCCTATAGCCTCTACAAGAGCATTTACTATTTTCTCTGCACCACCCTAAACATAAGCAAAATCATTAATTATTTACAGAAACATTTCCATTCATTGTGGAGTGTTAATACACATAGTAATGAAGCAAGTATGCCTCTTTAATCATCCTTTTTACACCGAATTCAACCCCCCTTCATTACAGCATATGACCTGTAGTAATACAATAAGTGTGTAACTTACCGAAACTGATCTGAACATAGTTACCTTAATTCTGTGAAGACCATCTTTAGAAGAACCTAATAATCCATCCCATCCACCAGTGGAACCCAGTATATACTCATAGTATAACACAGAAATGTTCTTAGGGTCAACACGTAGAACAGATCCAGCAAGCGTATCAGCCATATCCTTTGCAGCTATGTTGCAAAAAGAGAAATACTGGTAGTAGGACAGATTTACTGTATTGGTATAGCACTCCTGGGTTAAATGCTTGGATTTTTATTTCCATTGTTTTAAGGCCTACCATATAATTGTTGGCAGTTTATAATGTCAGTAGCTGGGCAATTATAATGTTTAAAATTAAAGACAGAAGAGTACAACTCCTTTTAACCATAATAGTGGTTTTCCTTGAATAGGGTGTCCCAAAAGAGGGGTTTTATACTGTATTTAAAAGGTATCATACAGTGCTGTATTACCTTGTGTCCAAAGTGTTTTTAGTTTGAATTCATCCACACTTGTCTTGTCAAGTTCATCAGCCTTAGTACTCTCACTAGGATTGGTCAGATTCATCTTCTTGGCAGAACCCTCAAGCTAACAAAAATAAAGTTGCATTTTAATAGCCATCAGCTGCTGAAAGAAAAATGTGTTGGCAAAATGCATTTTTCAAACTAGGGAACTAGTAGAACCCAAAATATTGTATGCATTATCAGGAGATTTGTCTCCATATTTAAACAAAAATGGAAAAACTGGCCTTTAGCCGGAGGCAGAAAGATAACTCCAAATATTGGGAGACTTGGGTGGTCATAGAAACCCTGAAGAAAGTTCATCAATTCATAAATGTGTGCCGCTGATACAAAAGCGTTTGTTCAATAAAGTTTATCTTTATCTTTAACACTGTAAAGTACTATTAAAATTGCATTCGGAAAACTAGAAATAAAAACAAATTTTGGGCCACTAAAAAAAATGGAGAAATTGGCCTTTAGCAACAGGCAGAAGGATGACTCAAAATATTGGGAGACTTGGGTAGTCTGAGAGACCCAGAAAGATCTGGAAGGTCATCTATTCATTGACACAGTTTTTATTAAAATTGCATTAACACGCTTTTTATCAAAATTGCATTTGGAAAATGCAAGAAAAAAAATGTGGCCATTCAAAAATGTCCAGTATTTTGAAAGATTACCAATATTTCCGGTGAGCACAATACAGCAGAAAATAAAACTAGTTTTGTGGCATTGACAGGCATATAGATTGAAGTGATAGTTGTCATACCTTAGACATAAACCTATGCAGGTCGATGAGTGACGACCAAGGTAAAGGTGGAATAGAACCTGAGTATGGTTTAATAGTTCCATCTCCAAGCTGTGTGATGCGTTTGCCCTTTGGCTGTGGATAGGTCTCTATTTCAAACTCTTTCAGTAACGACATCAACTCTTTTTGGGCTCTGCAAGAAAATAATTATGTAAATTATATTTCAATAAAGTTCAAATATGTTCTTTAAAAGTGTACATATCTGTGAGAATATTACAGAACAATATAAATTTCTGTCATCATTATTACCATAGAGAAAAAGAAAATTGTAAACATAATAGGTGATCCACCTATGAAAGATCACCTGAAAAAAAAGTTAAGGGTTTTTCACACTGATGACGGCATGATTCAGATGGCGCTGGCAAATCAAATCGGACATCAGTGTTTCGTTTTCGCACGGCTACGCGGATAGCGATTGGCACATAGCAGCGTGGAGAACCGTGAAAACTAAATATTGACGTTCGATTTGATTTACCGGTACCAGACTAGAACCGTGCTGGAACAGGTGTGAAAGACCCTTTATACAGTAAACTAATAGCTGTTATACTGTACACTAAATGTATTGGAGAGGGCCAGGAGACAATCCACAACCCACTAAATTCCATCTATAAAACATTCTTTATTAATTATCAATATCATTTAAATTATTTTTATCCATTATTTTTATAAAAATTGGAATATAAAACTGTTACAAACTTTTGGACAAAAGCGCCCCCAACATCGTATGTATCTGTACCAGACGCTGCTTTAAGGTTCACCGACAGAATCTGTCCACCTGCACGATCTATAAAAAAAAATAAAAAGTTGTTATTAAATTCCTTCTATAAAATATCAATTAAAGTCATAATATTACTGTATGTTACTAAAAAGGCATTTCTTTCACCATTATAAATAGCATTGTTAATGTTAAAATATGATAAAAGAAATGAATACAATCTTTTTAAACAGTCTTTCTCATAATTCCAGTGTAAAGAATATAATCTTTTTATAATTATGTTTTGCCACAAAAAATTAATAGAGTATAATAGACATTGATGATATCTACTAAAGATCTGCTGTCTACACTATCAAAACTAGTTTGACAAAAAAAGTGTGATACATTATGGCCAAATACTGTATGGTAGTGATATGCTCAAATATAGTAGTGATATGACATCATCATGTCTATATTATGGGCACATCGCATTTTCTGATCACTTAAAGTTTGATAGTGTAGACAGAGCTTTAGTTAAAAGATAGAAGTAAATGGTTAGCTTCAGATACTGTATCTTATCGTTCTAAAAATGTTCAATCTTTTTGTGAATGATATTGCATTCAAAGCATACAAAAAGTGTATTCATTTAACTGTGAGAGGCTGGATACATAACCATTACACCAAACTCTCATCCACAACTTGTTAGTGTGCAGTTTAGCCTATTTACACTTAGGACTAATAAAATTGTTTTTTTAAATATATTTTCCAGGGACATTTTATGTAGAGGAATTTTACAGTAGGTGGAGGTTTGTTCTCTCGGAGTACCCTCTAGTTTTCTCATACAAAGGGTATTACAATACAGTTCAAGGCTAGTTCATCATCATACTAAATGTATTTTATAAATCAGTGTAGATACCATTGTTCGAACTACAGTGTTTAAACAACTTATCACAAAATGATAGCATTGTATCATGTCTACAAATCACTGTAGTTGATTCACAAACTTTTATACCATTTTTTATTGGTCTATAAATAGCCTGCATTGTTAACAATATTATTCTTAGGTTGAAATAAAGTATCATATCATAGAATATCATAGGGCCTAGATTGGATCTTTGAATCTAGAATCTTTGAAGACATAAAGAGTTGTTGTATTGCATTTGAACAATATTGGCGGTCGTCAGATCAACTACTTATAAACACCCAAAAACCTCAACATGTTAAAAAATTCTCTTGGCCATACATACTACAGTACTTTATGTCATACTGTATATGTTATGCGCGATTTGAACGATTTGCGCAATTTAAAATTGCGCAAAGAATTCCTTGCGCAATTTGAATTGAAACATCTGTTTCAAATTGCGCAAGCAACGTATTAAATTGCGCAAGTAATCTGCAAATTGCGCAAGGTTTTTCGACAGTTTGTGAAATCATGCACACCCATATTTTTATAGTAATTTCTAAGAATGATTAAAAATTAAAGATAATATCGCATTTCCTTATTTTAATAGTGAAAATGTTGTTATTGTAAAGCATATACCAACGAAGACCCGACAAAGGAAAACGAAGCGGTGGTGTTCCCCGGCGGGCGGCTATACTACTCTAGCCTACTACTGGCTATGTTTTGATAGCAAGTCTAAATGGTGGACTGGTGGCGGTAGACTATGTTGTGTATTACTGCCTTAATTTTTGTTATTTTTACATTCATTTTGATTTATTTCAAGTTACAATGAGTGATAATATTATTTAATTGTGAATGCCATTTATGTTGTGTATTATACACATGTTATCTTCGCATTTATTATGTTTCATTTTGAGTTATTAGTTTCCAAATTAATTATTATTGTTAACCAATCGTCGACGTTAGCATCATGCATTTTAATATTGCGCAAGAAAATCCTTGCGCAATTTCAAATTGCGCAAGAATTATTTGCGCAATTTCAAATTGCGCAAGGAATTTTTTTGGGCAATAAAAATCGTTCAAATCGCGCATAACATATATATTATTAGGGTCACAAAGAGTCAAATATTGAACTTGTCCATCATAATTACATACAAACTAGCCAGTTCAATTGTGTTGAATGATATACTTACCTGAAGCTTCAAGAAGGGTAATTTTGGCATCAGGTTTCTTTTTCAAAATATGATATGATGAAACTAGGCCAGAGATACCTACACCAACGACAACAATGTCGGTCATAATAATGTAATGTACTCCTTAGAAGAAAAAACAGACTTAGTTTATTTAAACACAAAACGGACGGTAAATTTAACATAACACACCTTTGCATGGACATTAGTGATGTGCTTTAATGGCGTTCCATACATACTGTATTGCTTTTATTATTGGGGAGATACAAAGTATTATTAACCAAAAACTCAAATGCATTAACTTTAATTAACGTTAATAAGCGGCACTTTCTATCATTAAAATCCTAGGCCTACTATACTACCCAAATAGGAAAATTCCCTACCTAGCCGCCTGACCCGGATCCGTCTGTGTGACTGTTTTGTTTCGCTTGGCACTCTCCGATCCTCATCACTTTGTGTCACACACACAAACAAAAACATCGTGATTTTAATTTGATAGAGGGCAGCAGCCTACTTTCAAAGTTGTTTAAAGAATAGAGATTATCTCGGGAATAAAACATGAAAACATACAAAAAAGTAACAATCCCAAAATACTGACATTTTGCTTTTAAGACCTAAAAGTAATCTGTTGTGTGATGTTTTGGGCAGCCGAACATCTCATTAAAATTGACAAATCCTTGGTCCTCCCGAATATTTTTATTTACCTGTAAAACTGTAATTTAAAGCAAAAACAAATTGTCCTCCAAACAGGTTTTGGATAAATTAACCGTTTACTTTTTTGTTTTACTCTAAATCAACAACTTTATAAAACTGCAAAACGACCTATTCAAGTGTGTCTTTATTACTAAGCTTACATTTATTATTATCCTTATTTTCAAAATCCTCCTCATCATATGATGTTATCATCACAAACCTATATAGGCCTAGTAGTTTACACTGATCATCATCCGCACTTTACTCTACTTTTTTGTTTTACTCTAAATCAATAACTTTCATCTAGTCGCACGATGATCAGCGTCATCATATTGAATATAATTGTCATTTATCATCCTCCTAATCATAAAAAACTACCCAATCAAAAAGTGCATGTGCAATCGATCCAGCATATTCATCGTTGTGGTTAGAAAAACTCCCTGATATCACTAATAATTAGTATACATTTTTCTGGTTTTATATTTTTTTAATCAGAACTATCGTTCTCATTGTCATGTCGTCATATAAATACTATACTTTTGGTTAGTTATTTATTTCAATTCAACACAGTTATTCGACATACAAAATCACTGTAAATGATCGCCATTATCATTTCACCTTTGTCATCAGCCGTGTTCGTTATATCTATGATGTACAAAACAACGACAATCAGCTAAATTGGTACTTATTACGTACACATCTCTGGCTTGTGACATGAAGTCGTACACTGGTCTATAATCCGTACTCGTATAATCAACCCATAATTATAAATCTTTCTCTCTATTTTTTATGCCTGTTTATGTAATACGTCATTCTTTGATTACTCGCGCATAACGAAGTGTAATTAGCCCCACATTATCTTCGTTGGATGTAGTCATGAGGTTTCATTTTGCCTTTTTTATGATTTCGTTACATTGAATACAACACCTTTGTTGTCATCGTCATTTTCATCGTTATCATCATCGTCATATCATCCTCATCATCTCCAGATCGTCAACGTTTATTTGAGAGAAAAATGAGAGTATAATGTTCTGTCTTTTAGGTGTGGAATGATAGTGCTTTGTCTGGCTGCCTGGTAGGACGCACGCATTTGGAATTATTGAGAGATGTCATTGTGTCAAGTCTGATAATTTTCTTTGGTATAAATTAGGATAATAATGTTGTCAGTGTTTGTCTATGAAGTACAAATAACAAATACAACTGTAGTCAATCATGTATTATGTTTAAATCATTTTATTGAATTAATAAACTCTCAATTTTACTCTTCCCTGATAAACAATAATAATTAATGTAAACTATACTAATTAAAACTCATGTACAAAAACAATCCGGTATTATGACCTTCGACACTAACCAGCATAACTAAGCTAAATACACAAACATTGGTAATTTCCATTGAATTTACCATTCAAATTCTATAAGTCTACTTTGTAATGTTTATAAATAAATTCCTTGTCATTCATCACATGCTTATTCCTAATTTCACCTAATTCACTTTTTGGAATTCACTGGGAATTACTACATTGTTTAATTTTTAGGATTATGTCATTATTTAAGTGAATATTCGTGCGACAAAAGAACAATATATTAACATTTTTCTCAAACTACCTATAGATATACAGTACAAAGCTCTGTTGTTATAAGCATTTGGCGAACACATTAATGTCAGCACGCGTGGTACGCAAGTTATATGTGAGAATAAAACATAATATCATCTTACATGTAATTGAAATAAAACTATTCGTAATATAATAATATTTAATCGTTCAAGGTTGTCTTAAATAATATGGAATGTGTTAACAATCAACAATTTGCTATTAATATGCATATTACAGCTTATACTTCATAAACAGATATTTGTCTTTAACAATGAAAATTGAAGAAAAAACGTAGGCCTACTATTATTTAATTTGAATTACAAATAACAAACAATAGTTACAGCTTTTTATAAGTACATTGTTTAGAAAACTTTTGGTTTGGTTTATTCAATACGCCGCTCATAAATGGATTTTAATTTACTGCGGGTTTTATTTGACTGATCAGTCAGGCTATATTTTAACGTTACTCTCAATTTGATGATGTATTTGATTTGATGTGTGATTGATTAAAGTTTTTCAGATTGTTTTTTTTTCAAAATGACAGATGCGTGTCTACTATCTATTTTTGATTCACTCTAATAGCTCACAATACAGCCCTCAGCTTTACATACATAGTAAGCAATAATAAGAAGAAATTAAAAATAATCACTACAAAAAACAGAGTAAAAAATGTATAATATACTTATTATGTAAAGAATTCTATTTCCCTCACTGAACACAAACCAATGGTCACACTTTTTGATAATGAACAATTGTTCATGTACACTTTACGCAGTTTAAGCAACCTACTCAAGAAAGTATCAAGTAAGGATACATCAATGGCACTGATATCATTATTACTAATATTAAACTTTTGTAATTCTAACTTATCTCCTGCATACACTCTGATCATGTCATTCATTATGGAACCTGATAATTTGCAATTATTCATGTAAAGTTTCAGCAGTTTCGGGGATTTACTCAAGAAAGTGCCAAGTAAAGTACCATCGATGTCACTGATATCATTATTCCCAATACTAAACTCTTGTAATTCAAACTTATCTCCTGCATACACTGTGATCATTTTATTCATTACATTACCTGATAATTTGCAATTATCCATGTAAAGTTTCAGCAGTTTAAGCGATTTACTCAAGAAAGTGCCCAGTAAAGTACCATCGATGTCACTGATATCATTATCCCTAATACTAAACTCTTGTATTTCAAACTTGTCTCCTTCATACACTGTGATCATTTTATTCATTACACTACCTGATAATTTGCAATTAGACATGTAAAGTTTACGCAGTTTAGGCGATTTACTCAAGAAAGTGCCCAGTAAAGGACCATCGATGTCACTGATATCATTATCCCTAATACTAAACTCTTGTAATTCGAAGTTGTCACCTTCATACGCTGTGATCATTTCATTCATTACATTACCTGATAATTTGCAATTAGACATGTACAGTTTCAGCAGTTTAGGTGATTTACTCAAGAAAGTGCCCAGTAAAGTACCATCGATGTCACTGATATCATTATTCCCAATACTAAACTCTTGTAATTCAAACTTATCTCCTGCATACACTGTGATCATTTTATTCATTACATTACCTGACAATTTGCAAGAACGCAAGCCAAGTTTAAGTAGTTTAGAAAATTTACTCAAGAAAGTACCAAGTAAATGACTATTAATGTCACTTATATCATTATTCTCAATACTAAACTCTTGTAATTCTAACTCATCTCCTTCATACACTCTGATCATTTCATTCATTACACTACCTGATAATTTGCAATTAGACATGTAAAGTTTCAGCAGTTTAGGCGATTTACTCAAGAAAGTGCCCAGTAAAGTACCATCGATGTCACTGATATCATTATCCCCAATACTAAACTCTTGTAATTCAAACTTGTCTCCTTCATACACTGTAATCATTTCATTCATTACATTACCTGATAATTTGCAATTAGACATGTAAAGTTTCAGCAGTTTAGGCGATTTACTCAAGAAAGTGCCCAGTAAAGTACCATCGATGTCACTGATATCATTATTCTCAATATAAAGCCCTTGTAATTCTAACTCATTTCCTTCATACACTCTAATCATTTCATTCATTGCATTACCTGACAATTTGCAAGAATGCAAGCCAAGTTTCAGTAGTTTAGGAAATTTACTCAAGAAAGTACCAAGTAAATGACTATTAATGTCACTTATATCATTATTCCCAATACTAAACTCTTGTAATTCTAACACATCTCCTGCATACACTGTGATCATTTTATTCATTACATTACCTGATAATTTGCAATTAGACATGTACAGTTTACGCAGTTTAGGCAATTTACTCAAGAAAGTGCCCAGTAAAGTACCATCGATGTCACTGATATCATTATTCCCAATACTAAACTCTTGTAATTCAAACTTATCTCCTGCATACACTGTGATCATTTTATTCATTACATTACCTGACAATTTGCAAGAACGCAAGCCAAGTTTAAGTAGTTTAGAAAATTTACTCAAGAAAGTACCAAGTAAATGACTATTAATGTCACTTATATCATTGTTCTCAATAATAAACTCTTGTAATTCTAACTCATCTCCTTCATACACTCTGATCATTTCATTCATTACATTACCTGATAATTTGCAATTATACATGTACAATTTCAGCAGTTTAGGCAATTTACTCAAGAAAGTGCCCAGTAAAGTACCATCGATGTCACTGATATCATTATTCCCAATACTAAACTCTTGTAATTCAAACTTATCTCCTGCATACACTGTGATCATTTTATTCATTACACTACCTGATAATTTGCAATTAGACATGTAAAGTTTACGCAGTTTAAGCGATTTACTCAAGAAAGTGCCCAGTAAAGGACCATCGATGTCACTGATATCATTATCCTCAATACTAAACTCTTGTAATTCTAACACATCTCCTGCATACACTGTGATCATTTCATTCATTACACTACCTGATAATTTGCAATTAGACATGTACAGTTTCAGCAGTTTAGGTGATTTACTCAAGAAAGTGCCCAGTAAAGTACCATCGATGTCACTTATATCATTATTCCCAATACTAAACTCTTGTAATTCTAACACATCTCCTGCATACACTGTGATCATTTCATTCATTACACTACCTGATAATTTGCAATTAGACATGTACAGTTTCAGCAGTTTAGGTGATTTACTCAAGAAAGTGCCCAGTAAAGTACCATCGATGTCACTGATATCATTATCCTCAATACTAAACTCTTGTAATTCTAACACATCTCCTGCATACACTGTGATCATTTCATTCATTACACTACCTGATAATTTGCAATTAGACATGTAAAGTTTCAGCAGTTTAGGCGATTTACTCAAGAAAGTGCCCAGTAAAGTACCATCGATGTCACTGATATCATTATTCCCAATATCAAGCCCTTGTACTTCTAACTCATTTCCTTCATACACTCTGATCATTTCATTCATTACATTACCTGATAATTTGCAATTAGACATGTACAGTGTCAGCAGTTTAGGCAATTTACTCAAGAAAGTGCCCAGTAAAGGACCATCGATGTCACTGATATCATTATCCCTAATACTAAACTCTTGTAATTCGAAGTTGTCTCCTTCATACACTGTGATCATTTCATTCATTACATTACCGGATAATTTGCAATTATCCATGTACAGTTTAAGTAGTTTAGGCGATTTACTCAAGAAAGTGCCCAGTAAAGTACCATCGATGTCACTGACATCATTATTATCAATACTAAACTCTTGTAATTCTAACACATCTCCTGCATACACTGTGATCATTTCATTCATTACACTACCTGATAATTTGCAATTATACATGTACAATTTCAGCAGTTTAGGCAATTTACTCAAGAAAGTGCCAAGTAAAGTACCATCGATGTCACTGATATCATTATTCCCAATACTAAACTCTTGTAATTCTAACACATCTCCTGCATACACTGTGATCATTTCATTCATTACACTACCTGATAATTTGCAATTAGACATGTAAAGTTTCAGCAGTTTAGGCGATTTACTCAAGAAAGTGCCCAGTAAAGTACCATCGATGTCACTGATATCATTATCCTCAATACTAAACTCTTGTAATTCTAACACATCTCCTGCATACACTGTGATCATTTTATTCATTACATTACCTGATAATTTGCAATTAGACATGTACAGTTTAAGCAGTTTAGGCGATTTACTCAAGAAAGTGCCCAGTAAAGTACCATCGATGTCACTGATATCATTATCCCCAATACTAAACTCTTGTAATTCAAACTTGTCTCCTTCATACACTGTGATCATTTCATTCATTACATTACCTGATAATTTGCAATTATACATGTACAGTTTCAGCAGTTTAGGCGATTTACTCAAGAAAATGCCCAGTAAAGTACCATCGATGTCACTGATATTATTATACCTAATACTAAACTCTTGTAATTCAAACTTATCTCCTTCATACACTGTGATCATTTTATTCATTACATTACCTGATAATTTGCAATTAGACATGTACAGTGTCAGCAGTTTAGGCGATTTACTCAAGAAAGTGCCCAGTAAAGGACCATCGATGTCACTGATATCATTATCCCTAATACTAAACTCTTGTAATTCGAAGTTGTCTCCTTCATACACTGTGATCATTTCATTCATTACATTACCTGATAATTTGCAATTATCCATGTACAGTTTAAGTAGTTTAGGCGATTTACTCAAGAAAGTGCCCAGTAAAGTACCATCGATGTCACTGATATCATTATTACCAATACTAAACTCTTGTAATTCTAACACATCTCCTGCATACACTGTGATCATTTCATTCATTACACTACCTGATAATTTGCAATTATACATGTACAATTTCAGCAGTTTAGGCAATTTACTCAAGAAAGTACCAAGTAAAGTACCATCGATGTCACTGATATCATTATTCCCAATAATAAACTCTTGTAATTCTAACACATCTCCTGCATACACTGTGATCATTTTATTCATTACACTACCTGATAATTTGCAATTAGACATGTACAATTTCAGCAGTTTAGGCAATTTACTCAAGAAAGTGCCAAGTAAAGTACCATCGATGTCACTGATATCATTTTTCCCAATACTAAACTCTTGTAATTCTAACACATCTCCTGCATACACTGTGATCATTTTATTCATTACACTACCTGATAATTTGCAATTAGACATGTACAATTTCAGCAGTTTAGGCAATTTACTCAAGAAAGTGCCAAGTAAAGTACCATCGATGTCACTGATATCATTTTTCCCAATACTAAACTCTTGTAATTCTAACACATCTCCTGCATACACTGTGATCATTTTATTCATTACACTACCTGATAATTTGCAATTAGACATGTAAAGTTTCAGCAGTTTAGGCGATTTACTCAAGAAAGTGCCCAGTAAAGTACCATCGATGTCACTGATATCATTATCCTCAATACTAAACTCTTGTAATTCTAACACATCTCCTGCATACACTGTGATCATTTTATTCATTACATTACCTGATAATTTGCAATTAGACATGTACAGTTTAAGCAGTTTAGGCGATTTACTCAAGAAAGTGCCCAGTAAAGTACCATCGATGTCACTGATATCATTATCCCCAATAGTAAACTCTTGTAATTCAAACTTGTCTCCTTCATACACTGTGATCATTTCATTCATTACATTACCTGATAATTTGCAATTATACATGTACAGTTTCAGCAGTTTAGGCGATTTACTCAAGAAAATGCCCAGTAAAGTACCATCGATGTCACTGATATCATTATTCCCAATATCAAGCTCTTGTAATTCTAACTTATCTCCTGCATACACTCTGATCATTTCATTCATTACAATACCTGATAATTTGCAATTAGACATGTACAGTGTCAGCAGTTTAGGCGATTTACTCAAGAAAGTGCCCAGTAAAGTACCATCGATGTCACTGATATCATTATCCTCAATACTAAACTCTTGTAATTCTAACACATCTCCTGCATACACTGTGATCATTTTATTCATTACATTACCTGATAATTTGCAATTAGACATGTACAGTTTAAGCAGTTTAGGCGATTTACTCAAGAAAGTGCCCAGTAAAGTACCATCGATGTCACTGATATCATTATCCCCAATAGTAAACTCTTGTAATTCAAACTTGTCTCCTTCATACACTGTGATCATTTCATTCATTACATTACCTGATAATTTGCAATTATACATGTACAGTTTCAGCAGTTTAGGCGATTTACTCAAGAAAATGCCCAGTAAAGTACCATCGATGTCACTGATATCATTATTCCTAATATCAAGCTCTTGTAATTCTAACTTATCTCCTGCATACACTCTGATCATTTCATTCATTACATTACCTGATAGCTTGCAAGTACTCAAGCCAAGTTTGAACAATTTAGGCGATTTACTTAAGAAAATGCCCAGTAAAGTACCATCGATGTCACTGATATCATTATTCCCAATATCAAGCTCTTGTAATTCTAACTTATCTCCTGCATACACTCTTATCATGTCATTCATTACGTTACCTGATAGTTTACAATCATTCATTGCAAGTCTAATCAACCTAGGAAACTTACTGAAGAATCTACCCAGAAAAGTACCATCAATATCACTTAGATTATTGTTACTGATAATGAGGATGAATATGTGCAGAACATTGTCTCCGTTACATTTGCTGATATAATTCATTACTTTACCTGATATATTACAATCACTCATATCAAAGATAAGATAAAACGGAGACATCATCATTAGAGATTGCAGTAATGTAGCGTCAATGTTGCTGAAATTATTATTTCTCATTTTAAGAGCAACTAAATCCAGTTTACCTCCCATTTTAGAATATTCTCTAATCATATCATTCATTACATCACCTGATAAACCGCAATTACTTACGTCAAGTTGAGTGCTAATAAAGTAGGTAAAGTGTGCAAGCATTTTTCCTTTTTGAGGATATTCTGTTGATAATTGTTTACAATAAGTGCTCAAATCAAGATTACTCAAATTCATGCTACAAAATTGCCTAATAATATTTGCAAAATCTTCACCTAAAACTAATTCAGGATTAAAGTATGAAATACATTTTTTTAAAGAGTTACATACATGAGTGTGGTTTAATGTCACGCTGTTTGTGTACGGTTCCAAGAACTTATTCACACTTTTCAGATAGGATTTTCTAACACAGTTTAAGTAAATACCTAAAGAACGATATGTTGAAAATTTATTTGTAACCCAATATCTTAAGAATTCACCAGCATCAACACCAAGATATCCTACTACAAACATATTTACTTTCTTGAATGTCCAACTTTCTCTTATTACCTTCCATTCATTTTCATCCAATGGCTTAAGTAATTTTCTTTCATGCATACCTTCACTGTTAAAAAGTTTGTATAAGTAGAATCCCACCAATGATTCCCCTATCATGTAGTGCAGAGGTATATATATATCACCTGTGAGTTTTTTTGAAATTGGTAAAATTTTAGAAACAAATCCAAGTTTCAAGGCCATGTCAATCAACCCTTGGTCTTCTGTCAATGCTTCCAAATCATGTTTGCTTATTGAACGTTTAGCTAACGTTAAGAAAGAATTACACATACACTTCCCTAACAAAAGCATTGCATTTACATATTCTGGTGGAGCATCTTCAAATTTAGCAAACTTTTCTTTTTTAGTTTTATTGAATTGGTTAAATATGCAAAGAAAAAATTCTTTGAAAAGATCAGACTCATTATAAGGAAGACGTCTGTTTTCTATCCAGGAAATGCAAATTGAAAGGAGTAATAATGGATTTTTACACAATAAAAATGCTTCTGAATGATTACGGTCTATTGCAATTTTCATCTCGCCAACTTTCAATTCGCGCCTTAGTGATTGTCCCAATTTGGGTTTTTCAAAATGATTGAAAAATGTTTCAATATATTTCCCAATGCTATCTTTATCAAATCCACCGACTCTCACATGTAAATCACACATAATTTTAAATTCATCTATAGTTTCTGATCGGGATGTGAGCAGCACTACACTGTTTCCTAATGTGTTCTTTTTGAATAGATTCATCAAACTTTTATTCTCAACACTTATTTCATCTAATCCATCTAATAATAGCACAATCATGTTGTCATGGTTCTTTATAAATTGTTTAATCAAACGTGGCTCTTGTGGAAGATCTGTTGCCAGATTAAAATCTTCCATATCCAATTGTGTCTCAATTAGATCAAAGATGCTTTTGCCTTCTTCGATATCTCTTACCGACAAGAAAAATACAATTTTACCTTCAAATGCAATTGGTTTTCCAAGAGTTGAGCTGTATGCCAAGTACCTTAATAAAGTTGTTTTACCAATCCCAGCATCACCAGATATAAGAACTCTACATGCTGGCATGGATTTGATATCAGCTAACATTGCTGTTAATGTAGTTGGCTGGATGCCATTTATTTCATCTTCTTTCAGTAGACTCAATTCAGTGAATATTTCAATGTTGAAATAAGAATTGTTATTCATTATTGATGATGTAAATTTCTTATTGTTATTGCCGCACACCAATCTTTGTCTATCAAGCAGATAATCTTTGATTTTTTCTATAATATATAAACAAGACAATCAATCAAATAAATTAATGAAAAAGTATTAAACATGCCACTAAACGTTGCTTTTTTTACACAAGGTCATATGTGCACAGACTTCTTTAATGTTCTATTTAAAATTACCATGTCTTTTTGTTTACAATTATAATATAAGAAAAAACAATTGTAATTATAGAAAGGTATTATTTAATTTTATACGTTATTCGAATAAAAATGTTCTTCGATTTGCTATGACACATTTGAAAAAATGTATCTGCCCAAAAATATAGTTTTACCTTCTCTTGAAACTATCTTCTTTGACTTCGATGCTCTATCTTCAACATTTTCTAGAAATCAATTAAAATATATAAAGAGTAAACGATATTCACAACACAATTCGTAACTGTAAACATTGCGATTCACACTAGACGCATCCCATCTTGAGATTATGCGGACCTTCTATTTCAAAAAGAAATAGAAAGTAAAAGGAAGAAGAGAAGATACAGGCTGGTACAAGAGGTCGGTGTCCGAAAGCGACCAATGTGGACTATATACATGTAAGTGGAAGTTAATTATTGTGAAGAAGATGACTGGTGTTCTTTAAAATAAATTGAAACATTCTGGACAAACATTTGTTGGAAATGCTACTCAATTTAGAGCACGTTTCAGGCCATATTGAACATTTCAAAAGTATTAAACTTTTTGCATCGCGCGTACCTTTACTAAACTGTAAACGTGAAATTTTAGATAGGATCAATTAATTTAAAAGTTTGGTTTATCATAAATTACGACGTCATTTCAAAATAACATTAGCGTTTTTAGATTTAGAGCATAGCGTATCCGTGCTGTAATTTCTTCCAAATTTAACCGTGGTAAATAGGCCTACTCGCTTTACATCGCTACTCGATTCGGGAAAGTTCTATTCTGACCAATCACACACCTATATAATTAATGACAATACCCACTGAATAAGCCTATAATCTGGAAACAAGGCTTTTTTGCAGATCCCTTAATTTCAATTATATAGTAATTGTCATCAATTGTACCTTCGTCAGATTTGTCTTTTAGCCTTCTCTTTAGTTTATGGCCTGTATGAGCTTTTGATGTAGATGCTTGGGCATTCATGTCGTCATCACTATAAGAATCTTCAGTTATTTTCCTTTTCTCTTGACAAATTTGGTCACTTATCTCGTCGTCATCAATATTACTACCTAAAGAAATGTTTGTTGGCCGAACCCTTTTTGTTTTTTTATCTGAATGAAGAAAAAAAAAGTGTGTTGATGTTTATTTATTTAGTTTAAAGAATTTTTTATTGGAGCCCTACTTACTGTAATCGTTGCCATGCCTAATAATACGTTATAGGAACGAGTAAATTTGTAGGTGAAACCCGTATAAATATGATTTTGACGTGTCCCACCGTTTTGATTGCAGGTATATCGTGGAACGACGTAGGAATGAGTTGGCACATCCATGCATGTGTTGTAAATAAAGTATGGATGAATTTAAATAGTTGTATGTGAGAAGCTTTGATGTCGCCATTACTATAAGAATCTTCAGTTGTTTTCCTTTTTACTTTTGACAGGTCCACTTATATCGTCATCACTATTATTACTGTACTACCTAAAGAAATGTTTGTTGCACGAACCCTTTTTGTTTTTTGACTAAATTTATCAAATATTTCCAATCTTTTGTTATGTTATTGTAATATTATATTGATATTTAAATGTTGTGGTTGAGGATCTATGTGGTAATGTTGTGGTGTTCAGATAATGAAAAAAACGTTATTGTAACCATAATTATGGCATTGACTTACAAATACGGCAAAGTTTAAAAATATAATAAGCATTCGATATTATATATTATATTATAAATAAATGTTATGAAATAAAAAATAAAATATTTAATAAAATAATGTTCTTTTAGTAATTCATTTCAATGGACAGGAAAACGTCAATTTAGCATCTTTTACAATCCAATATAAACTAAATAAATGAAATAATAATAATAATAATGTGTGCTTGCTGTTGGTTAAACCATTCATACGTATTACACGAATGTATGACTTAATGAAATCTGCTTGCGTGTGAGGGTAACAGTTTGGGTTACAATATTGGCACCACTTAAGAAAACAACAATTAAATAGGCCTACCTGTACTTAGTAGATCTGTCTGTGCGCGTTTTCGAAGTAGTCTTGTAAACTGGTCTATTTTGGCTGGTAAAATTTTCTTGATCTCCAGATGCATTATTACATCCCAAAGATTGGTATACTCATGGTTTTCTACATTATACATAGCAGTAACCTTCTTTAACGCAGCTGGTTCAGCTTCTTTCACAGCTCTAAAGAGTTGTTTGCGATACAATGACAAATTATGTTTGTCTATATTTTGAATGTTGTTCTCTTCTATATACTCATTGAGAAGCTGTTTCGCATCTTCCGGACCAGTAAGTGTTACAATCTCCAGTAGAAGGTTGACGTCATTAGCTGTGACTATCCCTTTGCTTTCAAGTTTATTAAATAAAATATGTCCTATGGACTTTTCATCGGTAAGGTCTGATAGACTTAATTTATCAAATAGACAAAATTTCAACAACTTATAGTCTGTACCGACATAATGGTCACTGAGTTTAGATTTTAAGTCATCAAACTCATCTGTAAGGTTTGCCATTTTTCAAAATTATGTATTTAAGGCCTGCAAAAATAAAAATATAATATATAGATAAATCATTATGACAACTATCATTACAGCATAATGATAAATGCCGATCCGTTTACTATTGTACCAACCAGTAATTGATTGTTTGGGTGGCTTGGCACTTTGCCCTTCTTGCAAATACAATACAGTAACTATGTTAGTATTATGAAGACTCGACATTGAAAGAATTACCTGTAACCTAACTATCTCGTACTATTTGAACAACTTTTTATCAACAGTATACTAACAATTATCTCATCGTGTTTTAATATAATATAAACTAAATGCTACTCTTTTTATTGTTGTATGTACTGTAATTTATGAAATGATATTAAACTATAGTTTCTGTAATTCCATTCCATGAATTTTCAATCGAATAAGCGCGAAATGCCAAATATTTTTTTAATGATGTTGAGGAGTCTTCGCTATCTTTATTCTAAACCTAGACTACTAACCTTCTATGCTTGACGAGTATGTAGAATAATAACTATAAACTCACCAGGGAAGAGTGAGACCTACCTCACTCTTCCCTGTCTTCCCTTTTTGCTGGTTGCGTGGAAAACAATTTACTTCGTGGTTTAACATCAACCGTTCCTGGTGTCATGTTCTTATGATTAGGTCAGTGACTATAGTGTACTAACCCGGGATATAATTGCAATATAACCCTTGCCCGATTGTAATAATAGACTAAACAAATCAAACGTGACTATTATAATAGCAATAGTCGAACGATCAAATGCATGAATAATAAAATATAATAAACAACAAGCTTGTTGCTGATCTGCTGGTATTAAAATGGCGTCGAAAAGTTTGAGCTTTACAGGAGAATACATATGGTGCTTATAATTGTTCGTATACTTTAAATGTAGGCCTACCTCCTTCTCGGCACACCCCAACGATTGTGTTTATTGTACAAACAAAATAATATATATAAAGAAAATATAATAAGCACCAAACTCTCTGCTGAGTTTTAGTAAAATTCAATTGCGTGAAACAGTTAGCTTTAGACAGTAGCTTAACTCATATCTCTCTTTTACGGAACTTGGCCAATGGCATGGGAATGTCTGAATATAATAAATATAAAACACACATCATAGGCTACTGCTGCGCTCTATTACTGATATAAATATATTAAAACCAAACACGACACTTTGGTAAATGTATTGTGTTCTGTAATTTCACCCGATTCTCGTAGGTCTACTGATAGATGTCTCCAGTATCATAGGAATACTTAATAAAAGATATCATATACCATAACCTTACCCTTAACCTTACATAATAAAGGCACCCACATATAGATACAGATGAGATGGTAGTATTACCAAATATTCATATGATACTGGGCAAATACTGAAGTATTTGGAGATACAGAACTGAGTGGGTATGGTCACGATTTGAATGTACTAATATCCGAAACACATTTTACATGACAATATGAATGTAGAAATTGTGGGCAAAGAAAGTGTGTCAATAAAACGCATAAAATGCCAAGACCAAAACCGCAGACTCCTCACTTTTTGTTTGCCTTAAAACAGGTAAACATTATTTGAAGAAATTTAAAGTTCGTAAAAGTTTTGAAATGAACTCAAAGGACACTTCCGCTGGGTTAGATACAACGAGAGAACTGTAATACCTGATACATTGATTGAAAATGCAAAGTCAATCGAGCACATTTAAAAACAAATGATCAGGAAATCGATGAAACAATTGAATAATTTAGGGCTACTGGGAGCGGATTGTGCTGCCAGGATTTCTTAGTAGGGATACATTCTTGCCACCATTGTGAAAATGTGGACCATTTAGACAAAATACAGGCCTAAATTGATCCATACCAATACAAATAAAAATCACACTGGATGCGAATTAGCTGCAGGCCAGTGAATAAGGGAGTAATTCTATGATTCAGGTCATTTTTTACGGAAATTTTTAATCCCCACCCTTCCCCCATTATTTACACCGACGTAATTATTACAGTTTTGTTATATAAAACCATATTGGCCTACCTGTAGAAAATAATTTCTGGGTTAGGTATAATATAATAACAATAGGCCTTCTACTAAACAATAAAAGACTTGTAGTTGTAATAACTCTCTATTGTTGCATTCATATGTATTTAAAGCGATGTTCAAGCCGTTTAAATTAGCGGATTGTTAAATTAAAAGATTCATATTGTTTTGGGTGAATTTGTATTATGGCATTCCAGTGTTCTAAAATCGTTCCAATAATACAGAACCAAGTTTTTTCGCAATAAATAAATATATTGGTTTGTCGTTAAATTTGAAATAATTATTTGTACAATAACCAGGTATTTAAGAGAGACAATTCTTCTAGAGTGGTGACTGGTGCCACGTAGGCTACAGTATGAACAAACTCCTAACTCCCCCGCTCCACACACCGCGGGCAGGTTCAATGAAGTTTGAAACATTTCCATTACCCTGGTTGACCTCATTAATCCAACTCCCGGCACGGGTTTAAAATGTACTCTAAACATTCCCAGTACAATCTATATCCCATGGATGTGCGTAGTAGCAAACATGTGTATCCTAACGAACAGCCTTTCTTATTTATTTCAGAATACTACTGGGCTATCCGTTTAATCAACACAATCAACAAGTGTCATGTGCAAAAAAAGTGCATCATGATACAGTATGAATATTATCCCTTGTATGTACGAGAACATAAGGTAAGTAAATGTATTGTGTCGTCCGTCCAAAATAGAAAAACCATTTAAAAAATACAAATCGATAAATGGTAGTATAGAAATAGAGGTACCTGACATTTTATATATAATCATTCACGCATATCAAACTTCTCACGCAATACATAATATGTATAATACAAACTGTTGTGTATACAAAATATAACCTTGCATTGAAAATAACAAGTACAATATGCCTGAGGAACAGAACATTTTCTAATTTTAAGGAAGCCAAAATAATGATTACACAATTTTTTCTGGAATTCAAGAAATTATACGGTCTTTATAATTAGGCCTATATGTATTAGTAAAATGAAGTAAATTCAAAAGGTTTTTCAGACTCACAGTTCTGCAATTGGTGGTACATTTTGCGAATCTATGTTTCAATTTAACCCATTTATTACCCTAACACTTTTAGCAATGGACTTTGCGGACATTATCACAGAATAGTAAATTCATTCTAGACAATTTGATATTTTGCTGGCGTCATGCAATATCACCATATGATTATGCAGTGAGGTGAAAAGAGATGAACTGTGAGGTGAAAAGATGTAACCATATACAGTAGTCCTAGAAATTAATTTCAGGGTAGGTCTAATATTATAAGATATGCCTTCCATCTAAACAATGAAAATGAAGAATGTGTATTTGTAATAACTATCCGTTGTTGCATTCTGTATTCAAGACAATATTCAAGCCGAGTAATATGTTTTGTGTGTGTTTTGTTTTGGTGTCTATCCTCGCTGTCAAAAGACTAACCAGGATGTTGCTATTAATCTACACAGATAGGTGCATAAAAGATGCACGTCATTAGGCCTAATGTTATAGTTTTAAATTACAGTACAAGTCATATTTTGTGCGTGTGTTTAGTTTTGTTGTCTATCCTTGCTGTCAAAAGACTAACCAGGATGTTGCTACTAATCTACGCAGATAGGTGCATAAAAGATGTACGTCGTCATTAGGCCTAATTTTATAGTTTTAAATTAGGCCTACAGTACAAGTCATATTTTGTGTTTGTGTTTTGTTTTGGTGTCTATCCTCGCTGTCAAAAGACTAACCAGGATGATGCTATTAATATACACAGATAGGTGTATAAAAGATGCACGTCATCATTAGGCCTATTTTATAGTTTTAAATTACAGTAGGCCTACAAGTCATATATTGTGTGTGTGTTTAGTTTTGTTGTCTATCCTTGCTGTCAAAAGACTAACCAGGATGTTGCTATTATTATACACAGTGAGGTGTATTAAAGATGTACGTCATCATTAGGCCTAAATTCTGAACATTATTATGACATTAAAAATACCAAATGAAATTTTCTTCGGCTTACTTTCCCATTCATAATTTAAAAACTGGACATGACCTTATATTAGGTTTAGTTATTAACACGCTCGATAATTTTGACCAATCATTTATTCGATACATGAACTTGAACTGTTATGACTCATGAAAGAGGGAATACCCGGATGATCATCATCAATGACGTGAGGTGTTGTGAAAAATTAAAGTTATTGAACCGGAAAAAATATGAAGTTTAATGTACAAGGATAAAAACAGAAAAGACAAAAACAAAACTTGCTATTGTATAATATTATTCTATTCTATAAGCCTCTGGTTAGTTAAATATCAGATGTTTGTTTTTATTGACGATCAAATTAATCCTTACAGGAAGAATTAGTTCCCATTGGGGTCATTATCAATTGAAAGAAAATCGAAATACACAAAAAAAGTGTTGCTATCAATTTGTTGGTTTTTTTTTAAAGAGACAATGTAACTGATATTTAATTTAATAAGTGACCGTTATTATTCGTTGAGCTAACATTAACATTATAGCGCCCATTTCCATGAAAAGCTCATAATCAGCGGCTCTTCATTCATAACATTAGTTAAAATAAAAAGTCTTGTTGTTTATAGTCATTCAAATGTCTAATGTAACTAGTTAGTAAATTGTTCCAGATTCTTGGTCCAGTGACGGTAAACGAGCAGTCAGTAAATGTCTTTTGTTTAGTTTAGCTTAACATCGCTAGTACTAGCACGTGTACTGCCAGCTACATTCTGTGTAGGCCTATCCCTCTAGGAAGTAAGTCATGACATCAGTTCGTACGTAAAACCACTCACCACCAAGGCTATGTGTGTTAAGTGGGCCTACCGCGTACTTTCACTTAAGTTTCATCATACCTTCAAGTACATCAGGTAAGCCAATAGACGAACAAAATATGGCATAAAACCATTGTTTTAAATGTTTGGTAAGGTGTAGTAACATTGAAATTATTAGGCTAAATTTTAATATTTTGTTAAAAGTGATGCGCCTCTTTCAGTATATCATGAGTAATAATGTCGTAATATAATAAGTTCCTTGAACATGATGAACGTTTATCCTTTAAAGTACTGTTTGTGAAGGGCATATCGTGTGCGGTTGGATTTTTCGTGCACACCAGTGATCCACCGATTAATTCTATTTCCGGTGTGGACATCTATAAAATGATAGGGAAATGTTTTCGCAATTAATTAGTTCTTACAGTTTCGTGATTAACGTGGGTCATTCGACTAAAACAAAAAAACTATGCAATTACAGTTCAACTTTTCTAATTTGTAAAAACCGAAGTGTTATCATTTTTGCCTATCTGGTGAGTTGTTTGGATACAATATATTTATAAGTATTCTTTTTAATTTCTTCAGCTTTCACGATATACTATCTAACTGACTACCGCAAGTCAGTGAGATACAAGTCTAAGTGTAGTAAAAACTGTTAATACATGTTATCAGGTAGATAGTATCTCATAACTGCAGAATGTAGCAGTTATATTCTCAGACTTTTTTTATGGCATTAAAGTAAAGTGTATGCTTTTTTTAATTGTGTTTTAATTATTACTAAAACATAAAGTAAACTAATGAATTGTTGGTTGCATTGCTTGAAGTAAACTAATGAATGTTTTGTTACAGGCAATTGTGGGTTGCATTGCTGTATCAGTTTCTGTTTTTTTTAATTATCATGTTTCGATCATCTATTTAGGCCAATTCAACAGGAAGATAATTCGACAAGACGATGGATCCCACTGCTGTTATAAACTGCTCTGTTGAGCCTGTTGACATTATGGAATCTGGTGTCTTTGGTAGCAACACAGGCTTGGCAATCTTTTCAATTTATTTCTTCTTGATATGCATCTTATCTATCGTAGAAAATGCAATTATTCTGGCGGCAATCATCAAAGTAAAGCGGCTGCATAAACGCCGCAATATTCTCATCTTTAACTTAGCACTAACGGACTTAATGGCCGGTATAATTTACCCTTGTATTGTGATTTTCAACAAAACCTATATGGAGAGCATCGGACTGATTGTCGGCATTGTCTCGGGTTTTACGATCCTCGCAATCGCTGCCGAACGATTTCTCAAGATCGTCGTATTCACCAACAGTAGCAAAACTCACATCGGCACAACGCGTCAACTTCTGAGCACTTGCGTCATCATGTGGTTGATAACGTCATCAGTTCTTTTACCAATTTCGTTCTATGACTATATCCTACATCGAGTTATATTTTTCACTCTTGGTCCTCTGTGCATTGTTGTAATAATGATTGGGATTTCAATACTTTACTTTTCAATATTTATAAAAATACATTCACATGATAAACGAATGTCCGCTAGATTAAACCGAGGAGGTAACTATAAGTATACAAAACTTGTGTTAAGGGCGTATGTTGTAATAGTGGTGGTTTACGCTATTTGCTGGTTGCCATGGGCAATTGAATCTCTTCGAATTATGTTCACAATGTACTATGGCTTTGAGGAAGAGGATCGTTGTATAGTGTCAAGCTTGGTTTTCTACATTGGCGTTGCAATGATATTGCTTAACTCCGCGGTGAATCCGGTTATCTATTGGCGAAGGTTGCCGGATTTCCGAGAAGGAATTTCGGAATTGTTCGGGTGTTGCACGAATGAAAAATCATGTTGTTTCCGTCAAACAGTGGTCATAGAAGATTCTAGTGTTCAGGATACTGGGAATCGCTCTACTAACACTACAGACGAATTAGTTTTACAAATAAATAATAAAACACACGATAGTAGGTGTTAGATATATATTATTTTAATGCACTTTAAAGTGATTTACAGTTTCATTTTAATCTTTTAAAGAATTAAGTGTTTTAATATTTATTAATAAAATGTGTTTATTTGTAATAGCATCAATATAATAATAATGGTAGAGTAAGAGAATTTTTTAAACAAGCATGGCTATTAACTTTCTCCGGGTTGCAGTACAATAATTGCCGAGCAATTATTTATTCATTCATTATTTAAATATTAAACTACTATAAACGGCAGATCTTAGTAATAATGATAGTGCTAGATTTATATTCTTGTTTAAATTAACAAGTTAGGCCTAGGTTTAATAACATAAGTAATTCCTTATTCATAGTAACACATTGTACTAATATTAATACAAACTACTATTTCATTTAAATAGTTATCTGAGATCTATTAGATAGTCAATAAAGTCAAATGTTAAATGACGTTATTATTGCATTCTTCATGAATAGCATTTATACCAGTCGTTACAAAGGCCGCATGTCGAGAGATGTTCACCCCGCCATGATCTAATTTTAAGTTGTTGAAAGGGATGAAAGTTGACATCAAAATGTCCAGAGGATTCAATCCTTTTAAGCATCTAGCTAAAATACCTCAATTCTGAATTATCATCTTTCATTCTCTCACTTAGATCACCTAAATGAACACATTCAAATGTTATAGATAACTAAATGTGCTCTTAATTATGCTTGATTGTACATGTTAGTGCTTCGGCAGATTGTCATTTAAAAAAGATTTAAAAAGTTTGTCATGTACAAAATGATGTACAATGTTGATTGTTGTTTTATTTTGATGTTAGGCTACATCGTCTTAAGAAACACGTTTTATAACTTTAATATTTTGGTGAAACTGTATAGTAGCTAGTACGAGTCGTACGTAGGCCAACCTACATAACAATTGCGATTCCTTGTTTTTACCTGACATTGTGATGGTTCCCACCTTATTTATGAAAAGAAAACAATAAAATTGGAATTTTCAAACATCAACTGTGATTGGTTATTTTTACCTAAAATATTGGAGAAATAATCTTAATATTAGGCCTAACTTCTTGGTGATGAGTTGTGGTACTTACCGAAATGAAAGGAAAAAATAGAATTACAAATTTTATTTGTATGTAAAACGCTTAGGCTAATTCAACTAGGTAAAGTCAGACTTGAATTATAAAAAATGTAATGTCTTTACCTAAAATGTTGAAAAATGTTGCTAACATCATCATCATGTCACATCTTGTTGATAAGTCGTAGTATTAGTGCTCTCGCCAATTAATGAAAACAAGAAATCAAAGAAGTTTTAAACATAACAAAATTAAACAATACAAATGTTGGTAGAACTTGTAATAGCTCGATCGAGACTTCAGTCACTTCAAGTGCTTTGGCTGGACTAGAGTCCTACAAAGTGATTAAATGTTCATACCTAAGATGTTGATATTCACTTGATTATGTCGAATCGCCATCAAAAGAAAAACAATAATTATTATACAGTTATAAACAAATAAATGTCACTTCTGTTAATGGTTTGGAGTTGTAAATAACAATCGTGTCTCTTCTTACCTAAAATGTGGATAACATCAGCTTGATATCGACAAAATTTTAAAAAATTAATTAACTTAGTTATTTATTGTAGCTACATGTATTAATACAGGCCACACAAATAATAATTACTGTATTACACAATTTAACGTGTTTTAATGTTTTGGTGGATAGAGTTTTAGATAACAATTGTGACTCTTCTTACATAATATATGTTGATAACATCAGCTTGATATCGATTGTTGATTTTAGTTTACTCGACAAGTATCAATGATAAAAGTAAAGAAAACACTTTATTACTTAGCTATATTTACTTTAGATAAACTTAAATAAGATACACAGATTTTCCACAAAAATATTTAGAGAAATAGGATTTAATTAGCGGTATTAAAATAAATTTTTTTTTACCTGAAATGATGATATTTAATCTCTTCATTCTTCTTCTCATCATTTGATAATCGTGGTAGGTTTGCATGAAAAAAAAACAAAACAAAAGGTTAAAAGGGAAAACATTTTTATAATATTAAAAATATATAGATCGATTTATTACTTAAATACAATACAGTAATGATTTACCTTTAATTGATTAAAGGATTGTCTTCAATAAACGTCATGTTCTTAGCAAGACTGTATCATGACAACCTAAAACTAGAGGACATAAATAAAGAAAAATTATGTTTTATAAACGCGAGAGCTCTTTGTATGTTTTTCATTATAATATATTGAAATATACAAATTATGATAAAGAATTATTATTAAAATTAAAAATTACAAGAGTTTTTTGTTATACATTACCAAGAAAATGTTAAAATTAACAAATTGAGTATACTTACCTTTTTACAATACTTACCAATAGCAACTTAAAATGTTCGTTTTTTTTTAATAATGTTTTGTGAGTGTCGTCTTTTTTGTAATTTTATTTAAAATGTTTAATTAAGAATAAACTTAACAAGAAACACACGTAAATAAGAGGGAGAAACATATTAAATATTATTAATTATCAATATTTTAAAATATTTATTCTTTTTATTACTGAAACTTACATTATAATTACTATTAATTTATTTATACATTATAATTATGTCTGAGCTTTGTTTGTTTATATTTTTTATATGTTAGGCTTAATAATTTAAAAAAAAACTAAGGGCCATTGATACCTCGGCATGTTGGATTGCTCTTTTCATTTTCTTTAAGGATGTCCAAGATGTTGATTACCCAATCTAGAGATGGTCGATCGTCAGCGTCGAAAGATGTACAAGACTTTCCAAGTTCAACCATCTCGCTGCTTCCAATTGCCACTCCTACAATACGTATACCATGACCGATGGAATACACGTCACCGTTAACAGAATCACAAGCACCGTCAAGGTATTTTTCTGGTGCTACCTCTGGATGATCCTGGTTGTATTGGAGTAGTTCGTCCAACGATGAAAAGGTTAACTCTCTATGTCCTCTTGGATATTGTACTCTGCATGCCATCCCGAAGTCTGTAAGCTTCGCTCTGTAGCTGGTTCCATCGTGGTGGAACAGGATGTTTCTCGCAGCTACGTCGTTGTGGAGAATCTCGCGTTTGTGCATGTCGTTGAGCGCAATGACAACCTCTGATGTCATAGAGATACATTCAAGCGCGCTCAAGGACGGCTGCCCGGTTAGCAATACATCCAGGAAGGTGGTGCTGGAAAGGGTGAAGGTATTTCCGATAAACTCCTGTATCATGCAGCATACGTCACCTTGGCGAAAGACGCCAAAGACTCGAGGAACAGATGGAAGATCGTCTAAAAATTTCATGACACGCGCTTCTACTACCATCTTGCCCCATGCTTCATCAGGATTGCTGTAACTGTTCAAAAAAGCCGTCTTGACGGCGACAAGGTGATAGTGGCCTGGGAAAAGATTGGATGACATCAGGTCAACACGACCAAAACTTCCCTGTCCAAGGCGTACAGGATTACAAAGGTCGTTCTATCGTTAAAGACGGATATGGGTGCTGAAGTGGTAGTGTTACTTTTCAAAGAACGGGAAGAAACATTGAAGCTACTGGCAGGTGACAATGGCCATTGTGACGACAACGATGATGGCACACTACAAAGACGTTTCCTTTCTGGTATCTCACCTGGTGATAACTCTGATGTTGGTTTTCTGAAAATGCGCTGGACCGGAGCGGTAGATGATGAGGATGAGCTACAAATATGTTGCCTTTGGATAATCACCTCCCCGGGTGATAGACCTGGTGTGGTAAGTATCTGGCTAGGAGAAGGCGCAAACTTTGAAGATGACGATGTGGATGACATTGGCCACATATACGAATGTGATCTTGATGACTTTGATAGAGACTTTGATGATACCTGTCGTACTGATACTTGTTGTACCCCTGACAGCGATGCCGACACTGTGCCCGCTGGTTGCAGTGATATAGATGGTGATGATGATAATGACGACGATGACGAACTTAAGTTGCTATCCGATGATTCGTCAATTCCTCTTATGCAAAGAAGATGAAGCACAGCTGTCCAAATCCTTGTAAATACTGACTTTCTTCTTGGTTGCTGGGGTGCATCTTGTTGAGATCTACTTAATTGAAAAAATATATAATTCATTATTTAATAATAATTTAAATAGGCTAGTAGTAGTAGTACCGATAATAGTTAATGGTTTAATAATGGTTTTAAATTAATATAGCGCAAAATACAAAATAGTCGCTATGCGCTGTTTAGCACAACTGTAAGAATAAGCTCCTCTGCTAGCTTGGTAGGTCTACAACTAAAGCTAGTCTTGTGTGAGGTACTTAGTTAGAACTTACGTACGCTGTCTACCTACTAGTACTGATACTACTACTACTACTACTACTACTACTACTACTACTACTAGGCCTAGGCTTACTACTACTAGGCCTACTACAGGGAGAACCACTGACTCGAAGAGTTACTGTAGTCTAGGCCCTACGGCCATAGCTTACTGTAAATGCCTACCTATTTTAATAGAAGTAGCATTTAGCTAGCTTAAGGTAACTAGGCTATTGTTGTAGTAGTTCAGCCTAGGTAGGCCTAGGTAGGTCTGGTCCTAAATGAAAAGGATATGGTCTAACTAAAACTAAAATAAAAGGCTTAGCCTTAGGTTAGTTTATTAAGGCCTAGAGGCTAGAGTAGCCTAGCCTATCTATAGCCTCTATCTAGTCTAGGCCTACCTAAACTAAGCCTAGCCTAGGTAGGTCTCTCTCTGATGAGTCTAGAGCTAGCCTAGCCTCTCCTCTAGGTAGGCCTAAGCTGATTAGGCCTCCGAGTCCTAGATTAGGCCTATGTATTATTGGTAAAACAAACTCTTTGTTTTTGAGAAAGTCCTACAAACATTAAAAAGCCTGCCTACTAGCCTAGGAGGCCTACCCTTCTTCTTCGTGTGACTGGTCCATGAAGCCTTGTTGTTGAAGCTCAATCGATTTGTTGGCCATTGCTTGGTTAACAGAATCTTAGAATGTTTTCGAATTCGAAACTTGCTTAGCAATACGTTATGTGAATACTATACAGCACGTTAAAAACAACTGGTAGAGAGAGAAATCTCAAGTTGTTGTCGATTTTTAGGTGATCGATGCGCTGCTTATATAGATGATTTTGAGCGCGTGTGCGTTTACATGTTCGAAATGCATCTTTTTGTTCTATATACGCGGTCGAAATGTTCCATGGTTGCCAGGATACAGTATTCGAAATTCCATCGATCATTTTATCAGTAGGCCTATTCAAAAAAAATAAGTAGGCCTACTACTACTAGTGTTTCATTTTTAAATTGTCAAAAAGGGCTTAAAGGTCTACCAAAATGTCCTAACATGTACCTGCTAACAGTGGAATACATAATAAATATGGCAACAGGAGAGGAAACGGCAGGATCTAAATTTTAGGAAGGACTAGGTTTGACCCTTTCTCGGTAATTCTTCTTCCGATTCCGAATAAAAATCACACTCGGTTCCTATGCTTTCTTTAATACTAATAGAAGTAAGTAGGCCTAGTCTAGGCCCTGGACCTAGTTTTAATCTTATGCCTATTTTAATGATGTGCCAATACAATAAATGTGAATCTTTTAATAAACAAAAAACGTGCACAATTTCCGTATGAATCTCTGTGAATTTGTGTTTCTAGTTATTTAAAGAAAATCTACAAGAAGAACAATATTAATTAATATTTGGCTTTAAAAAGAAAATAATAAATTAAAAAGAAATACTGTAATAACTCTAATAAAATAACATTTGCCTCGAAACTTAAATGAAAATACTCGGATCGGTATGGAAATGGTAGCAATGAGAATGTATGGTGTTAGTTACATTTTTTCTCCAAACACATTTAGAGTGAGAAAAGAAAGATAATAATGATATACCAGGGAAGAGAACCCTGGATATACTTGTTTTATTTTAGTTTACAAAAGTTTTCTGAGTTTGCATTTTATTGTCTTATATTGTTGCTTAACTAAAATAGTTAAGAACCGCTTAAGCAATATATAAGCTTATTTGTTAAACTGCTATAGTTTTTGGCATAAGACGATTTCTTTTATGCTAAGCAAGTTCGATAAATCCGGCCTCTGCTCTTCGATGATAATGATAATGTTAAAACAGTTGTACTATAGCCTGAGTGTTGGTAATACAAAATACATTAAAATAGGTAATGTGTAGGAGATGATAAGTCAATGAGATTTAGAGAGTGTGTGCTAGTAGCCAAAGAGGAGGAAAAATTGAAGTTTCTAACTCAATAAAACGATGTATAAGGTAAAATCAAATCATGCATATAACAAGTAAGTACAAGATCCATATTTTCTACTTGTTTTATGACTTTTACTTTAGTTTATTAATTATCATTTTCCACGTGACTAGAAAATGGATATTTAACCTGACGTCATTCTCACGTTTTCGCACGTTATTATTGGTTTAGCCTACTCGACAATTAAACTGACGATATCAATCATGCAATTGTTTATGATAATTAATTTGAACGATATTTTTCTTTAAATAATACAACAATTTCTTTTAAATGAATAGCCCTACTATGTTTTTTTTCTTTTATTTCATCTACGTCGTGAGGTAATTTCCCGATTGATCGTAATCATTTACGTTATATATTCTCTATTTCTCTAAAAACATTCGGCACACAGAATATAATATGTTCTTGTATTATTAAAATTAAAAACAATATTTAAAAAATGCATGATGATCTCCATCTTTGCTTGCCACATGCAAGCGACACTTGACTATTTGTGATTATTTTTTTAATGCATTCTTGCAATTTTTAAGTGACATACATTATATAAAAAAAAAAATATGTTAACGGACTACATCTAACAATTAATTAAGTGCTTTGGTGTCCTACTTTACATTGTAAATTTCCGAATTTTAGAGGGGCCGGGCAGACGGAGCTCTCCGGTTGCATCCGCATGACATTAGTTGTGTCTAAGCATAGGGAACCAATACGTTCACTCATGTTCACTGCCTTGTTTGTGATCATAGCAATACAGATATTTAAGTTCTTTAAGTTATTTGAGATGATCGAGATGAATGAAATTAGGGGAAAATATAATTAAATATTAAAAAGGCATTTAATTTACAAAGAAATAAATAAATGAGACATACTGGTACTATATCCACGAAAGTTCATGGCTACATACATACATACTTTTTATCAGCTGGCTAACTAACTTTTCAAAACATAATACGGTAAACAAGTAAGTCGTTTTGAGACACAGTATGAATTTAGTGTGCTATGCCTACTATGATTGACTAAAAATCCTGTCTGCCGCCCACTATTTCATGCCACGTGTATTTACCAGATCACACAAACAAAAACATCTACTTTTTTTGTTTTACTCTAAATCAATAACTTTAAAAACTGCACAACGACCTATTGAAGTGTGTAAGCTCACGTTTATTATCATCACAAACCTATATGACCTTATAGTAGTTTACACTGATCATCATCCGCACTCTAACCTCACAAAACTCCAGTCTCCGATAGTCGCACGATCAGCGTCCCATATTGAATATAAATTGTCATTTCATCATCATCCATCATCCGTTACGCTATTCGTCTTGGGTAGACATTGCGTACGCTAATCGTTTCCATGACTCTCTTTCGGTGGTCTGATGGTCTGTCATTTATCATCATCCTAATCATAAAAAAACTACCCAATCAAAAAGTGCATGTGCAATCGATCCAGCATATTCATCGTTGTGGTGAGAAAAACTCCCTGATATCACTAATAATCAGTATACATTTTTCTGGTTTTATATTTTGTTAATCAGAACTATCCTTCTCATTGTCATGTCGTCATATAAATACTATACTTTTGGTTAGTTACTTATTTCAATTCAACACAGTTATTCGACATACAAAATCACTGTAAATGATCGCCATTATCATCTTTGTCATCAACCTTGTTCGTTATATCTATGATGTACAAAACAACAGCAACCAGCTATATTGGTACTTTTATTTACGTACACATCTCTGGCTTGTGACATGAAATCGTACACTGGTCTATAATCCGTACTCGTATAATCAACACATAATTATAAATATTTCTCTCTATTTTTTATGCCCGTTTATGCAATACGTCATTCTTTGATTACTCACGCATAACGGAGTGTAACTAGTGCCATCATATATCTATCTTCGTTGGTTGTAGCCATGAGGCTTCATTTTGCCTTTTTTATGATTTCGTTACCACAGTGAATACACCACCTTCGTTGTTATCGTCATTTTCATCGTTATCATCATCGTCATATCATATCATCCCCATCATCTCCAGATCGTCAACGTTGAGATGAGAGTATAATGTTCTGTCCTTTAGGTGTGAAATGATGGTGCTTTGTCTGGCTGCCTGGTAGGACGCACGCATTTGGAATTATTGAGAGATGGCATTGTGTTATTGTTTGTCTAATAATTTTTTTTTTTAATTTGGTATAAATTAGGATAATAATGTTGTCAGTGTTTGTCTATGAAGTACAAATAACAAATCAAACTGTATAGTTAATCATTTATTATGTCTAAATCATTTTATTGATTTAGTAAACTCTCAATTTTACTCTTCCCTGATAAACAATAATAATTGATGTAAACTATACTAATTAAAACTAATGTACACAAACAATCCGGTATTATGACCGTCGACACTAAACCAGCATGACTAAGCTAAATACACAAACATTGGTAATTTCCATTGAATTTACAATCCAAATTCTATAAGTTTAATATGTTTTAATGATACACATATATTATAATATGCTCTACAGATTAAATTATAAATTACCTTGTTAATATTGTCTGCGGTACACCACCATAAATTCCTAAGAAATGAAGTATCTAAATTGTATCTACTACTGAGTTTTTTTAAAGACTTCAAATTACTTTGTAATGTTTATAAATAAATTCCTTGTCATTCATCACATGCTTATTCCTAATTTCACCTAATTCATTTTTTGGAATTCACTGGGAATAACTACATTGTTTAATTTTTAGGATTATGTTATTATTTAAGTGAATATTCGTGTGACAAAAGTACAATACATTAAACATTTTCCTCAAACTACCTATAGATATACAGTACAAAGCTCTGTTGTTATAAACATTTGGCGAACACTAATGTCAGCACGCGTTGTACGCAAGTTATATGTGAGAATAAACATAATAAGCATCTTACATGTAATTGAAATAAAACTATATTGTAATATAATAATATTTAATTGTTCAAGGTTGCCTTTAATAATATATGGAATGTGTTAACAATTTTTAATTAATATATTACAGGTTATGCTTCATAAACAGATATTTGTCTTTAACAATGAAAATTGAAGAAAAAAAGTACTATTATTGGATAATGGATTTTAATTTGACTGCAGGTTTTATTTATTTCAGGCTGTATTTTAAAGTTACTCTCAATTTGATGATTTATTTGACTTGATGCATTTTGGTTTATTTTTACAGAATCATTAAATAAAGTTTTTCAGATTGCTTTTTCAAAATGACAGATGGGTGTCTATTATTTATTTTTAGTTTACACTAATACCTTACAATACAGCACTCAGCTTTACACACTACATAGTAAGCAATAAAAGAAAAAATTAAAAATAATCACTACAAAAAGAGAGTAAACAATTAGAAAATACTTATTCTGTAAAGAATTCTATTTCCCTCACTGAACACAAACCAATTATACTTTTTGATAGGCCTAGATTACAATCGTTTATGTAAAGTTTACACAGTTTAAGGAATCTACTATCAAGTACCAAGTAAGGATACATCAATGTCACTTATATCATTATTACTAATAATGAACTCTTGTAATTCTAACATATCTCCTTCATATACTCTCATCATTTCATTCATTACAGTACCTGATAATTTTCAAGTATTCATATACCGTTTGAGTAGTTTAGGAGATTTACTCAAGAAGGTACCAAGTAAGGTGCCATTAATGTCACTTAAATCATTATTCCAAATATGAATTTCTTTTATTTTTAACATATCTCCTGCATACACTCTAAGTCTATTCATGTCATTCATTATGGTACCTGGTAATTTGCAATTATACATTTCAGATTTCAGTAGTTTAGGAGATTTACTCAAGAAAGTGCCAAGTAAGGAGCCATCAATGTCACTGATATCATTATCACTAATAATAACATCTTGTAATTCTAACATATCTCCTGCAAACACTCTAACAATGTTATTCATTACGGTACCTGATATTTTACAATTATTCATGTCAAGTTTCAGTAGTTTAGGAGATTTACTCAAAAAAGTACCAAGTAAGGAGGCATTAATGTCACTGATATCATTATCACTAATAATAAACTCTTGTAATTCTAACTTATCTCCTTCATACACTCTGATCATTTCATTAATTACATACCTGATAGCTTGCAAGTACTCAAGCCAAGTTTCAACAATTTATGCGTTTACCAAGTAAGGAGCCATCAATGTTACTGATATCATTATCACTAATAATAAATTCTTGTAATTCTAACACATCTCCTTCATATATTCTAATCATTTCATTCATTACGGTACCTGATAATTTGCAAGTATTCATATATAGTTTGAATAGTTTAGGAGATTTACTCAAGAAAGTGTCAAGTAAGGAGCCATTAATGTCACTGATATGATTATTACTAAGTAATACTAACATCTTGTAATTCTAAAACAAATCTCCTGTATACACTCTGATCATTTCATTTATTACAGTACCTGATAGCTTGCAAGTATTCAAGCCAAGTTTCAACAATTTAGGTGATTTACTCAGAAAAGTACCAAGTAAGGAGCCATCAATGTCACTGAAATCATTATCACTAATACTAAATTCTTGTAATTCTAACACATCTCCTTCATATGCTCTGATCATTTCATTCATTATGGTACCTGATAATTTGCAAGTACTCATATACAGTTTGAGTAGTTTAGGTGATTTACTCAGAAAAGTACCAAGTAAAGAGCCATCAATGTCACTGATATCATTATTACTAATAACAACATCTTGTAATTCTAACATATCTCCTGTATACACTCTGATCATTTCATTCATTACATTACCTGATATCCTGCAAGTACTCAAGACAAGTTTCAACAATTTAGGCGATTTACTCAGAAAATTACCAAGTAAGGAGCCATCAATGTCACTGATATCATTATTACTAATAATAAATTCTTGTAATTCTAACACATCTCCTTCATATGCTCTGATCATTTCATTCATTACGGTACCTGATAATTTGCAAGTATTCATATACAGTTTGAGTAGTTTAGGTGATTTACTCAGAAAAGTACCAAGTAAGGAGCCATTAATGTCACTGATATCATTATTACTAATAACAACAGCTTGTAATTCTAACATATCTCCTGTATACACTCTGATCATTTCATTCATTACATTACCTGATAGCCTGCAAGTACTCAAGACAAGTTTCAACAATTTAGGTGATTTACTCAGAAAAGTACCAAGTAAGGAGCCATCAATGTCACTGAAATCATTATCACTAATACTAAATTCTTGTAATTCTAACACATCTCCTTCATATGCTCTGATCATTTCATTCATTACGGTACCTGATAATTTGCAAGTACTCATATACAGTTTGAGTAGTTTAGGAGATTTACTCAAGAAATTACCAAGTAAGGAGCCATCAATGTCACTGAAATCATTATTAGTAATAATAAATTCTTGTAATTCTAACACATCTCCTTCATATGCTCTGATCATTTCATTCATTACGGTACCTGATAATTTGCAAGTATTCATATACAGTTTGAGTAGTTTAGGTGATTTACTCAGAAAAGTACCAAGTAAGGAGCCATCAATGTCACTGATATCATTATCACTAATAATAAATTGTTGTAATTCTAACACATCTCCTTCATATGCTCTGATCATTTCATTCATTACATTACCTGATATCCTGCAAGTACTCAAGACAAGTTTCAACAATTTAGGTGATTTACTCAGAAAAGTACCAAGTAAGGAGCCATCAATGTCACTGAAATCATTATCACTAATACTAAATTCTTGTAATTCTAACACATCTCCTTCATATGCTCTGATCATTTCATTCATTACGGTACCTGATAATTTGCAAGTATTCATATACAGTTTGAGTAGTTTAGGTGATTTACTCAGAAAAGTACCAAGTAAGGAGCCATTAATGTCACTGATATCATTATTACTAATAACAACAGCTTGTAATTCTAACATATCTCCTGTATACACTCTGATCATTTCATTCATTACATTACCTGATAGCCTGCAAGTACTCAAGACAAGTTTCAACAATTTAGGTGATTTACTCAGAAAAGTACCAAGTAAGGAGCCATCAATGTCACTGATATCATTATCACTAATAATAAATTGTTGTAATTCTAACACATCTCCTTCATATGCTCTGATCATTTCATTCATTACGGTACCTGATAATTTGCAAGTACTCATATACAGTTTGAGTAGTTTAGGAGATTTACTCAAGAAATTACCAAGTAAGGAGCCATCAATGTCACTGAAATCATTATCACTAATACTAAATTCTTGTAATTCTAACACATCTCCTTCATATGCTCTGATCATTTCATTCATTACGGTACCTGATAATTTGCAAGTATTCATATACAGTTTGAGTAGTTTAGGTGATTTACTCAGAAAAGTACCAAGTAAGGAGCCATTAATGTCACTGATATCATTATTACTAATAACAACAGCTTGTAATTCTAACATATCTCCTGTATACACTCTGATCATTTCATTCATTACATTACCTGATAGCCTGCAAGTACTCAAGACAAGTCTCAACAATTTAGGTGATTTACTCAAAAAAGTACCAAGTAAGGAGCCATCAATGTCACTGATATCATTATCACTAATAATAAATTTTTGTAATTCTAACACATCTCCTTCATATGCTCTGATCATTTCATTCATTACGGTACCTGATAATTTGCAAGTACTCATATACAGTTTGAGTAGTTTAGGTGATTTACTCAAGAAAGTGCCAAGTAAGGAGCCATCAATGTCACTGATATCATTATTACTAATACTAACATCTTGTAATTCTAACATATCTCCTGTACACACCTTGATCATTTCATTCATTACATTACCTGATAGCTTGCAAGTACTCAAGCCAAGTTTCGACAATTTAGGCGATTTACTCAGAAAATTACCAAGTAAGGAGCCATCAATGTCACTGAAATCATTATCACTAATACTAAATTCTTGTAATTCTAACACATCTCCTTCATATACTCTGATCATTTCATTCATTACGGTACCTGATAATTTGCAAGTATTCATATACAGTTTGAGTAGTTTAGGCGATTTACTCAGAAAATTACCAAGTAAGGAGCCATCAATGTCACTGATATCATTATTACTAATAACAACATCTTGTAATTCTAACATATCTCCTGTATACACTCTGATCATTTCATTCATTACATTACCTGATAGCTTGCAAGTACTCAAGACAAGTTTCAACAATTTAGGTGATTTACTCAGAAAAGTACCAAGTAAGGAACCATCAATGTCACTGAAATCATTATCACTAATAATAAATTCTTGTAATTCTAACACATCTCCTTCATATGCTCTGATCATTTCATTCATTACGGTACCTGATAATTTGCAAGTATTCATATACAGTTTGAGTAGTTTAGGCGATTTACTCAGAAAATTACCAAGTAAGGAGCCATCAATGTCACTGATATCATTATTACTAATAACAACATCTTGTAATTCTAACATATCTCCTGTATACACTCTGATCATTTCATTCATTACATTACCTGATAGCTTGCAAGTACTCAAGACAAGTTTCAACAATTTAGGTGATTTACTCAGAAAAGTACCAAGTAAGGAACCATCAATGTCACTGAAATCATTATCACTAATAATAAATTCTTGTAATTCTAACACATCTCCTTCATATGCTCTGATCATTTCATTCATTACGGTACCTGATAATTTGCAAGTATTCATATACAGTTTGAGTAGTTTAGGAGATTTACTCAAGAAAGTGCCAAGTAAGGAGCCATTAATGTCACTGATATGATTATCACTAATAATAAATTCTTGTAAATCTAACATATCTCCTGTATACACTCTGATCATTTCATTCATTACATTGCCCGATAGCTTGCAAGTACTCAAGCCAAGTTTCAACAATTTAGGCGATTTACTCAGAAAAGTACCAAGTAAGGAACCATCAATATCACTGAAATCATTATCACTAATACTAAATTCTTGTAATTCTAACACATCTCCTTCATATACTCTGATCATTTCATTCATTACGGTACCTGATAATTTGCAAGTATTCATATACAGTTTGAGTAGTTTAGGAGATTTACTCAAGAAAGTGCCAAGTAAGGAGCCATTAATGTCACTGATATCATTATTACTAATACTAACATCTTGTAATTTTAACATATCTCCTGTACACACCTTGATCATTTCCATCATTACATTACCTGATAGCTTGCAAGTACTCAAGCCAAGTTTCGACAATTTAGGCGATTTACTCAGAAAATTACCAAGTACGGAGCCATCAATGTCACTGAAATCATTATCACTAATACTAAATTCTTGTAATTCTAACACATCTCCTTCATATACTCTGATCATTTCATTCATTACGGTACCTGATAATTTGCAAGTATTCATATACAGTTTGAGTAGTTTAGGAGATTTACTCAAGAAAGTGCCAAGTAAGGAGCCATTAATGTCACTGATATCATTATTACTAATACTAACATCTTGTAATTCTAACATATCTCCTGTACACACCTTGATCATTTCATTCATTACATTACCTGATAGCTTGCAAGTACTCAAGCCAAGTTTCGACAATTTAGGCGATTTACTCAGAAAATTACCAAGTAAGGAGCCATTAATGTCACTGATATCATTATCACTAATAATAAATTCTTGTAATTCTAACACATCTCCTTCATATACTCTGATCATTTCATTCATTACGGTACCTGATAATTTGCAAGTATTCATATACAGTTTGAGTAGTTTAGGTGATTTACTCAGAAAAGTACCAAGTAAAGAGCCATCAATGTCACTGATATCATTATCACTAATAACAAAATGTTTTAATAACTTATCTCCTGCATACACTCTGATCATGTCATTCATAACGTCAGCTGAAATTTTACAATCCCTCATTTGAAGTGAAATCAACCTAGGGAACTTACTCAAGAAACTACCCAGTAATGTACCATCAATGTCACTTAGGTTGTTGTTATTGATACTAAGGTCGACTATGTTCAGCACAGCTTCTCTATCACACCTAATGATATCATTCATCACTTGACCTGATAGATTACAATTACTTATATCAAATAGAAGACAAAACGGAGACATCCTAATCAAAGAATGCAGTAATGTAGCTTTAATGTTGCTCAAATTATTATTTCTTATTTTAAGAGCGTATAATTCCAGTTCACCACCCATTTTAGAACACTCTCTAATCATATCATTCATTACATCTCCTGATAGACCACAATTACTTAAGTCAAGTTGAAAGCTGAAAAAGTAAGCAATGTGGGCCAGAATCTTTCCTTTTTGAGGATTATCATATGTTGATAATTCATTTACAAAAGTGCTCAAATCAAGTTTACTCAAATCCATGCTATGAAATTGCCTGATAAGATTTGTAAAATCTTCACCTAAGACTACTTCAGAGTTTTGATTAAAGTGGGAAATAAATTGTTTTAAAGATTGACATACATGAGTGTGGTTTAACATCACGCTGTTTGTGTATGGTTTCAATAATGTATTCACCCTTTTCAGATCGGATTTTTTAACACGGTTTAGGTAAATACCCAAAGAACGATATGTTGAAAATTTATTTGTAACCCAATATCTCAAAAATTTACCAGCATCGCCACCAAGATACCCTACTACAAACATATTTACCTTTTCAAATCTCCTAAGTTCTCTTATTACCTTCCATTCATTTTCATTCAATGGCTTAAGTAACTGTCTTTCAGGCTTTGTGCATTCATTCGACATACTTTCGTTGTTATAAAGTTTGTATAAGTAGAATCCCACCAATGATTCCCCTATCAAGTTGTGCGGAGGTATGTACATATCACTTGTGGGTTTTTTTGAAATCGGTGACATTTTAGAAACAAATCCAAGTTTTAAGGCTAGGTCAATCAACCCTTGGTCTTCTGTCGATGCTTCCAAATCATGTTTGCTTATTGAAAGTTTAGCTAACGTTAAGAAAGAATTACACATACACTTCCCTAACAAAAGCATAGCATTTACATATTCTGATGGAGCATCTTCAAATTTAGTAAACTTTTTTTTTTTAGTTTTATTGAATTGGTTAAATAGGCAAAGAAAAAATTCTTTGAACAGATCAGACTCACTATAAGGAAGACGTCTGTTTTCTATCCAGGAAAGACAAATTGAAAGTAGTAATAATGGATTTTTACACAATACATATGCTTCTGAATGACTGCGGTCAATTGTAATTTTTTTCTCGTCAAGCTCCAATTTCCGCCTAAGTGATTTTCCAAATTCGGCTTTTCCAAAATGATTAAAAAATTTGTTAATGTATTTTCTAATGCTATCTTTATCAAATCCACCCACTCTCACATGCAAATCACACATCATCTTAAATTTATCTAAACATTTAAAGTTATCTGATCGGGATGTTAGCAGCACAACACTATTTCCTAATGTGTTCTTTGTGAAAAGATTTATGAAGCTTTTATTCTCAAAACTGATTTCATCCAATCCATCTAATAACAACACAATCTTGTTGTCATTTTGATCAATAAATCTTTGAATTAACAATGGATCATCTCCTGGAAGCTTTGTCTTTCTAGTAAAATCGTTCATATCAAGTTGTGTTTCAATCAAATCAAAGATGTCTTGCCCTTTTTCTAAATCTTTAACATTCAAGAAAAACACAATTTTACCTTTAAATGCAATTGGTTTTCCAAGAGTTGAACTGTATGCCAAGTACCTTAATAATGTTGTTTTACCAATCCCAGCATCACCAGATATAAGAACTCTACATGCTGGCATCGATTCGATATCAGCTAACATTGTTGGTAATGTAGTTGGTTGGCTGCCATTTATCTCATTTTCTTTCAATAATTTCAATTCAGTGAATATTTCAATGTTGAAATAAGAATTGCTATTCATTATTGATGATGTAAATTTCTTATTGTTATTGCGGCACACCATTCTTTGTCTATCAAGCAGATAATCTTTGATTTTTTCTATAATATATAAACAAGACAATCAATCAAATAAATTCATGAAAAAGTATTAAACATGCCACTAAACGTTGCTTTTTTACACAAGGTCATATGTGCACTGACTTCTTGAATGTCCTATTTAAAATTACCATGTCTATTTGTTTTCAATTATAATATAAGAAAAAACAATTGTAATTATAAAAAGGTATTATTTAATATTATACGTTATTTGAATAGAAATATTCTTTATTCTTGACTTGCTATGATACATTTGAAAAAATGTATCTGCCCAAAAATATGGTTTTACCTTCTCTCGAAACTATCTTCTTTCTCTTCGATGCTCTATCTTCATCAACATTTTCTAGAAATCAATTAAAATGTATAAAGAGTAAACGATATTCACAACGATTTTAATTAATTAAACAAACTTTATATTAAAAGGGGTACAATGATTCACACTAGACTCATGCCATCTTGAGATTATGCAGACCTTCTTTTTTAAAAGGAAATGGAAAGTAAATTGAAGAAGAGAAGATACAGGTTGGTACAAGAGGTCGGTGTCCGAAAGCGACCAATGTGGACTATATACATGTAAGTGGAAGTTAATTATTGTTAAGAAGATGACTCAGTCCTTTAAAATAAATTGAAACATTCTAGACAAACATTTGTTGGAAATGCTTAAACTAAATTTTTAATCAATTTAGAGCACGTTTCAGGCCATATTGAACATTTCAAAAGTATTAAACTTTTTGCATCGCGCGTACCTTTTCTAAACTGTAAACGTGAAAATTAATATGAAAGCGAATAAATTTTAGATAGGATTAATTAATTTACAATTTTGGCTTATCAAAAATTATGTCATTTAAAAATAACATTATTAACGTTTTTAGATTTAGAGTATAGCGTATCCGTGCTGTAATTTCTTCCAAATTAAACCTTGGTAAATAGGCCTACTCGCTTTGAGTCGCTGTGTCGCTACTTGATTCGAGAAAGTTCTATTCTGATCAATCAAGCACCTATAGAATTATTGACGATACCTCCTGAATAAGCTTATAATGTGGAAACGAGGCTTTTGTGCAGATCCCTTAATTTCAATTATATAGTAATTGTCATCAATTGTACCTTTGTCAGATTTGTCTTTTAGTCTTCTCTTTAGTTTATGGCCTGTATGAGCTGATGTAGATGCTTGGGCATTGATGTCGTCATCACTATAATAATCTTCATTTATTTTCCTTTTCTTTTGACAAGTTTGGTCACTTATCTCGTCGTCATCAATATTACTACCTAAAGAAATGTTTGTTGCACGAACCCTTTTATCTGAATAAAGAAAAAAAAGTGTGTTTATGTTTATTTATTTACTTTAAAGCATTTTTAGTCGCGTGGACGCGACTCAATAGTTCACTATGTCGGTCGGTCGGTCGGTCTGTCTGTCGGTCCGGTATCACTATGCGTTTTATCGCTTTTCTGTACTTTTTGAACTGTTTTGATGTACAGTACAGAAAAGTTTTAAAGTACATTACTTTTTGAAAGTTCATTTTTTTATGAGAGCACGCGACTTATGGCTATTGGCCTTGTTTATTGGAGCTATACTTACTGTAATATTTGCCATGCTTAATAAGTATTACGTTATAAGAACTATTGAGTAAATTTGTAGGTGAAAACCGTTTTGATGGCAGGTATATGGTGGAACGACATCGGAATGAGTTGGCACATCCATGTATGTGTTGTAAATAAAGTACTGCTGAATTTAAATAAATTTTATGTAAGAAGCTTATTGATGTCGTCATTACTATACGAATCTTCAATTGTTTTCTTTTTTTTTACTTATATCGTCATCCTATTATTACAACCTTAAGGAAATGTTTGTTGCACGAACCCTTTTTGTTTTTTGACTAAATTTATCAAATATTTCCAATCTTTTGTTATGTTATTGTAATATTATATTGATATTTAAATGTTGTGGTTGAGGATCTATGTGGTAATGTTGTGGTGTTCAGATAATGAAAAAAACGTTATTGTAACCATAATTATGGCATTGACTTACAAATACGGCAAAGTTTAAAAATATAATAAGCATTCGATATTATATATTATATTATAAATAAATGTTATGAAATAAAAAATAAAATATTTAATAAAATAATGTTCTTTTAGTAATTCATTTCAATGGACAGAAAAACGTCAATTTAGCATCTTTTACAATCCAATATAAACTAAATAAATGAAATAATAATAATAATGTGTGCTTGCTGTTGGTTAAACCATTCATACGTATTACACGAATGTATGACTTAATGAAATCTGCTTGCGTGTGAGGGTAACAGTTTGGGTTACAGTATTGGCATCACTTAAGAAAACAACAATTAAATAGGCCTACCTGTACTTAGTAGATCTGTCTGTGTACGTTTTCGAAGTAGTCTTGTAAACTGGTCTACATTGGCTGGTAACGTTTCCTTCATCTCCAGATGCATTATTACATCCCAAAGATTGGTATACTCATGGTTTTCTACATTATACATAGCAGTAACCTTCTTTAACGCAGCTGGTTCAGCTTCTTTCACAGCTCTAAAGAGTTGTTTGCGATACAATGACAAATTATGTTTGTCTATATTTTGAATGTTGTTCTCTTCTATATACTGATTGAGAAGCCGTTTCGCATCTTCCGGACCAGTAAGTGTTACAATCTCCAGTAGAAGGTTGACGTCATTAGCTGTGACTATCCCTTTGCTTTCAAGTTTATTAAATAAAGTATGTCCTATGGACTTTTCATCGGTAAGGTCTGATAGACTTAATTTATCAAATAGACAAAATTTCAACAACTTATAGTCTGTACCGACATAATGGTCACTGAGTTTAGATTTTAAGTCATCAAACTCATCTGTAAGGTTTGCCATTTTTCAAAATTATGTATTTAAGGCCTGCAAAAATAAAAATATAATATATAGATAAATCATTATGACAACTATCATTACAGCATAATGATAATGCCGATCCAACGTTTACTATTGTACCAACCAGTAATTGATTGTTTGGGTGGCTTGGCACTTTGCCCTTCTTGCAAATACAATACAGTAACGTTGCAGAGGGCGGCTCTGCAATAATGTAAATGAAGTGATTCAAGATGGGAAACAAAGAGTCAGCATTGGGTTAGTGAAAGAACCAGCACGAGTCATTTAATGAAATGCTGTACTTAGAGGAGGGTGATAAGACACCGCCGTATGGGGTGGTAGTAGGAGAACCAGCATGAGTCATATAATGAATGCTGTACTTGTGATAGTATTAAGGGGACCAGCATGAGTCATATAATGAATGCTGTACTTAAGAGCATGAGTGATAACACACCGCCGTATGTAGGGGTAGTTAATGAACCAGCATAATTAATGTATGTGGTGGTAGTAGGGGAACCAGCATGAGTCATATAATGAATGCTGTACTTGGGGAACCAGCATGAGTCATGTAATGAATGCTGTACTTAAGAGGATGAGTGATAAAACACCGCCGTATGAGGGGGAGGTTTATGAACCAGCATAAGTCATTTATGTGGTGGTGGTAGTAGGGGGACCAGCATGAGTCATAATGAATGCTGTACTTGGGGAACCAGCATGAGTCATAAGATGATTGCTCTACTTAGAGGAAGAGTGACTAGACACCATCAAATTTTGGGGTGTGCAAAGAAACCAGCATGAGTCATATAATGAATGCTGTACTAACTATAAACCATTCAGATGCGTGCAATATATTTGCCAGTTTAGCGTAGTATATCAAAGAAAAAGAAACAACAAGTTATTATTTATTTCTCTTGAATGTAATTACAATGGTTAAATAGTTTCGATTAAGCATGAATGGTGTCAACAATGTATTGCCTGGCAGCTTATACTAACCTTGATGAGAGGTTTTTGTTTTGTTTATTCGTTTTAATTATGTATTTATTTATTTTTTTTTTTTCCAAAATCTGGTTCCGGTTTGTCCACAGTGACTGCAGTAGGGAAAATAACAGATAATAATATTGTTGTTATTTAATGGCATGAGTTAGCATAAGGGGCTCCGTGCATTAAAGCAGACCTTAGGGACGCCTTATATCTTTTTCGTCCATTTGTGGAGTTGGGATGGAGACCATCATTTGACCACAGAGAAATGAGGTTGGCCCAGAAGCCGGGATGGGTATGGTAGTGAAGGCCATGAGTTTTGCGGCAGAACTCGCGTAGGAAACCGTTGAAATCGTGAATGCGCTCGTTAAACAAGGGAGGGGGGAGGTGGCCAGTGTGAGATAATCGGAACGTCTGTGAGCAGAGGGTAGTCCGAATTGGTGTCCAGACGGGAAAAATATGGGTCAAAAGAATTTCGAAGAGATAGTTTGCCGCCGACCAAGCATCCGAATCAACGAGGTCATTTGATCCGAGGTCGATTATCAAGATATCTGGCTTGAATGTTGCCAATCGATTTACAAAATTAGTTAGGTCGTTTATCTTTAGGCCGGGCACACCCCAAAGAACAGTATTAGGGAGGTTTCGCAACCTTACGAATACGATAACGAAAACGGATACGTCATACATTTGTGAAACTTTTGAGCTGATCCCCATTTCATATTCGTAAAGCGTATTCGTGTTGACGAATATCACCAGTCATATTCGTAACTACAAAACGAGTATAGTTTTTGATCTATTTTGCACATTTTGCATTTGAATTAGGAATGATTCATGATTATAATATAATTATAGCTTTATTGAAAGTAATTTACTAAAGTAATTTACTAAAATGCCAGGTCAATTTAGATAAATAGCAGTTTTTAAAGTCCTCACTCGCTTTGATGTTACGCTAGGCCTAGGCAGCCAAGCACCAAGCAACACGTACCTGCGCTTCGCTCAAATTTACCGCAGTCATATTTTGGACGCGCCTCGATATTTCGTTGCCATGCGAAACAGATTTTTTTATGGCTTACGAAAACGAATACGTGTGCGTGACGTATCCGTTTTCGTTATCGTATTCGTAAGATTGCGAAACCTCTCTATTATCGTAGTGATGGCTGATTCGGAAGTCAGACAAAGGTCGATGTGGACCAAGTATGGAGCCGGAAGAATTACCCAAGCCGTGATGGAAAGCGAGGCTGTCGCTCAAACCGGAAACGAATGAGTGGCCTAGGACACACCCAGACAACATAATTACAACAAAGTATTGTATTCACCCTGTTTAATAAAGTGCACCAGATACTCACCTATCTGGGAACTTCTTCCCGCTTGGGGCAAATCCAATTGATATATATATAAATCCTCTGGTAATACTGCTAAAAGCCGTAATATCCTTCTAACCACGGCAAACTCCGTGGCCAGCTAACTGCCCCGATTCTTGGTCTGCTCCAACCGTCTGCGCATGACGCCCAGCCGTCCATACGTCACAAGCACTAGAACCAGGCGCCCGCAGACGGTTGGTAGGTTCGGGCCATTCATTCAGCGGCCACCCCCTTACGGTCGATACTACACTCCCCCCGGTTTTGAAAAAGAGGTAGTCCCCGGGGCAGAGCCATATATAGAGAGAGTTACGGCATTGCGTTCACGGATTTTAGAAAGTCACGTGGTGTGCACGCCGGCCATGTTTGTGTCCAACTATGCCTATGAATACGAATACGAATACGAATAGAACTTTATTGCAATCAAACGAAAGATTGAAGTTTAACAAAAGCGTTTCACTCAAAAAAATAAAATGCAATATACAAATATAAAAGACATTCAGAAATGTAGAACATACAATCAAAAAATTAAAACAAAATTACAATTAAAAATCACTTATTATAAAAACAATAAATATAAAATACAAATTGTTAAAGACATAGGCCTGCAGGATAAAAATTTAAAAGTATTAAAAATGTTTACAAATTTAAAAAATGTTTAAAACTTCAAAAATGTTCAATAATATTTACACACAAAGGTACGGAAAGTCGCGGAAACATAACACAAAATGTTTACCATTTTTGGAATAATCCGTGATTAATAATAAACGTTTTTGAACGGTTAGTTTTAACTCTAGGGATACAGAACTCACGGAGTCTTCTAAGATTATAAGCAGCAGAAGGAGCCTCCGGTAACAAATGATTCAATCTGTGACTGGGGTCTTTGATTTTAACAAAAAAATCCTTGCACAGTCGAACACGGCGGTCTTCTAAGGTAGAAAAACCAAGGAAGCTGCGGGCATCGGAATAAGTAGCATGCGGAAAAATACATTTAAAGGCCCTTCTCTGAATTTGTTCAAGTTGTTGATTCTGTTGCTTCGTAATATTTGATCCCCAAACTGGGGCCGCATATTCTAATATAGGTCTAATGATACTAGTATAAAATTGGACAAGTGCGGGGGCATCCAGGCCTGCCCTCCGCACCTGTTTGAGAAAGTACATTCTAGAATTACATTTACTAATCATTTGATCAATATGAGGTTGCCATGACAAATTATGAGAAATAATTACACCAAGAAGTTTAAATTCGTCAACACGTTCCAGATTACAATCTCCAACATGGAGTGGCTCAAAAGCAGTCTTTGACCTTTTACAACTAATTCTCATCTCTTTCGTTTTCTTAATATTAAGGTACATATTGTTATCCTTAGCCCACTGGACAGTTTCGTCAAGAGTGGTTTGAAGTACAGTTGCCCCATCGTTGCCGACGCGTTCATGGATGGAGGTGTCGTCCATGTATTTCATGCACGGCACCCCATCCAGAAGATCGTCGACAAAGATGATAAACAACATGGGCCCCAACCAGGATCCTTGGGGGATACCACCCTTAACGACTGTCCAAGGGGACAATTCATCGCCTAGTTTAACACGTTGTTTTCTATCACATAGAAAAGCATAGATCCAAGAGATTAGATGGTCTTCGACCCCTAAATTATACAACTTATCAATTAATATATTATGGTCAATTAAATCATAAGCCTTTTTGAAATCAAGCAATAATAATCTCATTTCATCTCCTTGGTCAGTAGCATTAAAGCATTCGGTTAACAAATGTATAAGAGCGTCAGTGGTAGACACACCCTTAGAGCAACCAAATTGATTCAACTTGATTTTATCTTTAATTTGGACCCAAATCATTTCCCCTACGATCCCTTCAATAACTTTCATGGTGGTGGAAGTCAGCGAAATAGGACGCAAGTCATTCTCAAGAACCTTAGGTGGGTTAACCTTTGGAATGGGGATTATATCGGCTGACTTCCAAAGCATGGGGAGAACCCCTTCCCTTAAACTGGAGTTAACTATTGCACTTATTGGCTTGGAAAGGACATTGGCAAAATCACGTAGTACCCACGGAGGGATTCCGTCCGGGCCTGGGGCTTTATTACATTTCACAAGTTTAAGCTTAGACTCAATTGTCTCTGGCGTGATAATTAAATGGGGTGGTACTACAGTGTTACAATCATTGGTTTTTGGTTCAAGAGGTTTGAACTCAGAAGTCAGGGACTGGAAAAAACCACTAATTTTCGTGGTAAGATCGTATACGTTCCCGTTACATAATTCATTAGCCATAGTTTTAAAGTACTTAGTACCCTTTCCGAGATTAAGAAATTGTTTAATACCCCTCCACCAAGATTTAGAATCGGACGAGAATAACTGGGCAATACTATTACGATAAAAATCACCTCTCAAAGATTTAGCCATTCGGTTAGATACGTTTCTAAGTTTCTTATATTCGGCAGACATGGGGTCAATTGCAAAAGCTGCTTGCCGTCTAGAAACGATACCTTTAAACGCATTATTTACCCATGGCTTATCTTTAAGAAGTCTTTTAATCGTTACTTGGGGGAAGTGTAAATTTAAGAGTTCAGAAATGTTCTTATGATACAGTTCAAACTGGTTACAACATCCATCCATTCGATATAGATCTTGCCATCTAATGTTATTAATGTCGCGTTCGAAGTTTTCCTTGGCACCCGGTTTACAGCTACGTTTTGTATGGTAAGCGAAGACGTTAGGCGATTTAAATGTTCCTACGATTGGGGTGCATACGATGACGTTGTGATCAGACAGTCCTAAAGGTGATTCTTTAGTAGGTGCATTAAAAACATCGCTCATATTAGTATATATTAAATCAAGTGATGCGCGATCTCTAGTTGATACTTTAACGATCTGTTTTAAGGGATACTTAACAATAAGGTTGTCTCTCATTCGGTTGAAGTCTCCTGTGACGATTATTCCTGATTCCGGATGTTTACTACAAATATAATCTAAACTCTGTGTAATGTGAGACGCCATTTCCCAATCATTATTTACAGAACTCTCCGGGTGATAGATAAGGCCGTAGGAGATGTTCGAATATTGTCGCGGCAAACGTTTTGGCCGGGTTGTTATCCACACACTTTCCAGTGATTCGTTATTAAGTTCAGACCAAACTCGATAAGATAGGTCTTCACGAACATACATGATGATACCTCCACCGCTGCGATTTTGCCTATCACGTCGCACCATCGAGTATCCCTCTAACTCTATCAACTTGTCAGGAAACGCGGGATTTAAGTGAGTCTCAGTAATTGCAATCACGACAGGTTTAGATTTCCTAACGCGTGTAGCCAGTTCATCCATTTTATTATTTAGAGATCGAGCATTTGTCATAAATAAAGAGGGAAGAGTCCATTTCCCATTAGAGAGTTCAACTAGATTATCTTGCTTAATCGTTCTACATTGACTTTTCGACGATCGGTGTTCCCCGTTTCTAGTTCTACGTGGTGTAATTCTAACCTTTATTTCTCTCTGTTTTCTTTTTCCGGCACGACATCCGCGGGGCTTGGTTGATGCTATTCCAAGCTCATTGATTCTCATAAAAACATCTTTGGTGGGAACTGCTAAGTTCAGTTGTCCAATTCTATAAAACTCGCTTCTAGTGAGACACATGTTGATAAACGCTATGTCGACTCAAAATTCCGTACCACAAATAATATCAATCAACGGAAAAAGACTGCAGTATAATCCAAAGAAACACACCAAGATTAATACAGTACTAATAATACAGACGATTCACCAAACACAGTCACGAAAACAATCACCAAAAAACACCGTACCGGGAACACTGACTACAATAGACTGGATACAGACAGTTCAGCACCGCATAATATAAACAGCAGATCCGCTCCGACATGCAAATTAGATGTTGCTGAATTACAATCGCTCTGGAATGTTGGTTACGCAATACCTCAGGCGAGTCGATGAGTGAACAGCTTAGGCCGAGTATGTGAATTTAGCTGGAACAATACGGTACCGAGAACTGTTCTATTGTCCCCTGCTTTGCTGTTGAGCGGAGCGAGTCAGGGCTAGGTACCGGCTCGGGATAATTACACCAAAACGCCAATAATAATTCAAAATTAACAACAATGGTACGCCACTATAAGAAAACAGGTAACACAGAAAAATCAACGCATATAAATTCAGAGTGGAAACACAATTCTAGAGGAAAACAAAACTTTCCTCAGCTGCCCGAGTTGCCACACACTCAGCGCGTCAATACATATGTGTATGTAGCGTATGGAGTCGAGTCATTTGCTTCGAAAATGTATAACATTCACAAGGCTTTAAATATCGAATTTAATATCAAAACAATCAATTTGTTTAAAGGTTTTTGTTAAGATAATAACGAAATCATAAAGTTACTGCGAACATGATTTTAAACAACAAAATGTAAAAACAATGCATTACTATAGAGAATCGCTGTACAAACTAAACGCGCACGCGTAGAGCGTGCATGGAGCGCACAACCAGAGCCGTTCCGAAATTGCTATTTTTGTTGTTTTAAATCATGTTCGCAGTAACTTTATAAATTTTTTATTATTTTAACAAAAACCTTTAATCAAATTGATTGTTTTGATATTAAATTCGATAATTAAAGCCTTTTGAACGTTATACATTTTCAAAACAAAAGACTCAACTCCATACGCTACATAGGAATAGTTGGACACAAACATGGCTTCTAATCCATTCGAAGTCGTAACTCTCTCTATATATGGCTCTGCCCCGGGGTCACCTGGCCAGCGTTGCAGCCCAGTCCCTGAGACTGGGTTCAATGAATCGCTAACTGGTGATCCGAAACGTAGCACCCGGCCGTGGGCCTGGTGCAAATTACAACTAAACGAGCTTCTGTTAACTGAACTAAAAATAACCGTACTCTTCTTTTACTTTTATTAATAAACCAACAAAAACACTTCTGGGCCCCTTGGCGGAGCAAGACTATTCCGGGATCAGATCCCGGCCATTCTTCCAGGTGAGGTCCAGGACCTCACTGGCCTCCATCCCCGTAACCTTCCCCAGGGCTTCGGCGGCGAAGCCGATGAAGTAGGGAGAGCCTACCCGGTGGCCCGCCGGACGAAAGTGAGGGGCGTCCGTCTCCAGTAGGACCCGGCGCTCCGACTGGTACATGAGGTATCTGCAGGCCTCCTGCACAGCTGGGCACGCTCGCCCTACCCCCAAATTGAAACTGAAATAGGTCATTGGGAAGAATCTCAGGAATTCCTCCACAATGAATACCGATGACGAGAAACTGTGCAAAATCAGTTTCTGTCCACGGGGTACCCCCACCAGCCGAAGAAGGTCCAGCCCCCGGAGGTAGCATTCCTCCCCCGTTGGGTCAGTCGCCGCACCCCGCAGGTGCAGGGTCAGCACGTGATGACGCTGGGGGCAGAAACATTCCCGCAAGATCCGCTCCAGGAGCCGATCTTGTCGGGGCCAGTCGGTGATGGAACGGTTTGGGGGGGGGGGGAATTGCAAGGAGATGGGCCGGATCCGGGGGTGGGGGTTTATGTCTCGGAGCTGGTCAACACCATCCGAGATGCACATGAGGTAGCCCGCACCACTCTCCGGCAAGCCCAGCGGCGTATGAAGAGGGACTATGACCGTCGGGTACTGAAACGTTCCTATGGGTTGGGGGACCGGGTGTATGCCTTGGATGACAGCACGCCCAAGGGCAAGAGTAAAAAGTTGTGTCCTCCATGGAAAGGACCGGCGGTTATCGTGGGGGTCCTGACTCCCTCACTTTTCCGGGTTCAGTTCCGGAACAAAGTTATGGTGCTAAATCACGATAAACTGAAGCCTTGCAGAGACAAGTTGCTACCCAAGTGGCTTCAGACCTTCCAGTTGCCCACTGCGTCAGCGAGTGGGGACCGGGCAGACACCACCACGGGCGGCGAGTTGTATTGTTTTTGCCGACGGCCCTGGGGTGGGGCTTTTATGATCCAATGTGATTATTGTGACATCTGGTACCACGGGGTGTGCAGGGAGATGTAAAATAAAATTTTACATCTCCCTGGGGTGTGTGTCAATATTTCGCAGCTAGATGCGCTCAATATTGACCGTTACAAATGTGCCGCTTGCCGAGAGCCAGCTATAGTCTCGGCGGTGCCTACTATCTAATAATCAATTCAATTTTAATTGCTTGTATTTTTCTATCGTTTCAGAAATAATAATGAGTGACCCAAAACCAGAGGGGAAGACGGGCCGAGCCGATGATGCTTCGCTTTCCAGTGACCCGGGCACGAGGGAGGCGCCAGTGGAGGACCGAGGTGCTCCTAGCCGAGTGGTGGTGGTCATGGACGAAGAACCAGCACCATCGACCGAGGGGGTGTCGTGCAGCTTTCCTGGATGCGATGCTACGGGTATTCGTCATCTAAGAGCACATATGCAGGCCCGGCATTTTCCACCTTGTTTCCGGCCACAATCCCGGAGTACGGGGCGCCGTGCGCAAGTTCAGGCCCAAGCCCTGAGCGAGCTGGCGCAACTTATTGTCCGACCTGGTGGACGACAAGGACCACACGATTTGTTGAGCAGCCTGCAAGAAATGAAACTTCTTCCCATGGATGTGTCCTGGGAAGCCTTGGACCCTAAAACCCAGGGAGCAATGCTCAAACTGAACGGGGTTTTTAAGGGGAGGGAGGAAGACCTGTGTACACGGGTTGATAATCACCCCGCTTTCCTAATACATTACCGAGCACTGGCCGCCATGGCCAAACTCGTGGGGGTGGTTATGTTTATGGCAGTTGCTGAACGGGCGGAGGCGAAGGTCCCAGTGCCTTCCCAGACGCCGGCTGACAGAAGGGGGAGGAAGCGGCGTGCGCCGACGGAGGGCTCTCGGGGTCCTGGCCCTGTGCCGGAAACCCCGCCTCCGCCGTGCGCTTTTGACGCACATTTTCACCCGGACCGTTTATTTTCGGCCCTAGGGCTGCCCCCAATCTATCAGATACGCCGTGCGAGGGATGCAGACCCTGTAAAGCCAGGAGACCCAAGGGTCACCGTTATAGGGGCAATCGCGGTTTTCCGCCCACTTATCTATCCCTCAGGGAGATAAACCTGATACAGTCGCCGCCGTACAACCATGTTTCCATTGGGCTGCACCCCACGCGCATGGTGTCGGCGCGGGAGTTTGCTACTTTTCGGGGGTTGGCCCAGAACCTGAGTGTTCGGGCGCTGGGAGAGGTGGGTCTGGACCACAACCGTTCCATCACCGACTGGCCCCGACAAGATCGGCTCCTGGAGCGGATCTTGCGGGAATGTTTCTGCCCCCAGCGTCATCACGTGCTGACCCTGCACCTGCGGGGTGCGGCGACTGACCCAACGGGGGAGGAATGCTACCTCCGGGGGCTGGACCTTCTTCGGCTGGTGGGGGTACCCCGTGGACAGAAACTGATTTTGCATAATATGCGGAACAAGTGTGTCTTTTATCGCACACACAAATTCCTTAGGAAAACAAGCAAAAATACAGGAATAATTATCCTTTTTGCTCGCAGCGCCAATATTGTATTCACCCTGTTTAATAAAGTGCACCAGATACTCACCTATCTGGGAACTTCTTCCCGCTTGGGGCAAATCCAATTGATATATATATAAATCCTCTGGTAATACTGCTAAAAGCCGTAATATCCTTCTAACCACGGCAAACTCCGTGGCTAACTGCCCCGATTCTTGGTCTGCTCCAACCGTCTGCGCATGACGCCCAGCCGTCCATACGTCACAAGCACTAGAACCAGGCGCCCGCAGACGGTTGGTAGGTTCGGGCCATTCATTCAGCGGCCACCCCCTTACGGCTAACATTCCTTCCAGGTGTTGTGGTACCCCACCCTGGTCCGTGGAGGATTTCTCTGAAGCGTCAACCCCTACGGTGGACACCGATCCCCCTTGAGAAGCATGATTACCCTCCCACTCAGTGGCATTCCCCACAACCTCTCCCTGTTTCAGTGTTACATATCTGCCCGTAAGATTCGCCACGCAAACTTTGGGAACAGTCCCACCCCGATGAATAGTGGCTGGAATTAAAACTTTCCCCTGATTATCGGGCTCAATGAAATAATCGGGGAGATGCTCCCCTGTTACATCTAACCGGCACAGTATGTATCCCGCCGAAAACGGAGGAAGCACCCTGCGCTTGCCAACCGTCACCCGGGTAACCCTAGGGTTAACCTCCCCCACCTCTTTGCGAAGAGAAAGTGTACTTGTTCCCACAGATAGTAATAATTTCCCACAATCGATAAGAGCTCGATTGGGTATCAAAAAGTCCCCTCCCAGCAACATATCGTCATTAATCGGCGCCACGTACATATACTCAGTGTACACCTCGGAACCTAATGCGAACGTGACTGGGCCTACCCGGTATCCCGGCATAGAAGTCCCCCTACCTGCTAATTTAAAGGAAAGCTCTGCAATTATTGGTGGGGCAGGGTCCAGCTTGGCAAATACCCGGTCTGAAAGAATTGTATAATCAGCAGCGGTATCTACTACAGCTACCGTGCGAAGCCCATTTACAAACACCATGGCATGCAATGCATTCGCTGACTCCACTCTATTTACCACTATGCATGGTTCCCTTTCCTTTAAGCTAACTATATCCACGGACACCGCCAGAGGATCCCCACCCGGGTACCCCTGTCCCTCTTCCTTTTTAGCGCACGAGCCTTCAGAACGCTGGCAGTCGGTGGTCAGGCCCCGACCCCCGACCCCTATTCGTTTAAAGGATCCTCCTGTTCCCCTACCTGCCTGGCTTGCCGCGCTAATTTCGGACATTCCCTTTTGAAATGACCCACCTCATTACATTTAAAGCAGCGGTCCCAAAAAGTACCAATTTCCCCACCCCCGTGTTACGGCACCCAATACAGAACTTCATAGCTGAATGTCTCTGTATCTATTCATTGGAAAGTGGCTTGAAGGCTTTCCTAGTTAGGGTTAATACCCGATCGGCCCATTCCCCTACGGTTTCTGTCTCATGTTGGGATGCCGTCTCTAGCTTGGCCTGGAGGACCTCAGGAAGTTCATCCTCCGTAAACCGTTGGTCAAAGGCATGAATTATGTCCCAAAAGGAAATGTCCCCATCCATGGTTACTAAATTGGTGTAGAGGTCCGCCGCAGCCCCCTCCACGCACCAACAAAACGCCTCCTTCATTTCCCAGGGCGAAAGATGATGCTCTTCCGAAAAAGCCCTAAATCTACGTTTAAAGAAAGCCCAATTATCCTTCCCTCTATATACCAGGCTTCTCGGGACATCCTTAGATCGGAAAGGTTCCCATCTTGGCCTACCCCCTGACCTATTACCCCTAGTTCCGGCCCTTGGACCTCTATCCGTCCGGTCCTGGTATAATACTGGCCTCTCTTCGTATCTACCCCAGGGTTGTGGAACGACCCATGAATAATCCCAGTCCTGACGACCTGGTCCCTCCCGTGGACGACCGGATGACCATCCATAAGGAGACTCGGACCCCTGGTATCCGTCCCACCTCCCGGATCGGTCCGAAGTCCAATCCGATTCCTGATGAGTAGGCCTGTGTGAGGGTTTTGGTCTTTCATCCCTTGGACGATATTCAGGACGGTCCCAAGTACCATCCCCAGGGAACCCGTTCCCTGATCTATCTCCACCCCATGAGTTCCCCTCGCTCGTATTTGCCCATTGTCGGCCTGTACCAACTTCGTAATTTTGAGATTCCCTCTGTGGAGCCGGATATCCCCCTTTAGATACCGGAGTCCCATATCCTTTATTTCCGCTAAACTCTTTCCCCCTTCCACATGAGGATATTTCCCCAGCCTTGTACCGGAGAGTCGCTGCGTAGTCTTCTGCGGAACCCACGTGAGCCTCCTCCCCACTAGAGTAACCCTCTTCCTGGTTCTCTGGAGAAAGAGAGAATTCCCTAAAGGACATAAACTTAAGCTTTTGCTCAGTTTTCCGGGAACGAGTATCGTCATTCCCGGGACCCACCGCCTTCTTTAGGGCACTTTTAATTGTATCGGCGCCCTTACTAACCCCAGCAGACCCAGACGATGCCGACCCCTGCCGCAGGACCATCGGAGACATAACACCTAATCTATGGTGAGCCTTATCAAATTCTACTCCCTTTACCCCAGAGCCTCCCCTTTCAGCTCCACCCTCAGATTCTAAATGTTGGGCTGGGGAATGAACACTAAAATCATTCCGATCATCTACCAACGAAGACACAGAACCCAACATTCGACGAAAATCCTCGGGTGACAACCTAGGGTTAGGTGAAAAATCGAATCTGCTTAAGAATTCTGGCTTCTTACTCAGACCCTTAATAGAACTTAAATCTATTACGGATGAAATATTACCCAATCTGGTCCTAAGGGACAAAATTTCGTCCGCCCGAACCACCCCTATTCCCGGAATATCGCATAATTGCTCGAGTGTACAGAAATTCACTCGAATGCGATTCCCGTCTATGGGCATGGTAATCCAGACGCTACTATTCACTAAAGAAACCCCGTACTTTATTATCACCAAACCGGGAATTTTGAACCCCGCCACTGGAGATCGATTCTCGATTTCCAAAAGCGAAATAAATATTAATTTATAACAATCCCAATAGACACACAAATATATGTATCCAATTAAGTAATACTAACCCACCGTACCGCAATAACGCGGCAAATGCTTTTCCTACCGACCTTGGAAACTAATTTGCATAATATGCGGAACAAGTGTGTCTTTTATCGCACACACAAATTCCTTAGGAAAACAAGCAAAAATACAGGAATAATTATCCTTTTTGCTCGCAGCGCCAATATTGTATTCACCCTGTTTAATAAAGTGCACCAGATACTCACCTATCTGGGAACTTCTTCCCGCTTGGGGCAAATCCAATTGATATATATATAAATCCTCTGGTAATACTGCTAAAAGCCGTAATATCCTTCTAACCACGGCAAACTCCGTGGCTAACTGCCCCGATTCTTGGTCTGCTCCAACCGTCTGCGCATGACGCCCAGCCGTCCATACGTCACAAGCACTAGAACCAGGCGCCCGCAGACGGTTGGTAGGTTCGGGCCATTCATTCAGCGGCCACCCCCTTACGGTCGATACTACAAAAGTACGAAAATTCGAAAAATGGGGGTAAGATAAGGTGTGAGATAAATTTCAGTCAAAGTATATTGTGTGATGACACAAATCCTATCAGTGTATGAGGATAAAAGGGACTGGTAAAATGTAAAAGTAAAAATTATTTTACTTAGCCAAAAACTGGCGTGGTAATCTGTTGACAGCGTGAGGTGAAGAGGATGAGATGCTCACGCTGTCAAAAGATGATTGCGAGGGCGCCCCGCAATCACGTGATATGTTAGTATTATGAAGACTCGACATTGAAAGAATTACTGTAACCTAACTATCTCGTACTATTTGAACAACTTTTTATCAACAGTATACTAACAATTATCTCATCGTGTTTTAATATAATATAAACTAAATGCTACTCTTTTTATTGTTGTATGTACTGTAATTTATGAAATGATATTAAACTATAGTTTCTGTAATTCCATTCCATGAATTTTCAATCGAATAAGCGCGAAATGCCAAATATTGTTGAAATGATTTTGAGGAGTCTTCGCTATTTTTATTCTAAACTTAGACTACTAACCTTCTATGCTTGACGATTATGTAGAATAATAAATTAATTTAAACTCACCAGGGAAGAGTGAGACCTATCTCACTCTTCCCGGTCTTCCTTTTTTGCTGGTTGCCTGGAACACAATTTACTTCGAGGTTTAACCTGTGATGTAATTACAATATAACCTTTGCCCGATTGTAATAATAGATTTTGACAAATCAAACGTGACTATTATAATAGCAATTGTCGAATGATTAAATGCATGAATGATTAAATATAATAAACAACAAGCTCGCTACTGAGCTTCTGCCGTATTAAAATGGCGTCAGTTTGAGTTTTAGAGAGGAGCATATGTTATATATGGTGATTATATAAGTACCTCCTTCTTGGAACACTATAAGGATTGTTTTTCGTTGTACACAACAATAATATAATACATTAAATATAATAACATTTGTATTTGACTCAATATCTCTCGTTTGACGCTATTTTTTACGGGAAAACTTGCCCAATATCATGGGAATGTCTGAATATAACAAAATGCACACATCATACTGCTGAGCTTTATTACTGATATAAATATATTAAAACTAAACACGACACTTTGGTGAATGTATTGTGTACTGTAATTTCACCCCATTCTCGTAGGCCTACTGAATATAGATGTCTCCAGTATAGTGAAGTATTTGGAGACAGCTGAGTGGGCATGGTCACGATTTGAATGTACTAATATCCGAAACACATTTTACATGACAATAATGTAGAAATTGTGGGCAAAGAAAGTGTGTCAATAAAAGGCATAAAATCATCCAAGACCAAAAACGCAGACTCCTCACTTTTTGTTTGCCTTAAAACAGGTAAACATTATTTACACCGACGCAATTATTACAGTTTTGTTATATAAAACCATATTGGCCTACCTGTAGAAAATAATTTCTGAGTTAGGTATAATATAATAACAATAGGCCTTCTACTAAACAATGAAAGACTTGTAGTTGTAATAACTCTCTGTTGTTGCATTCATATGTATTTAAAGCGATGTTCAAGCAGTTTAAATTAGCGGATTGTTAAATAACAAGGCCAACAGCCATAAGTTGCGTGCTCTAAAAAAAAATGAACTTTCAAAAAGTAATGTACTTTAAAACTTTTCTGTACATCAAAACAGTTAAAAAAGTACAGAAAGGCGATAAAACGAATGGTGATACCGGACCGACAGACAGACCGACCGACCGACATAGTGAACTATAGAGTCGTCCACGCGACTAAAAAGATTCATATTGTTTTGGGTAAATTTGTATGGCATTCCAGTGTTCTAAAATCGTTCCAATAACACAGAACCAAGTTTTTTCGCAATAAATAAATATATTGGTTTGTCGTTAAATTTGAAATAATTATTATGTACAATAACCAGGTATCTAAGAGAGACAATTCTTCTAGAGTGGTGACTGGTGCCACGTAGGCTACAGTATGAACAAACTCCTAACTCCCCCGCTCCACACACCGCGGGCAGGTTCAATGAAGTTTGAAACATTTCCATTACCCTGGTTGACCTCATTAATCCAACTCCCGGCACGGGTTTAAAATGTACTCTAAACATAGTTGCCAACTAGGCCTCTTTAGGTATTTCAATTATACCTCTCACATTATAACTTAAGAAAACTTCACAGTTATTTCTCACATTAAAAACTTTACGTCCTGTTGATGATGTGCACGGGTCAAACTCTTTAAATTAATGGTTGAAATTAAAGTATATTTTGATTGTTTAACGACGGTAAAGGTAAATAAACGTGATTATATCAGGGAGATGTAAAATAAATTTTACATCTCCCTGGTTCCAGTAGGCTTAGTGTCGATTGATATTATTTTGGTTTATTAAAAGTGTTCATATCTACGTGAAAGTGATTAGTCTTTATTGCCGTGGTGGCAGCGCATTACCCACTACCGCGAAATCGCTTCAACAAAAAGAAGACAGAGACTTTTCATACCTTTACAAATCACTGAACATTTTTCGAGGCTCCCGGACTCGATCCCGAAGTCTAGCTCGCATAGGCTAGATAATCCGATATATCGATCGCACTCTGTCCTCAGCCGACACGTGAGTAAAGCCTTGCCTTGTTACGTTACCGTCAACTGCTCACAACATGGCTACTGCGAAAGCCCCAGAACAATGGCAACTTACCAAAAATGAAACAGTTAACTCCTTTAAAAACTGGCGATATTATTTATTTTTTCTCTTGACGCTAATCTTTCACCATTCCTTGCTGACGCATTCACTTGGAAAATGAAAACCGCAGGAAACCCCACAAGGGGAATACTTGACGATGAGGACACTGTCTCAGCCACATCGAGAAAAACCTCGCACCAAAAAAATATTCAACTGGAATATATGTTGAGCCAAATCGCCTACTTTTGTCCAGTTATATCCAGGAATACTATTATAAAGCGATCGACATCTCTTTCTGACATCTGGCAAAAAATTTGCCAGCATTTTGGTTTCCAGTCTTTGGGAGCGCACAACTTGGATCTCCCAAACATCACTACGCTACCAGCCAAAAAACCTCAGGCCGACTCCAAAGCATGTCCCACAGCTATTGTCAACAAAGCACACTGGCCACAGTATAACAATTTCTCCAAACAAATGGCTCCTAACCAAGCCTTTTGTGAATCGTGCATTATGTGCCAATCTTCTCAACGACCACACACTTCACACTCAACAAGTCAGTGCCGATTTCTTCCAGCAGCTGATAGAAATAGTCTCGGCAATTCACATTTCGTACTCGCAGGGAACGACTATTTCACACTCCCTGACGACGCAGAGAACGACTATACTGCACTCCCTGACGAAGAACTTTGTATCGAAGACCTCACTCAAGGTCCACAACATGATCTGCCCACCGGCCTAATCGACAAACCAGCTTCAACCAGCCAAGTCAATGTTATTATTCAAGCACCATCTTTGAACACATCTTTTCATCATTTCCCAGTGAAGGCGACACTTGACATTGATGCCACTACCAATTTCATTCAAGCATCACTTAGTTTTTTTGATTTGCCTATGACACTAGCAACTCAGATTGCCCAATTCTCTATACCATTGGACTTTTATGTCTGTGTTCCAGTTACTTGTCCACATTCTTTTATTTTGCTTTTATTGTGTTTTTTATTTTTTCAATTTTTGAAAGAAAGGTGGAAGGAAGTGGCGGTTGCGCCATCACACTCGCACGCCCTCGTGTGTTGTTGTTGCAGTGCGCCACCTTGCGCCCTATCGACCGACCTCGTGGTCGCCACATTATGTGTTAGTTGGTTCCAGTAGACTTAGTGTCGATTGATATTATTTTGGTTTATTAAAAGTGTTCATATCTACGTGAAAGTGATTAGTCTTTATTGCCGCCGAGTAATATGTTTTGTGTGTGTGTTTTGTTTTGGTGTCTATCCTCGCTGTCAGAAGACTAACCAGGATGTTGCTATTAATCTACACAGATAGGTGCATAAAAGATGCACGTCATTAGGCCTAATGTTATAGTTTTAAATTACAGTACAAGTCATATTTTGTGCGTGTGTTTAGTTTTGTTGTCTATCCTTGCTGTCAAAAGACTAACCAGGATGTTGCTACTAATCTACGCAGATAGGTGCATAAAAGATGTACGTCGTCATTAGGCCTAATTTTATAGTTTTAAATTAGGCCTACAGTACAAGTCATATTTTGTGTTTGTGTTTTGTTTTGGTGTCTATCCTCGCTGTCAAAAGACTAACCAGGATGATGCTATTAATATACACAGATAGGTGTATAAAAGATGCACGTCATCATTAGGCCTATTTTATAGTTTTAAATTACAGTAGGCCTACAAGTCATATATTGTGTGTGTGTTTAGTTTTGTTGTCTATCCTTGCTGTCAAAAGACTAACCAGGATGTTGCTATTATCATACACAGTGAGGTGTATTAAAGATGTACGTCATCATTAGGCCTAAATTCTGAACATTATTATGACATTAAAAATACCAAATGAAATTTTCTTCGGCTTACTTTCCCATTCATAATTTAAAAACTGGACATGACCTTATATTAGGTTTAGTTATTAACACGCTCGATAATTTTGACCAATCATTTATTCGATACATGAACTTGAACTGTTATGACTCATGAAAGAGGGAATACCCGGATGATCATCATCAATGACGTGAGGTGTTGTGAAAAATTAAAGTTATTGAACCGGAAAAAATATGAAGTTTAATGTACAAGGATAAAAACAGAAAAGACAAAAACAAAACTTGCTATTGTATAATATTATTCTATTCTATAAGCCTCTGGTTAGTTAAATGTTCAATATCAGATGTTTGTTTTTATTGACGATCAAATTAATCCTTACAGGAAGAATTAGTTCCCATTGGGGTCATTATCAATTGAAAGAAAATCGAAATACACAAAAAAAGTGTTGCTATCAATTTGTTGTTTTTTTTTTAAAGAGACAATGTAACTGATATTTAATTTAATAAGTGACCGTTATTATTCGTTGAGCTAACATTAACATTATAGCGCCCATTTCCATGAAAAGCTCATAATCAGCGGCTCTTCATTCATAACATTAGTTAAAATAAAAAGTCTTGTTGTTTATAGTCATTCAAATGTCTAATGTAACTAGTTAGTAAATTGTTCCAGATTCTTGGTCCAGTGACGGTAAACGAGCAGTCAGTAAATGTCTTTTGTTTAGTTTAGCTTAACATCGCTAGTACTAGCACGTGTACTGCCAGCTACATTCTGTGTAGGCCTATCCCTCTAGGAAGTAAGTCATGACATCAGTTCGTACGTAAAACCACTCACCACCAAGGCTATGTGTGTTAAGTGGGCCTACCGCGTACTTTCACTTAAGTTTCATCATACCTTCAAGTACATTAGGTAAGCCAATAGACGAACAAAATATGGCATAAAACCATTGTTTTAAATGTTTGGTAAGGTGTAGTAACATTGAAATTATTAGGCTAAATTTTAATATTTTGTTAAAAGTGATGCGCCTCTTTCAGTATATCATGAGTAATAATGTCGTAATATAATAAGTTCCTTGAACATGATGAACGTTTATCCTTTAAAGTACTGTTTGTGAAGGGCATATCGTGTGCGGTTGGATTTTTCGTGCACACCAGTGATCCACCGATTAATTCTATTTTCCGGTGTGGACATCTATAAAATGATAGGGAAATGTTTTCGCAATTAATTAGTTCTTACAGTTTCGTGATTACGTGGGTCATTCGACTAAAACAAAAAACTATGCAATCAAAGTTCAACTTTTCTAATTTGTAAAAACCGAAGTGTTATCATTTTTGCCTATCTGGTGAGTTGTTTGGATACAATATATTTATAAGTATTCTTTTTAATTTCTTCAGCTTTCACGATATACTATCTAACTGACTATCGCAAGAACTGATGACGTTATCAACCACATGATGACGGAAATGCTTAGAAGTTGACGCGTTGTTCCGATGAAAACAACGCGTCAAAGTAAATACTTTGAATACATGTTATCAGGTAGATAGTATTTTATAACTGCAGAATGTAGCAGTTGTATTCTCAGACTTTTTTATGGCATTAAAGTATAGTGTATGGTTTTTTTGATTGTTTTTCAATTATTACTAAAACATAAAAGTAGTAAACTAATGAATTGTGGGTTGCATTGCTTGAAGTAAACTAATGAATGTTTTGTTACAGGCAATTGTGGGTTGCATTGCTGTATCAGTTTCTGTTTTTTTAATTATCATGTTTCGATCATCTATTTAGGCAAATTCAACAGGAAGATAATTCGACAAGACGATGGATCCCACTGCTGTTATAAACTGCTCTGTGGAGCCTGTTGACATTATGGAATCTGGTGTCTTTGGTAGCAACACAGGCTTGGCAATCTTTTCAATTTATTTCTTCTTGATATGCATCTTATCTATCGTAGAAAATGCAATTATTCTTGCGGCAATCATCAAAGTAAAGCGGCTGCATAAACGCCGCAATATTCTCATCTTTAACTTAGCACTAACGGACTTAATGGCTGGTGTAATTTACCCCTGTATTGTGATTTTCAACAAAACCTATATGGAGAGCATCGGACTGATTGTCGGCATTGTCTCGGGTTTTACGATCCTCGCAATCGCTGCCGAACGATTTCTCAAGATCGTCGTATTCACCAACAGTAGCAAAACTCACATCGGAACAACGCGTCAACTTCTAAGCATTTCCGTCATCATGTGGTTGATAACGTCATCAGTTCTTTTGCCAATTTCGTTCTATGACTATATCCTACATCGAGTTATATTTTTCACTCTTGGTCCTCTGTGCATTGTTGTAATAATGATTGGGATTTCAATACTTTACTTTTCAATATTTATAAAAATACATTCACATGATAAACGAATGTCCGCTAGATTAAACCGAGGAGGTAACTATAAGTATACAAAACTTGTGTTAAGGGCGTATGTTGTAATAGTGGTGGTTTACGCTATTTGCTGGTTGCCATGGGCAATTGAATCTCTTCGAATTATGTTCACAATGTACTATGGCTTTGAGGAAGTGGATCGTTGTATAGTGTCAAGTTTGGTTTTCTACATTGGCGTGGCAATGATATTGCTAAGCTCCGCGGTGAATCCGGTTATCTATTGGCGAAGGTTGCCGGATTTCCGAGAAGGAATTTCGGAATTGTTCGGGTGTTGCACGAATGAAAAATCATGTTGTTTCCGCCAAACAGTGGTCATAGAAGATTCTAGTGTTCAGGATACTGGGAATCGCTCTACTAACACTACAGACGAATTAGTTTTACAAATAAATAATAAAACACACGATAGTAGGTGTTAGATATATATTATTTTAATGCACTTTAAAGTGATTTACAGTTTCATTTTAATCTTTTAAAGAATTAAGTGTTTTAATATTTATTAATAAAATGTGTTTATTTGTAATAGCATCAATATAATAATAATGGTAGAGTAAGGGAATTTTTTAAACAAGCATGGCTATTAACTTTCTCCGGGTTGCAGTACAATAATTGCCGAGCAATTATTTATTCATTCATTATTTAAATATTAAACTACTATAAACGGCAGATCTTAGTAATAATGATAGTGCTAGATTTATATTCTTGTTTAAATTAACAAGTTAGGCCTAGGTTTAATAACATAAGTAATTCCTTATTCATAGTAACACATTGTACTAATATTAATGCAAACTACTACTGTATTTCATTTAAATAGTTATCTGAGATCTATTAGATACTCAATAAAGTAAAATGTTAAATGACGTTATTATTGCATTCTTCATGAATAGCATTTATACCAGTCGTTACAAAGGCCGCATGTCGAGAGATGTTCACCCCGCCATGATCTAATTTTAAGTTGTTGAAAGGGATGAAAGTTGACATCAAAATGTCCAGAGGATTCAATCCTTTTAAGCATCTAGCTAAAATACCTCAATTCTGAATTATCATCTTTCATTCTCTCACTTAGATCACCTAAACGAACACATTCAAATGTTATAGATAACTAAATGTGCTCTTATATGCTTGATTGTACATGTTCTGGTGCTTCGGCCGATTGCCATTTAAAAAAGAATAAAAAAGTTTGTCATGTACAAAATGATGTACAATGTTGATTGTTGTTTTATTTTATATAATTTTTATACAAATTTTATTTGTATGTAAAACGCTTAGGCTAATTCAACTAGGTAAAGTCAGACTTGAATTATAAAAAATGTAATGTCTTTACCTAAAATGTTGAAAAATGTTGCTAACATCATCATCATGTCGACGTCTTGTTGATAAGTCGTAGTATTAGTGCTCTCGCCAATTAATGAAAACAAGAAATCATAGAAGTTTTAAACATAACAAAATTAAACAATACAAATGTTGGTAGAACTTGTAATAGCTCGATCGAGACTCTAGCAACTTCAAGTGCCTTGGTTAGACTAGAGTCATACAAAGTGATTAAATGTTCATACCTAAGATGTTGATATTGACTTGATTATGTCGAATCGCCATCAAAAGAAAAACAATAATTATTATACAGTTATAAACAAATAAATGTCACTTCTGTTAATGGTTTGGAGTTGTAAATAACAATCGTGACTCTTCTTACCTAAAATGTTGATAACATCAGCTTGGTATCGATTATAAACAAAATTTAAAAAAATAAACACTTAGTTATTTATTGTAGCTACATGTATTAATACAGGCCACACAAATAATAATTACTGTATTACACAATTTAACGTGTTTTAATGTTTTGGTAGATAGAGTTTTAGATAACAATTGTGACTCCTCTTACATAATATATGTTGATAACATCAGCTTGATATCGATTGTTGATTTTAGTTTACTCGACAAGTATCAATGACAAAAGTAAAGAAAACACTTTATTACTTAGCTATATTTACTTTAGATAAACTTAAAGTGGAGCTACACTCAGACTTTCTCAGCTTATATTATGTTTAAGTATGTTTAATTGAAAGTGATTACATACAAAAAACAGGGAAGATATGTCAATATTTTCCAAAAACTAATTTCTAAAAAATCGGTCAGAAAATAGTGTTTTTTACTACATTACACTTTTTCAGTAACTTAGGGGTTATTAGTTTACAATACCTCGCAAAACGCGTTACACTTAGCGACTGACGCGTTTTAGTCGCCGGTGAACGCGTTGGTGAAATGTCTCCTCTTTGGTAAATTATGTGTTGGAAAATGGCGAATTTTACAACTCCCTGTTTATACACACAATTAATAATACGATTTGTTTAGGCCCAAGTAATATGTCCGATAAAAATGTCAGCATAACTTACATGAAACATCATGATTTGCAGTGTACAACAACAGCATAATAATCTTAATCAAATTGCTTATTAATTTTAAGCTAGGCCTAGCTAAATCGTCTGCTCAGCCTAGCTATCTAGGCTTGAATTCATGTCTAGGTAGGACTGTAGTCATGGGTTCGAAAATGCTTGGTCGTTTCGTCCCATTTATCGTTCCTGTGTTTTCTCGCACATTAAGAATTGTGAAACACAAAATTCTCTACAAAACAAGACTGGTATTGCTCAGAATAGTAAAGAATAGTAACGGATGTGGAAGCTTATGTCTGACTGAAAAGCAACTATTCAGGCACCCTATCATGGCCCATGGGTAGGCCGAGATTGGGTGCCAGAACAAACTTCACTGCTGTAAGGCTATCAGGCAGCCAGCTAGAGGCCAAGCAGCATCGTTACATACCTAGACTCTAGTAGGCCTAGGCCTAGCTTTATTGAATATATAGCCACGTCTTTCTCAAATCTCGTTAAATTTGACATTTTAGTAATAATCTCATAATCACTTATTACACTGTGAAACATGATAGGGTCACATCCAGAATGTTTTAATATACTTTTCGCCAGTCAAAAATAACATCGCGACAATAACAGATCACCAGCTGCAGTGTGAAAAATGTCTTGAGAAATGTCACGTGATCATACTCCCTAGCAAAGTAAAAAACCCAATTGGACCCAACGGGGGAAAGTGTCTATTTACGCGAAATTGCGCAATGTATACGCAATAACAATACCAGAAATAAAAAGATCTGGAAAAATTACATATAAAAACATTTTACATTTTTTTTTTAGTGAAGAAATTAATTTTTTAGGAATATTCAAATATACCCCCCTTTTGCATGTAAAAGAATAGGAAATTACAAGGTATCCCCCCAAAGCGCAAAAAGGCGTGATTTTCAAGAAAATCATACTCATTGAAAAAATGTTCAAAAAAATATGAAGTATGAGGGATTATATTTTTAAAGAATAGTTGAAATGTATGAAAAATAGCAATTTTCTGGGTGGAGCTCCACTTTAAATAAGATACACAGATTTTCCACACAAATATTTAAAGAAATACGATTTAATTAGCGGTATTAATTTAAATTTTGATTATTTTGTTTTACCTGAAATGATGATATATATCATCTCTTGATCATCATTTGATAATCGTGGTAGGTTTGCATGAAAAGAAAAAAAAAGGTTAAGTTATACAATAATAAAATGTTATTTTGGTAGGGAAAACATTTTTATAATATTAAAAATATATAGATCGATTTATTACTTAAATACAATACAGTAATGATTTACCTTTAATTGGTTAAATGATTGTCTTCAATAAACGTCATGTAGTTCTTAGCAAGACTGTATCATGACAACCTAAACCTAGAGGACAGAAATATATAGTTAATATAAGAAAAATTATGTTTTATAAACGCGAGAGCTCTTTGTATGTTTTTTATTATAATATATTGAAATAGACAAATTATGATAAAGAATTATAATTAAAACTTATAGGACATCTAACCTTGTTTAAAAAATTACAAGAGTTTTTTGTTATTACTTTTATATACATATCTATTAATGTTAAAAATATAAACTATAAGCCTTACATTGAAATACATTACAAAGAAAATGTTAAAATTAACAAATTGAGTATACTTACCTTTATACAATACTTACCAATAGCAACTTAAAAAGTTTTTTTTTAAATAATGTTTTGTTAGTGTCGTCTTTTTTTGTAATTTTATTTAAAATGTTTAATTAAGAATAAACTTAACAAGAAACACATGTAAATAAGAGAGAGAAACACAAAAGGATTGTCATTTAAATATTATTAATTATCAATATTTTAAAATATTTATTCTTTTTATTACTGAAACTTACATTATAATTACTATTAATTTATTTATACATTATAATTATGTCTGTGCTTTGTTTGTTTATATTCTTTATATATTAGGCCTAATAATTTAAAACTATATTTTAAAAAAAAACTAAGGGCCATTGATACCTCGGCATGTTGGATTGCTCTTTTCATTTTCTTTAATGATGTCCAAGATGTTCATTACCCAATCTAGAGATGGTCGATCTTCTGCGTCGAAAGATGTACAAGACTTTCCAAGTTCAACCATCTCGCTGCTTCTAATTGCCACTCCTACAATACGTATACCATGACCGATGGAATACACGTCACCGTTAACAAAATCACAAGCACCGTCAAGGTATTTTTCTGGTGCTACCTCTGGATGATCCTGGTTGTATTGGATGAAAAGGTTAACTCTCTATGTCCTCTTGGATATTGTACTCTGCATGCCATCCCGAAGTCTGTAAGCTTCGCTCTGTAGCTGGTTCCATCGTGGTGGATCAGGATGTTTCTCGCAGCTACGTCGTTGTGGAGAATCCCGCGTTTGTGCATGTCGTTGAGCGCAATGACAACCTCTGATGTCATAGAGATACATTCAAGCGCGCTCAAGGACGGCTGCCTGGTTAGCAATACATCCAGGATGGTGGTGCTGGAAAGGGTGAAGGTATTTCCGATAAACTCCTGTATCATGCAGCATACGTCACCTTGGCGAAAGACGCCAAAGACTGAACAGATGAAAGATCGTCTAAAAATTTCATGACACGCGCTTCTACTACCATCTTGCCCCATGCTTCATCAGGATTGCTGTAACTGTTCAAAAAAGCCGTCTTGACGGCGACAAGGTGATAGTGGCCTGGGAAAAGATTGGATGACATCAGGTCAACACGACCAAAACTTCCCTGTCCAAGGCGTACAGGATTACAAAGGTCGGTTACAGTTGAACTATCTAATAACCGAGCAGGCGGCAGAATTTCAGTAGGTTTTGTTGTAGCATCTCTATCGTTAAAGACGGATATGGGTGCTGAAGTGGTAGTGTTACTTTTCAAAGAACGGGAAGAACCATTGAAGCTACTGGCAGGTGACAATGGCCATTGTGACGACAACGATGATGGCACACTACAAAGGCGTTTCCTTTCTGGTATCTCACCTGGTGATAACTCTGATATTGGTTTTCTGAAAATGCGCTGGACCGGAGCGGTAGATGATGAGGATGAGCTACAAATATGTTGCCTTGGGATAATCACCTCCCCGGGTGATAGACCTGGTGTGGTAAGTATCTGGCTAGGAGAAGGCGCAAACTTTGAAGATGACGATGTGGATGACATTGGCCACATAGACGAATGTGATCTTGATGACTTTGATAGAGACTTTGATGATACCTGTCGTACTGATACTTGTTGTACCCCTGACAGCGATGCCGACACTGTGCCCGCTGGTTGCAGTGATATAGATGGTGATGATGATAATGACGACGATGACGAACTTAAGTTGCTATCCGATGATTCGTCAATTCCTCTTATGCAAAGAAGATGAAGCACAGCTGTCCAAATCCTTGTAAATACTGACTTTCTTCTTGGTTGCTGGGGTGCATCTTGTTGAGATCTACTTAATTGAAAAAATATATAATTCATTATTTAATAATAATTTAAATAGGCTAGTAGTAGTAGTACCGATAATAGTTAATGGTTTAATAATGGTTTTAAATTAATATAGCGCAAAATACAAAATAGTCGCTATGCGCTGTTTAGCACAACTGTAAGAATAAGCTCCTGTGCTAGCTTGGTAGGTCTACAACTAAAGCTAGTCTTGTGTGTGGTACTTAGTTAGAACTTACGTACGCTGTCTACCTACTAGTACTGATACTACTACTACTACTACTACTAATAGGCCTAGGCTTACTACTACTAGGCCTACTACAGGGAGAACCACTGACTCGAAGAGTTACTGTAGTCTAGGCCCTACGGCCATAGCTTACTGTAAATGCCTACCTATTTTAATAGAAGTAGCATTTAGCTAGCTTAAGGTAACTAGGCTATTGTTGTAGTAGTTCAGCCTAGGTAGGCCTAGGTAGGTCTGGTCCTAAATGAAAAGGATATGGTCTAACTAAAACTAAAATAAAAGGCTTAGCCTTAGGTTAGTTTATTAAGGCCTAGAGGCTAGAGTAGCCTAGCCTATCTATAGCCTCTATCTAGTCTAGGCCTACCTAAACTAAGCCTAGCCTAGGTAGGTCTCTCTCTCTGATGAGTCTAGAGCTAGCCTAGCCTCTCCTCTAGGTAGGCCTAAGCTGATTAGGCCTCCGAGTCCTAGATTAGGCCTATGTATTATTGGTAAAACTCTTTGTTTTTGAGAAAGTCCTAAAAACATTAAAAAGCCTGCCTACTAGGAGGCCTACCCTTCTTCTTCGTGTGACTGGTCCATGATGCCTTGTTGTTGAAGCTCAATCGATTTGTTGGCCATTGCTTGGTTAACAGAATCTTAGAATGTTTTCGAATTCGAAACTTGCTTAGCAATACGTTATGTGAATACTATACAGCACGTTAAAAACAACTGGTAGAGAGAGAAATCTCAAGTTGTCGATTTTTAGGTGATCGATGCGCTGCTTATATAGATGATTTTGAGCGCGTGTGCGTTTACATGTTCGAAATGCATCTTTTTGTTCTATATACGCGGTCGAAATGTTCCATGGTTGCCAGGATACAGTATTCGAAATTCCATCGATCATTTTATCAGTAGGCCTATGCAAAAAAAATAAGTAGGCCTACTACTACTAGTGTTTCATTTTTAAATTGTCAAAAAGGGCTTAAAGGTCTACCAAAATGTCCTAACATGTACCTGCTAACAGTGGAATACATAATAAATATGGCAACAGGAGAGGAAACGGCAGGATCTAAATTTTAGGAAGGACTAGGTTTGACCCTTTCTCGGTAATTCTTCTTCCGATTCCGAATAAAAATCACACTCGGTTCCTATGCTTTCTTTAATACTAATAGAAGTAAGTAGGCCTAGTCTAGGCCCTGGACCTAGTTTTAATCTTATGCCTATTTTAATGATCTACAAGAAGAACAATATTAATTAATATTTGGCTTTAGAAAGAAAATAATAAATTAAAAAGAAATACTGTAATAACTCTAATAAAATAACATTTGCCTCGAAACTTAAATGAAAATACTCGGATCGGTATGGAAATGGTAGCAATGAGAATGTATGGTGTTAGTTACATTTTTTCTCCAACCACATTTAGAGTGAGTAAAGAAAGATAATGATATACCAGGGAAGAGAACCCTGGATAATACATGTTTTATTTTAGTTTACAACAGTTTTCTGAGTTGGTATTTTATTGTCTTATATTGTTGCTTAACTAAAATAGTAAGAACCGCTAAAGCGATATAAGCTTATTCGTGAAACTGCTATAGTTTTTAGCATAAGACGATTTCTTTTATGCTAAGCAAGTTCGATAAATCCGGCCTCTGCTCTTCGATGATAATGATAATGTTAAAACAGCTCCATTGTACTATAGCCTGAGTGTTGGTAATACAAAATACATTAAAATAGGTAAGTGTAGGAAATGAGATTTAGAGAGCGTGTGCTATAGTATCCAACAGGAGAACAATTGAAGTTTCAAACCCAATAAAACAATGTATAAGGTCAAATCAAATCATGCATACAAGTAAGTACAAGATCCATATTTTCTACTTTTTTATGACTTTTACTTTAGTTTATTAATTATCATTTTCCACAAACTAGAAAATGAATATTTAACCTGTCTTACGTTTTTGCATGTCATTATTGGTTTTATAGCCTATATTCGACAATTAAACTGACGATCAATCATGCAATTGTTTTTGATAATTAATTTGAACGATATTTTTCTTTAAATAATACAACACTTTCTTTAAATTGAATAGCCCTACTGTGTTTTTTTAAATTTTATTTACGTTATATATTCTCTCTTTTCTCTAAAAACATTCGACATACATAATTTGTATATGTTCTTGTATTATTAAAATTAAAAACAATATTTATAAAAGACATCTCCATCTTTGCTTGCCACATGCAAGTAACACGTGAATATTTGTGATTATTTTTTAAATGCATTCTTGCAATTTTTAAGTGACATACATTATATTTAAAAAAAATTATGTTAACGCACTACATCTAACAATAATTGTTGGATAAAGTGCTGTAGTGTCCTACTTTACATTGTACATTTCCGGGCTGACTGAGCTCTTCGGTTGCATCCGCATGACATTAGTTTGTGTCTAAACATAGGGAACCAATACTCATGTTCACTGCCTTGTTTGTGATCATAGCAATACACTGAGATATTTAAGTTTTTCAAGATTTGAGATAATATCGAGATTGAATGAAATTAGTGAAAATATAATTAATATCAAAAAGGTATTTAATTTACAAGGAAATAAATAGATAGGTCAAACAAATTATGATTCAAAAACGGCCTCCAGTGATTGAGACATACTGGTACTATATCCGCGAAAGTTCATGTGAAAGATGATAGGCTACATACTTTTTATCAGCTGGGCTAACTAACTTTTCAAAACATATAATACATAATACGGTAAACCGGTAAGTCGTTTTGAAACACGTATGATTGATTTAAAATCCTGTCTGCCGCCCTCTATTTCATGCCACGTGTATTTACCACTTTTTTGTGCCGAGAGAGTGAGTGATTGATCGAGGGCTCTTGTTGAAATAACAAGTTGGGTGTTGACAGGATTATTAATTAACTAGGAATTTAAACAACCAGTTCATATTAAAATGCCGTCTGTTGGTAATTTATCTACCATTCGGTTCGTCAGTTTTGTTTTTATTGGACTTTGCGTTGCTAGTTTTGTGCTAGGCCATGGTCATTCTCACGGAGGCCACGGCGGACACGGTCACAGCCACGGAGGCGGGCACGCTCACAGCCACGGAGGCGGGCATGCTCACAGCCATGGCGAAGGCCACGGTCACAGTCACGGTGGGCACGGTCACAGTCACGGTGGACACGGCGGACATGGGCATGATGCAGACCCCAAACAAGCAACAAAAAATAGATATTCAAAAGAAGCTAATGCTCCCCCTCCAATTGCTGAACCACCTACACAACAACCAGAGCCAGCCGTTAAGCAGGACCCAGAAGAACACCATCACCATGAAGAGGAACCAAGAAAACCAGATAGAGACACTGCCACAATGTGGTGGCAGGCTATCGGCGCCACTGTCTTGATAAGTGCTGCACCATTTGCCATACTCTTTGTGATTCCACTGGACCAGAGCAACGCACAAGGACCTCTTCTCAAAGTGCTGCTTGCCTTTGCTTCTGGAGGTCTTCTCGGAGATGCTTTTCTGCACCTCATTCCACACGCCGTCAATCCACATAGTCATGGTGGCGATGATCATGGACACAGCCATCATGAACATTCGCATGATTCAGAGGGCCATGCGCATGACATGTCTGTAGGTCTTTGGGTCCTTGGCGGCATTGTTGCCTTCCTGGTCGTTGAGAAGTTTGTCCGCTTAGTCAAAGGTGGTCACGGTCATTCCCATGGTTCGCCACCAGTTAAAAAAGATTTGAACAAGTCAAAGAAAGATGAATCAAAAGAAGAGGTATCAAAAGATGAGCTGGACAAAAAGGTGGAAGACAAAAAAGAGAAAAAAGGAGTAACAAAAAGTAAGTTCTATTATTAATTACCATCGTATATAACGTATAATCATGTGCGCGAGTATGTACAATTAATTCCATCTTCAAGTTCTAATTTCTAGTCTAAATTTGAACTTCTGTTTTTGGTTGGAACCATTGTATGCAATCCAAGTATAATCCCACCCCCAATTTCATAAACAGGCCCCAGGGGCTTTACTTGGTCATGTAGGCTACAGTTATTATAAAATAATTTATTATTAAAACTGATTTATTTACAATTCAATGATCAAATTACAGTACTACAATGTAGTGTTGAATATTCTCCAGGTTTGAAAGGGCTTGTAAAAAGCAAATTGAAGAAAGAAGCGGAAGTAACAAAACGCAAGTGTTTTGGGTGTTTGTTGGTTGTTTTTTTAACCCTTTGTGATACCTACTCTACCTTGTTAATATACTACTGTAATAAATGATAATACCAACCCACCCAACACAAACAGATACGCTGAACTGATGATAAAATAATTGTAGCGTTTTATTATCTTTTATTCAAGTCATCACCTATAGCCCTATTATTTTAACAATTTAATTACGAATCAAGCTTTTTGACCATACATACGATATATTCACAATAACTCAATAATTCCTCTGGACTTTTGGAGCCCATTGAAAATATAACCAGGATTAATTTGGTTCATGCATTAAATAATTTTTTCTTCACTTTGTAATGTGTTTCCATTTATGTATCTTCTCTCTGTTTTGTTCTTTTTAAATTCAAAATCAAATCAAACTCAAATTTAAAGTGCTGTAACTCCCAAAAAGCCTTCCTAAAATCACAGGCAATTCCAAATGTGTTTACCGATAGCGTAACTATCTGTAAGTTCTCACGATAATTATGAAAAATAGACAGATTCCAAGAAATCTAAATTGATTTTTAACACTTCACCCAAATATATTAACACTGAAATTACACCAACAGAATACACAATAGACCCAAAACAAAGGCCATATTTTGTCTATTATGTTACTGTATGTTGTTGTTATGTTAATAAATTGTATTAGTATCAAAGCACATTGTTATTTTGGTTTATGCATGCTTGGTGACGATAATATTTTGATACAGCATCAGCAGCTAATTGGTCCAAAAAATAACTAAAGCCAGGAAAGGATCCAGGGTTGTGCTCAATTAAATATGTTAAATATAAACACGCTTATTAAGGCCCATTTACACTAGGACGATAATGATCGGCGATAAACTTTTCATACATAAAAAAAAGAATAACTATAGGATAACCCTGCTTACAGTACTTTGAAAATGATATTTTCACACGTGCAATCAATGATGTCATGGTTGGTAAGAGCACTAATATTGTGACAAACAATTTTATTGTTTTTATTTATCATGACATCATTTGATTGGGTTTAAAAAAATAATATTTTTATCAAAAACAGCATAAATCCTATAGTTCTAGAATGAAAACCTTTCTTTTATTTTATGTATGAAAAATGCATGCTTATATATTTATCGTAGATCGTTATCAATATCATCCTAGTGTAAATGGGCCTTTAACCTATTCAAATTGCTGCTGTAGTTAACATTCTATTATTAGATTTCCATGGCCTGGATTCAACATTCATTTTCGTTTTTAATAAATTTGTTAATTTGTTTTTTAGTCTCTTACTTTTTTCATTGTTTTAATGTTTTTTATATTTAAATTGTTTAAATGTAGAAAGGATTTGCGAAAGCAGGAGAATTTGGGTGGGGTGGGTGGAGACACCAAAAAACTTGAATTAATTTGAGAAAATAGGTCATTAGGGATGGGTTGTTAAATTCTACTGTGACCTTATTCTTTAACTTTAAGCTCTGTCTACACTATCAAATTTTATGTGACAAAAAAATGTGATGTGCCCATATACTGTATGGACATGATGATGTCATAGCACTACCACTACCATATTTGGGCACGTCACACTTTTTTTGACGAACTAGTTTGATAGTGTAGACAGACCTTAACTCTAACAATGACAACTAGTAGCCCATAGTAATACAGTAATTACTGTACAGTAATTGTATTTTTTTGTAAGGTTTATCAATATTGTTTTTTTGTTTTTAGAAGAAGAAAATCCTGAAGTGGAGATCAAAGTATCTGGCTATCTCAACCTGGCCGCAGATTGCACTCATAATTTCACAGATGGTCTCGCCATTGGTGCGTCGTTCTTGATCAGTACTAATGTTGGCATAGTAACCACACTAACAATCCTTCTACATGAAGTACCGCATGAAATAGGCGATTTCGCAATTCTCGTCCAATCAGGATGCACTAAAAGAAAGGTAAGCACATTTATTATTTAAGTTTATGCCACCTCAGTCCGGACCATGCATCTTTGTTTGTACCTGTAGCCTACCTATCGTAAGCAACTACTTGAATGTGGTAATTATGTGTTACATTTCCTTTTTTTTTCTAGTATTAACAGTTCAGAAATGCTGCTATTATTTCCAAATAATGGCTAATAACCCTAGATTTAAGTGATAATGGTTTTAATACATACAATAAGGAGGTGTTTATACAACCCATTATGGCAAATTAGCTAGGAAGTGAATACTCTATGCAATGGAGTACTGGAATGTCATAGCTACAACACTGAAAGGACCCTGTTGAGAGCACTGTATGCATCCATGACTTGAACTCCTTCAATTGTTACCATATTAACTGTTAGCCAATACACAGTTGTCACTCGCATCTGAATGCACCCTAAGCTTACATTAATTGCCCAACAAGTACAAAACGTACCTGAATTAAATGGTTTTTAACTTCAATTTGTATTTATTCTTTGCAGGCTATGATGCTACAACTTGTAACAGCGGTCGGTGCTCTCGCAGGATGCGTCTGCGGACTACTTGCTGAAGGTGCAGGCGACGCGGGAACATTATGGATTCTACCATTCACAGCCGGGGGTTTCATTTACATAGCTACCGTCTCAGTCATTCCGGAATTGCTAGAAGAAGAGTCAACAATTATGCGCTCAATCATGGAAATTGTAGCTATTTTAACCGGAATCGCTCTTATGATCCTTATAGCAGAATTTGAATGAGTTTGTGTTTAGTGTAGTTTACTGTAATTTATGTAACCTTGGTTACCATAAAAATAATACATACCTTTCTGACGCATCGGCAACAGTTAAGTTTGCTATCTTCGAATATGTATTGAAATATTGAATTTACCTACAGCACATAAATATTAGAACTGCTTCAATTCAAATGATGGCACTGGATTTAAAAACAAAAAAAAACAAGAAAACACTGTATAAACTATGTAGCTATTTTTCGCAATGAATCTTTAAATACAGATCCAGGTGTTAATAGTAAGTTCACACATTAGCATATATTTAAGGTGGTCACATTGAATGTTTAGGCCTACCATGAGAATTGGAAAACTAAAGCTGTCTACACTATCAAACTTTATGTGACAAAAAATGTGATGTGGGCATGATGGTGTCATATCACTACCATATTTGGGCACATTGTCAAACTAGTTTGATAATGTAGAGAGCTTAAACTTAGCAACACATTTTTGTTTGAATTATATAACAAAGCACAGCAATATTAACACTAAAGCTTGGTTCCCACTATGATGTCATGTATCTCCCAAACTGAGGCCTGTGATTGGTCAACTCATTGCATTTCAATTGCATCCCAGTGGGAACCAAGCTTTAACCATTTCTTTTTTTTTATTTTGCTGAATCTGAACACATTCGTACACCCTCTAGTTGTGCCTTTAACATAATAACAAAATAATGTGTTGACATTATGGTGAGGAAAGTACTTTTCTTGCTGTGTGTAAACATCACTAATATTTGTTTACTTTTAAGTGTTATTATTGTTAGTAAACATATGTTGATGTTTTACTTTATAGGGCTATAAACAAACTGAGTGACTAATATTATATGTCTTTATTTTAAACTATTACTCATAATTGGTGGTATATTTTTACACATATTTATAGATGAAATTTATAACACATTTTTGTTTTTTAAAGAATAGATAAAATAATTGTATTGCATATCGACTTTGTGCTTGTGCAAATTATTATTTAGATAAATTTAGTTAATTTAACTTTGGACATTTTTACAAAATGATTCTATCATCTATATGGACATTTCAACACTTTTTTGTTTTTTAATTTTTGTTTTTTGAAGATACTTAAAAGTGAACATTAAAGTAATTAAAACATCAATGGTATTGAATTACCTTTTTTTTGTCAGTTTGGCTTTTGTTACAGTACATAAACTCTATTGTTTTTAACTATAGGCATAGGGTTTGTAATAATAAATACAGTATAAACTTTGGTTTTTGGAAAACCGCCCATCAGCACTGGATACCATACTGTTACAACAAATAAATATCGAGCAGCGGACAGTCAAAATTATATATACATTTAAATAAATGCCATTTACACTAGAATGAAAACGATAAAAAAATAAACATACATTTACTTACATGAAATAAAAGAAATTAGAAAAATTGTATTCTAGAACTATAGGTCTTTGATAAAAATAATTTTTTTTTAAACCCAATCAAATGACGTCATGATCAATAAGAACAATCGTTGTATTGTCACAATATTATTGCTCTCACTAATCATGCATGACCTCGTTTGGTTGGACATGTGAAAATATTTCATCAAAGGCAGCATAGATGTTATCCTAGGATGAAAACCTTTAAGATATCTTGTTTTATGTAGGAATAATCATAATATCGTCGATAGTTATCGTCCTAGGGTAAATGGGCCTCAAATCAAGAGTGCAATTGGACGGATTCTCTTCGATATAATAGAAAATGACTATGTCGCCCTCTATATAAAACACGTGCCTGACCTGGTGTGCACTCGACCGTATCGTTTTAACCTTTTTTATGATTATAAAAAAGAATCCGTGTGACAATTTACATGTGCTTCTTGAAATGTTCCTCACAAGATTTGTTATAAACATCCTTTATTCTTAGCGTAATTTTCATTTTTTTAAATCACAATTCTAAGACGAACATATCAGAATCATGACTGATAAAGCGGCATTAAAAGAGGATGTTAAGAAGTTAGTGCGAGCCCTACTCATTTCAGCACCTTTGGGCCTAACTGTCAGGCAAGTTGAGGAGGATTTTCAGGCGGTAATGGGCTACAGGTTGCCGTACCAGAAGTTAGGCTATGACAGTGCAAGTGAGCTATTTCGAGACATGAAGGACGTTGTAAAACCTGTATGGGATCGTGGCCAGATGAAAGTTATGGGCATATGTGACGACACGACTCGACACATACAGAAAATGGTGATGAGGCAGAAAATTGACACAAGAAAACGTGGCGGAACTTCTAAAATTACTGCACCGCCAAGAAACCGCAGCAGAAGGCCCGTACCAGTGTATAATAACTCAAGTTTTAGCACAACAAGACAAAATTCAAGTTATGACAGTAAACCGAAACAAGTTAAACCGGTGAACAAACCTGTGGTACCTGCGCATTTACAATTTGAAATAAAAGAACTTCTCGCTTTGTTTACAAATGGAATTCACGGATCAAATTTTCCAACACTTTTCAACGATGAATATGGTTACATGATAGATTACAACAAATTGAGTTTTTCAAGTTTACAAGAATTGTTTAATTGTATACCTGGCATTGAAGTTGAGAGATTAAGTTCGGGGGGTTACAAAATTTTTGAGAAAATTCAGCATAACCAGCCAGTATTGTCAAGAGCAAATGTGACGGAACAAAGTGAGTGAATTCACAAGCGCCACTAACGTCAATTAATTCATTGATCATGATCGATGACAGAGTTTTAGCGTTTACAAATCTTTATCTTCTCAATTTTTAAAAATCTATTCCATTGGGCCAAGTAAAATCAATTAATCATCAAATTAATCAAATCAATATTAATAGATCATTTCAGCTGTCCTGAACAAAAAAAAAACTTGATTTGCATAAAATTATCATCCTTTTATATATTATATCAGTCCCAAATTACCAGTCTCTGTTCAAGCCTGCTAAATCCAGACAGAGAGCCATTAAAAATCCCATTTAATTACCCAGTTTTATCCTGAAAGCCTGTTTTCCACTAGGCGAATTTATTCACGCGAATATAAGGCCTAAGGGTTTGCAGAGAAAAAAATTGCTATAGAGCGAAAGCTGCTATTTTCATGTCCATTAGATTTTCCGAATCACATGCTTGAGTGCTCATGAACGATGTCATTTCTGAGCTCTGATCGGTTGCGCAATTTTTTCCTTTGTAAACAGTTGAAACAATTCAAACTTCTGTACCAATTTTGCTAAAGCGCGAACTTTGAGTATAAGCTGATGCTTTCGATTCGCACAAACACATTCGCCACGTGGAAAACCGGCTTAACAGACTCGGGCTGCCATGTACTTATAACCTATCGACCTTAAGAGGAAATCGTACACCAAGAGAGGTGTTTCTCCTGGCCTTGATAAAAGTCAGCCCTTTTCATTTTCCTCAAGATGCCAATAAGTTATTCAATGTTACTTCTTCTGATATTTCTTCTTGTTTTTTAAAATTATAATTCATGTTTATTCCATGCTCTATAGTATACGGTCGTGAATGTAGCATGTTAAGTTATTTGTTCCTGCCACTTTCTAGACCCTCTTAACAGAGCTGTGTGTACACATACTTATTCATTCAACAATGATTTTACAAATGAAAAAAAAAACATGAATACATATTCATTAATTTTTTGATATTATTATTTTTGATGTTGTAATATTTCAGAAGAGCCAGGTAAAAAACAAGATCCGGTATCGAACTCTAAAGTTGAAACTTGCAACAAGCAAAAACGATCAGACAACTTCGACGATGCCTTTGTTAAAAACATTAGAACGGTGAGAACAATTTTAACCAAAAATTTTTAATTTAAATTGTATATTTTTATATTTTTATATATCTAAAATGCATTAATGTGAAAACAAAAATAAGATATATTTCATGTAGTAGGACCTCCTACAAAGCGACCCCTATAGTGTTAAAACATATACCAAATCCCCCACAACCACAAAATAACAATCCATTAATGAAAACAGAAATGAAATATATTACACATAGTACAACCTCTACAAGTGTCCCCTCAATGAAGTTGTCCTCTGTCCCTTGATAGGTTTACAACAAATTTAACATCTTTTCTTCACAGATTTTGAGTAAAAACACCAATGGTTTATGGGCGAACAAATTACCATATACATACCGTGTAAGTAAAAACTTAACTAAATGATGGATATAATTATTGTAATGTATTATGAATAAGAATGTAATAGAAATAATTAATGTAAAATTATAAATAATGTACTTTAAAGACGACTGTAAACTTTATGCATTTGTCCTATGTGCCTCATACGTTATGAATACCATGACACACCCCTGCGTCAAAAAAGTGACTTGCTTTCAGGTGACCATGACACACCCTTTTTGATGTACTGTGACCATGTTGTTCATGATATGATGGATGGTAAAGTGACAGACATTGACACACCATTGATGTGACGTACCATCAAGATTTTTTGACGCACCCCTGTGTCAATAATTATTTGTAAATGACTCGTCCATTACGCACCTCTCCCGGGGTCGTATAGTGGGTCATACAATTGACAAGTGTATTATTCAGATAAACTTATATAACCTATTTTATGCATATTGTTTATCTTTGACCAATACCATAGTTTATCTTTTATCTATAAACTAACAAAATGGTGGGCTTCACAGAAATTAACAGGCATTGAGCTCAAGTTGTCAAAGTATGGCTTCTTTAGTGTTATTGACCTGGTATCTGCTATGCCGGACGTCATCACGATTGAAAGACCAAATCCAACTGGTGATTGGCTGCTTTTTGATGCTCGTTTTCATACACCAGGTAAACAAAAGTGTCTGCTAATCAGAGAGCGTATTTAATCTTTATAGCCAATCACAGTCAAGGATTCTCATCAACCTAACACCTTATTAAAACCAATTTATATTGACTTGATTTTAAAAAATTCCTTAGTTTGTTAAAAATTAAGATTAAATAACAATAAAACAGATAGATACCAAATAAAGAATGTCTATTTTTTAGTAAACACAAATACAATTTCTTAATAGTTTTTCAATGGAAACGACTTAAATAATTGTAAAATATACATAGTTATGATATTTTTACAGAGAGTTTGATTTGTCAAAGATAAGTGTTTATAGAATCATTTTTTATTGAAATCTCAAAATGGATAGAGTAGGCCATTTTTCACATTGTGAACTCAAGACTAAATATCTCAGAAGTTGGGGTTGCGACTCTGCGCCGCTTTTGTTATGTCAAGCCTCAAATGTTGAATATCAAAATAATTAAAAGCATATAATATTTAATAATAGAAGTACAGTAGTACCAGTTTAAACCGAATTCTCTTAAAGAGCTAGATAAAAACAATCCCACCCAACATTGTGCCCCACTCCAGCAATGGTAGAGGTCATAAATAGGTGGTTATTGGGCCTGATGAATAAAATAATAAGGTACAATTGGCTGATAACATTCTTGTTACTTTAGAACCAAGGCCAAAAGAACCGAGGCACAGACCAAATGAAATTGTGGTTCCCAACATGCCAAAGTTAACCTTTGACCAGTTAAAGGTAAAAATACGAGAAGTTCTTGTGAAGAAACCGGGGATTGTTGTACAACAGTTGGAAAGTGCATATCAGGTATTAAGACATTCCTTTGTTGGTCTTTTCTGCTACTTGTTTTCTTCATCTCTCCTATACTTTGAAATGGTCTTTCTTCAGATATAAGATACATTGTTCTTGGCAAGTTTTGAACATTTGAGAAAGTTTCTGTCAGAACAATTTACCTAAATCCTTCTTTTTCCAACACTAAAGCCCTGTCTACACTATCAAACTTTATGTGACAAAAAAAATCTGATGTTCCCATATATATGGACATGATGATGTCATATCACTACCATATTTGGGCATATCACTACTATATTTAGATGTAGTCAGAGCTTAAGCTTGGAAATAAATTTGTCAGTATATCAATTTTTATTTTAAATGTTAATCAATATTTCTATTTAAATTATTTTACATTGTATATCTATTTGTATTTAAAATGTCTTTATGCAGTGATTAAGTTCACTTTTGAAATACTTTCTATTCTGTATTTCTTGGTAATTTTTGTTTTCATGCTAAAATTGAAGAAATCAAATCAAATATTCACTGTTATAAATTAGAAGTTTGTATGTGAAAATGAAATGTAATTAATAGTAAACAGATTCAAACTGAAAACATTTCTGTTGGACATGTCATCCGCTGTAACAATTTTATTTTATTATTTGTATTTGTATACCATTATGCACTAGTATACAAGTATTATTTTAACGTACTAACATTATTATTTATACTATTGTACAATTTTTTGGAATAATTTAATTAATTTTGTAGGAAATCTTTGGAGAGGAGTTAGCTTTGCAAGACCATGGTTTCATGGATGTTGACACTCTGATAGTGATGCTACCTGATGTACTGCATGTGGTCTACAAAGGAAGAGGTAAGTCCATGATTTTTTTAATGGCAACTTTTCCGGTACCCATAATTTTACAACGTATTAGAGACCTACATACATATGATATCAGAAAATTTGAAAAATTTAAAAACCAAGTTGGCTTCAACCTTGCTCGTCGACACAATCAAGGTAGTGGTGGCTTATCAATTTAAGAAAAGAGAAAAGTCTTCTAATTATTTTTCTTTTTTCATCTTCCATAAAGATTCTTACATTGAATAAATATTGAATTCTGAACTAATAACAATTCAACTTTCTTTTCAGGTCGCCTTCACCTATACCCATCCAAAAATAAGTCTCTAGGCACGGTACCTGAGGTAAACAAACATACTTTTTTTTATAAATAAATCTTTATTTGTGTAATGTGTGTAACATCATGTTCTGTCTAAGGCCTCCAGTTATTAACCATAATATAATGTTGTTATGAAATTTGCCAAATAAGTATTATTTTGAAATCCCCAGTATGCTTGTTGCACTTAATAATCTTTACCATTACCGTAGTTCCTCTGGTAAAGTCCCACCCCAAGTATAATCCCACCTCCGATTTTACGATCACCTTCGCATACAAGCATATCCCTAGGTAAAGTCCCAGTGTATGATTTAACATTTTATTTAGACAGAGTAGGCCTAGCCTAGATGTCTAGACTATAAATTTTGTAAAAAAACAAATTCTCACCAAAAATAGAGTAATTTATCTGAATTCAGCTGACATCAAATTGTTTAAACCAGGACATTGGTCATTGTAAAGTTAAAAATAAAAACAAGGGGGACGATCATCACGTTCTGCATGTTTAAGAAAACCATCGCCCTCTAACTTACTGACATATTGATATTTTTTTGTAATAGGTATACAAACCGTTATATAGTAAAGTACCAAGCGATGCAATAGGCAGTGGTGTTTGTTATAAGTACAATGATTTACCACCCTTAGAAGAATACATTGAAGTCTATGTATCCAATGTCACCTCACCCGCTAACCTAACACTACAACTGAAAAATGATGAATTATTACAACTCGAAACAGTAATGGATGAATTAGAGTAAGTTTTGTGCATTTTTGGCCTCCAGGGTCGTCCAATACGGTGTTGACTTCAGCTTGATTTGATTATTTAAAAAATGTAACATTTATATAGCACCCTCTAGTGTTTGGGGTAGTAGCAACTATTTCTTTTGTGTTGTTTGACAATGAAAAGATATTGTTTTCTTTCCAAGTGTAAATCTATTTGAATATAATTTATTTTCTTTTGCTACTACCAGAGAAGTGTATTGTTCAAATGTTGGAGAAAAATACAAAATGGCCGAATCTATGATTGCAATTAATCAAGTGTGTGCTGCCCTCTATCAGCAAGATCACAACTGGCATCGTGCCATTATTACAGGAATTACTAATATGGATTTTGTAGAGGTTGGAAAAGCTGTTTTAACACAATAACCAATAGATGCATTGATTATATGTTTAAATAAAAAAAAATGATAATATTAAAAGCCATGATTCAATGTTTTAATCATCAGGAATAACTGTAATTCCACAGGCAGACAATAATAAACATGAAAGTATGCAAATAAAGATTGATAAACAATTATAACATAGGGTGTAAAAACAAAGATAACTGATAAAATACAAACAAGGCATACACACTCTACACCCAAAAAAGTTCCCATTGAATATGGTTTTCCCTGAATTGAGGTTGGCTGTAGTATTAAAGATACTTTGTATCATTTGTTTCACAGGAAAGTGTCCACTGAATAAGCATGTCCCTGAATAGGCGTGTCCTTTAGTAGAGATGTCCCCTGAATAGGCTTTTCCCAAAGGAACACGTTCTACTATATAAACTTTTTTTTATATGTAACAATGTTAACTCTGTGTTATGACAGATATTTTTGATTTTTTTTATTGTTTTCTTTTTTACAGGTGAAATATGTCGATTATGGAACAGTAGCTAGCGTACCAAAAGGTCTTTTACGATACCTCAAGTATGTGAAATCATTCCACCATTTCTATCAAAACAGGAAAAGCAATAGATTTTTTTAAGTGTCCTTTAACCATTAACCTTAATCATTTGAAATTTGAATGTTATACCATTTCTACTTTTGAATCACATGCTCAATGTGAGGAGTGTTAAATGTATTCATTCTGGTCCTCAAGCTTAATTGGAAATTCCGATTAGGCCCTCCACGGACCCAAGGACGCCAGCAGTGCAGCGCCTACCAGTGCAGGAATATTGTATAGAGTAAATTATTGTATTGTTTATAATATTGTTTGGTGTCTATAGTTTTTTCCTACTGTATGTGCTGAAGTGTAATTTTAGTGTTATAAAATGCTTTAGTGTTTTTTTTATTGTTTAATTTTTTTCAGATCATCTATGTTTCACCTACCAGTTCAAGGCTATGATGCAAAGCTTTCATTCCTCAAACCTGTAACGGTAGGCTTAAGCTCGCTCTACACTATAAAACTTTGTGTGACAAAAAATGTGATGTGCCCATATATGGTAGTGATATGCTTAACATCATCATGTCCATATATATGCACATCACATTTTTATGTCACATAAAATGTGATACTGTAGTGTAGACAGAGCTTTATTTTTTGCTTTATTTCAATATACCATACAAATTACATAGACAAACAAGTACTAACAACAGCGCTAATCATTGGCATGATACCAGGGATAGCACCCTAAATCCTCATTTTGCATTGTTTATTTGTAGATAAACAATGCAAAAAGCATTAGTTATTAGTCATATTCGGCTCCTTATTGAATATGCATTAGGTGTGAAATAAGAATTGACTACAATACAAACACTTTCCATCGATCCGTTTGTGTAGAATGGTATAGACTTGTATATGGTTCGATTCCCATGAGCAGCTTCTTTTTACTTTATAGTAAAAGAGAGATTATATAAAGGATTTGGTTAAGTGATAATTAGGAAGTACGTCGGCTATCTTGTAATTCTTTCACGGGTTAGGGTAATAACTAATAATTCATAATTTATGCATCGCTTACCTGCGAGAAAAAAATTCTTAACCAGAACATTTATTTGTATTGTTTTATACTGGAGTTTATTTTCAATATTTAAGAAGCAAAGTTTCCTACAATCATTTTACTTCGCAATGCTGTTTACCACCCCATTTTTCACTTAACAAGAATCAGTAAACAATTATTATTATGGAAAATAAATTTATTTTCTTTCAGGAAACATGGACAAAGCCAGTACAAGATAGAATTCTACAACTTTGTCTTGACAAAGCTTTAGTTGCCTTGGTAACTGGTATTCAGGTAAAACAAATTACAGAAAACTTTTTTTTATTCAATATTTTACACAGAGGCACATCACAGACAACTTTAATCTTCATTATTAACTTTTCGCCGAATAAGATTTTCCAATTGTAACTATTGGACTAATAAATTTATCTTGCTTTCCTATGGCAATATGTTACAGCTAACTCCTATTTAGAGGACATAACACCCTATTAAAGGGATACTTTGTATGGTATCTTATTTGTCGTATTAGGACTTTAACGATGAGTATAGTTCTCTGTTCAGTACATATTTAATGGAGTATTTTGTGCATTGAGATTGTTCTTAACCAAAAAGATTGCGTTTTTTCTATCCAAATGATTTTCTGTTGAGCAAAATCCGTTTACTATTCGAATGTAAAATGTTCCAAAGCCAATACGGCAATTGATAATACTGATATCCCAACAATCTATCTACATTTCTGAGATCGCAATAGGAGCTTTCTTTCCAAAAAAAATGGTACACTATAAATGATAGTATAAATAAAATATTTGTCTACTTTAGGAAAGAGTTTTGTGTGTATGTTTAACAGACACGAGCACTGAAGAGGATATACACATCAATGATGTCCTGGTGAGCGAGAACTTTGCGACCTTTGACACGTTGATGGATAAAGACAAACCAGTATGTTGTTATATTCATTTTATTGAAATTTGATAAGAATTAATAGTATTCTAGTAGCTGCAATCATTAATTATTAAAACTAGAAAGAGTCAAGAAGTGACAACAGTAATACAAACAGGCAGCCTAAAACAGGACAGGGATCACTCCTCCAAATGGCCACTGTATCCATATATAAAATATAATCATTATATATATATAACAATTTGGGTAAAATTCTGGTTTTAAATTTGTGGATACGAGAATATGCTCAACGTACATGCATAGTGGCGCATGACTGCATAATGGGCGCAGTTTCAAACGAGCCTAACTGATTGGCTGAATGTGATGCATCTATATTCGATGGTCACTCTACAAAGGCAATCTCAGTGTCCTGTTGTTGGATTTCCTTGGTTGTATTGGCTATATGATTACTCTATAATTCACTAGCCAATGGAGGATGGCGTTAGATTAAGATTTTTTTTTCTGTCTTTTGCTATGGATATAATATTATGTCACCATGATATTCCGAAATAAAAAGATAAATGAAAAAATGAAAAATATTCAACAAAACAACTGGCTATTCCAGATGATTACCAATTGATGAACACTAATTGAAACAGTATAGAGTGTATCAGTATTTCAGTACATTATACCTCAATGTGTCGCCCAACACCATGCATACAACTAATGGAGTGTATATATTACTTTTGTATATTTATTACTTTTGTATATTTATTTTAATAGTTTTATTTAAATACCTTCACAGTATTCCGAGTACAGTTTGATGACTGGGTACGGCCTGGACATACCAACACTAGTGTATGACAATTCTACTACATTGCAAGAAGATGGTCAAGAGGTCGTTGGATCAAGCTCCTTAACCCCTCCTAGGCTAAGCTTAGCCTCTCCAACCGGACTTGACACCCAGTTCAATAGCTTGAGCATTGGCCCACCAATGTTAGAAAAGGTTACAGGAACAGAGGAGTCTCCAGAGTTCGTTGAAGATGTTAGAATTTATCCGGTTGTCGAGGAGTTGGATGATGAAGAACTGATGGAACAGATGAATCGTGAAATGGGTGGTGATTTGGATGATCTTGAAAGCAATCGGTTTATTATGTAGTAAGTGCCTCATTCACATTGTTTTATTTTTTAAATTTTGTTTTATTTTATTTATCTTTAGGCACATGTCGCCAAGTATTATCATTAGTTACATTACCATCAAATAGGTACTAATCCCCCTCGTACAGGACTATTTTGTGTACCAATTTATGGGGGTAATCCCCTACTCGTCTCGAATAATGATGAACTGGATTCTAAGTACACAGGGGTAAACAGTGTCCACTAGACCTACAGTTTGTTGTTGCACCACAAGAACTAGGATAGACTCAGCCTTGCACCCATGCCAATATTGTTGGCTCTTTAGGTACAGTAAACGGTGCCCCTGCCTTAACCGTCTTAAAAAGTCTTTCGCATCTTTCACCTCATGAAATTTTGTACCATTGCACTCACAAACGATCATTATTTGTATATAATCATTTTGTATTGTTTTTAACAGTCTTGATCTTGGAAATGACCGTACAATTCACCTAGTCAATCACATCGGCGTTCCATACTTGCCAAGTGCAAACCTAAGAACCTTGATTGATGTGGATGCTGTCACTCAAGTTGTAAGTATTTGCATAGACAAGAACTGAACGAAGGTGAATGCAAAGTGATGCCAACCAGACAGGGAATCCATATAAATATAATTATTTAACTAAAAATACTATAATGTACCCAGTGTTCTCCCGAAGCAGGTTTTGCCAGCAGGATTTGCCGGACTAAATTGGCTCCAACCAGTATTAAAAATGGTACAAGAAAATTATACATAAAATAATCACTTATCTACTAGTGGTAGAGTTGGAGTTGGATAGCCGAGTGGTTAGGACACTTGACTGTCATACAGATAGACCCGGGTTCAATTCCCGACAACTCCCAGTCCACACAGCTGTAAATCAGTACCTAGTTGAAAATACTAGGGAGAATAAAGGCGGCGTGGAAAGGAACTGGTCACCCTACCACATAATGCCGAGGCTTAGTACAATGAGCTCCTAACAGCTCATTCCCCTACGTTCAGAATGAACACGGGACTCACCTTTACCTTTTTACTAGTGGTAGGTTAGGCCAAAACATTAAACACAAACAAGAACATTCAAAGGCTACAGTATATTTTGTCAATTTGCCAGACTTGATTTCTATTTTGGGAGAACAATGTGTACCACATGATTTTATTTAAAATTACACTTTTAACTCTATTTCCTTGTAGCATTAAAATTAATAAAGTTTTTGTTAAAAAATGTTTCCCATATGAGGATTGTATAGGAAAATGATATACTGTAATTGATGTAACCGATAGTGGTGGGTGTAGAGGTGTAGGCTTATCTAATTGTTTGCAACCATTTTGCGGAGCTCATTGTAAACTGCGAACTTTGGTTAGGATTTAATTGTCATTAGTCTTCTTATACTTAGGTCGTGGTTCCCACTAGTAACGCATCGTTACCTCAGCAATGTAAGAAAATGCCCTTCCAATAATTGTGTTGGCCTCGCCTGCATGAAATCAAACCTGCTATTTGCACGTCTATTAGTTGTTGTAGACTTTGACCTGGTTCAGCTTGCATACGTTTGACTATGTGCTGTATGTTTTCCAATGTTCTTGCATGAAATCAAACTGATTCTCTTTCCTGTAGTGATGTTTGCAGTACTGTTGTTGTACATATGTGATACGTTGTTGCGTTAAGGAGGCCTCCTGAAGTTAGCAGACAATATATGGACTGTACTATTACTGTAATTAATAAAAAATTATCTGTATTTGATTTTAGATGCAGATCAAACAACTTGGTATCCAATCCATTTCACTTTCACGAGAAGAATATCCAGATGTATTTGCAGAGCTAGATGAGTATGAATACTTTGTTACTACGATTTTTATACAATATCAATATATCATACACAAAGGTTTGCTTTATAGCAGAAGATTATTATTATTACTATTAAATTGCTTGACATGCAACAAGATTTAGACAGAGCTCAAGTGTGGGGAACCGCTGGAGAAATCATGCAAGTTCGTGTCGATATTATTTAGGAAGCTATAGGCCTAGATCACATTTTAGGGTATTTTTTAAGTAGAAATCTGGGGGAAAGTCTATACGATAGGCATAGCACTGGTAAGAACAATTAGGCCGTCTAGGCCTAGATGACCAGACCATTTAATTACTAGGCCTACATCGGAATATAGCTAGCTTAAATCGTAGCCACCTCCAAAATTTGGGCAAATTTCACTTACAAGGGTGGGTGGGATTATTCCCGGGGAACTACGGTAATTGTCTGTTGTTGGATAACAAGAAAAACTTTTCTCCAAGAAAATTGATAATTTTTGAGAAAGTTTTTTTTATATATATAATTATGTCGAAATGGATCTCAACTGTGTTTACCTAAGCACTCCGAGCAACTGAATGCAACCCAATGTAAGAAATTTGTCGACATATGCGCAGTTGCATTGGTTTCCGGAACTGAACACGACTGAAACTGTCAGTTGCCCCAATATGCGGTATAAGTAACGTATAATAATATAATAAGTTTTCATAGAAGCGCTTATGCACACTTGTTTATATATACAAATACGTATACATCGCGCATGTGGTATGGTAACCGCGACGCCATGTCGACATAAGCTTCGCCTAAATATTTGAATATATATTAGTACAGTAGGTATTAAAATGTTTAATAGCGATCAATCTAAGCTACGGAAACAATAGAACCATTCACAAGACTTGGCACTGAGAGATATCACAATTGACGCAATACTATAGTAGTTGGGGCTAGCAAAATGCATCTATTCAGGCTAATGATTGTAGTATTGTGATAACTAAATGAGTAACAGTATTTAACCCAATTGAGAAAAATAATGGAGTCCTATAAATAAACGATCTTTGGTGCTGATGGTATTTCTTTGAATTTAAAGGTATGAAGTCACTAGAGGGCCAGCAGATGACCAATCGGATCCAAGCCCCTACATCACATTATATCCACTTGAAAAGTAAGTACTTCTTGTACTTATTTACAGAAGAATGCATAATTAGGAATGTTTACAGTATCTATCTAAAGTAAGAAATAAAGATTGAAATCAATTGAATGCACTTAGCTATAAAGTTTGCGGTACACCATGTGTATTAGTTCTGAAAAGAACTGTTGAGTTTCTCGACGTTTCGATCAATATGCTTTGCTCGTCCTCAGGTGTATATATATATATATCTTGCACTGATGAAGGGCTAGTGTTGCCCGAAAGCTCAATGGAGATACAAAAAAAAAAATCGAAAAGCTAAATCAAAGCGATAAAGTAAAACAGGCAGAAAAGTTAGCAGAGCTTTCGGGCAACACTAGCCCTTCATCAGTGCAAGTGATACAGTATATATGTATCTTTTCACAGTTGTAGAGATATTTGTTTAATATTCCTCAAATTATTTTATTATACTAAGTTGTTATTAATAGAATAATATTAATAGAATTTGAAATTAATGTGTTTTTAATGATTTTTTAAATAGAATTCCAAGTTTAGTAGCGGTATTTGAGGATCAGTCATCTGACCTATCCTCAATACTAACACAAGTTTTTGAAGAATTTAGTGCGGAAGATCCTTACTGGAAGGTAGATATTCTGTCTAATTTATCAAATAAACATCGTAACCATCACAGATTAGTTCTGTCCTGTCCTGTCAATTTTTCATCAAATGAAATATTCTCTTCATTAAACAAATAAAAAAAAACCTACTTTTTTTTAAATGTATCCATCGTAAATCATTTAAGAATGCTAGGCCGGGAATCTTTCCAACTTTAGTCGCGGAGTAGAACAGTTATGGCTCGCAAGTTGATCTTCAAACGCTATCAGTCAACAACGTCGCTTGGCAAAGTTATCTAAATGTTTACAAAAAGCTGAATGTGCATTAGAGCGTGTTAATTATCACCATTAGATATCACTTTAGGTAAGGTTAATACGTGATCCGTAATTAACCAATCAAATTGCAAGAATACAATCAAGTGTGTTTTAAACAATGTTATCATATTATACTTTACCATGTACAGAACTAACATTGAATGGCATGGGGTACACAATTATCCCATCAGGATGTGTTTTACTGCTATAGTAAATAATCTGTTGATTAATTTTTTTAGGGAGAAACATCACCTGTGGAGCCACATGATGAAACTGTTAGCGATGACTTGGATCTATTAAAAATAATGTTACAAGTATCGGAAAGAAAAAGGTTTGTAAAATATGTACTGTACCAAAATTCCCTCAAGTTAACAAATAGAACATAAGGAAGAAGAAAGCTCAATCAAACTAGTTTAAAACAAAGTTTGATGTGCCCAAATATGGTAGTGATATGACATCATCATGTCCATATATTGGCACATCACATTTTTTGTCACATAAAGTTTGATAGTGTAGACAAGGCTTAAGGAGAAAGAATTTTGTTATGATATAAATATTTTTTTTACATACTCAACAATAGATAATATCAGTAACTATAACAACGTAACAATTGTTTTCCATCAACTCAAATGTGTTCACACTGCTGTTTCGCAGGCTTTCAACAGGTCACATATGGCACACCAATCGTGCATATATCCAAAAATTCTATTTAAAGAATTAAAAATAAAAAATTTAAAATAAATATACAAAAACCAGTACAGAAAACTAATTTAAAGTTGATACAAAGCATGTCTTTAGAAATAGTTAATTGTTCTGTCTAAGAAAAAGCCAAAACATGAGGTGGTGTTTGAACCTAGTTATCATAATCACTGATTAAACTTGAATACAGATTTCCCTGTAGATAGGATCATTTTTTAATGTTAAGAGCATTTTCCTTAGCCTTAGTGTGAATTGTACCAAATAACTCTGAGATTGGTAGCCAAGCCTCATAGGTGCATACAAATTTCGGGAATTGCAATGCAAAAGATAGGACAGGTTATTAAATAAGTTTAACACTTAATTTCACAATTTTAGGCATTCGGGTCTGCTGGATCCTCCGCTAAGGTTCTTAATCGTCAAACTACAAATATGTACATCTGTATTGTGATTATTTCAAAATGTTTGTTTTTCAGGCAAAAGATACTCATTGCAATGATGGAGGATGGTGGAAATGGCTTGGTGGATGAACTGACAGAAATTGAGCAGCAGATAGCGTTTGTCAAAGCTAAAGTGAAAAACATGCAGATTCAAACAGAAGAAATTGAAAGAGGTATACAATATCTTGTTAATAAGACTGACTTTGATATGCCTACTTAAGCTGATGGGAAAAGGGTTGATATGCCTACTTAAGCTGATGAAAAAAATATATTGTTTTAGTGATTTTTTGAAATTTCAATTTAAGAATGTTTAAAAAATTGAATTCCAATATTTCTTTTTAAACTAGGTAGTGACTTAAAATAGATTAATTTTTATACAGTAATTATAAAAAATGTAAAATGAGATTTTTTTGTTAATTCAATCATTTAGTTGGTTTGGTTTTTGAAAATTGAAAAAATGATAATTTATTTTCTGGCCTAATTATAGCAATGTTTAATTTGTTATGTTTCTGTTTACGAATTGTTTGTACAGTAATTAGATTTATATGTTTTAAAGTGAAATATATTATAAATAACACACAGAAATCACTGTTTTTTTTTCTGTTATTGTATGTATGTGTATACGTTTATCAATAAAACTACCTTTATTCGTAATACCACTTTCACAGGTGTAGTGAATGACCTGGTTTCCCAGGGGCATGCATCCACAACGTCTATCCACACATCATCCACGTCAAGGCATGCATCAGTTCCCGACGATCAAATCTCCAATTCAGATACTAGAAAGAATTTAACAAGTCCCGTGTCGATCAAAAGTGAGAAAATACTGACTGTGGGCGACACCTGTAAGAAGATGAACGTTGTTGAACCGTTTAAGCCTTGCGAAGATTTGGAAAGTTTCAACGTTGCAGCGAGTACAGAATTCATCCCGTCTGCATCTGTCACTCAAAAAGGAGCCACGTATTATAATCTAGCTCCGCAATATCCGCCAAGTTCCCATGTAAATTCAGCTACACAAATTTATACCCATCATTTCCGGCCTAGTCTCCCGCATCCTCAATCCTACGGGTCACAACCTCAACAGGTGTATGCAGCACAACCACAAACAAATATGATTCGACCACCACCAGGACTGCCACCACCTCCACAAGGAATTCAACAGGCACCACAACATGGCATGCATAGACCAAGCTGGAATCAACCACATATCCAGCCGACCTTTAACCCACACATGCAATCAAGAATGCCTCCACCACACATTCAACCGAACATGCAACCGAACGTTCAACCAAACATGCAACCAAATGTGCGACCAAACATGCAACCAAATGTACGACCAAACATGCAACCGAATGTGCAACCAAACCTTCCATGTGTACAACCAGGGTTGCAGTATATGATGCAATCTCAGATTAACCACTTACTGAATCAAAACATGTATAACTTCCCAGCAGGCCAATATTACGGCAATCAACACGGCCATAGCTACAATAATGCTTACATGGGCCAATCCAACCCTTCAACAAGTACACCGTTCATTGGACAGCCTACCGCTGGTGTACCATTTAATTATGGGAATAACTGGTCTACACAACACTGAAAGTGACATTATAGAAATTGTATTGTATTGAAATTTATATTTTACATTCCAAAAGAACAGTGTATGTTCTTTGGAGAGACTTACACCAGTGTACAATTGAATATAAGATTTGCTGGTCTACACAACATGAATAATGACACATTATAATAGACATTTTGTACTAAATGAAAATGTAACATTCCAAATGCTAGGTCTGCCAGTGTATGTTCTGACTGAGTCTCTGGTGTACATAACATTGAATATGACATTTGCATTTTAAAAGCTTGTGTATAAGTCAGTATAAATTAGTCAGTGAAATTTACTTACATATATTGCTTATTAGGTCTGTAGACCTTTTGTCAATTCACATGCAATCTGATGCGGTCACCAGTTGAATTAAATGCAAATATTTTAAATTTTGAAGACAATTTGGAGCTGATTTACAGTACAATTGAATTATGGGATTATTTGTTGAATTCAAAACTGTTTCCATTTCAAAATTGCATACTGGTCAATGATTAAAAGATGAGATGTTACACAACCCAACAAAAAAATTAAAGAAATTTTAGTTCTGTCCATTACATCTGGAAATACAGATTATTTTTAGTGTTATTTTATGTACAAAATTGATTTTTTTCACTACAGATTTTCAAACATTTTAAATGAAGAATATGTTAACAGACTGTTCATATTAGAAAGTAGTGATTATATAATTATTTATCACAGGTAGATTTTTTAACTATAAAATGTTACTGCTGCAATTTATTTGATTGTTTTTGTTAATATATATATATGGGGTTATAATAATGATGAAGAAGTATAACAAAGAAAGCATTTTACTATTTTACAACATTCAGTTATATTTCATTGTGAAAACATTTTCTTGTTTTAGTTTGTAAGAACAGATACTTTATTTTATTCTACATGTTACATAATGATTTAGAGATGTACCCATGCAAGAACTGTTAAAAATGTGTTTACCATTTTCTGATTTTAATGTATTTTGTGTTGTGTAAATATCTGGTTTTCATATTAAAAGAAAAATAATTTAACGTTATTAGTTTCTACCATTTCATTATATTATAATGTGTATTATGCGTGATTAGGAGCAGGGCCATAGGCAGACGTGGCCTTCATCTGAGATTTTCACCACTCACCCCAATTTCCCACCACAGATTGTCATATTTTATATTAATAATTCTATTTTAAGCATCTTTTTCTCGTCTGTTTTTAACCTCTCACTATGACCTTGGAGGCCATTTACAAGCCAGGGCCATGAATACAATGGCCTCTCTTTCCTAACTGTGAATGTTGAAGGCTCGAACTTAGGCCAATCATGGAGGAAAAAAAAATAAAAATTTATTTTTTCCTCCATGGGCCAATCCAAAAAATGATATTTTCCAAAAAAATTGGAATGTACCACCCTAATCATGAGGATGGAACCAAGAAATGCATGTCATGTGAATATGTATCAACCAATCAAAAGGCAAGGTTATGCTTCAGTGTGTTAAACACAATAACTGCACTACACAGAAAAATAAGTTATCAAGATATGGCTTTAATGTACACAATTTATCTATGTAAAACTACATATTCTATTGATATACACTCTAATATGTACCGTCAGCAAATCTTTGATAACATAACACATGATTTACATATCAGTGAATAAATTCTTAAATAATACAAAAAGCATTAATTATTACATAATAAAGAGAAGTTGATTGTTTTTTTAAAAAAAACACCTCAAACTTTTAGTATGCATGAGTTCATACATCTTGATTTCAACACATGGTTTATAGACATGCATTATACAATAATTTTAATGTTTAGATGTCAATAAATATTCACAATATTGTAAAAGAAATTCAGAAATCATATTTAATATATATGACCACAGGCATTAACATTTTCATTGGGAACAGTGAAATAAATATCAAATTGAATACACCCATATCCCGTTTTACAATTTATTCTCCACCAACGATTCCATGTGAAAGTTCAGTCAGTTGCATTGTGGAATTAGAGTATGACAACCCCAAGATAGTTTACAGAGAACTGGGGTGGATTGCTATAAAACAGTCTTAATTGATAGTCTTAACTCTTGGATTAAAGTCGGCTTTATCAGATTAACGGTCGTCTTACTAAAGCCACCCTGTTAGACCATTGCTATAAAACAGTATTAGCTAAGACAGCGTACAGTAACAAATTAAGGGCGTACTTTACGCGTAGAATACCAAATAAGGTAATGTTTATCACACTTGCTCAATTCACAATCATAACAGTACGTACATTTCTACACAAAAAATCTATTTTAGATCCATACAAGAATAAGATCACCATTATTATTATTAAAACTTGTTTGCCTTTCACGATCAATAATATGTATAAGCAACAAAAAGAGAGGTTTACGTCTGATTTAATTTTAAAGACCGCTTACAGGTTAGACCGCGGTATAGCAATGGTCTATAATAAAGATATACTTGCTACGTCACGAATTATAGTCGGCTAAGCGCTAAGACCGTTTATAGACCACTTATAGCAATCCGCCCCTGTAATTTTTCTAACATGCCCTTCTTATTTGAACACACACTACCAGAATTCTGAAACTGAAATTACAGGATTGGAAATGAAGTTACCTATTGGGCTTGGGTAGTGTTGCTGATTTTGGCCACGACAAAAATCTGGTACTTAATGTGATAGCCAGGATTTGAATATAGGACCTCACGATTGGTAACCAAGCATGCTGACCTTTTCACACTACTATTTTTGTAGGTGGAGCTAATAATGTAATAACATAATAATTCTCACTGTTAACTATAGCCATATTGCGGTACAATGGGAAAATATGCCAGATCCTTGCATTGAAGGTTGGTGGTGCACAGATTATTAATTGGAGAATTGAAAGTCATGGAATTGCTATACCAAAATTATGTTTCAATGTTTTTTTTCATAAGGAAAGAAAAACCAAACCTTCATACTGTCTATACTGCATTAAGTAAATAACAGATGTTTGACAAGAGGCCTATATCAAAATTATTATTGGGTGTAAGAAAAACAGATAAAGTCTTTTTGGTATTGTCAGTGATTGTCAGCATTGTGAGAGGTATCTAGAATCGAAGATTTGCCTTATGTTTTACCATGTATCTGTAAATAAATTTTAGAAAATATTTATTAAATACTTATTTATTTAAAGCATAAAATAGACAGTTTTAAAAATTGGGAAAAAATAAATAATGTATGCCTTTTTCCTAAGGATACTGTGCATTCTAATCAGCATAAATATCAATAAAAATGTTTGGGTGATTTGGCATATATGGTATAAAGGAAACGACCAGCATTTGAGAGGCATCTGTTTAAGACCTGCCTGTGCCATATAGCTGGATATCCTTAAGCTCTGTTTACAGTATCAAACAAGTGTGATGTACCCAATATGGTAGTGATATCCCCAAATATGGTAGTGATATTCCCAAATATAATAGTGATATGATGTCATTGTGTCCACATATGGGCATGTCACATTTTGTTGATAGTGTAGACAGAGCTTTAGGCAAGATGCTTAATGTATGGCATCATCAATTGGATATCATGTAAAGCTGTTGGTCTTTTGTAAATGTGGATGATAAAGAACTATTTGAAAAGAGATGGGGATCATCTCCTGGTGTGCTGATCTGGGTAGGGGTCTAACTGCGACTGAGGTTTGTAGATGGGACCTAATCCGCATTTCCTCAGTATCCAGTTAAATTACATTTACATATGTATATTTTATTGTATTGTAGTACAAATGTGTTGCCAACATTCAGTGATAAAATTAAAATGGAAAGCAACTTACTTGTCTAAGCTTTGCCAGAATTTAATAAGCGTCGCACGATCCAAATGACGTTTACTGCGACTAATATTTAACACTTGTACATCCCACTTGGTTACGTTGTTATCCAGTGATAAATCATCATACTTCAGGTGAAATGCTCGGACTAAAATTAAAATAAATGAAATAGATAGACTGGATTATGATTTAAACTTTGGTTAAACATTAAGCTAATCTTAACTGGTTTATTCAATTTTAATTAAACAATATTTTGCTCCAAATCTTAAACTACAGAGCAGAAATAATGTAATGAAAATGTGTTGGAAATTTCATTTTCATTAAAACACGCCTGAGTAGATTCTCCTCATTTGATTGGAGGATTGTGGGTCTCAATAACTACTATGTGCAAGTGCAATTATCTTGCAGTTACTTTTTGTTAGACAAGGCTTTGCCTCGTGAAAATAACAATCTTTCACATCATGGAATTATTTGCACCATTGCACTCACAAACGTTCATTATTTGTATAATAGACTTTTACTACTGATCAATTTTGTTTTCGTGCTGCAGCGGAAGTACTTGTTGACTCCAGGAACATATGGCCCTGTTAGGCTGTGCACTGTGGCGAATATTCTCAATTGAAGATGAACATCATGAAACAAACAAAATCAAAACAATCTAGAAGTGGTCTAAAGGATGAGTGCTTGAAAAGTATTGCTAGTTGACCAAATGTAGTACCATTTAATTTATGGTCATTTAAACAAAATTACCATGTTCAGTTTAGAAAAAATAGAACTTACTTTTGGCAAATATGTCAACTGGTGAACCGTCAGACAACAACCAAGGCCATCCCTTAAACTGCCACGCAGGTCCTTGGACAAACACGGCCACCACACGATCCCTATAACAGCATATTATTATATATCAAATATTTAGCTTTTATTGAATAATAAGTATGATATTAATATTATCATCTAACCAGTACAATAATGTATTTATTTATATTTATATTATCACATAAGATAAAAAAAATGTATTCATTTATATAGCGCAAATTCTATATGACCCTTTCACATTAATACCCCAGTTAAACATGTATGGAAACATACTTCCATAATGTTGTAGCCAGGAATCAGTTATAGTTTTATATATAATTCTCTATTGAAATTTGGTCAGTTTGTCAGTTAAATTATCCTAAAAGTGCCTGAAAGTAACCCAGTTTTCTGTCATACTGAATACAATATTGTACTAAACTGACCAGTCTTGTGGCTGTAGTTTGTTAGGTGTATCAATGACCCTATATGGTACCGTTGTTTGACCTCCTTGGCTGGCGTCTTTCCTTCTTTGTAATAACACCTCATTATCTCGACGTGCTCCTTGTGCTTTCTTTTCTGCCGTCGTTAAAAATCTTAGAAATATTGATGAGAAAAGGTTATTATGTATGCGGACTAAAAAAACATTTTATGCATAGGCTTACTTATTTTCGCTTTTTAAATGCTTAGCTGTCTGATTTTGCAAAACGTGCACGGTCTTAATAATAGTAGTGTTAAAACATATATGTAGTTACAGTACCAAGTATATTATTCTTCTGTTCAGGGGCAATCAAGCATAAAACCTCTGTTCTAATGAAGCTCAGAATCCAGTTGTAAGATTTCATTGGTATTAATATTATTAAAAATAGTGTCTACCCAACATCAAAATGTCCCTCATTCCTAACCATACTCTTCCAATTGAAACTACTTATTATTGATTCTATTGATATCTATTCACACTCAATAATTTTTAGGCTGACATTTTAAAAAGTAACCAAAGATGTAAATGTACTCACTTCAAGTCTTGTAATAAATCTTTTGCATTATATAATGAGATAAGTGACGTTGTGGAAGCTGGAATAATGATGATAGGGGTTCTAGATGTTCTTTTTGTTGGTTGTTTTACTTGTGGTACTGCAACTGGCCGTGGGATGGGTGCTGGTTGTGGAGTTGGTGTGGGTACTGCAGCCTTCCTTGCACTGGCTCCCTCCTAATTGGATAAAAATCAACTATGTTTATATCAGCATTACACACATTTTTACTCGGGGTACCCGAGTCTAGGACTCTCATCTTCTCCTCTTCTTCTTTCCTCTGGACACTATTGAGCAAACTTTCAAGTCCTACTAGTTCTTTACGCGTCATCCGACGGCTCTGAAACATGGCATGCATATACTAGGGTAATAGGTGAACAAAGCTATAGAGAGAAAATGTTTGTACTTCAACCGGATGCAGAATTATGACGTCATAAACATGGTACCAATCGAAAAAAGTGTGATTTATAAAGTACTACTCCTCCCTTATTCGTTGTAGTATTGAGCTGGGATTTGGCATGAATATACTACAGGGACATGTCCTCAAAGCTATAGAGCCGGATTTTTTAATTTCAAACCGGATGCAGCCATATGACCTCTCGAAGATGGTACCTTGGTGACAAATGATTTTCTTCGTAATATAGTGTTTGGTGTCATTTCAAAGGTCTTGACTTGGAGAATAAGAATATATACAGTAAATCCTATTTATGATATTGTGACGTTACTTCTGCTCCCGGAAATAGCAAAAAATAGCCGTATTTGGTAGCGAGGTTATTGATGTGTATGTGACGTTACATCCCATCTTATGATGTCATTACAGCTTCTTTTGCTGTACCCCGAGTATCGCACATTCGTGCTTGTTTTTTTAAATCATGCTTATTATATTAAAAGAAAACAAAATTATCTTAAAGATGTTTCCCACGAAGCATATCAGCAGGTAGTGAAATTTATTTTAAAAATACTAATAAAGGTAATTAATTGTTATTGGGAATATTTGTTTATTTATACATTTAAATTCACAGTGATGTATGACATACTGTTTTTTTGGGTGGTGGGGTGGTTGGTATCTTTCACACACTTCAACAGAAAATACATAATAGAAAATTCATGATTTCTAAACCAAGTCTCATTAGGCTTAATTAGTGGCGCTATATTGGCTATCAAAAAAATCCAGGAACTGTAAGAGGATTTGAACCAATGACCACAGGATTGGTAAGCAAGCATGTCCGCCACAAAGCCACTACTTACAATTAATTATTGACTGTTGTAACTTATATAACATATAACATTGATAACATACCGTTACAGATTTCAAAGGCATTCCGTGATATGTTCCCATTGTGTCAATCTTAAACTCCTCAGTTCCTGTTAGAAAACAAAGCCAATATAAAAACTAAAGAAACTAAAATGAAATCAGAAATTGGTATAGATAGAAAATACAATAGCTCATTGTTAATAATATGTTCATGTTTAATTAGGTACAGCTTACAGTTTATTAAGCTTTTACAATTTTGCAAAGCACTGTCTAATAATACCATTATACACCCGATTCCTGTACTCTTGTGTATCATCATTGTATATATGATACAGTGACACATATCCATCACATATTACACTTCATCATACAGTAGGAATTATTTTTAAGCGTAAGTGAATGTTTAGCTAAAAACAATTTCACATGTGATGAATTTACCTATATTATATAATTATTGAATTTGAATAGATACAAAAGTGAGTATAGTCAGTTCTAGAGGTTTGAATATAAGTACTAAATGTGTGTAGGGGGTGGGTTTATACTTGGATTGCTTTAACAATGAAATTTACCAATCACAGCCTAAATTAGGATCCCTAATTGGTATTATACTCGAACATAGGATTATGCATAAACGTATTCGTATATATTAATTAATAAAGAGGCAAACACTGTACCTTCTTTCCTCTGGAACTTTTCCTGATCATACCTGTTGTATTGATAGTGTGCAGGTTGGCTTTGTTTGCGTCTTGCATCCTATACAAAAAATTTCAATCCAAATATGTAGATGATAATTAATAAATTATCTTTTAATGGCCCAAATAATGAATGAATACATAAAGACAAACATGTTCAGTAACTTTTATATTTCAAGTTTTTCTAAATTTTGTTTCTAATTGTGCTGAATTGGCAAGGTTCATTTAATCCTAAAATGAATTTCATTAGAGAAAACAGACTTTCCCAAAACCAGATTCACTTAATAACCTGACTGACTCTCCCAAAAAACCAACTTTCCCAAAACTAGAATCTCCCATGTGGACTCTCCCTAAACTTGACATATTTTTAAAGGACCATTCATCATTCATATATTTCATTCAAAAACCAAAAACATATCTTGAACAAGGAAGTCTAATTTTAAGCATCACACTTCCTGCTTAAAATGGAATGATCCACTTTTATCTTTCTAAAGCTCTGTCTACACAATCAAACTTTATGTGACAAAAAATGTGCTCATATATGGACATGACAATGTCATATCACTGCCATATTTGGGCACATCACACTTTTTTGTCAAACTAGTCTGATAGTGTAGACAGTGCATTGGAATACATACTGTTTCATTTGGTTTTGTTGCTGGTGTTCTGGGGTGGGCCTGTGATCGATTTGAACCAGATCCACTTCCATTTTGTTTACCTTCTTCTTGTGCTTTCACCGATTGCAAAATTGCAAACACATTTTTGTCAAAATCCTGCAAAATTAATAGAAGAGTATTATATTTTATTTCCATAAGCATTTAATCAATCTTATCCGTGGAAACCACTGGTGGAATATGCTACTATATGTTTTGTTTAATGTGACGAAATCTATAGTACTGTGATACCCTAGATATTGGACCTGTACTGTAATTAGACCTAATATTTTCCAACACACCCCTGATTCATGTTCACATAGTAATCAACATTTATCAAATCAAATTTATGTGTTCAAACTAAATTATATACATTAAAGTTGTTTAATGATATTAGGTTTTAATCAAAATCAATTATGTTAGGTTCCAAGGATATCAATAGTGAATGTTATCATTGCTCTAATATATTCTATAGGTGACAATCCATTCACAAACAGACCAAAGTACACACCCAAGATGCTCTACATAGACAAAGCCTAACTTATAAAGCTCTGTATGTACACTATCAAACTGTATGTGAAAAAAAAATGTGATGTGCCCATAATGACATCATATCTCTATCATATTTGGGCATATCACACACTTGTTTGTCAATTAGTTTGATAGTGTAGATAGGGCTTTACAAGTCTTTTGGAGTGGAGTTGTTTTTAGCATGATAAAATAATCCAGACATCTGACAGGATTAAAACCTAGAACACTAGTGTCGGTAGTCCAATATATTAACCACCATGCAACAACTTCACTCAATGATACATATACATACATTGAGAGCTTGCTTATATGCGCTATATAAGAATGAACTATTATTATTATTATTATTATTATATACACAATTATAGCATTTGCCTAGATACACATACATATAGTAAACAATCTAAGCGATAACATTGTTGTGAGTACTAATGCGATTGAAATAAATAACTTACTTTTCCTGTACTTTGTAAAATAGATGACCTTGTACGCCATAACCTTTCTCTACTCATGATGTCTCTTGTGACGTCAACTTCAGCATCAATAAAACTACCTCTTTGCACCTCGTCCTCTTCATCCATTTTAACCGTGGCAATCTTTGTTCTTTTCTTTGCTCGTAGCTTAGCACGGATGGCTGCAATTTTCTCAACAGACAATCCGTCAGAGAGGGGACTGAAAAACATTGAAAACATAATTTGTCACTTACTAATAATAAATACTGAACTGTGTTTATAAGTTGAATGGTGAGAATATCAGGTTGATGTTGAAAAGCAGATCCATCAATAGTCTTGTTATGTGTGGTCGGAAATTCTTACAATTTTCACAAAAAGCTAAACAATCATTAGTACTGTCCATTATCACTTTTCCGTTCAGTAGAACTAATACGGCACATGATATGTAATTAACTAATCAAATGGCAAGAATACACTCAGGTGGGTACTAAACTATTGGTATTTCACTCATCTTCTTATCTCTATAATAAAGTATCCAGTGTTTTACTTACATGATTTGGTTTGTATTAACTGTACTGCTTCCTTCATTGTGAGCCTCTAGACGAGCAAGAAGACGAGCCTAAAAAACAGAAAAATAAATAATCATATGAACAACAATAATTGAATGGTTATCGGAGGAGGTAGACATAATAAGCCTTATTACTAATAAAGTAAAGCTAAGGACTAGGGAAAACAGCACTACAGTAAGCCATGTAGTAATACTACAGCCCAAAATACAGAGTTTAAGAAATACTCGGATGGACTATACCATTTTTGGAGAAGGGTGTTCAATGAAAGTTTCTACTTTTCGAGTTATATCTCGCTCTTTGTGGAGAAAGGAATAATGTCGGTTTATCCAGGTGAGCTAGGCACAAAATAGACTATTGGTTATTATAGATGGCAGCGTTTCAGGTATGTTGCCATCTTAACCACCAGATGTAGAACATCAACCCATATCTGATGAGTGACTAACTTTAATAATACTGTACATCTTTTGTTTATTAACCATCTGCACACAATACCTTATCTATTTTCATCTGTGCTTCATTTCTTGGCTTTTTAATGCCTTCTTTCTCTATTTCCTCTGCTGGCCTCTTACTAACTGGTCTCTGAGAAGCTATCTCCAATGGAGCACTCTTGTCAATACTTGCAGATGTATCTGGTTGGAAAATAAAATTGCCAATGAATTTTGTCTCCATTCAATGTTCCACCAATGTTCAAACCACCTAAACTTACTGTATGCATTAATTTTGAGCTTGATTTGAACAACAAGGTCATCAAGCAGGGCAAAATATTAGAAGGGAGGAGAAATTGTGTGACTATAGCATCAGGGAATAGATAGAGCTGCCTCTCCCTCAGACACTGAGTCTGGCAGAGTACAGGGACAAATGGAAGAAGCTTTGTGGTGTCTGTGGTGTCCCTTTATAGATAGATATGATTGATGCTTGTTAACATACTTGTCTCTCCATTTAGGTAAGCCAAGAGGGGTCTTCTGTCTGGTCTCCTAACAACAGGAATATTTTCAGCCTGAAAAAAAGGGAACAACAGTTTACTATGATAATGTGTAAAGTAAAAAGAGAAACCCACACTGGGCCCTCTGGGAGAACAGTCTTAGACTGAGGAGGCTACCCAGTAAAAAGAATAATAATAACCCCTCATACTGCCAATTCCTTCTCCCAACTCATCCACTTTCCTGAGAAACCTTTTTTTTCAATATTTTTTTTTATTTCATTTCCACAAATTCCTGTGCTCAAGGAACACCAAGTCCCTGAGAAACTTGGTATGTTTACTTACAGCTGCCTGCCTAACGTAGATAGGATGAGCATCTTTGACATTCTTCAGTAAAAACAGAATTGCATCTAGAGTATAGTATTCTTTACTCACTCCGTCTTTTCCAGTTCTTTAACAAATGAATGTTTATTTCATTAGATACACACGCATTGAGTACATATCATTTATCATGGGAAAAAATGTGACACTAACGATTTTACTACGATTCAAATACTAGGTAATAAATTCTGTAATTAAAGACACCTTCCCTACGTTTTTTAGATTTATTTTAAGATCACAAGCTATATTTAATGTAAAAATAATACTATATGGTCCTATTGCGATAACTTTTTTCGTCTTTAAAATAATGGTTAAAAATGTGAAAAATAAGTCGATTCTAATAATTATAGCGGCCCGCTATAAATCCCAAAATGCATTGCGCGCGGATTGATATTTCTGTTTTTCTTCTGTAATTCACCCACTTTTCGATCGATCGTGAGGCCAAAACAAATGGAAGACTCCTAACTTTTCAGCAAAATACCGGGTTTTCCCCAATTTGTATCAACGGAGTCTGGCAAAAATAGAAAGACAATGAATGCAGCAACTATACAACGTCAGGCATGGTATATAGCTAGCGTACGATGTTCGTACGTTACCGATGTTAACCAGCTAGGCCTACAAAACTAAGCCTAGCTAGGCTAGGCCTAAAGACCGTCCACGAGAGGTCAGTCGCTGCGAGCTACTTAGGTAGTGCATTGTTTCTCACTTTTTATCATAATTTACCATAAATCGTACATTTAAGACAAGGAATGACCTGGTTTAATGTTTTTAAAGTATATATATGTATTATTTTTACAAAATGTCACAAATTGTAGGGAAGGTGTCTTTAATTAATAAGTATTAAATAATAATACAGAACAAAATATTATTATATTATTATTATATATTAATTATTATTTTAATACTTTATATTTTTTTTAATAGTATAGGTCTACTACTGGACTAATAATTAATAGCCTAAAATAATAATTGCTCATGGAACATGCAATGCATATTGAAACAGAAAAAAATTGTTGCACAACAAAATCGAAAAAAACTGTCATTCAAGAAAATAATGTTTATTAATTAGGCCTTGGCCTAGCCTAGGCTATGTTTTTCATCACAATAATTATCATATGGTAAGCCTATTTATTGCACACAGGCAATGTTCGGATGTAGTGTAGGGTAAAATGTTTTTAGGCCTGCCAAATCAAGCTTGGGTAAGCAACTCTACTCTCTAGCTACAAGGAAACACCGCACGCTCTCTACTGGCTTGGCCGAGGCTAGGCCTAGGCCTACCAAGGCTAGCCTCACTTCTCACACTCACACAACACGATATAAACAACTTATTTTAAATTAAAACATCATAATAACTTACCCCCAGATAACATAGTTTGTTCTGACATCTTTAGGCCAAGAGAACTCTCCAAAAGAGACTTGTTCTCCATCTTCTACTATGTCTTTTTTCTGAACATTATATTGCCTCAAAATGCTGAGTACGTCGGCCATGGTTGCTTCGGTGCCTTGGAAATACAGTCCTGATCCTGATTCGATTTCAGAACAAACGAAGCGCGACTTGTGATGCCTATCGGTGATCAAAGTGTAAACTCGAGCGAAAGAAACTCGAGCGTTTCTATTTCAAAACCAGATATAAGCGGTAACCGATGGTTTTTATTTTTTAATTGACTCCTAAAAAATCATGTTGTTTATGATTAATAAGACAATTTTAATATATAGTTATTCACTTTTTACCAACAACAACAACAACAAGTCAATGCGGCTTTTGGTTAAAGATGTATTGTCCCCCAAAAACATGAACAATGAAGATTAATTAAATCAGACTTTGAATACCTTATTTTGTATAGTTAATATCGGTTAATCACTTCCGTAGAAAAAAACGAAAACAAATAATGTTTTCACTTGTAAAATGACTAAATTCAACCAAAAATCCATCGGCTGGCAGGCAATTAACCATTTTTTTGCTTTAAATTACATTTTTTTCAGGTAAATACATTTTTTTTAGAATCCAATTTTTGGTCACAAGTGGATAACTATTACGTTAAATTAAAATGGAATATTCAACAAAATTTTGTTTAAGAATTAATTTTTCAGGGGGACAATAAATCTTTAAATGTTAACTGTTATTTTTATTTCTTCATGTCTTGGGGAAACAATACAATAATCAAACTAGCCCTACAGTATTATGTTTTGTTGTCCGAGTAATAGATCGGAATTTGTATCAGAGGTAACATCAAAGCATTCCTACCATGGAGGTTTCCTCCATGATCCTACTATAGGCCTAGTACTATAGCTGTCTGCCTGTCTACCACTGTTACCGTGGCCCTCTATAGGAGGAAGCTACGAATCATCAACTGGTAGGCCTCTTATCATTGAATAACGACACGTCGTCATGTATTATTATGTCGAGGATTAATTTACAAGAACAATGTTAATGAAAAATTGCTTTTCATTCATCAAATTCGGACGACGACCTGCAGCCGTCCCAACGTCCTGACTTTGATACCATCTCCAATGTGGCCTACCTTTCCATTCAAAAACCATCAACCACTTGTGACGACAAGGCCCTCCTCATGTAGCCAGGGCATTAGTTAAATGTTTGAGATGTTTGAGCATGAAAACAATATTGGTTCCTAATTTTCTTATGCTTAGTTTCATCTCATTTGCTAACGTACCAATCTAATTTGCTCAGGTAATAATTACATTGCAACAAAATAGGCCTATGATTGTCAGTAATGAGTTAAATAAACATAGTTGGTGCAGTGAAGAAACCTTCGTTAAAAGATTATAATATAATCGTCCATTCCAAAAACGTTACTTGTGAAACTAAAGTAGCAATAAACGATGTTGAAATTGATCTGTCTTATAACACAACATTTCTCTGATTAGAAATAAATTGTAGACTAAATTGGAAAAAACATGTTTAACTTAACAGCAGTATATAATATAAACTGAGAAAACTCCTAGATGTATTATTTATTTTGTATAATTTATTAGTACTAGAGGGTGAGTTCGCTTCGCTCGCTCCCCCTCTGATTGAAATTGATTGAAATATATATTTATACTGGGTAACATCTTCAGTCAAAGACTGGTCTCCCAGAGGGCCCAGTTATGATCAGTGGCTGTGATGTGCTAATACACCGGGGTAACCCCCTACTCGTCTCGAAAGATGTACTAGGTTCTTTAAAGTACACTGGACCTACGGTTTATAGTCCTTATCCGAGAAGACTCATTCTACCACCAGAACCATGGAGTGAGTGAGCCTCGAACCCCTGCCGATGTTATGGCTACGTAATTACGGTTCCACTGTCTTAACCGCTCGGCCACTCACTCTAGGAAGTGTAGACGATGGTTCTCGGAATGATAATGTTCTCCTTGTACGTTTTCTGTCGGTTACCATTATTGAAAATGCTTGACATTCGTAAAACTAAACTACTTTGTTTCACAGTGTTTTAGATGATTAATAACATTTTAAAGTATAGTTTTTATTGTTTGGTAGGGCCCTTTGGGGAGGCGGAGTTCATTTGAGGGAGGTCCTTATTCGAGGGATATATGTTAAATTTTTTAGTTTTAATAATATGGTAACATTTATAATCAAATGAAATCCTCTAATAGATATGAAAAGTGGTAAAAAAGAATAACAAATGCTTGGTAAATTGTAGATAACAGTGCGATGAATTCTACTACAAATAGTATAATTGTGTTATATAAATGTGGATGGACGTTTATTAGATAGTTGGGTTTGGTGGGGGGGGGGGGGGGGATTATTATTCAAAGTGATGTATTATTTATTTTTCATTCTAATAATTATTAATACATTATTTAATTTAAACATCTTTTGAAACTAACTGCCGTGACAGAGTGGGCCCAAGAAAGAAGACATTACGGCTTGCAACATGGGCAGACATCTCGGTCCTAACGGGACACAGGAAGATAGCCTACAGTTATTCCTGCCAGCTTACTCAGATCGGGATTTCACTCGATTTTAAACAAAATGTCTTATCATCAAATCTCCCTATGTAATTTTATAATACTATTCCCCACAATATATTCCAATTCTTTATGGCGTATATTTAATTTGATCATTATTAATTTGCAGTATAATTTCTATTTTTTAACTACTGTACCTTCACACACGCGCGGTATGTTTTAAAATAAACAAAAAACTGAAATGGCTATGACTATGGCCAACAAGCTCCAGTCCTACTATCTGATTTTATTTTTTGTCTTCCAAAGGAACACTGTATTGATTGATGGAAAGTGCCTGTTTCCAGTCACCTTTAGGGTCAAATCTATTATTTTAACTGCTCCCTTGTGTATAAAAGAGAGAAAATAGTTGAAACCAGGTTGTTGCAAGGTGAACTTATCGTAAACCCGGAAATTACTTTGAAATTGAGTTGAAAATCTACTGTTGAAATCATAAATTTTGTTAAAAAACTCTTTATAATATCTTTCTAAGATAGAAATATGGAACAGTAGCGTCGAACTGAAAACTAATGTTATCAAATCTACGTTTCGCGATACATCTGAGATAGATAAGGTAGGTATCCAAGGCGGAGATTTGTACTGAAGTTTTTGCATTGTGCTCGCCTATGTCAGAATGAACCATAATTTATATATAGATTACCATACATTTATTTGTTTATTGTGACATGGCGTAACACTTATAAAAGTACATTACAGCATTTGTTACCAAAAAGTTTATAATTATCTATAGCTGACGATTTGACTAACACCAAACCAATTTTTATTCTGTGATAATAACTCATGCTAAAGAGGTTATTATCCAGTAACCTTTAGTTACTCCTCTTACAGTTACACATATCATATGGTACCATGTGGCCTAGAAAAAAAGCCCCAGACAAAATTACCGTTACCCCTCTTACAGTTACACATATCATATGGTACCATGTGGCCTAGAAAAAAAGCCCCAGACAAAGTTAACGGTAATTTTGTCTGGGGCTTTTTTTCTAGGCCACATGGTACCATATGATATGTGTAACTGTAAGAGGAGTAACTAAAGGTTACTGGATAATAACCTCTTTAGCATGAGTTATTATCACATATTCATTTAAAAAACGTTACATATTTTTTATGTAATCAATTAAATAATGCTGTAATAATGTACAAAGCCCATAGAAAACAACTTCATCATCTTCTTTATTGTATCAAACAAAAAATGTCAATACAAAAGGTAGCCAATATATAGCCGAAGCTAATCAAGCTTGGTACCTTTTATCGTAACTAACTTAAGCTACGAAATTAACAAATAAATAACAGAACTTAAAAGAAAATAAAAATTTGATAACGTCAAAAACAAAACAAAAAATGCTTTGAATAATAAATAAATAACATAACATAAAGGTTTTATGCAAATTAAATAAGTTTGTGGCATTTACGTATCGGGAAAAACAAAAGTTTTCTTTTATTTCTAAAGGTCATCTTGTTGTAAATATAAAATTGAAATTTAGAATAAAATTAAATAAATTTATGGTTGTGAAATTTTAAGTATCGGACAAACAAAATGTTTTATTTATTTATAAAGGTCATCAATAATTAAAATTTATTTCAAGTAAAATGTATTCGGTAATTGTACAATTAAAAAAAAACACATTTGATTTTATTTAAAATTCACACGATCATAGCACAAGAAAATCAAAATGGTTTTAACAATTAAATCTAAGAAAAATTAAAATCAAAATAATTATGAAAATGGCAGTCTTATCAATACAGATATACCATGATTGACACAATTCATGAGTGAGTGGCCGAGCTGTTAAAACAGTCACACAGTAATTACGTAGCCATAATATCGACACGGGTTCGAAGGCTCACTCGCTCGACTCCGTTGTACGGTAGAACAAGTCTTCTCGGAGAAGCTATAGTCTTCTTCACATATTCCACGGTATTAAACTAAACAGAAACATCCATAGGCCTAAAATAGGCCTATATAATATCAGACAGCAAGAACATTTTAATATTAATTTAAGAAAAACTACGTTAAAATCAATGTGTTTATCGAATAAAGGAATAATTTTATTATGGAATTAACTCTCCAGTGAACTTAAAGACTTATTTAGGAAAATAGAGTAGTACTACTACTACTGTATGTAACGATTACAATTGGTTATGGTGGGGGATAGGATAGGGGTTGATAGTTGTTTTTGCCTTTATACTTTTCTGTATGTAAATTAATTGTTATATTTTATAGGCCTATTTGTTATTTTTGTGCCACCGATCTAAAGGTGTAATTCCAAATAAATAAATAAAATAAATATAATAGGAGATAATTTAAGAATTTGTAAACTCACTCCTCTTTATTAACAAAATAAGGTGTTAGGTATTTAAAGATGTATTGTCCCTTTGACGAATTCCAAAAAAATAAAAAATAACAGATTTCGAAAAAAGGTGGGTCATTTTGAAGTATCATAATAGTTATTAAACTATCACCAAAAATTTGTCGAAAAAAAAATCATTTAACTGAAATACAGACGTTTTTTTGTTAAAAAAATAACTTTGACTTCCAGTCAAAGTTTTCGATCAAAACATATCCCATAATGAAACGCGCTTGTTTGGCTACTCTCTGTATGCATAATCATAAAACTTCCTCACGATCTGTGTGAAAATACCTTCTCAACCGTGATGAGTTGTAAACAATCCTAATTAGCATATGCATAATGCGTACTCGTGGTTTGAAATCTTTGTTTACTTTCGTTCGCGACGATTTTCCAGACGAAATGTAATCAAACTAATTTACCTGTTAATTACGTAAACTTGTTGCTTTTGGCTCGAATTTTTGACTTAAAGTGAATAACTTTAATATTACTTTGATATGGCTAATTTAAATTTAGAATATTTTGACCTTCATTTTTTTGTGTTTCAAGGGACAATACATCTTTAATAAATTTGAACAGTTATGATTATTGGCTATGTGTGTGTAACTCTTTAAATTGCGCATGAGCTTAAACTATAGCTTCTCCGAGAAGACTTGTTCTACCGTACAACGGAGCGAGTGAGCATTCGAACCCGTGTCGATATTATGGCTACTATTACTGTGTGACTGTTTTAACAGCTCAGCCACTCACTCATGAATTGTGTCAATCATGGTATATCTGTATTGATAAGACTGCCATTTTCATAATTATTTTGATTTTAATTTTTCTTAGATTTAATTGTTAAAACCATTTTGGTTTTCTTGTGCTATGATCGTGTGAATTTTAAATCAAATCAAATGTGTTGTTTTTTAATTGTACAATTACCGAATACATTTTACTTGAAATAAATTTGAATTATTGATGACCTTTATAAATAAAATAAAACATTTTGTTTGTCCGATACTTAAAATTTAATTTTTTTTAATTTTATATTTACAACAGGATGACCTTTAGAAATAAAAGAAAAAATTGTTTTTTCCCGATACGTAAATGCCACAAACTTATTTAATTTGCATAAAACCTTTTAATTTTTAACATAACAAACACATGTTATTGAATACATTTGCATTTTGTAACGAATATAAATGTCGCGGCGTATATACAACTTTTATTCCTGTCCCAGCTGCCAATTATTGAACATCTCTTAAGCAGGTATTATTGAAAGAAGGTAGGTATTATTTAGGCCAAAGGAATCAGGACGGTAAGTACAATGACTGTGAACTAAACGCATACCTGCACGTGTTGATTGTTAAGATATGAATTCTGGTCATAGTTTATCTACATTAAAAAGAGCGCGCTTCCCGCCTCTACGTGCCGAATTTCTTTGAAATTGTAATACTGAATGTTGTTGCTCAGAAAAATATCGTCCGAAATTTTACCTTCATATTTAATTTTTTTTTTGTTTTGCTGACGTATCATATACAAAATGTAGAATGTATAAGTGGGGTCCCGTAATTGTACCTAATACACTGTATACATAGAATATTCTGTAAATTCAAACAATTTAGCACTGTAAACGTGCATCTTCAGGTCACATAGAATGGCATACTTAATCAATTTTTCCGTTTATAGCCAATGTACACGTCGTTCATGTGTCATGTTAGTCAACCTCGTCCCGTCCGAAGTGGCGAGTTTACAAATCATTTTTTTTTTCAAATGATAGAATCACCATGATGAATCGAACCTTTCTTGTAATCGCATTTATTGTCTTGTGTGCAGCAGTCGTAATGGCATATGGTTAGTAATTATTGACAGACGTTATACCAAATATCAACCAGTAAGCTTGGTACGACGCAACGCAAGCGAGTTATAATTAACCAATGAAACAAGCGACAGTAATAATCCATCGCTTGGCCAAAATCACATATTGCGTTGCGCTTACGTCATTGCGTTGCGTCGTATTAATTTATATTTTAATATTATATTTATGACATTTATTAGGCCTATTTTAAAAAACGTTTGTTTGCAGTTTTGCTTTCAAAAATATAACGAAGTTTGCACTTTCCAATACTCCTTTTAGAAATAAAGAATACTGTAGTAGCTGTAGTTAAGCTTGGTTCGCAACCTACTTAACATAAGCAAATTCCCTTCCAATAATTGTGTTTTCCCCCGCCTATGTGAAATCAAACCTGTGATTTTTGCAGCACTGTTGCGTCGTCGGTTCCCACTTACGCAAAACATCACTTTGCCTCAATACGTCGCTGCGTTGCGTTCTAGGTATAGTGGGAACCACGCTTACATCTCCCACTTTAATCTTAGATGTTGGTGTGTTTAGGGTCCCACTAGCGACGCAACGTCACGCAACCTACGCAACGTAAGAGAATGCTCTTCCAGTAATTGTGTTTGCCTCCGCCCGCGTGAAATAAAAAAAATGCTTATTGCGCGTCATGTTAGCATGCCGTAGACGTTGACCTGGTTCACCACGCGTATTTTTTAGTTTTCCCCCGCCTCCTACGTGAAATCAAACCTGTTGTTTGCAGCACTGTTGCGTCGTCGGTTTCCTCTTGTGATTACGGCGCAATACAGCACTTTGCGTCAATACGTCGTAGCGTTGCGTTACGTTGCGTCGCTAGTGGGAACCAGCTTTGGGATGACTACTAAAATGTATTTCGGTTACTGTTTCAGACCCATGTGAAGGAAGTCCTTGTGAAATCGGACAAATGTGTATGTCAATGGGCACGAGTTATACTTGTCATCGTAAGCTCAATCGTAACCTTTAATAAAAAATAAAGATGCATGCCTGTTATTGTTCTCCAAATTCCAATTTTGTGTTGCATATGCCATTTTATTGTCACATAATATAGTCATTTACTTTGACCAAAAGTTGGATCAAAAAAATGTACTTATCGGGGAAAAAAAATGTAATTTAAAGCAAAAGATATAGTCAAATTGATTGCCAGGCAGTGGGTTTTTTGGTTGAATTTAACCGTTTTATAGGCCGAAGTATTTTTATCTACGGAAATGAAGAACTTTATTTAGGCCTACCTAATCTTCAATTTTCGTGTTTTTTCGGGAACAATACATCTACGACAAAAACGCAAGTTAAGAAGCAACTAAAGTAGTAGTAAATATAGGCCTAACCTAAGTGCTCAATTAGATTATTTTTTTGTACCTGACATTTTTCACCCAATTATTTACGTACAAAATGAAATTTATTTACCAACCGAGGCCCACATTTGCCAGAGAAAGTTGATTTATTTTTGACTTTTGCTTTTGCATTTTGTATCACTTTGTTGTCTTCCTAACTGCAGTTATGACACACATCCATAACAGAATGTTTCGTGATTTTACATCTATATTAATGTTTATAATACTTCTTTCCATAAACCGGGTTTCCTTTTAAAATTTATTTTTCTATTCCATAGTAATCTTTTTATAGTTATTTATTTGTTTTATTATTATTTTTTGTTTGTATTTAGGCCTAGACTTATTTTTATTATATTTGTAACAGTAATAGACAAACAAAATTGAAGAAACAGTTGAAAAGGATGAAATAGTTCGAAACGTCAAATTCAAAATGTGTTCTCTTTGTTTATTTGAGTTTACACCTTTTATTCAGTCTTTCTTTTATTTCAATTTATAAGGTGTTTTTGTTATGGATTGTCAGAATTAAAATTTAATTTTTCTTTTACAGCTTTTTCAGACATGCAGGGTGATAATGCAGGTACAGGTTAAATGTGATTGTATATTCAACGGTGTCGGGCGAGCCTTGTGATTGTGAACTGTTAACTGCATGGCCTGCAACAGAAACATACATAAATAAGCAATGTTTACGTTTTGTCAATTTGTCTTCTAACAAATGAATATGAATAAAGAACATTATAAATTAATGGTATTGCGTTTATTATGTTGATACACAAAGCTACCGACATAGGCCTAATGCGACATTATAACATAGGCCTATATTTATTTTTTGGCGATTACCAAAAATATGACCTTACCTGAATCGTGGGTTGCAAGTATGCCTACTTATTTACTTAGGCTTTTATTTACTTTAGGTTTACTTGTATCCCAGGAATTAGGTTCTCCTGGGTATAGATGCCACGTTGCTTAGAGGCCCCTGAAAACAACATTTAAACGTTTGGCGAATATTTAAGCGGGTGTTAAGATGTGAATATGACTTTGAGTGCATGCTATCTCTATTACTGATATGCATCAAAGTCTACGGCAACTAACGTTTGACGCGCAAACACAATTATTAAGCGTGGTTCTCACTAGAGACGCAACGTAACGCAATCTACGCAACGTAAGAAAATGGCCTTCCAATAATTGTGTTTGCCCCCGCCTGCGTGCAATCAAACCTGTGATGTTTGCAGCATTTTCGCGTCGTCGGTTCCCACTTGTGATTACGCAATACAGCACTTTGCGTCGATACGTCGCTGCGTTACTCTACGTTGCGTTCTAGTGGGAACCATTTTCTTACGTTGCGTAGAGGTTGCGTTGCTTTCTAGTGGGAATCACGTTTTTAAGTACCGTACGTCTTATCATATATACATAAATAAGTATGGGACATCGGAAAATCTCATGGGTTATGCTACGGTCTGGGCATGCCCAATGTGATTTTTCTCTAACCTTTCCTGTGAACGTTTTTAGAATTGTATTAGTTATATAATAATGGGATGTCGAGACAGTACGTAGGCCTTATATTGCGTTAAACATTACCAAATGGAGTCTGATAATTGTTTTAGAACCGGGTTCTAGAAGCTAAAATAAGTGAAGCATTTACGGATTTGCATATTTGATTACACCATGTGCGTAAGAAACAATTGACTTTGATCTACGGTATAGTATGTGTATTCGATCATTATCAAGTGGTCTGGTTAGCAGGGAAGGTGTGCAATGATGCCATTGCTTTCCAAAGTGTAAATGAAGAAAACAGAAGCTGTACGGTAGTCATTATGACGACGCTAGACCTTAGTAAGTTTAATTCTATCTATCTAGCGTCTTTTGACGGACTATTCCTTTCTAATCCTGTATACATCTAAAAGGGTTAAGCCTTATCTTGTTGCAGCAAATCCACACTTAGTTGGTATTCAGGTTAGTTAGCTGCTTAGTATGTTATTGTGTGTTCGTTAATTACTGCATGTAATGGCTACAGTAATCGCACTCACTTTTGAACGACAGTATTTCAATAAACAGATTTGACGAATAGTGGTTACTGCATGTATTATTATGTAGCACAGTAAATTGTAATTTTAACAAATAGGCCTAGATCAATTTATATAAAATCTTTTAATAAATGATTTAAAATGAATGTCCTAAAATGTCGGCGGTGAATTTGGGAAATGAAGCTAGCTGGTGCATGCCACTGTACTGAGTTATTTTCTCTGCCCCTTTTTTATGTAACAGAACTATGTGTTATTACAGATTGGTTTATTTAGTGCTAAAAATATTTTTATTTTGTAAATAGAGTAAGAGCAATTGAATATTGTTCTTCATGCTGCATTTACAACCAAAAACTAATTCTTTAAAAGAACAGGCACTATTGTCTCAAAAAAATTATCTCCAACCTTTTTACATAGTGAAACATTAGGCCTATGTTTACATTTGTAAACCATATGTTTTTCATCTTCTGGTATTTCACATCATTTGTTTGTATTTTTCATTTATTTATTTAATTGTATTTTGTTGGTATAATTCTAAGCAGTAATTTGTAATTAAGTTGTGCATATTTTTTGTTTTTCTTATTTCTAACTTTGCTTGATCAAATTGTTAAACCAATTGACATTTTCAATACTAATTTCATGTTCCCCTTTGGGAATGGTAATGGGGGAAACAGCAGTATTTACTAATCCAGTTTCTTCTGACTTCTAACATTGAATTTCACCTGGGTACATTAGTCTATTAATTTTGACTAAATCATTGATCTCATTAAAACCTTCATGACTTCACATTTTTAGCTTTGTTTTTACATACAATTTCCTTATTTCCCCAAGGTTTTTTGCATAACTTCATAGGCCTACTATGCTTAAAATTCGCATAGAATTCTGAACAACATTTTATTACATTTCAATAAAATAAAGGCATCTTATTTAAAAAATAACTGCACTCACTTATATTATTCAAATCTGACGTGTTCAATACCATAAACTCATTTCCAGTGCATGTTTTATGTAATACGAAGGAAGTATTTTCCATTTTACATGCTTTCTACAAAGAATTTTTTTACCCATAAGATGTTTATAGCTTTCACTTGAATAGAAAAATCATGCATATTAATGCCGCCATTAACTATTTTACCAATTAATGTTTTCCTTTTTATTTTTCCTTTTTTCCATTCCATAGTAATTCAAAAGCTGTGTTATCCTTTAACAACACTTTCTGGAACATCAATTAAAGATGCATTGTAAATTAATTGAGCTAAAGCTAAATTTTTTAAAACTGATTTTCTCAAATAGTTTAAGGTTCCTTGCTTTCCATGTATAACAACTTTTCAAAATTTAACTTTTTGTCCCAATTTAATTCTTTGCATAATTCTGTATCATATAAGTAGATTCCTAATATCTTTATTGGATCTGTGACCCAGTTTAATTTATATGGTTTATCATTTTTATATCTATTCTTACCAATCCACATGAGTTGTTTTTTTTTTATTTAAACAGATACTTCACAGAAATTACTAACAATGAATAGAGACTGTATCATATGCAAGTTGTGCTATAATGGCGTCATCTTTTATAGACTAGGCAAGATAATTCCTTGAAAGTTTAAATCGTTTTTTACATTATTGCAATTATTTCATTTCAACATTTTCGGATACAAAACCATAGTTAACAATGACACATTCTGTCTTGCTATAAATGTTTTAAAGAAGAATCCAGGGCTGTAGACGTAGTCCATATACGAGCCTAGATAGGGAAGATCTGTAGTGCCGTTAATTGCGAGAGGAGGTGGAAGTCCGGTACTGTGTAATGATAATGTTACAAGCCAGAAATGAAATAAAATCATGAATACATTTAACTCAAAGTACACTAACTAAACCTCTCTCTGTAGCGATATGTACGACTTGCCATGTATCTTTGCATATTAATTACGTTATACAGTACATTATAGAGTAAACATTAGTATGACACGCCATCACACATTTTGTATAATCAATTGCTCTAGATTATTCAACAATTGCAGGTTTCCGTGACAATCACATTCAAATGATCTAGGTATTTATTTACATTTTCTTTGGAAATCCTCTTATTAGCTTATAGTTGTTCAAAAAATCTTATTTCTTCACCCAATATTTCTTTTGGGTTTTACAATGTATATGTTTTTTTTGATCCGTTACTTTTCTCTAGTATTCTCAAGTATTTTGTACACCTTCTTCTATCCATTTAACTCTTGATCTTATATATAGATAGATATGATATGTTGTAATTAAATCTACGGAAAATTCTGGTGTAGAAATGTTGGATGGCAATTTGTTCCCGCTGGGTAATGATAACCCTGCCACCGGACTATGTTATCTTTTTTAAACACGTTCAGGCACATCAAAATAGATGGCTTGATTAATAGTTCAGTAAAAGTATGGTTGAATGTAGAACAAATTGTAACAGAATTTTGTTTTGTCTGTTTGACATGGTCCAAATAAATATCATTCAAAGTTTACCAAAAAAAATGTGATGTTAAACATTTCAATTAGCATAATTACCATGTGACATATAGCATCATATTGTAGTTATGACATCATAAAATGTCACAATACTGCTCAAATGGCATAGTGTATCATATAGGGAAAATGTAAAAAACTGCAGAAAAACTGCAAAAAATATTTCCTGTTGAAATTGATCATTAAGTGTCTTCATTTACAAAATCTCATGAAAATAGTAATTCTACAGAACTTAAGAAGGTTGTGATCAAGATCAAAAACTGATTTGTACTCAGCACATACAGTAGTAATAGCACATCTTGTTTTGTGTTTCCTACAACTACATCTTTTAGAACTTTATCTCATTTACATTGGTAAAGCATAATAAAACAAATATTGTATTGAGGCCATTGTCTGTGGTTCAGGCTGTTCAAACTTGTTATGGCACATAGACCTAATGTTTATCTTTAAAATACTGCTTCCAAGATTCAATGAGCATAACAAGGACATTCAATAATTTGCCAACAAGGATGAACAACAAGATGGTTTCAAACTTTTCAATACTAATTTTAGTATTTCAATTTTCGACAACAAGCAGTTCTTTAACTAACTTGAAAGAAAATGTTGAGAAAATGGAATGGAAACTTTGAACAGATAGAAATCTATTACTTTGCCATAATTGAAAAAGTGATGGCGTTTTAAGACAGAAGAAGCAAAACACTGGAATAATCGGTAGTTAAAGAAACATCTTGAGGAGCAAATTTGCAAATAACTGTTCAATCAACAGTTTATTTCAGAACTGTCAAAATCTTCGTAGTTATTTCGAATGAGAAAGGCGCTGCACTTCCAAAGAATCAAAAGGATGAATATTATTCGAAACAAGAACTGACATCTTTTGTTCCTTCCAAAACAAGACATCAGAAAAGTCGTTGAAGTATACAATTGCTGTCTATATGGTGGAACCTTTGGATATTTTGACGGCGCCAACTATAACATTTTCTATGTATATGTACTTTGGATGCATATGTACTTTGGTGATCCAACTCAAGATTATGGATAGAGTTTGAGTAATGATAGGATTAAACCACATTAACCTCATTACAAACTTAAGAATCTCTTTTTATAAAGTTATCAGATGCAAGAAACTTAATATAAATGGGATTATTACAGTTATGAAAAGATGCAGTTGCAATATAACTTCTGATACCCAGTTGATGATCTTTACCTGGATGTGTTCTACTATTTTCATGAGATTTAAAACATTTTTCCTGCCGTTTATATATTTTCCTTTAGAATAATGCCAATTGAGCATTATTTTGCCATAATTTTACATCATAACTATCTTATGACATCATATGTACGTTTATGGTAATTTAAATATGCTAATTGGAAACATCACATTTATATTTATTCATACAGTAATGCACTTAAGTAGTCTAAAACCAACAGTTAAGTAGATACAGAGCTTCAAAATGGTATAGTTTGAATTTATAATAATCAAATCACTTTTTGTCCAGTTTTGGTCATTTGGACCATATCAACCAGACAATTAACAAATTCTGTTGCAATTTGTGCTAGGTTCACCATGTTTTTACTAATTATCTTTACTGGATTATAATGAAGCTAAAGCTAAACTTGTTAACAAAACTGTGACTTTTCAAAAAGTCTAAGGTTCCTTGCTCTCCAATTGTTTAATGACAAGCATTCAGTTTCTCTTGTCTTCACTTCAGTTTGACTCATGTTGGCTTTCTTCGCATCTTTGCTGCTAGTAGTATGTGTATCACAGTCAACCCTGGGATGTGTCTTTGTTCCATTACACTTGATTTTTATCCTCTTTTCATAATGATATTGATCACCAGGTGACTTCCATGTGTACAGGTACAAGCAAGTACTCAGCAAGCCTGTCGCCTCTTTCAAATTAGTTTGCCTGAACTGGTTTTAAGAGCCATAAATGGTCCACCAAAAACATGCAAAACAAGTCCCCAGGACTGGTTTTGGTGTGACGGTAAAACCGAGTACAAATAAAGAGTAATGAGTTGATTAGGAGGTTGTTACTGTTTTTAATTTAATAACATTACTAATCCCATTTTGGTCTATCTTGGAAATAATGTTCCAAATAGTGTCCACAAACAAATTAGTCAATTAAATTTCGGTTGCCTAGTCTTCTAAAAATTTCTGGCTGGTACTAAAACGTAAGCTAAACCATTGATTTGTTTGTCATTCAGATGAATGCTCAACCATTTTTTTATAAACTTTTCGATTACTTGTACACAGACAATAAGACAACGATGCTTTTGGATCTTTGATTCCCAATCCATTAAACTTAAATGATGACAATAATTATAGGCCTACTTTATTTTAATTTGTTCTGTTGCTCAACAGCCTCCACACATATTTTCAAAATGGCTGGTTTGTTACAATAGCACGATGCATACCGGATTATAACCCGATTACACTTGGACTTCACTTTAATCTAAAGTTTTACATCTTTCAAAGAAAAGGAACAAAACGTTTGTTATGATACATATAAAAAAAAATATTACAGAAGTGAATAAAGTGAAATATCTAATAGAACTCCTCTTTTGGGAAACCAATATTCAGGGGGAATTCCTAATATGGGGACAATTTCCCTTGAAATTAACAAGGAGAATATTTTTAACAGTCAACCTCTATTCAGAGAACATCTCTATATTTAAATTTATTGTCTAATCTAATTATAAATCACATTTATCCCGTCATGCACTTAGCTCTCTTATTTCCTCCAGACAAAAATTATGATAAAAAATAACTAAATACCTTTTGTACTAACCCTAATCCTCTCAATAACTTTTACAAAAGATTATTGTGTCTGTGTAAGTAATTTAGTAATTAGAAACCAACCAACAAAAAACTAAAGCAACTTTACATACCTCTATGTAGCAATATGTTCTTTGCATGTTGCCCAAGGCAACAGGTAAACCTTTTTATTTTGTATGGTTTATCTGCTAACTCTCCACAAATTTCCAGTTTTAGATTTACCAGTCTCATTTATCGCTGATGTTAAACTTTTGGTTCCTTCTGCTGTTGTTTCAGAAAGTACTGTTTCATTAGCATAACAGAGGTTAGAAGTTAGTACAGGTATGCCTCGTGATATTTCACGGCGAACAAAATCTCTGTTGCGAGGGCCACCACTCAGCCCGTCCATACCTTCTTTCTTTAATAATGTTTTCATCCGGATCCTCAGTTCCTTTACACAGTGTGCCTCTATAGGCATATACTCTTGTAAGCACCATATACCCATGACAGTAGCCAAATTTCGATTATGTGTCTTACCCCTTTTCTATATGTGGTGTTCGAGTTTCGTTTAGAGTTTGATCCTCTCTAGCAACGTCCTCTTCGATCATTGCCTTATCACCACTGATACTTTTATCATCCTCAAGTTCACTAACGTCTGTAATCTTTGCACCTGACTGAAGTTGAATCATAGAAACATCCCAAATTGACGACAACATTAAATCCTAAAAGAAAAGAAAATTAAAAGGTTGATTTATCGTTGTCTAACTCTGCGGAAGGGCGTGGTCTCACTGTCTTCATCCATTTCCCTGATCGAGTTTCTTCATTAACAAAAGAAGTTTCCAAGTTTCCCTAAATAAATATAGATCAATGAAGAGTTTTTGTGGATTAAGTGTTGATAAAAAAGAACAATTTTTTAATGTTTCTTATTTAGTTTTAGTGTGGTTAGTGAATTAAGTCACTGGGCTCTACAAAAAAAATGCATTGTAACTGTTTAAATAAAACAATAATATAGCCTTACCCTGTTCAACAACTGTTTGTGTGCAACAGCTGACATTGCAACAGTTTAGCAAAAATTCTATAAAAAAACAATTATACCAGATATTAAAATTACTATCAATTATATATTATACAGCATATAAAAATACAATTGATTAAACTGTATAGGCCTGTAATACAATAACTACACAAACAAACATTGACAAGAGTTAGAACTTTTAGTCTAATCAGTGAAGAGTGAAATTACATTCAGTAATTTATTCTTCCCCGGTCCAGTAGAGTAGAGTAGAGTATAGGCCTAGCTGATCAAAGTGTTGAAAAATGATAGTACCAAACTAACAAATTGTAATTTACTACCATTTTCTTCTATCAATATTAATTGTTTTATCAATGTGTCACCTATTTCACTGTGGTATATCTAGAAAACAAAGAAAATAGCCCTTTAAAGACAACCAAAGTGTACTTACTGTGTATAGACAAATTTAAACGAAAGAATGTAGGCCTAACATTTTCTCCATATAAAAATGTTTACATTTTGTTAGCAAACGCGATTTCCTTAATTATTAATTAGATTAATTAATGATCATTATGACGTCACTTGTATCGAACACATACCAAATACATCAAACAAATAACATTCACTTGTTATCATGCACCGTACCAAGTTATACTCCTGGTTGGAGATACACACGTACTGTCGTGTTTTATGCAAACTTATCGGTTCTAAAAGATAAACATAAACAATATATTTAAATAAAAAAATCAGTATTGGTCCAAAACGTAGGACATACTTTCTAGCGTCAATAATACCGTACAATAAATAATTTCTCATTCGGTACTGTACTAAATACGTAAGCGCAACGCAAATGAGTTGACCAATCACGACACGATGGCTTATCCTAATTGTGTTCGCTTGTGATTGGTCAATTCATTTGCGAGAGAACTAAGCTTTAGCGCGCTAAATACGCAGGCGTATCCACGCTCTGACCCTTACGTCACGCAAAACCACGAATCCTAATTTGGTCCAAAAACATTCAACGCTACCCCCGGCCCTTTATTGTACGAATAATATATTGCACATCACTCACACAAGGTGAGGAACAAAGAAACAATTAAATTGGCGATGTTCCGTTAATTAAGTCATGAATGTGATATTGAATAATATTGAATGGTCGACTAGACAAGAAAATGAGCCTATAGAAATAACAGAATGCACTAAGTGTGCTTAATACTAAAAAGTCGATTATAAAGTACAAGGCCTCAGGTAACAGTGAACTGTACATTCAATCTTTTACATGTTAAAGAAACTCTTTTGCTATGCCTGTAGGATTAACATTGGATTATTACTCAGTCGGTACTATTCTGCAATATTGCTGTCTAAATTGGTTTGATTTGTGCTATTTAGGATTAAATATGTCTGGAGGTAACATCCGATGTTACGAGAGAATATAGTGTGCTGTTCATTTGGTCAGAATCAAACCCTGCTATTGCATGATATGTTTTTAGTACCTTTTTTTCTATACAAGCCGTTCTGTCCTTTATTTTACCGTGGTTTCGCTTTATTCCATGTTGCCATTCTATTTATTGTTTTCCTTCTTACGTCACCCGCCCCCCTCCCCTCACTTATCTATTTGTTCAAATACTATAATAATTCTGATTTGACCACAATGGAATGCAGTATTTATATATTCTCAACAAGTCCCATCATACGTTGTTTGCAACGAGTAAACAATAGTATCAAGTAAGCTACCTATTTTTAGCAATTTTAGCGTGTTTTTGCGTTTATTATACCGTTATATTTGTGTATTTAATTTGACTAAAATAAACATATCATCTGGAGAACTGTGTAAACAGTACATGTTGGAATGTCTACCTAAATCCGCAGTCTTGTACCACCATATCCTCGTACTGGCGAAGAACAACATTGTCATTTGTATCAAAATACAACATCGAAATCGGTGATAAGTTTGTCGGTGTACAACAGACGGGAGGTGCGGCCGATTTGTCTAATGACACGACCAGAGTCTGCATTATAGCGTGGTTTGTTGTGTTAAGTCTTTCGTTCATTGGGAAGGGGCATTCCCCAGCACAATAATACGCTTGATACGTCATCGGTGCGATAATCCAATCATCCCATCCTACGTCTTTGAAATTCACGAGTAGTCGATTTCTTTTACAGATGTTAGGATTGTTGTTGTGGACGTCTGCGGGTTCTGCGTCACGCCGGATCCGACTCTTGCACTGGCTATGGTCTATTGACACGACGATTAGCGACGTTTGACTAGAGAGCAGATCCCGTTCGCTTTCTAACGAATTACCGCTAAATTGAAAAGCAACGTATAGTTGAAGATTCTTCATCGATTGCGAGCGAAATTTCTCGACAAGGTCTAGAATATCAATGACTGCGTATTCGTCAAATTCGGATGTAAAGTTATGCAACGAATGAAACTCTAAAATTGGTTGATCGTCAAGAAGATTGTTTTCATTAAATTTATTTCGTTTAAGTAATTGGTAAAGAGAAACTTGAACTGCTTGTTTGCCTCATCTCGGTTCTCAAAAATTCCGAAATTGATTTCAGCTTTTGTTATACTTTCGGTCTCTGGGATTGTTGACAGGTTGAAGGAAAGTAACTGATGGTAACGGCCACTTCCGGTGCTTGATTTACGCATGCTCAGACCTGTCAATAAAATGATGATAATACACTATATTAATTAATAAAAATATAAGTTAATAATTAGTATTACTATGTCTACATACTTTATATCTTTATTCACTTTATTGCAAAGGTCTGAATTGATAGACCAACGCGTACGGTATGCGTATAGCGCGCAATAAATGACGGCCATCAGAAGCAAAAGGTACAAAATAATAAGGTGATTTTTTTGATTTATTTTCTTAAATGTCAAATATCAGTATCAGCAACGTATGCTTACTATAGATCTTTATAATTTATTACGGTATTACATTGGGTTTATAGGCAGTTACGCAGAAGCCGTGGTGGTCGAAAATTTTCTGTAAAATGGCTGGGCACTAAAGAATGATTGTTTTCAAGCCATTACAATGATATACAACCATCTCACTGCGAGATATTTACATACAAACACGTAGAAATTATATAAAAATTAGTTAAAATACTTTCGCTGGTATTTAGGTTGTATCACCCGTACTGCAACAAGTAGTCTGTCAACTACCATTATTCATTGCGATCCAAGTTATTTCACAAAAAAATATTAATATAAAGAAAAGGTATCCGCCTTTTAAAGTCTATGTTACTTTACATCGTCTAAAGCGAGTATAGATAGGTGAATAATTGTGTTATCCACTTGCTCCTATACCAAAACTAGTCGTTTTTCGTTCAACGAAATATACTGTAGGTAGAAACTATAGTCGTTTTTCGTTCAATCGTGACCTAGTAGTCTAGTACATCTATACAAGTACATTTGTCGTTCCTTACCATGGCAGACTATTTTGTGTGTACGTATCGGCTATGAGGTATCTTTTCTAATGTATAGTCGACATACCTGTATTTTGCAAACTTCTAACTGTGTTGCCCGGAATATCATTGTCATCGAATCCACATCTGCTACTAGTCGTGAAGATGTTGTGTTGGTGCTGTTCTTCTATTCTTCTGTACATATCAATCATATAGCGAGGAGCCGTAGCGTTTACCCCAATCTTTGGTTTCTGTGTCAAACCAAAGAAGCGAAGGATTCGACTTTCCATGCTATTGTCCCAATTCTTTGTCTCTCCATCAACAACTTCCAATAAAAAAACAATGAAGATTAACACTAACCATTGTACAGCAGGTAAACAAACCCTCATTTTGTCAGTTGTCAGTAAATCACCGTCAAGTGAGTGAGCTACACCACCCTCGGGGTAAAACTTGGCGCCACAAATTTACTTTTCTCCTCCACGCGGGACAACTTGCAAAGCTTTGCTTTAAAACTGCTTTTCAAAGTTTATGTGACGTTTTCGAATGAATAAACCACTTACATCTGCGCCCTGTATGTTGTCATGCGACTTAGCAATAGTTTGAACGCAAATAAATAGCTTACTTCGTGGTGGGTCAGTATGTTAATGTGTGTATCCTATAAAACAAAACGTTAATTCTGCACACGCTATATATTACATGGATTAGTATAGTATAACAGGGATTTTTTTATTATTTTTATTTTTTTACATAAATGGTTACTATACGTCTATAAGATACTTATAACGCAATATATGCACATATATAGCAATATTATTGCATAATAACAGTATTTTAAAAAGTGCGTATTTTGCCCATTTTTCGAAAAAATCCATGTAGGCCTATATAGTACAGGGATTTTTTTTTATAAAAATGACCAAAACATCGACTTTTCCAAATACGTTTGACTACATAGCGTGATTCTACTCATGGTCGAAATCCCTGTACTATAGTGCAGGGATTTTTTCGAAAAACTGGATTTAAGCAAAATAGTGAGGATCTACTTTGAAAAGAATATTTTTTTATAAAAAAATTGACAAAATATCGACTTCAATTATTATGCGGTAATATTGCCATGTGTATATAGTGTGTATCATCATAGTAATTTAACTAGTTATGTCAGGGTCAAAGTTTAACATTTCTCTGAACACATGATGTCATTCTGCGCATGTCACAGAAAAAATAATCAGTTATGTCAGAAATACAAATATATATAAATCTGATAATATTATCTTGCGTTATGTCAAAAAATAAAAAGGATCGAAATTTGACCATGTTTTTAAAAATAAAATCCCTTACTATAGGCAGGCCTACAGTTTTTTTAAATGATCACAATATCGATTTTTCAAACTGTATTGATCAGGAAATAACATGCACGGCATGTAAAAAAATAAATTGGTCGAACAACTATACTTTTTAGTACACTTCGAAATTAGTTACTATCTACTAATTGTAATAATAGAGGTACACAAGCAGCAGCTGTTAAAGGGACATAGTATACTTGTACAATTATTACGGAAGATGTATTACAAGTACATTGGTGCCTTCAATAAACCATAGATAAACTATCATTAGATTATATTGGTTAATACATTGATAAGGATAGCGCGTATGGCACCGGTGTACACACATCCTTGTCTAGCGCGTGGATCATTTGATAATCTGCAACTGAAAGATTTCCCATAGAGCACATTATTGACAATAATCTTATTGCACCAATGCCGATATTGTGTTAATCGTGTAAACATGGAGAATGCTCAATCTTTAGCTCTGTGTCTAAACCATGGCTGTTTTACTTTTGTCGTTTTGTTTTAGCTTTTTCTTTATTTTATTTTTACAATTACGATCCAGCTAAAGGCAAATTAATGAAAAATGACAATGCTAAAAGTTAATATAATAAGTTGTATATAATTTATTAAACTTTGTATAATGAGGGTGATTGAAAAGCTGATATGCATGAGGTCCTAAAAACGAGAACGATATAGATATATTGATACCAATAAAATTATTCGATATATTAATACCAATACAATTAATCGATATCTTAATACCAATACAATTAATCGATATATTAATACCAATACAATTAATCGATATATTAATACCAATACAATTAATCGATATCTTAATACCAATACAATTAATCGATATATTAATACCAATACAATTAATCGATATATTAATACCAATACAATTAATCGATATATTAAAACCAATACAATTAATCAATATATATATATATATATTTTTTTTCTTTTTATTCAGTACATTACACAGAGGCGCCTTAAAAGATGGAACCACCTTAGCTTCAAGGCGCCTCAGATTAACAAATATAACATTTTAAAACAACTAACAGAAACATCAATCAAATCTTCCAGAATTAACAAGAAATTGTTGTACATAATAAAATAATAAAGCATTTTCACAATTCGAAAGAAGATCGGAACCAAAAATAAAAATTTCACTTAAAAATTTAAAATTATATGTTAAAGAAAAATCCTTGGCTAAGATATATTATTAATATCAATATATCAGTATCACAAGTATTGATATCAGTTAATATCTTCTTCATAATTTTATATATTTTTGTATCAATACTGTTAATTAATACCAACACAAATGATTAGTTGATAAAAAAAAAAAGTGCGTATTTTGGCAATTTTTCGAAAAAATCCCTGTACTATAGTAAGGGATTTTTTCGAAAAATGGCCAAAATACGCACTTTTTTAAATACTGTTATTATGCAATAATATTGCTATATATGTGCATATATTGTGTTATAAGCATCTTATAGATGTATAGTAACCATTTATGTCAAAAAATAAAAAAGTCGAAATATGGCCATTTTTTGAAAAAAATCTCTGTAGGCCTACTATAGTAAGGGATTTTTTCGAAAAATGGCCAAAATACGCACTTTTTTAAATACTGTTATTATGCAATAATATTGCTATATATGAGCATATATTGTGTTATAAGCTTATTTATGATTTATTTATTATTATTTATTTATTATGATCTGCCTAACTCACTGCTTATATCATTATACTGTCTAAGTCATAATTTTGTTTTTGTTTTTCTGCCTAACTCTCTGCTTATATCAATATACTATATTTTTTGTGTTTCTGCCTAAGTCAGCTGAGTGACTTAGGCAATTAAGGAGAGATGACTTATGATCTGCCTAATTCTGCTTATATCAATATACTATATTTTATGTGTTTCTGCCTAAGTCAGCTATGTGACCTAGGCAATTAAGGAGAGCTGGCTTATGATCTGCCTAACTCACTGCTTATATCAATATACTATATTTTTTGTGTTTCTGCCTAAGTCAGCTATGTGACTTAGGCAATTAAGGAGAGCTGACTTATGATCTGCCTAACTCACTGCTTATATCAATATACTATATTTTTTGTGTTTCTGCCTAAGTCAGCTATGTGACTTAGGCAATTAAGGAGAGCTGACTTATGATCTGCCTAACTCACTGCTTATATCAAAAACACAAAACCGTTTAATGTCTTGTACCTCTTAACATCCAACCTTATATTGTAATATTTGTTGATGTTTTTTCTTAATCGTTGGAAATGGAACAGTACTTAATCTCACTTATTAAAGATAGATATATTGACACTAAATTGCAGGAGAAAACATCCGTTAAACGAAAGAATGTAGGCCTAACATTCATTTTAACTTCTTAATACTTTATTTCAAATATGTAAACTATTACATTAATATACACTTACCACCCCAATGTAGTTGGATGTTATACAAGGAAACTATCACTACCGGAATGTTATGCTTCGCAAATTTATTCACCTTTGAATTAAAAAAAAAAGTCAAAAGAATGTAATGGACTACATTCACCACTCTCTTCCATTTGTTAATTACTGTTTTCATCACGTAACATTAAAATTACTCTTTATATTCTATACTGTATATTCATATACTTACATCCTCTGTTTACTAGTTCCTGGAGCAGCTGAAACAAACATGAGTTTCAGTGAAACATCAAGAATATAGTATGTTTACAAAATATTATCAGTGAACCATGCTCAAAATTAAAATTTAAATTAACTTTACTTTTTTAATTATAATTTTCATACGCAACTTACTTTTTATACTCAAATATACCTGCTTTCCAATGCCTAAAAAATCCCCGGATTAAAGTCCTTGACATTTCTTCTTCAGATTCATCAATATCTAAAAAGAGAGTAACCAAACATAGTAAATAATAAAGCCTAAGATAATTTGCTACAATGACCTGTTATTTAACATCTGCTAATGACTTTTAAGGTACTGTACACCCACTGCTTCACATTTTACTTTCTTTTAACAGACCAATTATCCATTGGTCAAGTGTGGCTCACAATCAGGGAGACATGTGAACGAGACTACTGTTGTCTCTCATGTTGTTTATACTTTAAGAAAAGATGTTAAGAAAAGTGTTCGTTTTTTATTGAAATTTCTTACAATATATATTTTTTTATCACTGCATTGACAGTATAAATCTTCTTGAATGTGTACCAATTTAATACCAATAAATTTCTGGCGCCACGCATTCAGGATTGCTATACACTCGGCTATAAAAAAAATATATGCATTTTAATAAAATATAAATAAATTTGGTGGTTGTTGACAAGAACATATCACAGGCGATTTTAACGTGGCATCTCTGATTTTGGGTGCAAATATATACGTTTATCGCCTATAAATGATCCGGGGAAGAGTAAACTCTTCATTGATTAATTCCTAATTTAGTTTAGAGAACATAACCGTATCCAATAAAGAAAAATTAAAGAAACTAATGTATTAATAAATAATAATAAATCTGAAAGGTTAATGATTGTATGAACGCATACCAAAATGTTGACTTACCGGTCTGGAAGGTAGGCATAGTGTATGTTCTATATATTTTTACTTAATTTGTATATTCATCAGTTTATTTGAAAAAAAAAGAAAATTCTAATAAACATTTTCTTTCCTTTCCGTTTTGACCTCTGCCCATTAATTTTCACGATACGTCCATGAAAGCATTTAGTTAAAGATGTATTGTCCCTTGAAACACAAAAAATAAAATTTAAATTGGCCATATCAAACCATAGAGATATTCACTTTAAGTCAAAAATTTGAGCCAAAACCAACCAGTTTACGTAATTAAAAGGTAATTTAATTTGATTACATTTCATCTGGAAAATCGTCGCGAGCAAAAGTAAACAAAGATTTCAAACCACGAGTATGCATTATGAATGATGCTAATTAGGATTGTTTACAACTCCTTATGGTTGAGAAGGTGTTTTCACACAGATTTCGAGAAAGTTTTATGATTATGCATACAGAGTAGCCAAACAAGCGCGTTGAATGTCTGTATTTCAGTTATGATTTTTTTTCGACTAATTTTTGGTGAAAGTTAATAATTATTATGATACTTTTTTTCGAAATATTTATTTTTTTATTTTTTTTGGAATTAGTCAAAGGGACAATACATCTTTAACATAATTATTAAAATATAAAAAGGGCCTACCTTTTGTAAACGTTCGTGGCGAACAGAATCTTTGGTTTGCGGGCCACCATTCAGGCCTATTCTTTTCTTTGCCCCAAAATGGCTGGCACCTGCCGTAGCCTAGGTATAATAGAGCCATTGTAAACGTCAATAAGAAGAAAAAGAATATGAGTTTTATTAATTTCTTTAAACAAGCACGAATGTCCGATATTAGGGGTACAGCAAAATGAGCTGTAATGACGTCATAAGACAGGATGTAACGTCACATACACATCAATAACCTCGCTACCAAATACACCTATATTCCGAAAAGTTACGTCACATAACCGGAAATGGCATAATTACGGTAAATTATGAAATCTCAAAGTGATTTTTTTGCTATTTTCGGGAGCAGAAGTGACGTCACAATATCATAAATAGGTTTTACTGTACATATTCTTATTCTCCAAGTCAAGACCTTTGAAATGCCACCAAACACGGCTAGGCCTATATTACGACGAAAATCGTAAAAGGTACCATCTTCAAGATGTTATATGGCTGCATCTAGGTTGAAATTAAAATATTCGGTTCTATAGCTTTGAGGTCCCTGTAGTATACCCATGCCAAATCCCAGCTCAATACTACAACGAATAAGAGAGGAGTAGTACTTTATAAATCGCATTTTTGCGATTGGTACCATGTTTATGACGTTATAATTCTGCATCCGGTTGAAGTACGAACATTTTCTCTTTATAACTTTGTTCACATATTACCCTAGTGTATGCATGCCATGTTTCAGTAGGACTTGAAAGTTGGCTCAATAATGTCCAGATGGAAGAGAAGATGAGTGAGTCCTAGACTCGGTTACCCCGAGTAAAAATCGTTATATATATTATATATCACTTGAGCTGTCCTATCCATACAGTACATAATATGAATATAATTGGACATTATTATTCAAAATTATCAACATACCTTCTTTCTTTGCTAATTTTGTTATTCGGCTCCTCAGATCCTTAACACTGTGGGCCTCTATAGGCTTATTTGTTATATTTTCTAAAAATAGATACATATCTGTCAATATGTTTGTCCATTTGTCAAAATATTTTGTTTCCATGTTTATGTTTTTTTTTATAATAATAACTTTTATTCAACATCAACAGACAGTTTACATAGTTTATGGTCAAGACACACAGAAGCCAAAGTGGCTTGTCTTTGTAGTCCCTAAGCATAAAACATAAAAAAATAGACGGACGAATTACAATTACAAACAAATGATATTTTGAGACATTTTGAAAATGTGAGATCAAGCAAAATAGTTACAACTCCAGTAGCAGTAGCAATAGTAGCTAGCAATATGTTTCAAATATCATCTTTTTTATATTGTACTTTAGTATAGGGAGCGAGGTCATGTGATTTTGTTCTAGAGTAGACTGGAGTTTATTCCAGTAAGATGGTCCTTCAATGAAAATTGATCTTTTATTTATTTCTAACGTTTTAAAATGGCGTAAAATGGCAGCTAGACGGCATGGACCGGGGCAAGTGGTATATTTCTGAAATGAATGGACCCTACTCGACCCAATCCATGTATCGTCATCCCGGTCCATGCCGTTTATAACGTAATTATAGCCCTATAAATCATAGACCTAGTTAGTCCAAGCCGTAAGTATAAACAATTTAATTAAATTATTACACATTTTGCGCCCCATACATGTGAATGTCGAATAAGTACCAACTTCACACAAAAAATTGAATATCGAATAAGGAATAAGTAACCAACTTCACGCCGGTTCCTCGAATACCATAGTGATGCATCTTTTTAAGCAAAATATCATGATTCATTACATCGAATGCCTTTGATAGGTCCATGAATACGCTAATTAAGTATTTCTTGTTCTCGAATGTGATTATGTGTTTCAAGTATGGCGTGGGAGGTTGAGTGCTTAGCTCGAAATCCGTATTAGTGGGGGTTTAAGAGTGCATATTTCGTTGAGTAGGTGTATAGTCTATAATACATTGCTCTTTCAAGGATTTTGGATAGGACTGGAAGGATTGATATAGGACGATAATTTTTAATTTTGTTGATTTTACAAACGAAAGAACAGTTTTTTTATATGTGTAAGGGGAACAGTTATATAATCTGTAATGGCTTTAACAACGCGAGGGGATATGTCATCGTACCCTGGACTTTTATTGCCTTTTATTTATGTTTGTTTTATCATCATAAATTACATTAAAGATCACCAATCTTGCCACCACACCCCGTAAAAGATTAAACAAATACCTGTCACTCTTTTCTCCTCCTTCAAGGCATCTTCAATTATTGCTTGATTTTTTTTAAAGTTTTTTTACTGCAGATTCTGTTCCTATTTAAAAACACAAAACTGTTTAATATCTTGTACATCTTAACAACGAACCTTAAATTGTAATATTTGTTGATGTTTTTTCTTTATTTTTGGAAATGGAACAGTATGTAATCTCACTTATTAAAGATAGATATATTGACACTAAATAGCAGGAGAAAACATCCGATAAACGAAAGAATTGAACATCCACTTTAACTTTTTAATACTTTATTTCAAATATATAAACTATTATATTAATACACACTTACCATCCCAATGCAGTTTGTTGTTGCGCATCGAAACTACAACTATATTAATGTTATATTTCTTTGCAAATTTATTAACCTTTGAATTAAAAAAAAGTCAAAAGAATGTAATAGACTACATAATTATTCAAAGATAAGTACGCACACATAATATTAATAGAAGGACTATTATATGTACGAGTTACTATTTGTTGGCACGTATCACAAATGCACAAAAGTTCAAAACAAGACGATAAAAAAACATACCTTGCTGTGTGTATAAACCAAGATAAATAATATCTTCGATTTTAAATAATAATCTCGTATTAATCCTTGCGTTTGATAAATATTCCTTGTTGTTGTCAACAAAAAATCGCTTGTTTATTATTAATATGCGTAGTTCTCCATGGAGACTAAATGTGTACGTATTATCCAATATTTAGGAGCCACTGTGTCTAGCAACCGTACTCTGTCTATCGCGTGTGTTTCCCTGCTGCCCGTATACTCGATAACTGTAACATACATATAGTTTAGAAGCAATGGGATGTTCCAAAGCGTACCAATCATACAAGTCGGCCTTCGGTTGGCTTCAGGCGAAACACGTCAGTGCGACAGTCAGGGTGACTTTTGCGTACCTTTTGATCGTTTTCCGGGCACAAATGCTCAGTGTGTGTGCAATAAAATGACTTCATTCATTGGTCTGTGTATTTTCGGAGTAAAGTTTTGATTGCAAACTTTCGGAAGAAATTAATTCCGCGTGTTTAAGTTGAGAAACAATTAATACGCTGTTAATGCTGTATTCTCCATGGTACCGTATGATATCCACTTGAACGAGGCAAAACCAGGTTGCAGCCTTTATTTTTATTTTAAAAGACAAAACGTTTTGCGTCATTGGGTCCACCCACGGAAGAGATTGTTTTTAATTGGTAATTAATTTAGGCAGTTACATTAATATGTTCCATTACTTTTACAATCACAACAGTAAAATGTAATTATAAATTGAATTATATGGATTAAATTAAAACATTAAAATGCGTAACACTTTCCGAAAAAATTACAGAATCATTCGTCAGTAAAACCGAGTCTCATAATTTATAACTGCGTGTTCAAATGATAATAGGTTTGTACGCGCGTGTTTAAATGATAATAGGTTTGTACGCGCGTGTTCAAATGATAATAGGTTTGTACGCGCGTGTTCAAATTATGATACAATAAAGTGCGTGTTCAAGTTATGATGAAAACGGAACGCTGTTTCTACGCACTTGATCAAATTATGACATTGTAGCGCGTGTTCAAATGAAAACAGAACGTTGTTTATACGCTCGTCTTGAAATCATGATGAAAACGGAACGCTGTTTGTACGCCCGTGTTCCAAGAGGATGTACGTACGTACTTATGTTTTAACTCTTCATTCTAATTTCAGAAACTGTCTTGTTAATTCATAACAATTCAAAACAACATTAGGCCTATATGACAATTTTAAATACCGGTAGTCGCTAGTTCGATCGATTTTGATACATCTTCTAATGATGGACTTGCCTGCTAAACCACATTTTGTAGGCCTACAGGTATTGTGAATTACCATGAGTTATGGGTTATATCAAGTGAGGCATCGGCTTGGCCAATAATCCTCAAGACGTTATCGTATTATGGACTGGAATGTATCCGATGCATTGGTAATTAGTGAGACATACATCAGGTGTGTTACAGGTTGTCTATTTTAACTCTAAATGCTGCCCATATGTTTTTTGTTGTAGGAATAATTGTTGTATCTGTTTAATTTTTGTAAATTTATTCTGGGCGTTTGATAATAATGATTTTACTACGCGCGCTTAATCTTCTTCATAATGCATTAACGACGATTTTCATTATATTAATATCTATATATGTATGTATAATATACTTTATATATTGAAAGTATATACAATGGCATGAAGTAATTGCAGTGGTATCATATTTTTGGGTCGCGCGTGATTCCTCAAACCTGATTCCATCATTTTATAAAAATGCGCGTACATTAGTTGATCGTATTCTTGAATCAAAATGGCCCATATTATAAATAAAAGTAATACTGTATGTGTATAAGCTTACTGTATCAGTCAGTTCACATACGCATTATCCTTGTATTTCTAATCACTATCTCTCATTTAAATAGTTGCAACATTCCAACATTTGCAAATTTTAAATACAAGTCAATTACTTACATACACCTCCAAAGTTTTGTAAAACTTTTTTAATGAGGGCGCTGTAAGTATTTTGAACCATATCACAACTGCACTTTAGATTAAAAATAACATCAGTACAGTATATTATATTACTTCCGGCCGTACATGCTGCGCGGACACTGAGCAGCCAAAATAATGCATATTGATTGCAAAATTGAGAGTCAAATTTATAAATAGAGTTATATAATTAAAACGTGGGCTCATGAATTATCCCAGTTTGTGGGGTCGACGAATGAGCAATACAACATGTTTTTCTGATAATTTATGTGTGGGTTTTTGATGATTTTGTTGTTTGTATATCCGGCTATTAGAACAACACATTTATTTAAACGACCTGTTAAGTTGACATAACTCTTTGGCGTTACGGCAGGCACCTACAAGGAAACTCGTTACCTACTTGTACACCCCATGGCGCAATTACTGGTACAATTAATCAAAACATGTCACGGGTGTATTATGTGTTTGTTTAAGCATGGATTAAAGAATAGAAGGATATGCATCGACGGTGACATCAAACGATTTTACAACGCGCTTGCCTATACTAAAGCACTGCTGCCAATCAAACAAACATGCTCATTGAACTCCGTGTCTCTAACCGCGGCCCTCTGTAAAACGCTGCGAATCAACTGTTACATTTTTTGAGACCAAAACGTAACCATGTAGAAATCGTATGCGCAGTCTGAATGTTCTATTGACATGTCTGCGTCGATGATTAATTGACAACAAAAATATATTGCTGAATAATTCTGTTTTAGTTTCATCACAATCGGACTACGAAAAGTTCACTTTCTTACGACTGGTAATTTTAAGTAGTTGGTAATATTAATAAAATATGCAATTTTTATATTTGAATTATCATTATTTGCCTGCCATCTTCTGTCATTAAAAATTGTCATCCACATCACATCCAATCACCGGGTCTAATTGAATGAAAACAGCGATCCCTGATCCGGGATTGGCTGGCTATGTATAGTTGCGATTCGTTACCTAGCGGTCGTTTTGAAAAGTACACGCAGGGCAAACTTAATCACGAACAAACAAAGTACCTATTATTATTCACACAAGAAGTAAGACAACGGTGAGTATATAGATCATGATTACACGTTGTATCTACTACACTTAAGATTAGCCTAGGCCTACCTAGGCAGTATCAATGTCGGCAAATCATATGGTTTACTATAGTAAGCCTAGAAGAAAAGGCCTAGGCCTAGTATCCTTGCTGATTTTGTAATTTTACATGTAGGGCTAGGCTGAGACAACAAATAGTTATTGTCTCAGATGTAGGGCTACTACAGGTCACAAAATGCTACTTTAATGTCATAAAAACATTAGCGTAGATCAATCGCGGCAGAAACCTATACTAATTATAATTATAGCATTTACAATTCCTCATCAGAAAGGTTATAACTAAATTCGTCGTCGTATAAATTGTTCGTCGCCGTTGTTGCTAGCGCTAAAACATCATGCCACCAAAGAACGCGCGAAAGAAGCGTAGCCAACAAGGTTAAATGTCGTTGCACATGTGCAGTAAACAATATATTAGGCACGCGACCGTTTCGTTGTTACCATGCGGTTAATTAAACTGATAACATTGTGGGCGGTCCGCGGTCTGTCGGCGAGAGTCAAGGAACCCTTGATCTCACGTCGATGCATATCCTTCTATTCTTTAATCCATGGTTTAAGTCAGCAAGCCACACGTTTAATAGTCATACCACAATTCAACATTTGAGCATTAATGAGGATATTTTCAATTAATATATAGCGAAAGTAGACTTGAACTCGGACGTACTGTTAACATCTCGAAAACCACTGTTAACATGGAGAGGACGCAGCAGTGATTCATTAAGAGAATTGATAGCTCGCTAGGTTGCTACCGGTTCATGCCCGTTTTTAACTTTAAAGTTTGATGTATGAGTTGATGACGTCAGTAGTCTGGTTCACTGCAGTATGTAAAAAAATGAAATGAGAGGTCAGTGTGACCAATTGTGTCGGAGGTTCGTTGATGTTGTAGATAACGATGATGATAATGATTATGATGCTGATGAAAATAGTGGTAACGATGATTGATGACGATTGTCACGTGGGTGCTGATGACGAGCAGGATGAAGGAAGTTAAATGAGGAAGATGACGAAAATAGATGAAAATGCTGATAGAGAACGATTGTGTTGACGATGATAAAACGTAGTTCCCACTATAGGATACACCGTTACCCTCAAAGCTTGGTTGCCGCAATGACGTAATGCCGTACACACAATAATGCAGGCAATTTGACCAATCCGAAGCGAATGACTATCCGAAATGCTGCTGATTGGTTAAATTGCCTGCATTGCGTGTACGTACACCTTTGCATCCTTTGAGTGTAACCAAGAGTAACTGCGACGACGATTGATCTGTTGATTCAAATCCTATTTGAGCCCTTAAAGCTACACTATCAAATTGGTTTGACCCTTTTAGACTAAAACAAAGAAATTGTGCTGTGATTCCTGAACACAGGGTTGTTATTATGAAATAAAATAATTGTTTACAAAATTGGCGGGAAAAAAACCAAAGAAATTGTATACGAAAGTTCACTCAAGCATTTTATTTAAATAATTATTTTCTCCATATAAAAATGTTTACATTTTGTTAGCAAACGCGATTTCCTTAATTATTAATTAGATTAATTAATGATCATTATGACGTCACTTGTATCGAACACATACCAAATACATCAAACAAATAACATTCACTTGTTATCATGCACCGTACCAAGTTATACTTCTGGTTGGAGATACACACGTACTGTCGTGTTTTATGCAAACTTATCGGTTCTAAAAGATAAACATAAACAATATATTTAAATAAAAAAATCAGTATTGGTCCAAAACGTAGGACATACTTTCTAGCGTCAATAATACCGTACAATAAATAATTTCTCATTCGGTACTGTACTAAATACGTAAGCGCAACGCAAATGAGTTGACCAATCACGACACGATGGCTTATCCTAATTGTGTTCGCTTGTGATTGGTCAATTCATTTGCGAGAGAACTAAGCTTTAGCGCGCTAAATACGCAGGCGTATCCACGCTCTGACCCTTACGTCACGCAAAACCACGAATCCTAATTTGGTCCAAAAACATTCAACGCTACCCCCGGCCCTTTATTGTACGAATAATATATTGCACATCACTCACACAAGGTGAGGAACAAAGAAACAATTAAATTGGCGATGTTCCGTTAATTAAGTCATGAATGTGATATTGAATAATATTGAATGGTCGACTAGACAAGAAAATGAGCCTATAGAAATAACAGAATGCACTAAGTGTGCTTAATACTAAAAAGTCGATTATAAAGTACAAGGCCTCAGGTAACAGTGAACTGTACATTCAATCTTTTACATGTTAAAGAAACTCTTTTGCTATGCCTGTAGGATTAACATTGGATTATTACTCAGTCGGTACTATTCTGCAATATTGCTGTCTAAATTGGTTTGATTTGTGCTATTTAGGATTAAATATGTCTGGAGGTAACATCCGATGTTACGAGAGAATATAGTGTGCTGTTCATTTGGTCAGAATCAAACCCTGCTATTGCATGATATGTTTTTAGTACCTTTTTTTCTATACAAGCCGTTCTGTCCTTTATTTTACCGTGGTTTCGCTTTATTCCATGTTGCCATTCTATTTATTGTTTTCCTTCTTACGTCACCCGCCCCCCTCCCCTCACTTATCTATTTGTTCAAATACTATAATAATTCTGATTTGACCACAATGGAATGCAGTATTTATATATTCTCAACAAGTCCCATCATACGTTGTTTGCAACGAGTAAACAATAGTATCAAGTAAGCTACCTATTTTTAGCAATTTTAGCGTGTTTTTGCGTTTATTATACCGTTATATTTGTGTATTTAATTTGACTAAAATAAACATATCATCTGGAGAACTGTGTAAACAGTACATGTTGGAATGTCTACCTAAATCCGCAGTCTTGTACCACCATATCCTCGTACTGGCGAAGAACAACATTGTCATTTGTATCAAAATACAACATCGAAATCGGTGATAAGTTTGTCGGTGTACAACAGACGGGAGGTGCGGCCGATTTGTCTAATGACACGACCAGAGTCTGCATTATAGCGTGGTTTGTTGTGTTAAGTCTTTCGTTCATTGGGAAGGGGCATTCCCCAGCACAATAATACGCTTGATACGTCATCGGTGCGATAATCCAATCATCCCATCCTACGTCTTTGAAATTCACGAGTAGTCGATTTCTTTTACAGATGTTAGGATTGTTGTTGTGGACGTCTGCGGGTTCTGCGTCACGCCGGATCCGACTCTTGCACTGGCTATGGTCTATTGACACGACGATTAGCGACGTTTGACTAGAGAGCAGATCCCGTTCGCTTTCTAACGAATTACCGCTAAATTGAAAAGCAACGTATAGTTGAAGATTCTTCATCGATTGCGAGCGAAATTTCTCGACAAGGTCTAGAATATCAATGACTGCGTATTCGTCAAATTCGGATGTAAAGTTATGCAACGAATGAAACTCTAAAATTGGTTGATCGTCAAGAAGATTGTTTTCATTAAATTTATTTCGTTTAAGTAATTGGTAAAGAGAAACTTGAACTGCCGTGTGTCTATTGTTTGCCTCATCTCGGTTCTCAAAAATTCCGAAATTGATTTCAGCTTTTGTTATACTTTCGGTCTCTGGGATTGTTGACAGGTTGAAGGAAAGTAACTGATGGTAACGGCCACTTCCGGTGCTTGATTTACGCATGCTCAGACCTGTCAATAAAATGATGATAATACACTATATTAATTAATAAAAATATAAGTTAATAATTAGTATTACTATGTCTACATACTTTATATCTTTATTCACTTTATTGCAAAGGTCTGAATTGATAGACCAACGCGTACGGTATGCGTATAGCGCGCAATAAATGACGGCCATCAGAAGCAAAAGGTACAAAATAATAAGGTGATTTTTTTGATTTATTTTCTTAAATGTCAAATATCAGTATCAGCAACGTATGCTTACTATAGATCTTTATAATTTATTACGGTATTACATTGGGTTTATAGGCAGTTACGCAGAAGCCGTGGTGGTCGAAAATTTTCTGTAAAATGGCTGGGCACTAAAGAATGATTGTTTTCAAGCCATTACAATGATATACAACCATCTCACTGCGAGATATTTACATACAAACACGTAGAAATTATATAAAAATTAGTTAAAATACTTTCGCTGGTATTTAGGTTTTATCACCCGTACTGCAACAAGTAGTCTGTCAACTACCATTATTCATTGCGATCCAAGTTATTTCACAAAAAAATATTAATATAAAGAAAAGGTATCCGCCTTTTAAAGTCTATGTTACTTTACATCGTCTAAAGCGAGTATAGATAGGTGAATAATTGTGTTATCCACTTGCTCCTATACCAAAACTAGTCGTTTTTCGTTCAACGAAATATACTGTAGGTAGAAACTATAGTCGTTTTTCGTTCAATCGTGACCTAGTAGTCTAGTACATCTATACAAGTACATTTGTCGTTCCTTACCATGGAAGACTATTTTGTGTGTACGTATCGGCTATGAGGTATCTTTTCTAATGTATAGTCGACATACCTGTATTTTGCAAACTTCTAACTGTGTTGCCCGGAATATCATTGTCATCGAATCCACATCTGCTACTAGTCGTGAAGATGTTGTGTTGGTGCTGTTCTTCTATTCTTCTGTACATATCAATCATATAGCGAGGAGCCGTAGCGTTTACCCCAATCTTTGGTTTCTGTGTCAAACCAAAGAAGCGAAGGATTCGACTTTCCATGCTATTGTCCCAATTATTTGTCTCTCCATCAACAACTTCCAATAAAAAAACAATGAAGATTAACACCAACCATTGTACAGCAGGTAAACAAACCCTCATTTTGTCAGTTGTCAGTAAATCACCGTCAAGTGAGTGAGCTACACCACCCTCGGGGTAAAACTTGGCGCCACAAATTTACTTTTCTCCTCCACGCGGGACAACTTGCAAAGCTTTGCTTTAAAACTGCTTTTCAAAGTTTATGTGACGTTTTCGAATGAATAAACCACTTACATCTGCGCCCTGTATGTTGTCATGCGACTTAGCAATAGTTTGAACGCAAATAAATAGCTTACTTCGTGGTGGGTCAGTATGTTAATGCCAGATGAACTTTCAGTCGGAAATGCTTTTTTTACTCCTGTCTGAAAGATGTTGAGATCGTCTGTCTAGTCGCAATAATTGGACCCCCTGATTGGCTGACTCATCATGCTACTCATCTGTATCGGCCAATTACAGAACGATTATTACAGTATTGTCTGATATGTTCATCCCCTTTGTAAAAATTTGTAAAAAATGTGTGTATCCTATAAAACAAAACGTTAATTCTGCACACGCTATATATTACATGGATTAGTATAGTATAACAGGGATTTTTTTATTTTTTTTATTTTTTTACATAAATGGTTACTATACGTCTATAAGATACTTATAACGCAATATATGCACATATATAGCAATATTATTGCATAATAACAGTATTTTAAAAAGTGCGTATTTTGCCCATTTTTCGAAAAAATCCATGTAGGCCTATATAGTACAGGGATTTTTTTTTATAAAAATGACCAAAACATCGACTTTTCCAAATACGTTTGACTACATAGCGTGATTCTACTCATGGTCGAAATCCCTGTACTATAGTGCAGGGATTTTTTCGAAAAACTGGATTTAAGCAAAATAGTGAGGATCTACTTTGAAAAGAATATTTTTTTATAAAAAAATTGACAAAATATCGACTTCAATTATTATGCGGTAATATTGCCATGTGTATATAGTGTGTATCATCATAGTAATTTAACTAGTTATGTCAGGGTCAAAGTTTAACATTTCTCTGAACACATGATGTCATTCTGCGCATGTCACAGAAAAAATAATCAGTTATGTCAGAAATACAAATATATATAAATCTGATAATATTATCTTGCGTTATGTCAAAAAATAAAAAGGGTCGAAATTTGACCATGTTTTTAAAAATAAAATCCCTTACTATAGGCAGGCCTACAGTTTTTTTAAATGATCACAATATCGATTTTTCAAACTGTATTGATCAGGAAATAACATGCACGGCATGTAAAAAAATAAATTGGTCGAACAACTATACTTTTTAGTACACTTCGAAATTAGTTACTATCTACTAATTGTAATAATAGAGGTACACAAGCAGCAGCTGTTAAAGGGACATAGTATACTTGTACAATTATTACGGAAGATGTATTACAAGTACATTGGTGCCTTCAATAAACCATAGATAAACTATCATTAGATTATATTGGTTAATACATTGATAAGGATAGCGCGTATGGCACCGGTGTACACACATCCTTGTCTAGCGCGTGGATCATTTGATAATCTGCAACTGAAAGATTTCCCATAGAGCACATTATTGACAATAATCTTATTGCACCAATGCCGATATTGTGTTAATCGTGTAAACATGGAGAATGCTCAATCTTTAGCTCTGTGTCTAAACCATGGCTGTTTTACTTTTGTCGTTTTGTTTTAGCTTTTTCTTTATTTTATTTTTACAATTACGATGTAAAGGCATTATGTTACCATGTAATATAGATAATGTAAATGAAAGTACTGTTAAAATTTGTCAATTAGCAGATGACACCGTCTTATTTACACAAGACGAGACTAGTTTAAAACACTTTTTGAAAGAAATAGAGGTTTTTTGTAATATATCTGGATTAAAATTAAATAAAGAAAAAACTAAAGGAATGTGGATTGGTTCCAGCAAAAATAATGAAACAGCACCTTTTAATCTAACATGGACGAAGAATCCAGTTAAATTTTTAGGGATATATGTCGGCTACAATAAAAGAGTGTGCGAAGAAAAGAACTGGAATGAAAAAATCACTAAACTTGATCAGATATTGCAATTATGGCAAAAAAGAAACCTCTCTTTTTTTGGAAAAATAATTATTATAAAAACATTTGCAATTTCCAAACTTGTATATAATGCTAGTGTCATAAATGTGCCTAAATATGTATTCCCAAAAGTAGAAAAGGTATTATATAGATTTTTGTGGGGTAAAAAAAGAGAAAAAATAAAAAGAAAAACCCTTATAAATTCAATACTAGAAGGTGGTCTAAATATGGTACATCTTAGCACAATGGTTAGTTCGTTAAAACTTAGTTGGGTTAAGAGATTGTTAAGCCCTGACCCAGGTAAATGGAAATATTTACCAAAACATTATATGTATCCATTTAATTATACTGTCAATATTAGTGAGCCCAATTTTGAAAGTCATGTAGAACTGAAATGTATGCCTGAATTTTATAAAGAAATGTTAAAAGTGTTAGTGTATTTTAACAATATAAGTAGTACATACCCGCAAAATGTAAACGAAGTTGAAAAACAACATTTGTGGGAAAACACTTTTATAAAATGCAGTGGAAAAACATTATATTTTAAAAATTGGATACAGGCAGGCTATAAAACAATAAAAGATATAATAGTTAATCACAGATTAATGACTCCGACAGAATTGATACCTACCCTTTCAGAGCAACAAAATGGAATAATTGAATATTTTACGATTGTAAATGCAATTCCCTCAAATTGGAAGAAAATATTTATAAACAATGAAAAAGAGAGAGACAAACAAGAAATACAAACAATATATTGTAAACAGTATAAAAATTCTTTTTATTATAAACACATTATAAACAATATATCTATTACTCCATTTTGTCAATCGAAATGGGAAACAGAATTTAGAAATGTGAACTTTAAGTGGAATTAAACTGCTACATCGGATTCTGGCATGTAAACAACGAATGAAGATATGGAAAATATCTCCTGAAGAAATGTGCGAACACTGCCAAAACGAAATTGAGACAGACAAGCACATGCTTCTGAAATGTAAAAGTATCCAAAAAGTATGGACAAAATTTAACAACATGATTATAAAATGCTATACACTTGAAGAAACCGTACATGATTGGCTAGACATTGTTATTGGAACAAAAAGTGAAAATGTCAATGAATTATTATCATTGTTTACTTTTTGTATTTATAAAACAAATTTTATTAAATCATTAGAAAAGCATTCAAAAATGAGATCAAAAGTCGTCTGGAACTTGTTCCGATTTGAGCTAAAAAATCTTATACAGAATCAATATGCTTGTAACATAAACAAGGCAAAAAAGAAATGGGGTAACGTAAAAAGAAAATTATTAACTTGTATTTCTTAAAATTACATGTATTAATTTTTAATTGTTTCATTATTATTTTAATTTTTATTTATATATATATATATTTAAAACTTTATTTTAATGACATTTTATACAACTTCTATATATAACTACAATGTGTAATATGAAGAATGAAATAAAAGTGGGTTGCCCCCACGAAAGAGAAAAAAAAACAATTACGATCCAGCTAAAGGCAAATTAATGAAAAATGACAATGCTAAAAGTTAATATAATAAGTTGTATATAATTTATTAAACTTTGTATAATGAGGGTGATTGAAAAGCTGATATGCATGAGGTCCTAAAAACGAGAACGATATAGATATATTGATACCAATAAAATTATTCGATATATTAATACCAATACAATTAATCGATATCTTAATACCAATACAATTAATCGATATATTAATACCAATACAATTAATCGATATATTAATACCAATACAATTAATCGATATCTTAATATATCTTATATACATTCACAAAATAATAAGAAGAAGCGTAGTGGTAATGGTAGCGTTCTACTATAACTGTTTTTTGATCACAACAAAATGGTTTATGTTACTGATCTTAGATAGATTTTCTAGCTTTGATGTCATCTATGTTCATTTTTGAAGTAATTGGATGCTATTTTGGTCTTATTTGGTGAAATTTGCTGCTATTTATAATACCAATAGAGTTGGTGAATTGCTAGCCCACAGTAGTCTATCTCTGTGTTGTTTGATTGATTGATTGACAGCTGTCAGTACCGGTCACCAAGGCCCGCGGCGATATCAACAATGGCTAGCCGTAAGGCTATGCCACCTGTGGCTGCGCCTGTATCATCGAATACTGACACGAATACCACTAAAAAGGATGTAAATGATGTAACCAACGATGTGATCTTGTATAATGGTCCTGTTTGTGTAATTAATGAGTTATTATGTTATATACTGAATAACATGAATTCCATGACCTTTGACCAACTTTTAGATATTTGCCTCAATCATTTCTCCGAGCTGGACATAAGGGAAGCGAAAGAAACACTATGTCTATATGTTAAGGATTGCAATAGCATTGTACATAGACCAAGAAGGCAACCTAAAATAATGATTAATGATATTTTGACATATTTAGTCAATGCTGATGTAACGTGCCTACCTACGTTTGCAGCAGCTAATTTGTCAAAAATACCATTTGTGCCGATTGAAAAGATTGATGCAACTTTGTTGTTTCGTGAGATCCAAAAGCTCAAAACTGACTTACAAGTAGTCCGATCTGACATTGCCTATGCTGCTAGTCAAAGAAATGATATTTCTAAGCAAGTACATCAGGTAATACAATTAAATAATTCCAAACCGGAATCAACTAATGTGAGTGATTGTCCCAAATCGTTTGCCCAAGCAGTTGCCAAGCAACAGATTGGTAGTAAGGCGGTCATGAGCAGGCGAATGGGGAATCCCCATTCGACCATAGAATTTAATAGCCTCCTCTCGGCGGATGACATTACACGGAAGAGTGATGATAATGCTTCTATACTGCCAGACAGGAACCGGGACCGGGACCATGTATCGACTGATGACAGTAATGGAAATCGTGCTGTTTTTGAGGACGAAGATGGATTTCGATTTCAACGTCACTCCCAGCGCCGACGTAAAAATAAAAATAAACGTGGAACTAGTGTAAATATTGCACTCAAGGGTAGACCGCCTCCTCCATGCAAGTTTTACCTGGGTAACATGTCTCCCGATAATACCACTGATGATATTAAATTGCATTTAAAAACCACTAAGGACATTGATGCCGATGTTTCTTCGTTGCCCTGTAAAGTTAATGACTGTGCTTCTTTTCTGATTAAATGTGATGCAGTGCATATAAGTGATGTCTATGATACAGAACTATGGCCATTGAATGCAATAATAAGACGGTATTATGATACAAGAAACACTAAACGTGATGATGGAGGATGGTCCTAACCTAACATTATCCAAGCTGAGGTGTGTTTCCTATAACTGTAAGTCATTTAAATCACGCAAAAAAGAAGTTTACGATTTATGCAATGACAATGATATTGTAGCCATACAAGAACATTGGCTTACTGATGATGAATTGTTCATACTTAAGTCTTTTCATGTTGATTTTGATTGTGTTAGTGTTTCACAGGTCTGCAGTTCTGATGGTGTACTATTGGGTCGCCCTTATGGTGGGGTAGCAATTTTTTACAGAAAGAAGTTATCTAATTTTATCTCTTGCATTGATTTTAATGACAAAAGATTGATTGGGATCACAATAGGAAAAGGTTCTAATGTATCCCTTCTTATTAATGTTTATCTTCCCTATGACGATAATGCTGATAATTTCATTGAGTTTGTTCATTATCTAGGTAAAATTCAAACGATTATTAATGAATTTCACAGCAACAAAGTTGTAGTTTGCGGTGACTTTAATGCTGACATAAATAGGAAATTTGGCAAAGAGCTTGAAAACTTTGTCTCTGAAAACGATTTGATACTGTCAGATTTATCTTACTTAGGTTTTGATTCAGATAACTTTACATTTTTAAGTGAATCCCATGGAACCACTAGTTGGTTGGATCATATTGTGTGCACACATGGAGCCAATGCTTGTGTAACTAAAGTAGATATTTTGTATGATATTTTGGGATCTGATCATTTCCCTTTGTTATTTGAATATTCAATCTCTCTAGGCATACAACAATGTAAAGGTGCTAAGAATGAAAGTGAATCTAAACATGACTATGTTAACTGGGCTAAAGTTAAGGCCGCTGATATTGAGCACTATGCTACATGTACTGAATATTTACTTAGTAATGTTGAAATTTGTACTGATGCACTAACATGTAATAATATTAATTGTAACAATGAGTGTCACCGTCTTGCTATTGATGACCTGTATAACAATATTGTTGCTTGCCTAAAACGTGCATCTAGTGAATGTTTGAAGCCCACTAGGTCTAAGTCATATAATATTGTGCCGGGCTGGAATGATTATGTTTCTGATCTGCATTCTGTTGCTCGTGAAGCCTTCTTATTATGGAGAACTAACGGCAAACCCAGGAATGGGCCCTTGTTTCATTCTATGAAAATATCTCGTTCTCGTTTTAAGTTGGCATTACGCACGTGTAAACAGAATGATCAACAACTGAGAGCTGATAAATTAGCTCAGTCTTACAGTAATAGGGACTACCAAGGTTTTTGGGAAGGTGTTAAGCATATGAATGATACTAGAGCTAATACCTCTGAAGTTATTGATAATGTTAGTGGTGAATACAACATATGTAATCATTGGGCCAAACATTATGAGATTTTGTTTAACTGTGTGGATAACACGACTCATAAAGCATTTGTAGAGGAGACTCTAGAATACTGTCCGCCTGAGATTGGTATTAATGTCACTCCTGATCTTGTATCTAATTGCATTGATAAACTTTCTGTAGGAAAATCACCCGGACTTGATGGTTTGGGTGGTGAACATCTTAAATATGGTAGTAAACGACTTAATATCCTATTGAGTCTATGCTTTAATGCTATGCTGTGTCATGGTCATGTAACTAAAGATCTTGTTAAAGTTATTCTAGTGCCGATTGTTAAGAGTAAATCAGGTGATATTACTAATAAGAATAATTATAGACCTATTGCTTTAGCGTCTGTATTATCTAAGGTGTTTGAATCTATTTTGATCAGTCATTGTGGTAACTCATTGGAATTCAATGACTACCAATTTGCATTTAAAGCGAAACACTCGACTGATACGTGTATCTTTGTTTTAAAACATGTAATTGACTACTACAATAGAAATGGTAGTCCAGTTTTTGCCTGCTTTCTGGATGCCAGTAAGGCTTTTGATCGAGTCAATCACTGGACCCTTTATAATAAGCTCATTAACAATGGTATTAATCTTTGTATTGTTAAATTGCTCAAATGTTGGTATGAGAAACAGAGTTTTGTGATACGTTGGGGAAACTCTGTTTCAAATCCATTTACAGTATCCAATGGAGTTAGACAGGGTGGGGTTATGTCCCCTCTCCTTTATAACATATATATTAGTACTCTAAATTGTAGACTACTAAGTGGTTTGTTTCAGGGTTGCCAATTTAGAAACATTATCTTGAATCATCTTAGTTATGCGGATGATCTTGTTCTACTTGCTCCTTCTGTTGCTGGTCTCCAGCTATTGATACATGTTTGTGAAGAGTTTTCGCAAGAGAATGATGTTTTATTTAATGATAAGAAATCTTTTTGTATGCGTTTCTGTCCTCGTACTTGCAAACTTGAAGGTAATTCTATTACTAAACTTTTTGGTAAAAAACTTGCTTATGTTGAGAAAGGTACCTATCTTGGTCATATTCTTATGTGTGATTGCAGTGATGAGGCCGACATTCAAAGTCAGTACAGGTCTTTGTGTATTAGAAGCAACTCACTAATCGTAAATTTATGAAATGCTCTACCAATGTTAAATGTTGTCTCTTTAGATCTTACTGTATTAATATGTATTGTGCAGCCCTTTGGTGTAACTATCGTATGAAGAATATTAGATCTCTTAATGTATGCTACAATAATGCTCTGCGCCGTATACTTAATGTCTCTAGAAGTAGTAGTGCCAGTGCAATGTTTATTGAACATGGTGTTCCTTCCTTTAACGAGTACATGCGAAAATCTACCTATAGTTTCATGCAACGTATGTTGAATAGTGGTAACATCCTTGTTGCTTGTGTTTGCAAACATATGCTCCATAACTCCAAAATGTATTGTAGATGGAGAAGCATTCTATATACTTAAGTTTAGTTTTATGGTTTATAAGTTTATTAATATGGATGATATTTCCGAAATAAAATGAAATTGAATTGAATACCAATACAATTAATCGATATATTAATACCAATATAATTAATCGATATATTAATACCAATACAATTAATCGATATATTAAAACCAATACAATTAATCAATATATATATATATATATTTTTTTTCTTTTTATTCAGTACATTACACAGAGGCGCCTTAAAAGATGGAACCACCTTAGCTTCAAGGCGCCTCAGATTAACAAATATAACATTTTAAAACAACTAACAGAAACATCAATCAAATCTTCCAGAATTAACAAGAAATTGTTGTACATAATAAAATAATAAAGCATTTTCACAATTCGAAAGAAGATCGGAACCAAAAATAAAAATTTCACTTAAAAATTTAAAATTATATGTTAAAGAAAAATCCTTGGCTAAGATATATTATTAATATCAATATATCAGTATCACAAGTATTGATATCAGTTAATATCTTCTTCATAATTTTATATATTTTTTTATCAATACTGTTAATTAATACCAACACAAATGATTAGTTGATAAAAAAAAAAGTGCGTATTTTGGCAATTTTTCGAAAAAATCCCTGTACTATAGTAAGGGATTTTTTCGAAAAATGGCCAAAATACGCACTTTTTTAAATACTGTTATTATGCAATAATATTGCTATATATGTGCATATATTGTGTTATAAGCATCTTATAGATGTATAGTAACCATTTATGTCAAAAAAATAAAAAAGTCGAAATATGGCCATTTTTTGAAAAAAATCTCTGTAGGCCTACTATAGTAAGGGATTTTTTCGAAAAATGGCCAAAATACGCACTTTTTTAAATACTGTTATTATGCAATAATATTGCTATATATGAGCATATATTGTGTTATAAGCTTATTTATGATTTATTTATTATTATTTATTTATTATGATCTGCCTAACTCACTGCTTATATCATTATACTGTCTAAGTCATAATTTTGTTTTTGTTTTTCTGCCTAACTCTCTGCTTATATCAATATACTATATTTTTTGTGTTTCTGCCTAAGTCAGCTGAGTGACTTAGGCAATTAAGGAGAGATGACTTATGATCTGCCTAATTCTGCTTATATCAATATACTATATTTTATGTGTTTCTGCCTAAGTCAGCTATGTGACTTAGGCAATTAAGGAGAGCTGGCTTATGATCTGCCTAACTCACTGCTTATATCAATATACTATATTTTTTGTGTTTCTGCCTAAGTCAGCTATGTGACTTAGGCAATTAAGGAGAGCTGACTTATGATCTGCCTAACTCACTGCTTATATCAATATACTATATTTTTTGTGTTTCTGCCTAAGTCAGCTATGTGACTTAGGCAATTAAGGAGAGCTGACTTATGATCTGCCTAACTCACTGCTTATATCAAAAACACAAAACCGTTTAATGTCTTGTACCTCTTAACATCCAACCTTATATTGTAATATTTGTTGATGTTTTTTCTTAATCGTTGGAAATGGAACAGTACTTAATCTCACTTATTAAAGATAGATATATTGACACTAAATTGCAGGAGAAAATATCCGTTAAACGAAAGAATGTAGGCCTAACATTCATTTTAACTTCTTAATACTTTATTTCAAATATGTAAACTATTACATTAATATACACTTACCACCCCAATGTAGTTGGATGTTATACAAGGAAACTATCACTACCGGAATGTTATGCTTCGCAAATTTATTCACCTTTGAATTAAAAAAAAAAGTCAAAAGAATGTAATGGACTACATTCACCACTCTCTTCCATTTGTTAATTACTGTTTTCATCACGTAACATTAAAATTACTCTTTATATTCTATACTGTATATTCATATACTTACATCCTCTGTTTACTAGTTCCTGGAGCAGCTGAAACAAACATGAGTTTCAGTGAAACATCAAGAATATAGTATGTTTACAAAATATTATCAGTGAACCATGCTCAAAATTAAAATTTAAATTAACTTTACTTTTTTAATTATAATTTTCATACGCAACTTACTTTTTATACTCAAATATACCTGCTTTCCAATGCCTAAAAAATCCCCGGATTAAAGTCCTTGACATTTCTTCTTCAGATTCATCAATATCTAAAAAGAGAGTAACCAAACATAGTAAATAATAAAGCCTAAGATAATTTGCTACAATGACCTGTTATTTAACATCTGCTAATGACTTTTAAGGTACTGTACACCCACTGCTTCACATTTTACTTTCTTTTAACAGACCAATTATCCATTGGTCAAGTGTGGCTCACAATCAGGGAGACATGTGAACGAGACTACTGTTGTCTCTCATGTTGTTTATACTTTAAGAAAAGATGTTAAGAAAAGTGTTCGTTTTTTATTGAAATTTCTTACAATATATATTTTTTTATCACTGCATTGACAGTATAAATCTTCTTGAATGTGTACCAATTAATACCAATAAATTTCTGGCGCCACGCATTCAGGATTGCTATACACTCGGCTATAAAAAAAATATATGCATTTTAATAAAATATAAATAAATTTGGTGGTTGTTGACAAGAACATATCACAGGCGATTTTAACGTGGCATCTCTGATTTTGGGTGCAAATATATACGTTTATCGCCTATAAATGATCCGGGGAAGAGTAAACTCTTCATTGATTAATTCCTAATTTAGTTTAGAGAACATAACCGTATCCAATAAAGAAAAATTAAAGAAACTAATGTATTAATAAATAATAATAAATCTGAAAGGTTAATGATTGTATGAACGCATACCAAAATGTTGACTTACCGGTCTGGAAAGTAGGCATAGTGTATGTTCTATATATTTTTACTTAATTTGTATATTCATCAGTTTATTTGAAAAAAAAGAAAATTCTAATAAACATTTTCTTTCCTTTCCGTTTCGACCTCTGCCCATTAATTTTCACGATACGTCCATGATAAGCATTTAGTTAAAGATGTATTGTCCCTTGAAACACAAAAAATAAAATTTAAATTGGCCATATCAAACCATAGAGATATTCACTTTAAGTCAAAAATTCGAGCCAAAACCAACCAGTTTACGTAATTAAAAGGTAATTTAATTTGATTACATTTCATCTGGAAAATCGTCGCGAGCAAAAGTAAACAAAGATTTCAAACCACGAGTATGCATTATGAATGATGCCAATTAGGATTGTTTACAACTCCTTATGGTTGAGAAGGTGTTTTCACACAGATTTCGAGAAAGTTTTATGATTATGCATACAGAGTAGCCAAACAAGCGCGTTGCATTATGAGATATGTTTTGATCGAAAACTTTGACTGGAAGTCAAAGTTATTTTTTAACAAAAAAATGTCTGTATTTCAGTTATGATTTTTTTTCGACTAATTTTTGGTGAAAGTTAATAATTATTATGATACTTTCTTTCGAAATATTTATTTTTTTATTTTTTTTGGAATTAGTCAAAGGGACAATACATCTTTAACATAATTATTAAAATATAAAAAGGGCCTACCTTTTGTAAACGTTCGTGGCGAACAGAATCTTTGGTTTGCGGGCCACCATTCAGGCCTATTCTTTTCTTTGCCCAAAATGGCTGGCACCTGCCGTAGCCTAGGTATAATAGAGCCATTGTAAACGTCAATAAGAAGAAAAAGAATATGAGTTTTATTAATTTTTTTAAACAAGCACGAATGTCCGATATTAGGGGTACAGCAAAATGAGCTGTAATGACGTCATAAGACAGGATGTAACGTCACATACACATCAATAACCTCGCTACCAAATACACCTATATTCCGAAAAGTTACGTCACATAACCGGAAATGGCATAATTACGGTAAATTTTTTTGCTATTTTCGGGAGCAGAAGTGACGTCACAATATCATAAATAGGTTTTACTGTACATATTCTTATTCTCCAAGTCAAGACCTTTGAAATGCCACCAAACACGGCTAGGCCTATATTACGACGAAAATCGTAAAAGGTACCATCTTCAAGATGTTATATGGCTGCATCTGGGTTGAAATTAAAATATTCGGTTCTATAGCTTTGAGGTCCCTGTAGTATACCCATGCCAAATCCCAGCTCAATACTACAACGAATAAGGGAGGAGTCGTACTTTATAAATCGCATTTTTGCGATTGGTACCATGTTTATGACGTTATAATTCTGCATCCGGTTGAAGTACGAACATTTTCTCTTTATAACTTTGTTCACATATTACCCTAGTGTATGCATGCCATGTTTCAGTAGGACTTGAAAGTTGGCTCAATAATGTCCAGATGGAAGAGAAGATGAGTGAGTCCTAGACTCGGTTACCCCGAGTAAAAATCGTTATATATATTATATATCACTTGAGCTGTCCTATCCATACAGTACATAATATGAATATAATTGGACATTATTATTCAAAATTATCAACATACCTTCTTTCTTTGCTAATTTTGTTATTCGGCTCCTCAGATCCTTAACACTGTGGGCCTCTATAGGCTTATTTGTTATATTTTCTAAAAATAGATACATATCTGTCAATATGTTTGTCCATTTGTCAAAATATTTTGTTTCCATGTTTATGTTTTTTTTTATAATAATAACTTTTGAAAATGTGAGATCAAGCAAAATAGTTACAACTCCAGTAGCAGTAGCAATAGTAGCTAGCAATATGTTTCAAATATCATCTTTTTTATATTGTACTTTAGTATAGGGAGCGAGGTCATGTGATTTTGTTCTAGAGTAGACTGGAGTTTATTCCAGTAAGATGGTCCTTCAATGAAAATTGATCTTTTATTTATTTCTAACGTTTTAAAATGGCGTAAAATGGCAGCTAGACGGCATGGACCGGGGCAAGTGGTATATTTCTGAAATGAATGGACCCTACTCGACCCAATCCATGTATCGTCATCCCGGTCCATGCCGTTTATAACGTAATTATAGCCCTATAAATCATAGACCTAGTTAGTCCAAGCCGTAAGTATAAACAATTTAATTAAATTATTACACATTTTGCGCCCCATACATGTGAATGTCGAATAAGTACCAACTTCACACAAAAAATTGAATAAGGAATAAGTAACCAACTTCACGCCGGTTCCTCGAATACCATAGTGATGCATCTTTTTAAGCAAAATATCATGATTCATTACATCGAATGCCTTTGATAGGTCCATGAATACGCTAATTAAGTATTTCTTGTTCTCGAATGTGATTATGTGTTTCAAGTATGGCGTGGGAGGTTGAGTGCTTAGCTCGAAATCCGTATTAGTGGGGGTTTAAGAGTGCATATTTCGTTGAGTAGGTGTATAGTCTATAATACATTGCTCTTTCAAGGATTTTGGATAGGACTGGAAGGATTGATATAGGACGATAATTTTTAATTTCGTTGATTTTACAAACGAAAGAACAGTTTGTGATATGTGTAAGGGGAACAGTTATATAATCTGTAATGGCTTTAACAACGCGAGGGGATATGTCATCGTACCCTGGACTTTTATTCCCTTTTATTTATGTTTGTTTTATCATCATAAATTACATTAAAGATCACCAATCTTGCCACCACACCCCGCAAAAGATTAACCAAATACCTGTCACTCTTTTCTCCTCCTTCAAGGCATCTTCAATTATTGCTTGATTTTTTTTTAGTTTTTTTACTGCAGATTCTGTTCCTATTTAAAAACACAAAACCGTTTAATATCTTGTACATCTTAACAACGAACCTTAAATTGTAATATTTGTTGATGTTTTTTCTTTATTTTTGGAAATGGAACAGTATGTAATCTCACTTATTAAAGATAGATATATTGACACTAAATAGCAGGAGAAAACATCCGATAAACGAAAGAATTGAACATCCACTTTAACTTTTTAATACTTTATTTCAAATATATAAACTATTATATTAATACACACTTACCATCCCAATGCAGTTTGTTGTTGCGCATCGAAACTACAACTATATTAATGTTATATTTCTTTGCAAATTTATTAACCTTTGAATTAAAAAAAAGTCAAAAGAATGTAATAGACTACATTCACATAACAAGTCCACTCTCTTCAATTTCTGAGAAAAATGGGGATAACAATCACATTAAAAACCTTAAATAAACAGTACACCTAATAAATATGTATGTCGGTGCATTTTGTTAGGACTTGCAAAGTTTCTACTCGAAAGGAATTACTAATTTCTAGACACTCTATTTGTCAACGTTATTGACCAATCAAATAGCTTAGAAGTTTACAAACCATGAACAGTATTCAAAGAGACAAAGAGATTATAAACCTAAAATATTTATGTGTTTTTGTGGCACTGCCTTATTTTATCATAAACGTTGTAATGCATAGTAACCTGATTAAATAAAACAATAATATAGCCTTACCCTCTGTAACAATTGTTTGTGTGCAATAGCAGACATGGTATTGGTAAATAGTAAATAATAGTAAAAATTCTATAAAAAAAATTAATACCAGATATTAAAATTACTATCAATTATATATTATACAACATATAAAAATACAATTGATTAAACTGTATAGGCCTATAATACAATAACTACACAAACATTGACATTCTTCTCTGGTCCAAAAGAGTACCTTTTATTGCATTCGTTTGTTGCTAACGCCAGTAACGTAAACATTTCACAATTTCAATTATTGGCAAGGTATATCGAGAAAAAAAAAATTTCCGTAGGGAAGCCTACGTTAACCATTTTTATTTACAGTCATGTCACGCTAAAACTCATCTCAAATAAATGTATTGACAATTAAAAAGATCCAAAAACAGTATGAAAACATCATTCATTTTTATCTTTTGTATAATGAAAACCAAAAAAATAGAAGTTTGATGTTGTTTGCGGGTTATTAATTTTTTATAATTTATTGCCGAAAACACCATTTTCGTTGTGCTTTGCCATTGCGATCCCCATGTTTCATTATCGTCTATCTCTATTCATCGTGACAGGCACCCTATCTCGAGCGGTTCTCTATTTTTTAAACGAAGTGTGACATCTTCATACTTAGTTGGGTAATTGTGATCTAAAATTACTTGCAAAGTATTTTTATATTAGTTTTATGATTACATTACAACAGTCAGTAAACCCCTAATTTTGACCATTGGTCAAGAAAATAGCTACAGCAACCACTAGTCAGAAAGAAAGTAAGTCTCAAATTACTCGCAAAATAATATTTATTTGCTCTAATACAACAGAAATAGGCTACTTATAAATATTTGTTTATAAATTTGTAATTTTTTTTTCTTTTCATGTACGACGACAACATATTAGGTAAAAACAACAAATCGCAGTTAAACTTCGAGTCTAACCACAAGTCATCACCAAGGAATGAATGCAAGATGATGCTCTCAACATTTTAGGTAAAAACAACAAATCAGTTAAACTTTGAGTCTAACTTGCGGAATGTTAACCATACAAATACTTATATTGTTTATAACTTTGTATTATATGTAATTCTTTTTTTTTTCTTTTTTTTCTTTTTATTTACAAGAACTACCACAACTCATCACAAGGAATGAATGCAAGACGGTGTAGATGTAAAGGAAAACTATACCTATAGACCTAATTATACACATTAATCAACATGAATATGCCGTAATTCCTGTTGTATTTGATATTATTACATAATATCTATCTATATACCATCATTCAAGTTTGTCATTACAGTGGAATAGTATGGGTATAGTAGTAGCGCACAGTGCTAAACTAAACGATTTTAATTGTATCATATTCATTGCGTCCGCCAAGAAAACGATCATGTTGAAATGATAACGATAGCGAGTACCTTTTCCTGTAAATCGTTAACATTTCAATGTTTACGTAGAAGATTGCCGATTATTGTATAAATAACTATATGTTAGATAGTTGATTGTTCAATGTGTGGAAAATAAACAAAACTAAGGGAAATTACTTTAAGCATTGACCACCTGAACAGTTGTCGACATGACAAAAAAACTATATTGACCAAAAAAAATAATTATGCAAAAAGATAAATTAGGAAATGTAGTTGTTAATTAGTGATTGCTTATAGGTGATTTTAAAACTGGATACGGATTTCTTAGATTTCAGCTGGATTGGTAGTTGTTCCCATAATTTGGGGCCAAGGTATAGTATAGAGTTACTGGTAATTAGTGAGGGACGAAATTTTGGGTGAAAATTAGATGATGAAAAACGCGTTGGATAATTGTGATAGGTGGATGGTTTGCTAAAGAGGGAAGTGATATAGGTTGGAAGAGAGTTTTGTGATAATCGAAAAATAAAGATAGCGGTTTGTAATTTACTGATGTCAAAAATATTTAGGACCTTCAGGTTATAAAATAAGGGCTTCGAATGAGAGTTGAAATCAGCCCCTGAACAGATTCGAATTACTCTTTTTTGTAATTTAAATAAACCATCAATATGAGTAGTTTCGAAGCTTGTCCAGGGGCATAAGTTTCCGAACTTATTTAGTGAACCGGACCAGGCAATATTACAGTAAGAAATGTAAGGAAGTACTAATGAATTGTATAAAATAAAGAGTATATTAATGGGAAGATAACGTTTCAATTTGTGGATTACACCTATATTTAATAATATTATTGATGTGTGAACTCCTAAAAATTTAGTTTCTTGAACTCGTGTAATTTCAGTGTTATCAATAAAAATGTTGTGTTTTGAATGAGTAGATTTAGTATTTTTGCGTGAGAAAATTATAAAGTTGGTCTTATAAATAAATAAAAGACGCTAGTAAATTACCAACCAGTTACCAGTTTGGTTTGAGTTCGAAATTTAATTGTTGAAATAGTACAATACAATAGGTATACTTACAGAACATGACTGTAATGTTCGAAGAAAGCAAACGCGTTTCTACATATTATACTCTATCAAGACATACTGTGTAAGCTTAAAACCTTAATCTATTACAACCATTGAATTAATTAATAAATTAAGGCCTATAGTACAAACTTAACAACTTACCAAGGTTGTATCTCACAGACAAGCTTTTTTCCATCACTCTTCCATCAGTACTACATGCCTTACTCTTAACAAAAGAAACTAACAACGGGCCAGCGCAGCACAGCACACCTGGCTGAACATGCAAATGAACTCAAAAAACAAAAACTAAACAATTGGTGGCAGCAGAACAAATAAGTACAGATAAATTAAATGTGAACAGAAAAGTTAGAGCTCCACAAAATTAAATATTTGGTATGGCCACACGAATGTAAAATATAGGATTTTTGTCTCTTTCGTTATTGCTCATCACATTCAATGGAGCGCATCACGCTTATCTGTATTCCTTTTTCTCCTAAATTTATATATTGTGTAGGTCAATCAACTTTCTTTAGCATGAGATAAAAATATTTTAATTTTTATGACGTCATCATGCCTAAAAATTTTAATTACGTGGGTCATTAATTTCATCTTTACAGTAAATTTTAATCTGTAATAGCTCGTAAGAATAAAATGTGATAATCACGATTAAAACGTTTTCTGGAAGCTATTGGATTGTAGATACGAATTCATGTAAACATTTTGCCAATCGGATGTTGTGACGTCATCATATGGCCAGTTGAATAAAAAAAGTCGTATTTTCATATTTTGCGTAATAGTTCATCACATTTAAAAGGGTGCGCATCTATATTTTACGTATTCAAATTTCTTCTACACGTTAATATGTTGTTCATGAGATAATTTCCTCCAGAAATTGCTATTTAAGTGTTTCATTTTGATACCGTCGCCATGTTAAAAATTGGAATAAATGGCGGGTCCCGTAATTTCACCTATTCTACACTGTATGTAATATGTATACAGATTATACTCTTTGCATGTATATACTATATGACACAAATTGACAGAATTCAGCACTAACAGCATATCATATTCTTCAGTTCTTGTCATAATGCCATAATCTTTATCTGTGTGCAATATTCCAACGTATGACGTGCACGTGGCGTTTGTCGTTGTGCGGATAACTAACTCGTCAAAGTGACGAGTTTCATGTCTAGTGAAAAATTGCTTTTCATTCATCAAATTCGGATGACGACCTGCAGCCGTCCCAACGTCCTGACTTTGATACCATCTCCAATGTGGCCTACCTTTCCATTCAAAAACCATCAACCACTTGTGACGACAAGGCCCTCCTCATGTAGCCAGGGCATTAGTTTTAACATCTCAAACATTTAAAAATGTTTGAGATGTTTTGAACATGAAAACAATATTGGTTCCTAATTTTCTTATGCTTAGTTTCATCTCATTTGCTACCGTACCAATCTAATTTGCTCAGGTAATAATTACATTGCAACAAAATAGGCCTATGATTGTCAGTAATGAGTTAAATAAACATAGTTGGTGCAGTGAAGAAACTTTCGTTAAAAGATTATAATATAATCGTCCCCAAAAACGTTACTTGTGAAACTAAAGTAGCAATAAACGATGTTGAAATTGATCTGTCTTATAACACAACATTTCTCTGATTAGAAATAGATTGTAGACTAAATTGGAAAAAACATGTTTAACTTAACAGCAGTATATAATATAAACTGAGAAAACTCCTAGGTGTATTATTTATTTTGTATAATTTATTAGTACTATCGCTCGCTCTCCCTCTGATTGAAATTGATTGAAATATATATTTATACTGGGTAACCTCTTCAGTCAAAGACTGGTCTCCCAGAGGGCCCAGTTATGATCAGTGGCTGTGATGTGCTAATACACCGGGGTAACCCCCTACTCGTCTCGAAAGATGTACTAGGTTCTATAAAGTACACTGGACCTACGGTTTATAGTCCTTATCCGAGAAGACTCGTTCTACCACCAGAACCATGGAGTGAGTGAGCCTCGAACCCCTGCCGATGTTATGGCTACGTAATTACAGTTCCACTGTCTTAACCGCTCGGCCACTCACTCAAGGAATTGTAGACGATGGTTCTCGGAATGATAATGTTCTCCTTGTACGTTTTCTGTCGGTTACCATTATTGAAAATGCTTGACATTCGTAAAACTAAACTACTTTGTTTCACAGTGTTTTTGATGATTAATAACATTTTAAAGTATAGTTTTTATTGTTTGGTAGGGCCCTTTGGGGAGGCGGAGTTCATTTGAGGGAGGTGCTTATTCGAGGGAGATAAATTTGTTAGTTTTAATAATATGGTAACATTTATAATCAAATGAAATCCTCTAATAGATATGAAAAGTGGTAAAAAAGAATAACAAATGCTTGGTAAATTGTAGATATTTTCCAAAGTGGACATCGATTAGACAGTTTACAACTTACCAGGAGATAATACTCATGCCTATTAAGTATGCATAAACTTTGAAGGTCATCGTCCTTTCAATATTAGCAAGGAAGTCTTTTGTTTAGGAACGTTCAATTCAATTGTATACACAAATAATTTACTTTGCTAGCAGTATATATAGCCTACACACACTTTAGTCAATCATTAGCCAACATAAACTTCAGTCAAGCAGTATAGCCTACACACACACTTCAGTCAAGCAGTATACTAACTAATATGTCTCAGCAAACAGCCAAGTGTGAAGTGCAAGAACATACATTGTGGATGACTCCGTGGTGGATGGACGATGTTGAAGGTAATTCATAAATGTATATTTTTTGTTTTAGCAACGTAATTTTATTTTTTTCACTAGTTTTGTTGTTTTTGTTTTATCAAGAAGAAATAATGTTACCATAGTTTTGCAAGGGCATGATTCGATATATATTTTGTAATATATCTTTTACCGGGTTATGCAACGCATAATGACAATGATTGTGGTTTGTAAACTTTTTTTTTTTTAATTTGTTTTTAGTACAACGAACATCAGTTCAGAATGTTCCACAATGGAAAGATAATGTTAAAGGTAAATACAATACTAACGTTATATATCTATATTATAAGTGAGAGAGTGTGTACGTCTGTCTGTTTGTTTGTCTCTCACTTATAATTTAGATAGATATGATTCATATTGAAAAACTTGATGCTCATTGGGATAAATAAATTTTTAAAGAGAACACGAGTTAGATGTGTACCCTGAACACATCCAGTATTAAATCCTTCTCCGAGAAGCCTTGTATATGTTTTAATTGGTTGCAAACTAGCACCAGCACCACGTATTATTAGTTGTATAATAAAACCAGTTTTTTTTTTTTTTATATAATTTCAGTAACAAGAATACCAATACTGCAGTAAGTGTTTTTTTTTTTATTCTCTTGACATTACATTTTTGTTTATTTATTCGATTCATATAGATATATATATAATTTATTCATATAGTACATTGGTAAGAGTTCCTTCGGAAGAGCACCCGTTCAACCCGAAAGGAGAGGAAACCGTGGACAAAGGTAATTTATATATAGATGCATTGTTGTTGGCGAACGATACTATTTAACGCTGCTCATAATATGATTGTTATAATATATATTATATATATTTGATTTCATATAGAATCAACGCAGCAACAATCGTTGCATTCAACGGGTCGTTCTAAACGCCGTCAACGAACTAGAGGCATGTTTTCATGGTAGGTTCACAAACTATTATTCTTGTTCATGCAGGAAAATGCTCCCAAAACCCGAAAATTATTATTCTTTATTTACGTCATGTTTTCTTTCACAGGCAAAGCACACTTCTACCTTTTAAGGAAACTTACGCTTTTGATTCCGAAGACGTCGACAACAAAAACGTAGACTACCTTGTAGCGTCTTCGTGCTCTGCTGTACATAACAGTGACACAGCTAAGGTAGCAGATATATTAAAATGGAATGGCTTCACGTATATTCGAATGAAGCCAACAAAAGACAAACAAATAATAATGAGGTATGTTGAAAGATGCAAACGCGTTATTGTGTTCCAAAATCTATTTTTCGACGATTACGTCAATGACGTATTTAATATCTGCAGCGAAAATTTAGGAATGGTGGAGACAACTCTACCATTCAAAAATAACATTTTTGATATAGCGGTTTTTTCTAGTGGCACTGTCATTCGCGTATTGAAAAGAACATAGTTTCATTGTCAATAATTTGTCTTTTGTTGGTTTAATTGAATAATACCTTTCATCATTAGTTGTACAAGTATGAATTTTTAACTAATGAAAAGGCATAGTTATAAACTCTTTGGGGTACAAAGCAGAAATGGTTAGTTATCTAAAGCAGGAAAAATATACATATGTATAATATATTTGTTTGTGAATGTTAACCTTCGTTGTACGTGAATCCATACTTTTTTAATGTCTGCTGCTATAGTGGTGCATATTGTTATGTACATAGAGCATCACGGTTGACTGAAATTTCAGTTTGTTTAATGTTTTATTTAATGATAGAATTTCAATTATTATTGTACTGTATTTATTGTTTATGAATTTAAATTTCGTTAACTCGGAAATCGTTTTAACAAATAAAAAAATTTAAAAAGTTAGATCACGTTTGTTTGTTTTTATTTATTCATTTCTTGTGTGTGTGTGTGTGTGTGTGAGTGCGCGTGTGTGTGTTCATGGCTCTGTCATCCTGTGTGCAGAATTTAGGACGACTACTGAATGCTATTCGAAGACATGCACAGAAAACCGCAAACTTTAATTGTCGAATACAATTGCACCAAAGTGCAAATGTATTCCACGTTATTATCAATATTACATGTTAAAATAGATATAGCTTAAAAGTAATACATTAGGGCGTAATAATGTTTTACATAAAATAAGTGTTATCTTTTAACTATTGAAAACACATTAAATAAATGATTGTTTGATACCGCCCAAACGCCCAAGACATGCACAGAAAACCGCTTACATACAAACTTTAATTGTCGAATACAAGTGCACCAAAGTGCAAATGTATTCCACGTTATAATCAATATTACATGTTAAAATAGATATAGCTTAAAAGTAATACATTAGGCCGTAATAATGTTTTACATAAAATAAGTGTTATCTTTTAACTATTGAAAACACATTAAATAAATGATTGTTTGATACCGCCCGCTCGAACAAATCTTCCGCGCGGTTCAGTAAACGTTATCTGCTAACACTGAGGGTGCTTGACTTGTTCATTATCATGGGAGCCGTGAGAATCATTTGTGTATGAGTAAATAATAAAAAATATACAGAGGGCGCAAAAAGTCAGAAGAGTAAACAAGTTTACTATCTGGCGTGTGTATACAAATAATATTGTTCGTTTCTTGATAAAATCGTAACGGTATAGTGTAGAAAGCGAGCATTACATATTTGTATCGTTTCTTCACAGAAAACCGCTTACATACAAACTTTAATTGTCGAATACAATTGCACCAAAGTGCAAATGTATTCCACGTTATAATCAATATTACATGTTAAAATAGATATAGCTTAAAAGTAATACATTAGGGCGTAATAATGTTTTACATAAAATAAGTGTTATCTTTTAACTATTGAAAACACATTAAATAAATGATTGTTTGATACCGCCCGCTCGAACAAATCTTCCGCGCGGTTCAGTAAACGTTATCTGCTAACACTGAGGGTGCTTGACTTGTTCATTATCATGGGAGCCGTGAGAATCATTTGTGTATGAGTAAATAATAAAAAATATACAGAGGGCGCAATCACACAAAAAGTCAGAAGAGTAAACAAGTTTACTATCTGGCGTGTGTGTGCGCGTGTGTATACAAATAATATTGTTCGTTTCTTGATAAAATCGAAACGGTATAGTGTAGAAAGCGAGCATTACATATTTGTATCGTTTCTTCACGGCTCGAGAACTTATTATCCAGAGAATACTATATCATTTGTACATGGTAAAATAATAGTTTATAAAAAAAAAATAGACTTTAATATCGTGTGTGTGTGTATACACAAAACACTTCTTGATAGTGGTGGGTGTGGTGTGAAAAAAAAAAGTATTCAACGTTTCAGAGTGACAAAGCTTTACGAGTGTACTTTTAACCGATGTTTACCGTTTCGCGACGACCAACATTTCTTCGTGGACAGTGCAGTAACGAATACGGTGTTTGGACGACTGTACTTTAGACAGAGTAAATAGACGAACGTAACTGTAGCTATGAGCATAGAAGACCATGTTAATAGGGCAGGAATCCAGATTGAAATTGGAATTCTGCCTATGAAATTCAAGTTAAAGTCAGACATTGCCTTTCCAAGTGTCCGAGCAGGAATCTCTATCAAGCTAGAAACGGTCTTGGCAAACGCTTCAACCGGCGAAACGGACAGGATTGGATGTACTACATAGTTTCTGTGATATTCTGTACATTCGTCTCTTTCTTCTATAAAGATATTTGTTCGCAACCACGACACAAAAACATTCATCGTATCATCATTCTCTGTGATTCGTCTCTGTTGCTTTTCACATTTGTTGACAAGCTGTGTCATCTCGGCCCGATTAACCGCCACTCTCTCTCTGTACAACAATAACCAATTCCATGGAACACTTACAACGAATAAAACAATAAATACGTCGAAAATCAATCCTCTTAGCTTCAACATCACGCACGCGTGTGCACTCGACGCTGTACATTAACGATAACTTTTAATCTTCATACTTTTTTTTTATATATAATAATAATAATAATACATGTAATTTGATTCAAAGATTCACCACAGAAGGAGCCTTGTGTTGAAATTAAATTTTTTTTTATTATTATTATTAAAATATTATTCTCCATTCTCTAAGCTTTCCAAAAATATGTAACTTGCTTTATAATTTCCTTCAGGGCAATTAAGATATAAGCCGAATTCAATAGATTACTTTCGATAGATTATCAACAATTAGAAACCAGCCTTTGAAGTTCAGTGGTTCATTGGTTCTATTCAATATCCACAACACATTCTCATTGAATACCATTAGTTATTATTAATGGATCTACATGAAATTTTACACACTTAAACAATGAATACGAATAAAGATTACACTTTAATTTCTTTTAATTTTATTATCATCTTCATATATAAAATCAACGATTAAAAATGCATAATTATGTTGATTAATGGATTATTTTGAGCACACAATCTGTTAACATAACTCACTTCTACTCTAGATCATGATTAGGCCTAGTATACAAATTCTTACACATTAATTTCTTCTTCGTTTTCAATAACTATCCTCGCCGTCAGAATTTTCGTCTATCGCCATCCAGTCTTTAGTATCCTCATCTTCATCTTCACTTACCCCATTTTTCTTCTGCCCCCTCACCGAGTAAAAAACAATCCTGAATGTATGTAGGCCTAGCTAGTCGCTGAACAGGGTCGCATCGTCAGCATTAGCAAGAAGGCCAGCATTTAAAGCGGCAGCTAATTATAGCAATATAGCTTTTGCGACACAAGGCTCCTTTCGTGGTGACGCGACCCAAATAGAAACAAAAAACACGCAATGTAAAGACATTTTTTTTTTATTGCCTTTGTCGTATCATCAAACTTTCCGTTCTTTAGTGAACAGAACATCTTCATCGTCCTCCTCTCCATCCGCATCGCCTTTTCTTAGAAAATGACGTTTATGCATCAACATAAAGCATTGAATAAAGACTATGGTGAAGAATCTGATCAGATGCGAAATCATGCGAGCGAATGCCCAGTGTCGACCGACTTTGTTGATCGGACAGTCTGATGAGTCTAGTTTGTGTGCGCTCAAATCGAGTAGATTCTGATAGCAGCTATCGAGCTCATCACATTTGAACAGTTCACGACCGTCAAACATACATGGACCGAGTTTATAGATAAAAACGTTGCGTATCAGATCCAGGATTGTCATAGCCACCGACGTCAATGAAACCGCCTCCCATATGCGTTCCAAAGATGAGTATCTGGACATCAGGGCGGCAGACAGAAACGCGTACACTACGTGCTCAGAACAAAGTGGATATACAACGGCTCCGGCTAGAACGTCCACCAGTAACGTGGCAACGACTATAGGCAGTCCAACGAACATGTACCACGTCCAGCAGTCTAGAACTTGATTTCCTTTTGAACGATCGGTTATGTGTAGCATTACCGGCAGAATACCGGTGGGCAGATAGACAAGCAACATTTGTACAGTGTAGTAAATGGAACCGGCAGCTGTTCCCAACTCTACCATGGGACAACGTCGTTGATCGGCTTGCCATCGAAGAGCGTCCGTCATGGCGAGTTGACAACGTGCATCAGTTCCGTGAGCACCGCACTCTTGCATCGGATCTCGATAGGATACACCGCACGGTCCGATCAGGAATTTCATATTGGACAGAAACGATATGTTTGCAGCCGCGCACATGCTCAATCGAAACGCCGATATGAGTTTTGTTGTCGATGCAGCGTGTACGAATATGGCGTAGAGGCAAACGGGTAGAAAGATGGCGTGCCAATCGATTATCGGATGAACGTTTGTCTGTAACAGTACGTCGATTACAATAGACGTAGCGAAACATGTTGTGATCAACGAACAAACAGTGTACTCTTTCATCGTCTCTGTGCTGTGTCGTTTCGTGCGCGAAATACGTTCATGTACTCATCATGACACAGAGGGAGGACGAGGAGAAGGCGGCGGCAGAGGAATGAGAATCGTGAATTCAACTTCTCCGTTGGACAGATTTCTTCTGACAACGGGACAATGCATGAATCTATAGACGGACTGTATACATTTTTCAAAGTCGTGCGCGTTAGTCCATCCAACTTGTGAGTAGAATTCACGATATGCGGTGGGCGTCAAGACGTCGGCCGGTCGAAGAGCAAACTTGTCACCGTGTTTATCTATTACAACGGGTTCGGCGCGCAAAAAAGAGGCCGATTCACCGGATTGTAACGGTAATCGTTTGTTTCTAACGCTCGTTCTGAAATCAACTGAGCGCATGATGGCTTCGAAGTATTCGATATCTGGCGCGGGAGGGGGAAGCGGTATGTTCAGTATGTATTGCCTGACTTCGACAGTCCACGGTGGCTGTTTATCGCGTTGCACCAACGCTCTGTAATACGATTCTGGAGATTTGTATTGTGGACTGTCGGTCAAGAGAACCTTGTAGAAGAGTGTACTCGCATCGCGTATATCGAACGTGGTGTCGCGATCCATGTATCGAATCGGGATAGCCGCGTACGGAATCTTTGTGTTTTGTTTCCAGCATTTCCGGGCCGCGATCGATGCATGACCGAAGCGTATCCGATCAGGATTGTTACACGACAGCTGCGTGTACGCGCTTGCTGGTAAACGATGTGTAGTGAGAAACGTCGTTCTGTCTTCATCGTGGTAACATATCAAAGTGTCAACATCTATTAATATCCATTGATTGGGATGTACGTGCGGTTGGAGTAATCGTCTGCCTTGTACCGTCATTTTGTTAAGCTGTATTCGTTTATTTGATTTTGAATGTTGTAGAACGGGTAGACGTGGTGCTACTGCTGCTTCATCGTCCCTCTTCATCACCTTCCAACTCGTCCAATCGGTATTATTGAATTCATCTCGTAGTGTTTCACCAACACCACCCGTCGCATTCTCGTTGCCTACAATAAACCAATCGGTGTTGAAGTTGAGAGCCTTTGTCATCATTGCGCTGTGCGTGTCTCTGTGTGTGTGTGTGTGTTTGTGTCTTGTTAATGGTTAAAAGGAACTGATTACGATTCCATATTTTCATTTTCATTCACGATGATGTCGAATGATGACCATAGATTTGCTTACAGATTTAACAACGATTCAACGTGGTACATCGAAGACCATGCACTTACGTACGGCGATGCAAAAGAGCGTATAATGCTTCAGTGGAACATAAATCCGACGTCGCGTAGACTAGAAATGCGATGTGAAGATAGCATGCGTATACTCGACGACTATGACCCGATCATGAAGAACAGGAACGTTATAATCGATAGTTATTCCGTCCAATATCCTATAGATAATTTCGAAGATATGTTTCATAGAAAAATTGATGAACGAAAGAAAATGAGTAAAGAAGATATACGAAATTGGCTATCAACTGCGTTCAAGTACTGCAATATCGACTACAACTACCCGTATACTCAATCGTTACCGATAATGTCAGATTTGTACGTGTACGTAAACAATCTTCACGCTAAGCTGAACAATTGCAACACGTTGTCAAAGTTGTCGAGATGTGTGCGACTGTTGCAGGAAGCACGAGCGATGTTCCCGAACGATACAAAAATGTTTGGTTTGGTAGGCTACGAATTGGACACGTTGCTCAACATATGTTTAGGCGTGTATCAGTATCCAGAGTACAACAAGGCATCAACGTTCGGAGAAGTGATAAGTCTTGATGAACTTTATTCAGAATGCCCTCGTCAGTTACAATGCTCAGTCAGTATCAGTAGAGAGAGAAGCTTACGACGGCGCCTACAGCCCTATCAGAACGGACATTTGTATGCTTAAACACAAATTGTTGGCAGCAAACAGTTACGAAGACATCCGAGATTGTTATGACGTGTGCTTAGATATGAAAATGGCCAGTGCAGAACATGATCATTTGAGTTATTATTTCAAAGACTGCAGTGAAGCACTGTTGAACATTCTATGGGATGTTGAGATTTGAAAAAAAAAAAAAAAAATCTTATGAATTTATTTCGTTTATACATGATGTGTGCAGTAGTACTAGCATTACATTTTTGTTTCTGAGATGATGATAATAAAGAATCGAAACGTTAATTTGTTTTTTGTTTTTTTTTAATGTGTGCGTAAAAGTGATGATGATGATGATATCGTTGTGTTGATGTTATAAACGTGTTTTCAACGCGTCCGCGACATGACAATGATCAAGGTACCGTTAGAGGTATGCCTGAGTATACGCGATTGTCTAAAAGATGATCCGACACGCCGACTGTGTACGTCGAATATTTCAAAAGTTTGGAACGACTTGATATACGGTGATGAGAAAACAGATCGTTGTCGAAAGTGCACTCGATTCTTGCTTCAGAATTGTGTACACTGCGGCGTAAAAGCATGCGATACATGTAAAATAGTGTATAGGTGCGCAAATTGCAAGGTGTCTTCGTGTCAGAAATGCGTCGTGACTGTAGTACGTATTGACAGGAAATATTGTAACGAATGCACTTGCGCGAGTCAAAGACACGAATGTATTGCTCAGATTTTGCAACGTATGCACAACAACGTAGAGGCTCATAAAATGGATTTGCGGTCTATTGTACGTTTTGTGAGTGAAGCAGTCGAGCACGATCCAGACGAGATTTTGATCGCGGCAATGCGCGAACGACAGCATGCGACGTTGGGAAGAACGTTTGCTGAACGTGTACTCTGCATACAATCTCTGCAACGTTTAACTTTGATAGATGTGCCGATCGTCGACAGTTTTTTATCTACGTTGATGACAAAAGGAGGAGGAGGAGGAGGAGGAGAAGGGGGTTTGAAAGACGTTCGACTTGTAAGGTGCAACAGACTGACGTTTGATAATGACATGCTGCCGAGCGCTAATCCGATGACGGTGTGTATCGAATGTATGGACGTGTCTCCGATAAGATTGTCAAGTGTGTTTGACAAGGAGCATGTGACGTTAGTGTTGATAAATTGTAATTTTAGCGTAGACGAACTGGCTGCAGTTGACGACTTTAAATTTGTTATAGAAACGAAATGAATAAAAATTAAAAGACGTTTACTATATAATTTCAATATAAAATTTAATGACAAAAAAGAGAGATCGACGTTTCGGTACCATCATAGAACCATTTTCAAGATCAAGTGAATACAAAACAATAATAATTATGTGCACTAAGCACCAAAGTTGGTGACAGGAAATGCTAATTGAGGGCTAATTAAGTAATTAGCTCCTCCTACTGAGTTAGATAAACAATTTAGCTTTGATGGAATCCGAGTGTAGGTTTTATCTCTTTGATCCACAACATCTCCTTAATTAGGCAATCAAACTTATTGTTACATTTAGATAAGACTCTAAAGTATTCTGAGATATCACCAGTTATGCCATGTTGTTTTAGGTGATCGCCTATAATACTTTTGTTATGTTCATTAATGCGTTTGTAAAGGCAAGTGTAAACGACATAGTTTGTATCACACAAACCACATTGAAATTTGTACACAACGCATTGTGAATTAATGATTCTGGGTTTCATTTCTTTAGGTTTTAAGGTGTCACCTATCTTACGACTAGTAAATACTGGTAAAATATCATTTTCAATCTTCGCACTAAGTTGTTTAGTAACCGTGTTACAACAAGTTTGATCCTTGTACGGTAGTACAATCCTAATAGGCTGGGGAGATTCATCAGTTAGCATATCTTCATTAGTATTACTAGGAGTCACACACAAGTATTAATGGATTGGTTGAAAGCCTTAACAATATTACTAATAAGATCTAAAGGATAATTCAACTTTTGAAAAATCTTTGTTACATTATCAACCTCTGATAGGAAAATGTCATGCGTAGATGACAATTTGTAGGCCCTATTAAGCATTGTGTGAATTAGATTACGTTTATGTTTGATATCCACATGGCTATCATAATGTAATAATAAGCCTTTATTAGTGGATTTCTTATTTACTTTGGTTTCAAGAGATATATCGTTTTTTGAGATAGTCATACCTAAAAAATTTATTGAGTTATCTCTAGCAATTTCCATTGTGAAATCAACGGCATCGTGTGAATTGTTCAAATGAATAAAAAACAAATAATTCTGATTCTATTTCTGTTTATTGCAAACAAGTCATTATGCACGTCGCAGGTTGGTTACCTGAAAGACATGAATTATAGAAACGATGCACACGATACGTACGTTGTTATTCCAGACGACGCATTAAACGTTTCATCGTGCATTTCTTCTAGTCTCGAGAGTATTAGTTATGATGAAGTGTTTGTATCGAACGTGACTGTGCGACCGTTGTGCGGTAAAGGCATCATAGTGACAGCGAATGATTGCACGTCGTTTCTGATCGGTGATCACGTTCACGTACAAGACTTCTCGTTTAAATGCAACAACTGGTCGCGTTCGTCGTCTGCGCTGCGTCTCACAGGAGTCGGACGCGTGTACAACGTTACATTGGAGCGTCTCGGTGTACACGGTGGTGGTGGTGGTGATGATGATGATGATGTAATGAATATCGATTCAGCGCCACCGCCCATACTCGTTCACGTATCACCGCTGTTGTCTGAAGAAACGTTGCGGGTACACAACGTGAGTTTAAACTCGATCGTCGGTGGCTCTGTCGTGTTGAATCGACTGTATGGCTCGATGACAGTGTCTAGATCTACGCTCGTCGAGCGTGTAGAGTGTGTTCGACTGGAACTCATCAGAAACGCCACCAAACTATTGGACTGGGACAGATGGATGTCGTTAGGCTGCTCCAGTACTGTACACGAAGACGACTGTGATTGTACACTAGAATTGATTACCTGTTGTACAGCGTTTTTAGTAGCGATCGCGTCTGTCTACGCAATATGCGCTGGAGCCAGAATGCACGTGCATAACCGCAAAGTGGCTGAAAGTGCTCTGGCCGAAGATCATTCATTTCATCAATCAAAGTGAAAAAAATGTTTGATTCGTTTTGCAAAGCGTCCGCGCGTCAGAGAATGACCGCCGGGATCAAGTCTGTGTAACTGATAGCACATTTCTCGATGCAAAGTTCTAAAGATGCGTTTTAATGTGGCCATATAATGAGAGACGAGAGGCCAAGTATTGTACAAAACAACGACGGATATGATAAGATATCGTCGAATCACGTCCAAGATTAGATTTAGATGAAAGGCAAAGCAGATATCGTCCTGATAACTGACGGAGCAGTCACCGTGCGTCGGTTGCCATACGAGTAGATTCATTGGATAATAGACAAGATAACGAGTGAACGTTATCGAGTAAAACCATCGCATTTTGTCACAGAAAACGGATCCCATCGTTCTGTGAAATCCGTAACGTACGACTTGATACCAAGTTTGAAAAGCTTCGCATCCGTCGATGGTGTGCCACAGAGCCTGGAATTGATGCATGTACACGCGTAAACTTTTCTTCTTGGCTTGACTGATGATGATTCGCTCCACTTGTTTCGTTACAGCGGACAATACTTTACATACGTTGCCGACGATGGCTCTGGACGCTACGATGACATAACTGATGAGGCTGAACGTTATGAAAAGTATGATAGATATGTAGAAATACGGTTGAATGGGCAACCATCGATAAGCGCATTCGAACAAGGCCAGTTTAATGCCCATAGTGTAGTGCGTGTGTGCGGTGTTTTTTTTGTTTGTTTTTTTTAGAGACAAGCCTGAACGTACGCTAACATCGCTGCCGATACCCCACCGACGTACCGATACTCACACGAAAATCCAAAACGATCGTTGGGACACACGCAATAGTCACCGTCTGCGGCGTCAGAGTATACACATCGGCCGTTATGCGCTGCACACGTCGTGCAGTTTACTGTTGTTTTAGGAATCGATTGTTTGCACACGGCTCCGGAGACGCCATCGCCTACACACACGCAATATTTCGATACACCATCGTACTCCATTCGTCCACTGATGCCACACAACCGTTCGTTGCATGCGCTATTTCTTCCCCACGGGACGCGTAGACAAGTAGCAACGTTATGCATACGATTGTCAACAAAGTGATAGTGATAGTTTTGACTTCTAGAATCATAGTTTATTATTATACAAGTGTTTGTTTACTGTTTGGTTTGTAAATGGAAGGTGCCTTTTTTTTGTGTTAATATTCTCGCGTAATGTACGACCAATGTTATTAATAACAGAATCAATAGCAAACAAATAGTGCTGACAATGCAACATACAATATTTATGCGTGTATAAACAAACGAATCCATGTCTTTCTCTCTCTCTCTCTCTCCCCTCCTCCTTCAACATTCTCAATCAAATTTATAGTCATAACATTCTGTCGTCGTCAACACGTTAAAAGAGAGAAAAACACAATATATATTTTTTTCTTTCAAACGTTTAATTGTATTATCACTACTATTACTACAATGTTTATTGCTGCATTGAATTTACACTACAATTTTAAGTTTTCTCAATGGATTCGTTGGTATCTTTCTATAAAACTATAGCAAGTTGTATACGTTTCTGTCTGCATAAATGATGTACATATAGTATAGAGTGTGCTATATAGAGTATCTTGTGTAAACATGTTTTGCCAACCGAAATGTTTAGTCTAGTGACTTTAACGTTGCACACAGCCCGGTCTGTCAAGAACATGCATTTTTTTTAAAAATAGTTGAGAGAGATTATTTAGAGGGTTAGGTTTGTATAATTAGAAAGTACGCTGTCATGTAGCACAGTGTCTGTTGACAAATTACAATTACCTTAATTATTTTCTATTATAAAAAATTACTTCCCAAATATACAAACCTAACCCTCTAAATGGGTCGTGTAACCACGAAAGGAGCCTTGTGTTGATATTAAATTTTGTTTTATTATTATTATTATATTAATCTCCATTCTTTAAGATTTCCAAAAATATGTAACTTGCTTTTTAAATTTCTTTAAAGGCAATGAAGATATGACCCGATTTCAACAAAGCACATATGAATCTCTTGGTGCAAATTTTGCAACCAAACAGTGATTTTTAATATGTACCTATTGAGCTGTTTATCTACTTATAAGTTCATACCAAGTTCATGCAACCCAAGTCTTGTTATCGTCCATTATATAGGGGGGGTCAACCATTATGACTACAACTAATTTCCACGATTATTGATTACATTTTTTTAACCAAAGAAATTAAAATGACATAAACTAGTATAGTATGAACATTTCCAGATAAAACACTGTGGTGCTTTAGAAAATAGGTAAGAAATTGACCTCACACTGTCAGCGGGCAATGGATGGTGAGTTTTAAAATGTAAAATGACACATACTTTTTGTAACTTTACAATTTCAAACATATATCATAATGTTCAGTATTGTCTACAGTTTATTTTGAGCTACTATCCAAAAAAAATCCGATTTATAATAGCCGAGATATTTAGGTGGGAACATAAAAATCAAGTGTTTTGTCCCAGTGGAGTGTGTTGAGGCAATTTAGCTATTTCGTTGCTCAAGAGATTCATATGTTCCGAATTCAATAGATTACTTCCGAATTCAATAGATTATCAACAATTAGAAAACAGCCTTTGAAGATTTTACACACTTAAACAATGAATATACGAATAAAGATTACACTTTACTTTACACACAGAACTTCTATAATAAAACTAAAATATATCCATTTTTCTACGCACGCTCACATGTGATTGACCAATCAGAGGACGCGATTAGTCCCTTTTGTTTGGCTGTATCTAAGGCCGAAGCCTTTATAAAAGTGATTGTGATTGGACTATGATTGCAAATATAAATGTTTATTCATGATATTCTGAAAGATGACGTTAGAAGCTTTAAAACCATGCCAGTTGTGACGAGTTTCCAATATTGGAAAGGCGAGAACATTCGATTGAAAAAAAAATAGGGTAGATTTTTACGACTACAAAATAAAAATACTATTACAACAACAACAACGTTTTTTGGTTTTCTTTAAAGTCAATGGATTCGTTGTTTTTTCTCATCTCCATACGGTCCTCTGATGCCATACAACCCGTTCGTTCCATGCGCTATTTCTTCCACGGGACACATAGACGAGTATCAACGTTATGCAGAATATGGTTGTCAACAAAGTAATAGCGATAGTTTTGACTTCAAGAATCATAGTTTATTATTATACAGGTGTTTGTTTACTGTTTGGTTTGTAAATGGGAGAATGCTGTTTATTTTTAATAATCTCGCCTAATGTACGACCAATGCTATTAAAAACAGAGTCAATAACAGACAGTGCTGATGATGCAACATTCAATATCCATGGGTGTCTAAGCAAACGAATCCATGTCTCTCTCTCTCTTTCTTTCTTCATCAACATTCTCACAATCACATAACATTCTGTCGTCGTCGTCATCGCGTTGGAAGAGAGAAAAACACAATATTTTTTTTTTCTTTCAAACGTTTAATTGTATTATCACTACTATTACTACAATGTTTATTGCGGCATTGAATTGATTACTAATACACTACAATTTTTAGTTTTCTTAATGGATTCGTTGTTACTATTATATTGAGGTAGACGCAACGTTAAAAATTGCATTGATTTGTATGTACAATAAATTATAAATAGAAAGAGAGAAAAGAGAAAAACACACAATATTTCTTTTTTCTTTCAAACGTTTAATTATTATTATCACTACTATTTACTACTACTACAATTTGATTTGTACAATAAAAAATTACTAATACAAAATAAACTACTACTACTACAAAAACAACAACAATGTTTTTTTTTTTTTTGTTTAAAGTCAATGGATTCGTTGTTTTTTCTTAATATTGCATTGAGGAAGACGCTTTCGTTTTGTCAGCTGTTGGCGCATCTCATTCCGCAAAGTATCGGCCATCGAAAGCAAACTGTCTTGAAACGTAGAAACCATGTCGGTTTCTCGTTTTTGCAAATTTTCTATTACTTGTTGATATTTCATTTCTCTTTCTTCCGATTTGGTGATATGGGTTTGGAATTCTATCAACATGGTATTGAATTGTGTTTGCAAAGTAGTCAGTTTTGTTTCGGTTTCACGCAAATCTTGGCGTGCCTGCTCCAATTGGCTTACGAGTTGTTGAATGCCAATGTTAGATGAGGGTAGATTATTTACATCGCTCATAAAACCTCTCGTCGATGCATCCATGGATACTTGTCCATTATAGAATCTTCTATGATTCTTTTTCGCTTGAACGCACATTTTTCCTTTTCTTTTAATACCGTCATTTGATCTGATAACTGAAGAATGTTTACTATGGCAGTCCAATCACTGCTTGAATGTGATTCGATCGCTCGTCCCACAAATCTAGCAAATAGTGTTTTGTTGATAGAATTGGTTTTGGCAATATTCGCAATGGCGGTGGCCACACCATTCTTTTTCTCCGATGTGCACGGTGTGGAAAAGGCACCGTGTAAAGTTATGGGATACTTCATGTCCGCACCGCAGTGATATGTTCTTTTTTCTTTTTTATCCAATAAGAATATACGGTTGTTGCTGGTCACCGTCATTTGCAACTCTTTCAGTTTGCCGTTGTCCAATTCGTTTTCCAGAGTGAACTCTAGTCGCATGCGTCGTTTTACAGTTATCGGCATGATGGCGGCCGTATAGACAACTCCATTTGGAGTTCTAAGTCGAATGCCATTCATCGGCGACGACGACGCAACATCATCTTCGCATTGTGGACTGTAGAGACAGCCGAGTGCCATATAGAAACAAATACGTTTCACGTCGCCATTGATTATGTCAAAAATCGGCACGGGCATCGTCGATACATCGGCGCCGACAAAGTCAGCAACACAGTTTTTATTACGTGAAGAAACGTTCATAAACACGTTGTTCCTACCGTATTGCTGCATTATTTTTTTTCTATTGTCTTCTCCAAGTACACTCATAACTTGATTTTCTAATGTGGATTCGACAAGTCGCGATGATTCCAGAACACTTGCAACAACCGCGTACTGTTCTTCACCGTCCGTACACATCAACAACATAGGCATCTCGTGCATGCGTCCTTTTGCCTTTTGCAAAGATCCGATCATTCGACCGTATGCTTGTGGTAGTGTATGGTCAGATCCATCGCAGAAAGCAATTAGTTTACCGAGACTGCCTTGAACATCTATCATCGTGTTTGCCTTTGTTGATTCTTGCGGCGTCGGTGGTGGTGGTGATGATGGGTGTGGTTGTTGTGTTGGTGGTACATCATCTTCTTGTTGGTACTCCATGAAAACTGGTTCGACCGGGTCTTGCAATTCCAACATTGCCGTCTTTAATATGTCATCGTCTGTTGAATCGAACGCTAATAGGTTTTCTAAAAACATGTCCATATCGCAATGATTCATGATGACTACTGACGAATGCACGGTGAGCAAGTTAACCTATATAGACCCAAACAGCCAATCAACTTCCAGCTTGAACGAGCGGTGTTGACTACCATTTGAAGATGATGCGTTGTTTTGGTTTTTTTTTGTTGACACTGCACCTGTTTTTTTTTTTTTCAATAAGAGTATCGATTAGAGTGTATTTGTGTACGTGTACATTGGAGAGAAAGAGAATGCCTTTGTCATGCAATCTGTTTCCCGTATAGTGGCGAGAAGACCTAACAATTACCTGATTTCAGCTATACTCGTGACTTTATTATGCTGTATTCCATTCGGTATTATAGGAATCGTGTACAGCGTAGATGTAAGTAATCTATTTCCTCTACAACCTCATCCCACCAACAAAATTATCTATTTAAGTTTTGTATTCTTTTACTTTTACAGAGTTCAAGAAAGTTCGACTACGGTGACAGTGATGGTGCAGCCAGATCAGCACGATCGGCAAAGACTACAAATAGTATAATTGTGTTATATATATGTGGATGGACGTTTATTAGATAGTTGGGTTGGGTGGGGAGGGGGGGATTATTATTCAAGGTGATGTTTTATTGGAGAGGCGTTTATTCAAATAAATACCATTCTAATAATTATTAATACATTATTTAATTTAAACATCTTTTGAAACTAACTGCCGTGACAGAGTGGGCCCAAGAAAGAATACATTACGGCTTGCAACATGGGCAGACATCTCGGTCCTAACGGGACACAGGAAGATAGCCTACAGTTATTCCTGCCAGCTTACTCAATAAAACTCAGCTATCGGGATTTCACTCGATTTTAAACAAAATGTCTAATCATCAAATCTCCCTATGTAATTTTATAATACTATTCCCCACAATATATTCCGATTCTTTATGGCGTACATTTAATTTGATCTTTATTAATTTGCAGTATAATTTCTATTTTTTAACTACTGTACCTTCACACACGCGTGGTATGTTTTAAAATAAACAAAAAACTGAAATGGCTATGACTATGGCCAACTTAAGCTCCAGTCCTACTATCTGATTTTATTTTTCGTCTTCCAAAGGGACACTGTATTGATTGATGGAAAGTGCCTGTTTCCATTCACCTTTAGGGTCAAATCTGTTATTTTAACTTCTCCCTGGTGTATAAAAGAGAGAAAATATTTGAAACCAGGTTGTTGCAAGGTGAACTTATCGTAAACCCGGAAATTACTTTGACCGCGAAGAATTGAAATTGAGTTGAAAATCTACTGTTGAAATCATAAATTTGGTTAAAAAACTCTTTATAATATCTTTCTAAGATAGAAATATGGAACAATAGCGTCGAACTGAACACTAATGTTATCAAATCTACGTTTCGCGGTACATCTGAGATAGATCAGGTAGGTATCCAAGGCGGAGATTTGTACTGAAGTTTTTGCATTGTGCTCGCCTATGTCAGAATTAACCATAATTTATAATATATAGATTACCATACATTTATTTGTTTATTGTGACATGGCGTAACACTTATAAAAATACATTACAGCATTTGTTACCAAAAAGTTTATAATTATCTATAGCTGACGATTTGACTAACACCAAACCAATTTTTATTCATTTAAGAAACGTTACATATTTTTTATGTAATCAATTAAATAATGCTGTAATAATGTACAAAGTCCATAGAAAACAACTTCTTCATATATTCTATGGTATTAAACTAAACAGAAACATCCATAGGCCTAAAATAGGCCTATATAATATCAGACAGCAAGAACATTTTAATATTAATTTAAGAAAAACTACGTTAAAATCAATGTGTTTATCGAATAAAGGAATAATTTTCTTATGGAATTAACTCTCCAGTGAGCTTAAAGACTTATTTAGGAAAATAGAGTACTACTACTACTACTGTATGTAACGATTACAATTGGTTATGGTGGGGGATAGGATAGGGGTTGATAGTTGTTTTTGCCTTTATACTTTTCTGTATGTAAATTAATTAATTGTTATATTTTATAGGCTTATTGTTATTTTGAAGGATGCATGACATTTGTGCAAAGTGTGCCACCGATCTAAAGGTGTAATTCCAAATAAATAAATAAAATAAATATAATAGGAGATAATTTAAGAATTTGTAAACTCACTCCTCTTTATTAACAAAATAAGGTGTTAGGTATTTAATAAATTTGAACAGTTATGATCATTGGCTATGTGTGTGTAACTCTTTAAATTGCGCATGAGCTTAAACTATAGCTTCTCCGAGAAGACTTGTTCTACCGTACAACGGAGCGAGTGAGCCTTCGAACCCGTGTCGATATTATGGCTACGTAATTACTGTGTGACTGTTTTAACAGCTCGGCCACTCACTCATGAATTGTGTCAATCATGGTATATCTGTATTGATAAGACTGCCATTTTCATAATTATTTTGATTTTAATTTTTCTTAGATTTAATTGTTAAAACCATTTTGATTTTCTTGTGCTATGATCGTGTGAATTTTAAATCAAATCAAATGTGTTTTTTTTTGTACAATTACCGAATACATTTTACTTGAAATAGATTTTAATTATTGATGACCTTTATAAATAAAATAAAACATTTTGTTTGTCCGATACTTAAAATTTCACAACCATAATTTCAATTTATTTTATTTTATTCTAAATTTCAATTTTATATTTACAACAGGATGACCTTTAGAAATAAAAGAAAACTTTTGTTTTTCCCGATACGTAAATGCCACAAACTTATTTAATTTGCATAAAACCTTTTAATTTTTAACATAACAAACACATGTTATTGAATACATTTGCATTTTGTAACGAATATAAATGTCGCGGCGTATATACAACTTTTATTCCTGTCCCAGTGTCACAAGTGACATAAAGTTGTGTATATATTTTGCAAGTCATTCTTACTTTTCCTTTGTTTTCACTATTTGAACCTTTCTTTTGTTTTAGGAAGCTATTGTGTGAAGCCAGTGGAGCAGAGTTTTTGTGTTGCAGAGAAGGATTGTGTGGTGTTTGCTGATTGGAGGAGAGGCATAAGAGTTAAGTTAGTGTGTGAGTTGCTGATTGGTGGAGAAGGATAAGGTGGTGATATGTGGATAATTGAGGGAATTTTGAGGTAGATGGAAATTGAGAGGAGACAGAGAAGGAGGGCTATGTTATGTTAAGCCAGAAAGGGATAGGTGAATATTGATATGAGAAACTAAGACGTACAGGAGAAGAAGTAATTGAATTATGGTGATATAGAGCTGAAGCAGAAAGGAAATAAAGAGATATACATGAAGTTAATAAATTGTGAGTTGGAGATAATTATGGTGATATAGAGCTGAAGCAGAAAGGAAATAAAGTGATATACATGAAGTTAATAAATTGTGAGTTGGAAGTAATACTATAAGGCTGTACTTAAATGTAGAACTGTTAATTGTTGAGATTACTGAGGATTAATTAAAATTGTGAATGTAAATTGACGGAAGAAATAACTGTTGGAAACAGCAGAAGTTGTTGCATGTAAAGAATTGTTGGGAAATATTGAAGAGTAACTGGATTGATACTGATATTATTTTACGTGGAAAAGGAGAAAGAAATAATTGGTCGGGGAGCGGATTGCAGTGCAGAACGACATCAAGAAACATTTTAACTTTATATTTGATTTATTTATATGTCAGAAAATAGGAAGAATTATAATTGATAAGACAAGCAGAACGGGAGCAGAGGCGTGGGAGTTGTTTAGTTGCAGAATCGTTGTAACTTTTATCTTTCTAATTTGTTTTTGTGTCAGCGTAGGAGAGAAGGCAAGAAGGAACGATATTGTGGACATTTATTATTGTCTAATTATTCATCTTGTGATATTATTGTATTTGAAAGGGGGGTTTCGGGGATTTATTTAAAAATAAGAAGATTGTTGATATTTTGTTTGGAAGGATTGGGAAATTTGGGGAATTGCATAAAGTTTGTGGGGAATAGGTATACGGTATCATTGTTTGAGAATTGGTTGGGTTTTTTTTGTGGGGTTTTTTTTTGGGGTTTGAATTATAAAAGAAAGAATTGGTTGTCAAAGATTACTATTAAATTTTACTTTTTACATTTATATGTGTACAGTTGTGGCTATTTACCGTTGTTCATCGTTGGTTACCGGCAATTACATGTCCGAAAGAGCCGTAATTGCGGCTGTGTGACATTTATGGGGGCTCGTCCGGGAAACTTTGTAACCTAGCGTGAACATTGGTAGATGAAACAATTGTACGTGATTCTTGGATTGTCTATTTGCCATATTATTGGCATACTGTATACTTATATTGGATACTTATATATATATATATATTTTTTTGTTTTTCTTAAGAAATGGATCTCACTAAAATTGTTGACGCAGGGAAAGCGTTGGGGTTAGATGGAGTGGAATTAAGAGAGTTTGTGGAAAAGAGAGAGGACGCTGCCAGAGAGAGAGAAGAGAGAGCACTAGAGAGAGAAGAGAGAAACAGGGAGAGAGAAGAAATGGAGCGAAACAGAGACAGGGAAGAGAGAGCACTAGAGAAGGAAGAGAGAGAGAGAAGAGAGGCACTAGAGAAGGAAGAGAGAGAGAGAAGAGAGGTACTAGAGAGGGACGAAGCAGAGAGAAAAAGAGCGAGTGAAGAAAAAGAGAGAGAAAACGAACAGGCCTATCTTATAGAAATGCGAAGGTTAGAAATCCAATTAGAACAAGAAAAGAATCGGGCACGGCCGGGTGGTAGAGTATTACCCAATCCTGAGTCACGGGTTAAGGCCAGTAAACCTAAATTACCCCCTTTCCATGATCGAACAGATGACCTAGATGCCTATCTGAAAAGGTTTGAACGGTATGCGACTAGTCAGGAGTGGAAAGAAATTGAGTGGCCGGTTAACTTAAGTGCCCTACTAACTGGGAAGGCTCTCGAGGTTTATTCCAGGTTGTCGTCAGCTGAAGCTAACGATTACAAACTGTTGAAATTGGCTCTTCTAAAACGGTTTCAGTTAACCGCCGATGGATTTCGACATAAGTTACGAACAGCTAAGCCCGAATACGGAGAAAGCGGCCCGCAATTTGCTGCGAGGATAAGCAATTATCTTGATAGGTGGATTGACCTAGCAGAGGGGGAAAAAACCTTTCAGGGGTTAAAAGATTTATTGCTGCGAGAGCAGTTTACCGATGGGTGTGGGAAGGACCTAGCTCTGTTCCTAAGGGAACGTCAACCGAAAACGATACAAGCGATGGCTGAAATTGCGGAGCAATATTTGGAAGCTCGTGGGGGATTATTTGGTAAACCAATAGAGTTTAAACAAAAAGAGCCAAATTCTCCTCAACTCTCCTCTAATAATGTTCCCAGTACATCCTCATCACAAAGCCCTTCTAGTTTCCGTAGTCCAACTTGTTTTATATGTCATCGTGTAGGTCACCTAGCTAGAAATTGCAGAGCCTCAACTATGCATAAGCCAAACTCTCCTCCAAAATGTTACCGATGCTTAAAAACAGGACATATTGCCAGAAATTGTAGACAGGACGCCAACAGTTGCGCTGGGTTGTCTACTTCACCACAAAAAGAGTCTGATTGCCAGAAATGTACAAAACAACACGAATGTAAAGCCAAAGAAGAAATTCCCGATGTGGGTGCCAGTATGGTTACGAAAATGTCAGAGTCTTTAAATCAATGTTGTATAAATAATGATGGTGATAAGGTCACTCTTCAATGTGGGCACTGTCTTCCAATTATGACAGCGGCTCTAAATAATTCAATTAGTAAAATGCCCGTTTATACAGGTTGTGTTGGGTCACGCTGCGTCTCTGTTCTTCGTGACAGTGGCTGTAGTGGGGTGGTTGTGAAGAAAGATCTGGTATCAGCCGAACAACTTACTGGTAAGGAGAAAACCTGTGTGCTGATTGATGGCACGGTCCGCAACTTACCGGTTGCATTAATACATGTTAATACTCCATTTTTTTCAGGAAAGACGTATGCACTATGTATGAATAACCCTATTTATGACTTGATATTAGGTAATATTGCAGGAGTACGAGCACCAGGAAATCCAGATCCCACATGGACAGAGCGAAATCTTCAAGGATGTTCTGTTGTTACCCGGTCTCAAGCTAACACTATGGATAAACCATTCAGAACACTTAAAACTACAGAAATACACAAGCAAATCATCACAGCGGGAATTATGAAAACCGCCCAGCAACAAGATATCAGCCTTGCAAAATTCAAGGATCTTGCAGAGAAACAAACTACAACTGTGAGTAACAAACAAGCCGAGGCTAGGTTTATTTATCATAAAGACCTATTATATAGGCAATTTTCCTCTCCTAATATTGAACACGGGGATAAGTTTACCCAACTAGTAGTGCCAGCTGACTATCGACGCCAGGTAATGCGCCAAGCCCATGAAACCTTATTAGGAGGACACCAAGGGGTAAAAAAGACGACAGATAAAGTGTTGACAACATTTTGGTGGCCTGGGGTAACTGCAGATATTACTCGATATTGTCGATCCTGTGACATTTGTCAGAGAACTGTACAAAAAGGTAGAGTTACGAAAGTGCCTCTAGGAAGCATGCCTTTGATCGAGGTGCCGTTTGAACGGATTGCCGTTGATATAGTTGGTCCCATTTTCCCCATGTCTAAAGGTCGTAATCGTTATATACTCACAATAATAGATTTTGCTACTCGTTATCCAGAGGCAGTGCCTCTACCAAATATTGAAGCTGAACGGGTTGCTGAGGCCTTGGTTGGTGTTTTCTCTAGACTTGGTATCCCGAAAGAAATGCTTACCGATAGGGGATCACAATTTACATCTGAAGTCATGAGGCAAGTTAGTAAGTTGTTGTCTATACGTCAGGTAATGACATCTCCATATCACCCAGCTTGTAATGGTTTGGTCGAACGGTTCAATGGAACACTCAAACAAATGCTGAAACGTATGTGTGCAGAAAGGCCTACTGATTGGGATCGTTACATTGACCCACTACTTTTTGCGGTTAGGGAATCTTCACAGGAAAGTTTAGGGTTTTCTCCTTTTGAACTGTTATATGGCCGTACCGTACGAGGACCCATGTCCATCCTAAGGGAATTGTGGACCGAAGAAATCGAAACACCAGAAACAAAAACCACCTACCAGTACGTTATGGATTTACGGGAACGACTACATGAAACCTGTCAGATGGCTCAGAAGAATCTACAAAAATCTAAGGTCAGGTACAAACAATATTATGACAAAAAGAGTAAGTCCCGGGAATTTGAGGTTGGGGATAAGGTACTACTTTTATTACCCACAGACAAAAACAAACTATTGCTTCAATGGAAAGGTCCTTTTAAGGTTGTAAAGAAATTTGGGTATCTAGACTACCAAATTGACCTTAACGGGAAATTCAAAATATTTCACGCCAATCTCTTGAAAAAGTATTATGAGCGAACCGCAGACATTAGTGCTGCCTTAGGGGTATCCGAGCCTTCTGGTATCCTTGAATTAGCTAGCACAGCTGTTATTGAATGCGAACCTAATGAAACATTTACAAATAACCAAAATTATCATCTATCTAATGAGAATCTTTTACAGCTCCACCCTCTACTAGCAAAAGAAACAACAGCCGACATCCACATCAACGAAAGCCTGGATGATACACTAAAGCATGAGGTGCACCGACTTATCGGAAACTACAAAGATGTACTGACGGATTTACCGGGTAAGACTACACTTGGGCAGCATGAAATCAAGCTGGAAACTGATGGTACAATCCGTTCCAAGCCCTATCCACTTCCACATGCGTTGCGAGGTACCATTAAGGATGAGGTAAATATGATGTTAAATTTGGGTGTAGTGGAGCCTTCAGGGGCACCGTTTGCCTCTCCAATAGTATTGGTAAAGAAACCGGATGGGTCAAATCGATTCTGCGTGGACTTTCGAAAACTTAATCAGGTTACAGTTTTTGACGCCGAACCGATTCCGGACCAAGAGGAACTGTTCACAAAGTTGGCCCATGATCATTATTTTACTAAGATAGATTTAAGTAAAGGGTATTGGCAAGTTCCCATGGATGAAGCGTCAAAACCTTTAACAGCCTTTCTAACACCAGATGGTTTGTTTCAATTTAATGTCATGCCGTTCGGCTTAGTCAATGCACCGGCTACTTTCAGTCGTATCATGAGAAAATTACTCAAAGGAATGGATAATACACTTAATTATATTGATGACATTCTAATTCACACAGCTTCTTGGGATCAACATATGAAATGTTTGTCTGAATTGTTTGGACGTCTCCGCAGGGCCAATCTAACTGCTCGACCAAGCAAATGTTTCATTGGTTATGAAACAATCGAGTTTCTTGGCCATGTGGTAGGGAAAGGACATGTTCAACCTCGAGTGGAAAAGATACAAAGCATCTTGTCAGCCAAACAACCAGAAACAAAGAAACAACTCCGGTCATTCCTTGGGATGACCAACTACTATAGAAAGTTCATTCCTAATTACTCTGTGATTGCTTGTCCATTAACCGACAAAACGAAGAATCGGGAACCTAACCGAATATGTTGGGAGAAGGCCCAGGAAAGTGCGTTTGTTAAACTTAATGAAAAATTAAACAGTACTCCAATTTTATGCCTTCCTAATTTAAACAAAGATTTTATTTTGAGAACAGATGCGTCCGAATATGGAGTGGGAGCGGTTCTAATGCAGCAGTATGGTGACGTGAAGTTTCCCGTGGCGTACGCTAGCAAGAAACTGCTTCCTCGAGAAAAAGCATATTCAGTGATGGAAAAAGAATGCTTAGCCATTGTATGGAGTGTACGAAAATTTGAGTCTTATTTATATGGACGAAACTTCACGTTGGAAACTGATCACCAGCCGCTTGTGTTTATGCACAGAGCGAAATTGTCCAATGGGCGAATTATGAGATGGGCCCTGGCTCTACAACCGTACAAGTTCCGAATAGAGGCGATTAAAGGCAGTGAAAATGTAGGAGCTGATTATTTAAGTCGAGTGTAAATAGGACCCGTCACGGTATGGAGAAAATGTTGATACATTATTCTTTTAGAGGGGAGTAAATGTCACAAGTGACATAAAGTTGTGTATATATTTTGCAAGTCATTCTTACTTTTCCTTTGTTTTCACTATTTGAACCTTTCTTTTGTTTTAGGAAGCTATTGTGTGAAGCCAGTGGAGCAGAGTTTTTGTGTTGCAGAGAAGGATTGTGTGGTGTTTGCTGATTGGAGGAGAGGCATAAGAGTTAAGTTAGTGTGTGAGTTGCTGATTGGTGGAGAAGGATAAGGTGGTGATATGTGGATAATTGAGGGAATTTTGAGGTAGATGGAAATTGAGAGGAGACAGAGAAGGAGGGCTATGTTATGTTAAGCCAGAAAGGGATAGGTGAATATTGATATGAGAAACTAAGACGTACAGGAGAAGAAGTAATTGAATTATGGTGATATAGAGCTGAAGCAGAAAGGAAATAAAGAGATATACATGAAGTTAATAAATTGTGAGTTGGAGATAATTATGGTGATATAGAGCTGAAGCAGAAAGGAAATAAAGTGATATACATGAAGTTAATAAATTGTGAGTTGGAAGTAATACTATAAGGCTGTACTTAAATGTAGAACTGTTAATTGTTGAGATTACTGAGGATTAATTAAAATTGTGAATGTAAATTGACGGAAGAAATAACTGTTGGAAACAGCAGAAGTTGTTGCATGTAAAGAATTGTTGGGAAATATTGAAGAGTAACTGGATTGATACTGATATTATTTTACGTGGAAAAGGAGAAAGAAATAATTGGTCGGGGAGCGGATTGCAGTGCAGAACGACATCAAGAAACATTTTAACTTTATATTTGATTTATTTATATGTCAGAAAATAGGAAGAATTATAATTGATAAGACAAGCAGAACGGGAGCAGAGGCGTGGGAGTTGTTTAGTTGCAGAATCGTTGTAACTTTTATCTTTCTAATTTGTTTTTGTGTCAGCGTAGGAGAGAAGGCAAGAAGGAACGATATTGTGGACATTTATTATTGTCTAATTATTCATCTTGTGATATTATTGTATTTGAAAGGGGGGTTTCGGGGATTTATTTAAAAATAAGAAGATTGTTGATATTTTGTTTGGAAGGATTGGGAAATTTGGGGAATTGCATAAAGTTTGTGGGGAATAGGTATACGGTATCATTGTTTGAGAATTGGTTGGGTTTTTTTTGTGGGTTTTTTTTTGGGGGTTTGAATTATAAAAGAAAGAATTGGTTGTCAAAGATTACTATTAAATTTTACTTTTTACATTTATATGTGTACAGTTGTGGCTATTTACCGTTGTTCATCGTTGGTTACCGGCAATTACATGTCCGAAAGAGCCGTAATTGCGGCTGTGTGACACCCAGCTGCCAATTATTGAACATCTCTTACGCAGGTATTATTGAAAGAAGGTAGGTATTATTTATAGGCTATAGGAATCAGGACGGTAAGTACAATGACTGCGAACTAAACGCATACCTGCAAGTGTTGATTGTTAAGATATGAATTCTGGTCATAGTTTATCTACATTAAAAAGAGCGCGCTTCTCGCCTCTACGTGCCGAATTTCTTTGAAATTGTAATACTGAATGTTGTTGCTCATAAAAATATCGTCCGAAATTTTACCTTCATATTTAATTTTTTTTTTGCTGACGTATCATATACAAAATGTAGAATATATAAGTGGGGTCCCGTAATTGTACCTAATACACTGTATACATAGAATATTCTGTAAATTCAAACAATTTAGCACTGTAAACGTGCATCTTTAGGTCACATAGAATGGCATACTTAATCAATTTTTCCGTTTATAGCCAATGTACACGGCGTTCATGTGTCATGTTAGTCAACCTCGTCCCGTCCGAAGTGGCGAGTTTACAAATCATTTTTTTTTTCAAATGATAGAATCACCATGATGAATCGAACCTTTCTTGTAATCGCATTTATTGTCTTGTGTGCAGCAGTCGTAATGGCATATGGTTAGTAATTATTGACAGACGTTATACCAAATATCAACCAGTAAGCTTGGTACGACGCAACGCAAGCGAGTTATAATTAACCAATGAAACAAGCGACAGTAATAATCCATCGCTTGTGATTGGCCAAATTACATTGCGTTGCGCTTACGTCATTGCGTTGCGTCGTATTAATTTATATTTTAATATTATATTTATGACATTTATTAGGCCTATTTTAAAAAACGCTTTCAAAAATATAACGAAGTTTGCACTTTCCAATACTCCTTTTAGAAATAAAGAATACTGTAGTAGCTGTAGTTAAGCTTGGTTCGCACTTGCAACGTAACGCAACCTACTTAACATAAGCAAATTCCCTTCCAATAATTGTGTTTTCCCCCGCCTATGTGAAATCAAACCTGTGATTTTTGCAGCACTGTTGCGTCGTCGGTTCCCACTTACGCAAAACATCACTTTGCCTCAATACGTCGCTGCGTTGCGTTCTAGGTATAGTGGGAACCACGCTTACATCTCCCACTTTAATCTTAGATGTTGGTGTGTTTAGGGTCCCACTAGCGACGCAACGTAAGAGAATGCTCTTCCAGTACTTTAGGTTTACTTGTATCCCAGGAATAAGGTTCTCTTGGGTATAGATGCCACGTTGCTTAGAGGCCCCTGAAAACAACATTTAAACGTTTGGCGGATATTTAAGCGGATGTTAAGATGTGAATATGACTTTGAGTGCATGCTATCTCTATTACTGATATGCATCAAAGTCTACGACAACTAACGTTTGACGCGCAAACACAATTAAGCGTGGTTCGCACTAGCGACGCAACACAAGGACGTAACGCAACGCAATCGAATTGACCAATCACAAGCGATGGCTTATTCGCTTGTGAATGCTAACTGTCTATAACTTCGCTTGTCATTGGTTAAAACGCTTGCGTTGCGTTTACGTCCTTGCGTTACGTTCTAGTGGGAACCACGCTTTAAGCGTGGTTCTCACTAGAGACGCAACGTAACGCAATCTACGCAACGTAAGAAAATGGCCTTCCAATAATTGTGTTTGCCCCCGCCTGCGTGCAATCAAACCTGTGATGTTTGCAGCATTTTCGCGTCGTCGGTTCCCACTTCTGATTACGCAATACAGCACTTTGCGTCGATACGTCGCTGCGTTACGCTACGTTGCGTTCTAGTGGGAACCACGCTTAAGCTTGGTTCCCACTAGCGACGCAACGTAACGCAAACTACGCAACGTAAGAAAGTGCCCTTCCAATCATTGTGTTTTTCCCCGCCTGCGTGAAATTAAACCTGCGATTTTTACAGCACTGTTGCGTCGTCGGTTCCCACTTGTGATTACACAATACATCACTTTGCGTCGATACGTCATTGCGTTACGTTGCGTTGCGTTCTAGTGGGAACCACGTTTTTAAGTACCGTACCTCTTATCATATATACATAAATATAAGTATGGGACATCGGAAAATCTCATGGGTTATGCTACGGTCTGGGCATGCCCAAGGTGATTTTTCTCTAACCTTTCCTGTGAACGTTTTTAGAATTGTATTAGTTATATAATAATAGGATGTCGAGACAGTACGTAGGCCTTATATTGCGTTAAACATTACCAAATGGAGTCTGATAATTGTTTTAGAACCGGGTTCTAGAAGCTAAAATAAGTGAAGCATTTACGGATTTGCATATTTGATTACACCATGTGCGTAAGAAACAATTGACTTTGATCTACGGTATGTGTATTCAATCATTATCAAGTGGTCTGGTTAGCAGGGAAGGTGTGCAATGATGCCATTGCTTTCCAAAGTGTAAATGAAGAAAACAGAAGCTGTATGGTAGTCATTATGACGACGCTAGACCTTAGTAAGTTTAATTCTATCTATCTAGCGTCTTTTGACGGACTATTCCTTTCTAATCCTGTATACATCTAAAAGGGTTAAGCCTTATCTTGTTGCAGCAAATCCACACTTAGTTGGTATTCAGGTTTGTTAGCTGCTTAGTATGTTATTGTGTGTTCGTTAATTACTGCATGTAATGGCTACAGTAATCGCACTCACTTTTGAACGACAGTATTTCAATAAACAGATTTGACGTATAGTGGTTACTGCATGTATTATTATGTAGCACAGTAAATTGTAATTTTAACAAATAGGCCTAGATCAATTTATATAAAATCTTTTAATAAATGATTTAAAATGAATGTCCTAAAATGTCGGCGGTGAATTTGGGAAATGAAGCTAGCTGGTGCATGCCACTGTTAATGTAGGCTGGTATGTCGTTTATATGAATGTCGTGTATATTTTTTGTTAAAAGCAAACTTTGACTTTATTTCATATCTTGATAATATAAGGAATGAAAAAAAATATGTTGCCATTTTTTCTAAAGAAATTTAAAGGACCAAATTCAAGATGGCCGCCAATACTCAAATAACCCTATTTAAAACCAGAATATCACCAATAACACAAATTATGAATGTGGAACAAGTCCGTTTTGATGGTATTACACATTATACAATCTTAACTATGTATAGCGATAATCTGTCGGCCATCTTGGATTTCAAAATGGCCGCCACTAAAAAATAAATAATTTTTGTTGTTTCAACACAATGTTCTAAAATAGTCACTTCTCATAGGATTGTCTAAATATAAGGCTGTCTAAAGTTGTCAATGTTCTCTATATAATACCCCTACTATGACCCTTGAATTACCTAATCGTTCAAAGTTGGAGTTGCAAAAGTATGGAACAACTTACATTGATATCAAATATTCAGCAACAATTAATTCTAAATCTAAATTATAGATCTCATTTCTTTTCATAAAAGTGAAACTTGTATTTCAATGTTTGTATCTCAGACAGGACCACAATATAAAACAAGTGTATTTATACCTTACTGGCAATTATACCCGCCACAGGGCGGCTTTCTAAATTAGTTTAAAGCCTTCTCAGACCCCAGTGTCCCTATACCCGCCAACCTCCACCCCCCTTCAATAACATCCCACACTCTTTTTTAAAAACAAATTCTTCCCAGGACAAATGTCAATTCAACTTTAGGGTTAGGGGTATACATAGCTATGATAGGCCTATGTTTTAAGTACGTTGTAAACTGTGTAAATGAATAGGTGTCATATTGGCTGATATATATAATTTAGATACTGCGGCCTCCAGCCTTCTTTCTCCTATCACCATCCCAGCCACAAAAACAAACTCCTCCCATGGACAGTTCAAATGTAGTAACTTTTCCTAGTACAATTCCAATCACGTTATACTTCATTACGCCAGTATTTCCGCCCCTCTTCCTCCCTCCCAACACATCCCAGATACTGGGTGATTGTGTTTAAGACGTTTCCAGTACAAATTATGTTAGCCATCACTACCAACTCATAATCCCTCAGTGCCTGTTTTCAGATGTAGTTTAAAACATTCCCAGTACAGTTTCGGTCTTGGTGACAGGCATACATCCCCACCCCCTTTCCAGGGCTAATTAAAATACTTTATAACAATTTCCTACCACACAGTTCTGGTCAATTTGATAGCTTACTACCCCTAGCCTAAGCAAAATTAAATTCCCGGTACAATTGCGGTCATTTTGATACCTCATATGCATGGTTACGTGCTGAAACAGAACTAACATCGAAAGTGAGGAAAAGTGGGCCATTTTGACCACATTTTGGCCCCTAATGCTTGGTTCCCACTAGAGACGCAACAAAACGACGTAACGCAACGTAAGGGATTTGACCAATCACAAGCGATGGATTTATTTGACGGTCGCTTGTCATTGGTCAACTGGTTTGCGTTGCGTCTACGTCCTTGCATTGCGTCCTAGTGGGAACCAAGCTTAACTTAGATCCTAGATGGCGGATAATGTTCAAATTAGAACTTTCCCGGTACAATTCTGGTCATTTTGATACCCAATATGTAAGGTTATGTGCAGTAACAAATATTTGTATAACGCACAAACAAACAAACGTACAAACTCTCTAACTTATAATATAGATTGTGAAATCCTGTATAAATATGGTGTTCAATAATAAATGCGTTATTGCCATGTAATTCAATGTCTGAAACTTCAAGGCCATGGTCACCAGTATGGTTGGTAAGTTTTCAACCTGTCAACTTTTGGCAGAAGCTTGAAGAAAGATACAGCTCATTCACAAGCTTCATGGGCAGCATTAACTCCCACTTCTCATCTTCTACAATCTCAACCGATTTCATTAGATGTACCTTAAAGTTGACCACCATTATACACTGGTTTGATGAGTGCACATGGTTGTGGTATAAAAACTCATGTACTAGGGAAATACAAGATAATGCCTGGTGATGACTCTTGCCCGAGATGAGTGGAGGTGGACAGAGATGACATCAAGAAGCAATTATTTCGACCTGGTGAATTATATGGCTTTTAAACATGTAGCATTGTGAAAATAGTGTTGCGGCCAGTGCTTTTGTTGTATTGTATTACCTATACAACAGTGACACAAATATCTTAAAAACTCTGCTTTCTCTCTACAACTTCTGACACTTTTCTCGAAAAAATTCAGACAGAGAAAATGATTCTAAGTGACGTATCATTTTGTTTGAAAAACGCTGATCATAAAGATATTAACTTGAATACAGAGAGATGTGGTTAAACTATCCCTATATATGTCAGAGACACAAGACAACGATATCTGCACACATGGAAAGTACACATGCTTTTATAAAATATTTCTTTGCTCATGACCACCTGAACTATGGCCGGTTACTTCAGCTGTATCACTTTCAACAGATTACTGATATTGGAGTTTATGAGACGACATGTATGTGTGACAAAGGGAATTGCTGGATTTACATCAATTGATCAAGGTCATTGAGCATGGTATCATTGGAATAACACAAATTAATAATTTCATCAGAGCTGGCAAATCTAGTTGATGAGTTTGAAAGCCAACATTTAAAGAGAGATGATATCTTGATTAATGAAGAATGCTGCAAATCCCACAGAGGTGTTTGTTGGCCATGGCATGATGACATTGGACAGAAAATGTTTGAGGCATTGGTAAAAGTTTTGTAGAAGGCAAACTATATGAGATCCTAAGAAAAGGATGAATATTGGCAAAAAATATATATGACGGTGAATACAGGTGACAAACTTATCAAAGTAAAAGAGGACTCCAATAGAGATTCTTTGTCGTATCACATAGTCAGCTGGTACAGTACTGTATATAAGAACGTATGAGCATTTGGGGGTGAACTGAGGTATTGATTGCAGTACTTTTGCCAATTTGTTTCTGAACAAGCTTGTTGGGATCACAGATCAGTCTGTTGAAGTTTGATGGATACAATAGTAGAGAACGAAGGAAGGTCAACTTACTATATTGCATGCATAATATATGCATTCAAGACAGCGCACTGATTAGAAATAATTATTTCATTTGGCAGAGTTAGTTAATCACCATGTTGTCATAGGCATATCATTTGTGTCATTTCAATCTAATTTAATTTAACTTACACACGTTTTAATAAGAAATTTAACCCTTTTTAAAAAAATGGCGGCCACCATTTTGTGTTAATAACCGTGTTGTTGTCATAGGCCTATCATTTTATGTGATTTCAATCAACGTCATAACTTGCACATGTTTTAATAAGAAGTTTAATCCATTTTTTTAAAATGGCGGCCATTTTGAAATTCAAAATGTCAAAATACTAATGAATATAGGTTTATAATAATTTTTATATAGCAGATAACCCATATAGCATTAATTTAAACTTAAAATATTATTCATAATGGGTGTTACTTTGTCCAATATGGTACATTTATTGGATATTTTACGTATTGGCGGCCATCTTGGATTTGACACCCTTAAGCTTTTTAAAAAAAATGGCAACATATTTTTTTTATTACTTTACATCCTAAAGACACTAAATCAGCTGGAATTTTGCTTTTAACAAAAAAATGACACGAAATTACATAGTGGCCTACACTATGTACTGAGTTATTTTCTCTGCCCCTTTTTTTATGTAACAGAACTATGTGCTATTACAGATTGGTTTATTTAGTGCTAAAAATATTTTTATTTTGTAAATAGAGTAAGAACAATTGAATACTGTTCTTCATGCTGCATTTACAACCAAAAACTAATTCTTTAAAAGAACAGGCACTATTGTCTCAAAAAAATTATCTCCAACCTTTTTACATAGTGAAACATTAGGCCTATGTTTACATTTGAAAAACATATGTTTTTCATCTTCTGGTATTTCACATCATTTGTTTGTATTTTTCATTTATTTATTTAATTGTATTTTGTTGGTATAATTCTAAGCAATAATTTGTAATTAAGTTGTGCATATTTTTTGTTTTTCTTATTTCTAACTTTGCTTGATCAAATTGTTAAACCAATTGACATTTTCAATACTAATTTCATGTTCCCCTTTGGGAATGGTAATGGGGGAAACAGCAGTATTTACTAATCCAGTTTCTTCTGACTTCTAACATTGAATTTCACCTGGGTACATTAGTCTATTAATTTTTACTAAATCATTGATGTCATTAAAACCTTCATGACTTCACATTTTTAGCTTTGTTTTTACATACAATTTCCTTATTTCCCCATAGGTTTTTTGCATAACTTCATAGGCCTACTATGCTTAGAATTCGCATAGAATTTTATTACATTTCAATAAAATAAAGGCATATTATTATAAAATAACTGCACTCACTTATATTATTCAAATCTGACGTGTTCAATACCATAAATTCATTTCCAGTGCATGTTTTATGTAATACGAAGGAAGTATTTTCCATTTTACATGCTTTCTACAAAGAATTTTTTTACCCATAAGATGTTTATAGCTTTCACTTGACTATTTTACCAATTAATGTTTTCCTTTTTATTTTTCCTTTTTTCCATTCCATAGAAATTCAAAAGTTGTGTTATCCTTTAACAACACTTTCTGGAACATCAATTAAAGATGCAGTGTAAATTAATTGAGCTAAAGCTAAATTTTTTTAAACTGATTTTCTCAAATAGTTTAAGGTTCCTTGCTTTCCATGTATAACAACTTTTCACTTTTTGTCCCAATTTAATTCTTTGCATAATTCTGTATCATATCATAAGTAGATTCCTAATATCTTTATTGGATCTGTGACCCAGTTTAATTTATATGGTTTATCATTTTTATATCTATTCTTACCAATCAACATGAGTTGTTTTTTTTTTATTTAAACAGATACTTCACAGAAATTACTAACAATGAATAGAGACTGTATCATATGCAAGTTGTGCTATAATGGCGTCATCTTTTATAGGACTAGGCAAGATAATTCCTTGAAAGTTTAAATCGTTTTTTACATTATTGCAATTATTTCATTTCAACATTTTCGGATACAAAACCATTGTTAACAATGACACATTCTGTCTTGCTATAAATGTTTTAAAGAAGAATCCAGGGCTGTAGACGTAATCCATACACGAGCCTAGATAGGGAAGATCTGTACTGCCGTTAATTGCGAGAGGAGGTGGAAGTCCGGTACTGTGTAATGATAATGTTACAAGCCAGAAATGAAATAAAATCATGAATACATTTAACTCAAAGTACACTAACTAAACCTCTCTCTGTAGCGATATGTACGACTTGCCATGTATCTTTGCATATTAATTACGTTATACAGTACATTGTAGAGTAAACATTAGTATGACACGCCATCACACATTTTGTATAACCAATTGCTCTAGATTATTCAACAATTGCAGGTTTCCGTGACAATCACATTCAAATGATCTAGGTATTTATTTACATTTTCTTTGGAAATCCTCTTATTAGCTTATAGTTGTTCAAAAAATCTTATTTCTTCACCCAATATTTCTTTTGGGTTTTACAATGTATATGTTTTTTTTGATCCGTTACTTTTCTCTAGTATTCTCAAGTATTTTGTACACGCTCTCCTTCTTCTATCCATTTAACTCTTGATCTTATATATAGATAGATATGATATGTTGTAATTAAATCTACGGAAAATTCTGGTGTAGAAATGTTGGATGGCAATTTGTTCCCGCTGGGTAATGATAACCCTGCCACCGGACTATGTTATCTTTTTTTAACACGTTCAGGCACATCAAAATAGATGGCTTGATTAATAGTTCAGTAAAAGTATGGTTGAATGTAGAACAAATTGTAACAGAATTTTGTTTTGTCTGTTTGACATGGTCCAAATAAATATCATTCAAAGTTTACCAAAAAAAATGTGATGTTAAACATTTCAATTAGCATAATTACCATGTGACATATAGCATCATATTGTAGTTATGACATCATAAAATGTCACAATACTGCTCAAATGGCATAGTGTATCATATAGGGAAAATGTAAAAAACTGCAGAAAAACTGCAAAAAATATTTCCTGTTGAAATTGATCATTAAGTGTCTTCATTTACAAAATCTCATGAAAATAGTAATTCTACAGAACTTATGAAGGTTGTGATCAAGATCAAAAACTGATTTGTACTCACCACATACAGTAGTAATAGCACATCTTGTTTTGTGTTTCCTACAACTACATCTTTTAGAACTTTATCTCATTTACATTGGTAAAGCATAATAAAACAAATATTGTATTGAGGCCATTGTCTGTGGTTCAGGCTGTTCAAACTTGTTATGGCACATAGACCTAATGTTTATCTTTAAAATACTGCTTCCAAGATTCAATGAGCATAACAAGGACATTCAATAATTTGCCAACAAGGATGAACAACAAGATGGTTTCAAACTTTTCAATACTAATTTTAGTATTTCAATTTTCGACAACAAGCAGTTATTTAACTAACTTGAAAGAAAATGTTGAGAAAATGGAATGGAAACTTTGAACAGATAGAAATCTATTACTTTGCCATAATTGAAAAAGTGATGGCGTTTTAAGACAGAAGAAGTAAAACACTGGAATAATCGGTAGTTAAAGAAACATCTTGAGGAGCAAATTTGCAAATAACTGTTCAATCAACAGTTTATTTCAGAACTGTCAAAATCTTCGTAGTTATTTCGAATGAGAAAGGCGCTGCACTTCCAAAGAATCAAAAGGATGAATATTATTTGAAACAAGAACTGACATCTTTTGTTCCTTCCAAAACGAGACATCAGAAAAGTCGTTGAAGTATACAATTGCTGTCTATATGGTGGAACCTTTGGATATTTTGACGGCGCCAACTATAACATTTTCTATGTATATGTACTTTGGATACATATGTACTTTGGTGATCCAACTCAAGATTATGGATAGAGTTTGAGTAATGATAGGATTAAACCACATTAACCTTATTACAAACTTAAGAATCTCTTTTTATAAAGTTATCAGATGCAAGAAACTTAATATAAATGGGATTATTACAGTTATGAAAAGATGCAGTTGCACTATAACTTCTGATATCCAGTTGATGATCTTTACCTGGATGTGTTATCTATTTTCATGAGATTTAAAACATTTTTCCTGCCGTTTATATATTTTCCCTTAGAATAATGCCAATTGAGCATTATTTTGCCATAATTTTACATCATAACTATCTTATGACATCATATGTACGTTATATGGTAATTTAAATGTGCTAATTTGAAACATCACATTTATATTTATTCATACAGTAATGCACTTAAGTAGTCTGAAACCAACAGTTAAGTAGATACAGAGCTTCAAAATGGTATAGTTTGAATTTATACTAATTAAATCACTTCTTGTCCGGTTTTGGTAAGCCTTGGGTATGATGCTCATTTGGACCATATCAACCAGACAAAACAAATTCTGTTGCAATTTATTCTAGGTTCACCATGTTTTTACTAATTATCTTTACTGGATTATAAAGAAGCTAAAGCTAAACTTGTTAACAAAACTTTTCAAAAAGTCTAAGGTTCCTTGCTCTCTAACTGTTTAATGACAACCCTATCTGTACAGATAGAATGTGTCATTGTAGACAATGTCTTTATCCATTTACAAAAAATACTAAGTCAATTGCTTTTCTAAAATCAAGTAACAATATTTCCCTTTCAATATCTTTTTTAACAGTATAACTTATAGGAGATTGTCAATTAGCCTAATGCTTTCTCCAGCAAAATCACCATGTTACAGCCTTTTTGGTCACTATTTACAACATATTTAATATTACTAATGTACACACACTTGAACAGAAATTTCATAAAAAATTCCATCTGTTAAAATCTCCTCTTTCTTCCAAAATTCAATTTTGTCCATTATTTGATGTTATCAAACCATTGTTTCCTTCAGACTTACAGTGGCGGATCTAGGGGGCGTGAATAGGGTGGCCCCTTAATTCTAAAAAAAAAAACAAATATTTTTTCCCAATTTTTTTTGGTTAATTGCTGTTTTCATCACCAATCTTGCCACCAACCCCCGTAAAAGATTGAACAAATACTGTCACTTTTCCTTCGTCCTTTAAGGCTTTATGAATTGATTGTATTTTTTTAAGCTTTTCTATTGCTGTTTCTATTCCTATTTAAAAGGACAAAACCGTTGTTGTGTATTGTCTTGTACCTCTTAACGTCGAACTTTAAATTATAATATTTGTTGATGGTTTTTCTTTCAACATACCTTCTTTTTTTACTAATTTTGTGATCCGGCTCCTGAGTTCCGTTACACAGTGTGCCTCTATAGGGCTATTTGTTATATTTTCTAAAAATAGATACAGATCTGTCAATATTTGATGTTTGTCCATTTGTAAAAATATTTTGTTTCCATGTTTGTTTGTTTGGTAATCTTTAATGCCACACACCCAGTAAAAGATTGAACAAATACCTGTCACTTTTTTCTCCTCCTTCAAAGCATCTTCAATGATTACTTGATTTTTTTTAGTTTTTCTATTGCTGTTTCTTTTCCTATTTAAAAACACAAAACCGTTTAATAACCTTATATTGTAATATTTGTTGATGTTTTTTCTTAATCAATGGCTGGCACCTGCAATAGCCTAGATATACAGAGCCATTATCAACATACCTTCTTATACTGATGTTCCTTAAATCGGAGACATTTATATTGTGACAATATTGTGCTATTAGGCTCCTTATTTCGGTTACACGATGGGCCTCTATATTGTTTATATAATCATTTTTTATTGAAATCTTTTAAAATATTTTTTTTTTATCACCGTATTGACTGTATAAATCTGTTTGAATGTGTATTTGTTCTGTTTCGTGCAACATTTGGCTTTGATGGTCAGTCAGCAACTTGACATTCAGTTTCCCTTGTCTTCACTTCAGTTTGACTCATGTGTACAGGTTTCTTTTGTGCTGATCGAAACAAGTACTCATAATTAGGTTGTTGGTACAGCAAATTCGTCTGCCTGAACTGGTTTTAAAAGCCATAAATGGTCCACCAAAAACATCCAAAAGGTTTTGGTGTGACAACCCAGTACAAATAAAGAGTAATTAATTGACATATCCGCAAGATTAGGAGATTGTTACTGTTTTCAATTTAATAAAATTACTAATCCCTTTTTGGTCTATCTGAACAAATTATTCAATTCAATTTGTACCTTTTAACTCCTTTAAAGTGGCTTTGTATTTCTTTAAATCAATTTCGGTTGCCTAGTCTTCTAAACATTTCTGAGGATTGGCTGGTACTAAAATGTAAGCTAAACCATTGATTAGTTTGTCATTCAGATGAATGTTGAACAATGTTTTTAAAGCTTTTCGATTATTTGTACACGGACAAAAAGACAACGATGCTTTTGGATCTTTAATTCCCAATCCATTAAACTTAAATGAGGACAATATACTTATGACTTATTATGATTTAATTTGTTCTGTTGCTCAACAGCCTCCACACTTCATTCAGAGAACATCTATATATTTAAATTTCTAGCTGATCTAATTATAAATCACATTTATCTCGTCATGCACTTAGCTCTCTTATTTCCTTAAATATGATAAAAATAACCAAATACCTTTTGTAATAACCTTACACAGACACAATAATCTTTGTAAAAGTTATTGAAAGGATTAAGGTTATTACAAAAGTTCTGAACTTATTAACAAATTTATATTATTTGCTTTGATAATTTAGAATTAATACCAACCAACTAAAAACTTAAGCAACTTTACATACCTCTATGTAGCAATATGTTCTTTGCACGTTATCCAAGGCGACAAGTAAACCTTTTTATTTTGTATGGTTTATCAGCTAACTTTCCACTAATTTCCAGTTTTAGATTCATCTCTCATTTATCGCTGATGTTAAACTTTCGATGCATTCTGCTGTTTCAGAAAGTACTGTTTCATCAGCATAACGGAGGTTAGAAGTTGGTACAGGTATGCCTTGTGATATATCGCGACGAACAGAACCTCTGATTTGCGAGCCACCATTCAGGCCTGTTGCTTTCCATACACCAAAATGGCTGGCACCTGCCATAGCCTGGGTATAAACAGAGCCATTGTAAACGTAATAAGAAGAAAAAGAATACGAGTTTTATAAATATCTTATATATATTTATATATATTCACTTCAGCTGTCGTATCCATACAGTACATAATATGAATATAATTGGACATTATTATTCGAAATCAACATACCTAATTCTTTTTTTACTAATTTTGTGATTCAGCTCCTGAGGTCCTTTTTTTTTTCCTAAAAATAGATACAGATCTGTTAATATGTGATGTTTGTCCATTTGTAAAAATATTTTGTTTCCAAGCATCTTCAATCATTACATTAATATACACTTGGTTGTTATGCAATGAAACTACCACTATCGGAATGTTATGGTTATTCAATTTTTATTCTTCTTGTTTAATGATTTTGTTATGAGCACAGCAGCTGAACATTGTTTGGAAGTTAATTTAACGTTTGTTAAGGTTCAGCGGACGTCAGAAAGGCCCTTATTTGGTTGTAAACGTTTCGCTGATCTTATTCGTATCCAATTCATTATCACTATGCACAAGTTCAAGCGAAATGGTATTACTTCTGATTCTCGCTGATTTTAATCATGAGCCTATTGTAATGTGGTCCAGCTACAAAATATCAAAGGTATTATCTGTAATGTCATATTTAAGGAACGGTCCATGCATGTACTGGGAGGAAAAGGGAACATTCCTTGATGATGAGGAAGCATCAGTATACTATACTAAAATACGGAATTTGTAAATTCCAAAAATAAGGGATGAGACGGTTGTATGCTCTACCATTCTAAGGATCGCAACTACATATTTAGACTTAGTCACATACGTTTAACCATTCAGTAAGACGCAAAACTTCACAATAATAATCATTAAGAGAGGCATTATCCGATACCATCTGCATATTTAATCACCATGCAGGATTCGCACACAGGGCGGTAATCATTGGTGTAGAGGATGTACAACACGACACCGAAGGCTGATGAAAAGTCAATTAACATTAACAGAAGACGGGAGTATGTGTTCTTATCTAAATGTTTCTGAATTGAATGGACAAAGGGTCGCTGTAGTAGCATCCTCCACACCACGACCACCCTCTATGCCGAAATGCATGGGATCCAACTCGTTATGGAAAAAATCAACTTTGATTTTGGTTATATAAAGTCTCGAAACATTTTACGAAAAAGCATTTGACCCTCGACCCTATTTCTCAATGTTTCCATACATAATTCGACTAAAATGCAAATATATAAATCAGTGAATCATCGGGATGAGTGACGGGTGTGATGCTTACATTTTTATCTCCTATCTTAAAGAAACTAGGAATTAACAAATCCTTTGTTGAGGTCGGAAACAGCAATTGTAGGTTGTTTATATTGGGTATGATAAAATAAGAAGGGTTAGTCCGAAACGTCATCTTTGTGTAATTTACAAAATATATATTTGCTTAAACTATTAATTTAATTTGCATTAAAACAATATTTAAAATATTTACATTAAAACTACAAAAACAGAAATGGTATCAGCTTTAAAAATGATTTAATTTACATTAAAACAAACTAAAAAGTACTTACATTAGAACTACAAAACAAAGAAAGACCTTTCATATTATATTTATTATATTTTAATTATATTGAACTTATATCAATTACTAGTTTTTCTTGCTCCTCCTCTTTCTCTTCGTTTATTACTTTACATTATGCCACGCATTTTGCCCATTCATGAATGACACACACTCCGCTATAAAAATATAAAAATAAATATATAAATATCACAGGCGATTTTAAAGTTGCATCTCTGATTTTGGGTGCAAATATATACGTTATCGCCTATAAATGATCCGGGGAAGAGTGAACTCTTACTGTATTAATAAATAATAATAAATCTGAAAGGGAAAAGTTAATGATTGTATGAACGCATACCAAAATGTAGACTTACCGGTCTGGAAAGAGACATACTGTATGTTCTATATATTTTTACTTAATTTGTAATACCGTATATTCATCAGTTTATTTGAAAAATTAATAAAAATTTTCTGTATAATTCCGCTTTCCCTTCCGTATTGACTTCCACCCATTACCTTTTACGATACGTCCACTATAAGCATTTAGTTAAAGATGTATTGTCCCTTGAAACACAAAAAATGAAGGTCAAAATATTCTAAATTGAAATTGGCCACATCAAAGTAATATTAAAGTTTATTCACCTTAAGTCAAAAATTTTGAGCCAAAAACAACCAGTTTAAACCACGAGTATGCATTATGCATGATGCTAATTAGGATTGTTGAGAAGGTGTTTTCACAGATTGCGAGGATATGTTTTGATCGAAAACTTTGACTGGAAGTCAAAGTTATTTTTTGAACAAAAAAACGTATTTCAGTTAAATTTTTTTTTATCCCGACTAATTTTTGGTGAAAGTTAATAATTATTATACTTCAAAATGACCCATTTTTTTTCGAAATATTTATTTTTTTATTTTTTTGGAGTCAGTCAAAGGGACAATACATCTTTAACATAATTATTAAAATATAAAAAGGGCCTGCCTTTTGTAAACGTTCATGGCGAACAGAACCTCTGATTTGCGAGCCACCATTCAGGCCTGTTGATTTCCTTACTCCAAAATGGCTGGCACCTGCCGTAGCCTAGGTATAACAGAGCCATTGTAAACGTCAATAAGAAGAAAAAGAATGAGTTTTATTAATATCTTTAAACAAACATGAATGTGCGATATTCGGGGTACACCAAAAGCAGCTGTAATGACGTCATAAGACACATCAATAACCTCGCTACCAAATACGGCTATATTCCGATTGGTACCATGTTTATGACGTCATAATTCTGCATCCGGTTGAAGTACGAACATTTTCTCTTTATATCACTTGAGCTGTCCTATCCATACAGTACATAATATGAATATAATTGGACATTATTATTCAAAATTATCAACATACCTTCTTTCTTTGCTAATGTTGTGATCCGGCTCCTGAGTTCCTTGACACAGTGGGCCTCTATAGGCTTATTTGTTATATTTTCTAAAAATAGATAGATCTGTCAATATGTGATCAAGACACACAGAAGCCAAAGTGGCTTACAATTACAAAATAGTTACAACTCCATGATGCAGTAGCAATAGTAGCTAGCAATATGTTTCAAGCATCTTTTTTATATTGTACTTTAGTATAGGGAGCGAGGTCATGTGATTTTGTTCTAGAGTAGACTGGAGTTTATTCCAGTAAGATGGTCCTTCAATGAAAATTGATCTTTTATTTATTTCTAGTCTACTGTGTGGAATATATATCTTATTTGCGTTTCTTAGTCTTTGAGAGATCAGTTTTAGGGTTTAAATCAATCAAGTTGTTTATAGGGATGGGAAGTTCTTGGAGATGATATTTGAACATAAAGCATGCAATTTGAATTTTATATATACATTTTTAAACTTTGTAATAGTGGTTTGGAGGCTGTACAAATTTAAAAGAATATGTTTAGGAAAGACGTGTTTTACCTTGTAGATGATACCAATGGATTTAGCGATTTTATTTGAGATGGGGTTACCAACATAAATGTTCATTTATATGTATTCCGAGGAACATAACTGTTTGTTCTCTTTGTAATATTGAATTGCTAATTTGGATTTGGGAGATAATTGTTTTCGTTCTTGTAAATAGCTTTGAATCCATTTGTAACCAGTTCCTCGAATACCATAGGTGATGCATCTTTTTAAGCAAAATATCATGATTCAGTTATATAATCTGTAATGGCTTTAACAACGCGAGGGGATATGTCATCGTACCCTGGACTTTTATTCCCTTTTATTTATGTTTGTTTTATCATCATAAATTACATTAAAGATCACCAATCTTGCCACCAACCCCCGCAAAAGATTAAACAAATACCTTCCACTCTTTTCTCCTCCTTCAAGGCATCTTCAATTATTGCTTGATTTTTTTTTAGTTTTTTTACTGCAGATTCTGTTCCTATTTAAAAACACAAAACCGTTTAATATCTTGTACCTCTTAACATCAAACCTTATATTGTAATATTTGTTGATGTTTTTTCTTTATCGTTGGAAATGGAACAGTATTTAATCTCACTTATTAAAGATAGATATATTGACACTAAATTGCAGGAGAAAACATCCGTTAAAACGAAATAATTGAACGTCCACTTTAACTTTTTAATACTTTATTTCAAATATATAAACTATTACATTAATACACACTTACCATCCCAATGCAGATTGTTGTTGCGCATTGAAACTACAACTATAGGAATTTTATATTTCTTTGCAAATTTATGCACCTTTGAATTAAAAAAAAGTCAAAAGAATGTGATGGACTACATTCACCTCCACTCTCTTCAATTTGTTAATTACTGTTTTCATCACGTAACATTAAAATTACTCTTTATATTCTATACAGTATATTCATATACTTACATCCTCTGTTGACTAGTTCCTGGAGCAGCTGAAACAAACATGAGTTTCAGTGAAACATCAAGAATATAGTATGTTTACAAAATATTATCAGTGAACCATGCTCAAAATTTAAATTTAAATTAACTTTACTTTTTTAATTATAATTTTCATACGCAACTTACTTTTTATACTCAAAATATACTAAAAAATATAAAGCATACCTGCTTTCCAATGCCTAAAAATCCCCGGATTAAAGTCCTTGACATTTCTTCTTCAGATTCATCAATATCTAAAAAGAGAGTAATAGGTGATAAAAAAATAATAAAGCCTAAGATAATTTGCTACAATGACCTGTTATTTAATATCTGCTAATGACTTTTAAGGTACTGTGCACCCACTGCTTCACATTTTACTTTCTTTTAACAGACCAATTATCCATTGGTCAAGTGTGGCTCATGTGAACGAGACTACTGTTGTCTCTCATGTTGTTTATACTTTAAGAAAAGATGTTAAGAAAAGTGTTCGTTTTTTATTGAAATTTCTTACAATATATATTTTTTTATCACTGCATTGACAGTATAAATCTTCTTGAATGTGTATCAATTAATATCAATAAATTTCTGGCGCCACGCATTCAGGATTGCTATACACTCGGCTAAAAAAAAAACATGCATTTTAATAAAATATAAATAAATTTGGTGGTTCTTGACAAGAACATATCACAGGTGATTTTAACGTGGCATCTCTGATTTTGGGTGCAAATAAATACGTTTATCGCCTATAAATGATCCGGGGAAGAGTAAACTCTTCATTGATTAATTCCTAATTTAGTTGGAGAACATAACCGTATCCAATAAAGAAAAATTATAGAAACTAATGTATTAATAAATAATAATAAATCTGAAAGGTTAATGATTGTATGAACGCATACCAAAATGTTGACTTACCGGTCTGGAAAGTAGGCATAGTGTATGTTCTATATATTTTTACTTAATTTGTATATTCATCAGTTTATTTGAAAAAAAAGAAAATTCTAATAAACATTTTCTTTCCTTTCCGTTTTGACCTCTGCCCATTAATTTTCACGATACGTCCATGATAAGCATTTAGTTAAAGATGTATTGTCCCTTGAAACACAAAAAATAAAATTTAAATTGGCCATATCAAAGCATAGAGATATTATAGTGAACTATAATATCTCTATGATCAAAGTAATATTAAAGTTATTTCGAGCCAAAACCAACCAGTTTACGTAATTAAAAGGTAATTTAATTTGATTACATTTCATCTGGAAAATCGTCGCGAGCAAAAGTAAACAAAGATTTCAAACCACAAGTATGCATTATGAATGTGCTAATTAGGATTGTTTACAACTCCTTATGGTTGAGAAGGTGTTTTCACACAGATTTTGAGAAAGTTTTATGATTATGCATACAGAGTAGCCAAACAAGCGCGTTGCATTATGAGATATGTTTTGATCGAAAACTTGACAGTTAAATGATTTTTTTTCGACTAATTTTTGGTGAAAGTCAATAATTATTATGATACTTTTTTTCGAAATATTTATTTTTTTATTTTTTTGGAATTGGGACAATACATCTTTAACATTATTAAAATATAAAAAGGGCCTAGCTTTTGTAAATGTTCGTGGCGAACAGAATCTTTGATTTGCGGGCCACCATTCAGGCCTGTTCTTTTCTTGACACCAAAATGGCTGGCACCTGCCGTAGCCTAGGTATAATAGAGCCATTGTAAATGTCAATAAGAAGAAAAAGAATATGAGTTTTATTAATTTCTTTAAACAAGCACGAATGTCCGATATTAGGGGTACAGCAAAATGAGCTGTAATAACGTCATAAGACAGGATGTAACGTCACATACACATCAATAACCTCGCTACTAAATACACCTATATTCCGAAAAGTTACGTCACATAACCAGAAATGGCATAATTACGGTAAATTATGAAATCTCAAAGTGATTTTTTTGCTATTTTCGGGAGCAGAAGTGACGTCACAATATCATAAATAGGTTTTATTGTACATATTCTTATTCTCCAAGTCAAGACCTTTGAAATGCCACCAAACACGGCTAGGCCTATATTACGACGAAAATCGTAAAAGGTACCATCTTCAAGATGTTATATGGCTGCATCTGGGTTGAAATTAAAATATTCGGTTCTATAGCTTTGAGGTCCCTGTAATATACCCATGCCAAATCCCAGCTCAATACTACAACGAATAAGGGAGGAGTAGTACTTTATAAATCGCATTTTTGCGATTGGTACCATGTTTATGACGTTATAATTCTGCATCCGGTTGAAGTACGAACATTTTATCTTTATAGCTTTGTTCACATATTACCCTAGTGTATGCATGCCATGTTTCAGTAGGACTTGAAAGTTGGCTCAATAATGTCCAGATGGAAGAGGAAGAGGAGAAGATGAGTGAGTCCTAGACTCGGTTACCCCGAGTAAAAATCGTTATATATATTATATATCACTTGAGCTGTCCTATCCATACAGTACATAATATGAATATAATTGGACATTATTATTCAAAATTATCAACATACCTTCTTTCTTTGCTAATTTTGTTATTCGGCTCCTCAGATCCTTAACACTGTGGGCCTCTATAGGCTTATTTGTTATATTTTCTAAAAATAGATACATATCTGTCAATATGTTTGTCCATAACTTTTATTCAACATCAACAGACAGTTTACATAGTTTATGGTCAAGACACACAGAAGCCAAAGTGGCTTGTCTTTGTAGTCCCTAAGCATAAAACATAAAAAATAGACGGACGAATTACAATTACAAACAAATGATATTTTGAGACATTTTGAAAATGTGAGATCAAGCAAAATAGTTACCACTCCAGTAGCAGTAGCAATAGTAGCTAGCAATATGTTTCAAATATCATCTTTTTTATATTGTACTTTAGTATAGGGAGCGAGGTCATGTGATTTTGTTCTAGAGTAGACTGGAGTTTATTCCAGTAAGATGGTCCTTCAATGAAAATTGATCTTTTATTTATTTCTAGTCTACTGTGTGGAATATATATCTTATTTGCGTTTCTTAATGTATTTGAGCGATCAGGTTTAGGGTTTAAATCAATCAAGTTGTTTATAGGGATGGGAGGTTCTTGGAGATGATATTTAAACATGCATGCAATTTGAATTTAATTTATATCGTATATATTTAACATTTTTAAACTTTGTAATAGTGGTTTGGAGGCTGTTCTCATCGGTGAGTTTGTAATCATTCTAGCTATATGTTTTTGTAATTTATGTATTTTTTCTAAGTTTGTTGGATATTCATTTCCCCATATTATATTGCAGTAATAGAGGTGTGGTAGGCTAAATGCATTGTACAAATTTAAAAGAATATGTTTAGGAAAGACGTGTTTTACCTTGTAGATGATACCAATGGATTTAGCGATTTTATTTGAGATGTAGTTTATATGGGGTTACCAACATAAATGTTCATTTATATGTATATGTATGTACTGTTTGTTCTCTTTGTAATATTGAATTGCTAATTTGGATTTGGGAAGTAATTTCAGGGTTCTTTTTTGTCGTGGTCTAAAAATAATGTAGTTAGTCTTATCGATATTTGAAATAAGTTTGTCATAAACCATTTATTAATTTTTGAAAGTTCAATATTTAATGTGTCTATAAGATTGTTTATATTATTATCACTCATGAAAACAGTGGTGTCATCTGCAAAGGAAATCACGTTTATTTTATCACTTACTCTAATAATATTGTTAACATAGATAAGAACTTGCCCTGGTCCATGCCGTTTAGCTGCCATTTTATGCAATTTTAAAACGTTACTACAATTTAACGTTTTTATAAAAAATAAAATATAACCGCATGATTCATAGGGCTATAATTACGTTATAAACGACATGGACCGGGATGACGATACATGGGTAGGGGCGAGTAAAATGGCAGCTAGACGGCATGGACTGGGGAAAGTGGTATTTTTCTGAAATGACTGGACCCTACTCGCCCCAACCCATGTATCGTCACCCCGGTCCATGCCGTTTATAACGTAATTATAGCCCTATAAATCATGCATTTATATTGCATTTTTTATAAAAAAAAAGTTAAATTGTACTAACGTTTTAAAATGGCGTAAAATGGAAGCTAGACGGCATGGACCAGGGCAAGTGGTATATTTCTGAAATGAATGGACCCTACTCGACCCAATCCATGTATCGTCATCCCGGTCCATGCCGTTTATAACGTAATTATAGCCCTATAAATCATAGACCTGTTAGTCCAAGCCGTAAGTATAAACAATTTAATTAAATTATTACACATTTTGCGCCCCATACATGTGAATGTGAATGTCGAATAAGTACCAACTTCACACAAAAAATTGAATATCGAATAAGGAATAAGTAACCAACTTCACGCCGGTTCCTCGAATACCATAGTGATGCATCTTTTTAAGCAAAATATCATGATTCATTACATCGAATGCCTTTGATAGGTCCATGAATACGCTAAATGAGTATTTCTTGTTCTCGAATGTGATTATGTGTTTCAAGTATGGCTTGCGAGGTTGAGTGCTTAGCTCGAAATTCGTATTAGTGGGGGTTTAAGAGTGCATATTTCGTTGAGTAGGTGTATAGTCTATAATACATTGCTCTTTCAAGGATTTTGGATAGGACTGGAAGGATTGATATAAGACGATAATTTTTAATTTCGTTGATTGTGTAAGGGGAACAGTTATATAATCTGTAATGGCTTTAACATAATAAATTACATTAAAGATCACCAATCTTGCCACCACACCCCGCAAAAGATTAACCAAATACCTTCCACTCTTTTCTCCTCCTTCAAGGCATCTTCAATTATTGCTTGATTTTTTAAAAGTTTTTTTACTGCAGATTCTGTTCCTATTTAAAAACACAAAACCGTTTAATATCTTGTACATCTTAACATCTTTTTAATACTTTATTTCAAATATATAAACTATTATATTAATACACACTTACCATCCCAATGCAGATTGTTGTTGCGCATTGAAACTACAACTATAGGAATTTTATATTTCTTTGCAAATTTATGCACCTTTGAATTAAAAAAAAGTCAAAAGAATGTAATAGACTACATTCACCTAACAAGTCCACTCTCTTCAATTTGTTAATTACTGTTTTCATCACCAATCTTGCCACCACACCCCGTAAAAGAACAAATACCTGTCACTCTTCCTTCGTCCTTTAAAGCATCATAAATTGCTTGATTTTATTGCTGTTTTAATTCCTATTTAAAAACACAAAACCGTTTAATGTCTTGTACCTCTTAACAACGAACCTTATATTGTAATATTTGTTGATGTTTTTTCTTTATCGTTGAAATGGAACAGTATTTAATCTCACTTATTAAAGATAGATATATTGGCACTAAATTGCAGGAGAAAACATCCGTTAAACGAAAGAATTGAACATCCACTTTAACCTTTTAATACTTTATTTCAAATATATAAACTATTACATTAATACACACTTACCATCCCAATGCAGTTTGTTGTTGCGCATCGAAACTACAACTATATTAATATTATACTTCTTGGCAAATTTATTAACCTTTGAATTAAAAAAAAGTCAAAAGAATGTAATAGACTACATTCACATAACAAGTCCACTCTCTTCAATTTCTGAGAAAAATGGGGATAACAATCACATTAAAAAACCTTGAATAAACAGTACACCTAATAAATATGTATGTCGGTGCATTTTGTTAGGACTTGCAAAGTTTCTACTCGAAAGGAATTGATGCAGGATATAGAAATAATTACTAATTGCTAGACACTCTATTTGTCAACGTTATTGACCAATCAATTATAAACCTAAAATATTTATGTGTTTTTGTGGCACTGCCTTATTTTATCATAAACGTTGTAATGCATAGTAACCTGATTAAATAAAACAATAATATAGCCTTACCCTCTGTAACAATCGTTTGTGTGCAATGGCAGACATGGTATTGGTGAGTAAATAATAGTAAAAATTCTATAAAAAAAATTAATACCAGATATTAAAATTACTATCAGTTATATATTATACAACATATAAAAATACAATTGATTAAACTGTATAGGCCTATAATACAATAACTACACAAACATTGACAAGCGTTTGTTGCTAACGCCAGTAACGTAAACATTTCGTTTGCTTAGCGTCCCTGGTTACCGGCATTAGCAACAAACGTAAAAAGCGGGAAGGCCTAGCTGATCAAAGTGTTGAAAAATGATAGTACCAAACTAACAAATTGTAATTTAATACCGTTTTCTTCTATCAATATTAATTGTTTTATCAATGTGTCACCTATTTCACTGTGGTATATCTAGAAAATAAAGAAAATAACCCTTTAAAGACAACCAAGTGTACTTAGTGTGTAAAAAATTTAAATATGTTTGCCAATCACGCCACCAACGTTTAAGTATGATTTGATTTGCAAACAATGTGAATAAGAGGTAATTCAGAGCGTCATTTCGACGATCGAGCATTCTCTACTTCTACGGAGGGCTATTTATGCCTTTATTTACTTCCGAAATAGAAATAGTACTACGGTAACTGATCCATGGACCAAATTTAAAAACCATACCAGATATTAAAATTACTATCAATTATATATTATACAACATATAAAAATACAATTGATTAAACTGTATAGGCCTATAATACAATAACTACACAAACATTGACAAGCGTTTTAGTCTAATTTAGTGAAATTACATTCAGTAATTTATTCTTATTTATACCTTTTATTATGTTCGTTTGTTGCTAACGCCAGTAACGTAAACATTTTACTATGGGACTCAATTTCAAGGGCGCCTCGCACGTCGAGTAAGGATACGGAAAGTTATATAAAAAGTAAAATTAATTAATTATGTAATGTGGTGATAATATTATTGATATTACTTATAATCCTGAGTTAGTTATTGGCAAGGTATATCGAGAAAAAAAATTTCCGTAGGGAAGCCTACGTTAACCATTTTAAAATACTACCAGTGTTATTTACAGTCATGTCACGCTAAAACTCATCTCAAATAAATGTATTGACAATTAACAAGATCCAAAAACAGTATGATCATTCATTTTTATCTTTTGTATAATGAAAAAAAAAAAAAATAGAAGTGATGTTGTTTGCGGGTTATTTTTATAATTTATTGCCGATAACACCATTTTCGTTGTGCTAATTGCCATTGCGATCCCCATTCATTATCTCTATTCATCGTGACAGGCGCCCTATCTCGAGCGGTTCTCTATTTTTTAAACGAAGTGTGACATCTTCATACTTAGTTGGGGAGCCAGAAAGGGTTCACCTGCACCCCCTAGCAAACTATGTTAACAATGTTTTTTTGCTGTTGGCCGAAGGTGGACAGAAACCCCTTTTCTCACCATTGGTCAAGAAACCGGCCATATGAATATCTCATCAACCACTTGTCAGAAAGTGATAATTGTGATCTAAAACTAAAAAAAAGTATATTTTTATATTTGTTCTAATGTAATACAAATTTTTAGGCTTGGAGCACACTTTTCATATCTCAGAAACTGTTGGGTGTCAAAATACTCAGAAGATACATATTTCTATTCACTTTAATGAACAACTTTTGCCAAAAAAAAAAATCGTGAAACTTTCTTTCTGACTAGTGGTTGAAAATAAAGTCTCAAATTACTCCCAAAATAATATTTATTTGCTCTAATACAATAGAAATACTTACAAATATTTGTTTATAAATTTGTAATTTTTTTTCTTTTCATGTACGACGACAACATATTAGGTAAAAACAACAAATCACAGTTACACTTCGAGTCTAACCACAAGTCATCACCAAGGAATGAATGCAAGATGATGCTCTCAACATTTTAGGTAAAAACAACAAATCAGTTAAACTTTGAGTCTAACTTGCGGAATGTTAACCATACAAATACTTATATTGTTTATAACTTTGTATTATATGTAATTCTTTTTTTTTTCTTTTTTTTCAAGAACTACCACAACTCATCACAAGGAATGAATGCAAGACGGTGTAGATGTAAAGTAAAAATATACCTATAGACCTAATTATACACATTAATCAACATGAATATGCCGTAATTCCTGTTGTATTTGATATTATTACACAATATCTATCTATATACCATCATTCAAGTTTGTCATTACAGTGGAATAGTATGGGTATAGTAGTAGCGCACAGTGCTAAACTATACGATTTTAATTGTATCATATTCATTGCGTCCGCCAAGAAAACGATCAAGTTGAAATGATAACGATAGCGAGTACCTTTTTCTGTAAATCGTTAACATTTCAATGTTTACGTAGAAGATTGCCGATTATTGTATAAATAACTATATGTTAGATAGTTGATTGTTCAATGTGTGGAAAATAAATAAACTAAGGGAAATTACTTTAAGCATTGACCACCTGAACAGTTGTCGACATGACAAAAAAAACTAATCAAAATATTGACCAAAAAAAATAATTATGCCAAAAAAGATAAATTAGGAAATGTAGTGGTTAAATAGTGATTGCTTATAGGTGATTTTAAAACTGGATACGGATTTCTTAGATTTCAGCTGGATTGGTAGTTGTTCCCATAATTTGGGGCCAAGGTATAGTATAGAGTTACTGGTAATTAGTGAGGGACGAAATTTTGGGTGAAAATTAGATGATGAAAAACGCGTTGGATAATTGTGATAGGTGGATGGTTTGCTAAAGAGGGAAGTGATATAGGTTGGAAGAGAGTTTTGTGATAATCGAAAAATAAAGATAGCGGTTTGTAATTTACTGATGTCAAAAATATTTAGGACCTTCAGGTTATAAAATAAGGGCTTAGAATGAGAGTTGAAATCAGCCCCTGAACAGATTCGAATTACTCTTTTTTGTAATTTAAATAAACCATCAATATGAGTAGTTTCGAAGCTTGTCCAGGGGCATAAGTTTCCGAACTTATTTAGTGAACCGGACCAGGCAATATTACAGTAAGAAATGTAAGGAAGTACTAATGAATTGTATAAAATAAAGAGTATATTAATGGGAAGATAACGTTTCAATTTGTTGATTACACCTATATTTAATAATATTATTGATGTGTGAACTCCTAAAAATTTAGTTTCTTGAACTCGTGTAATTTCAGTGTTATCAATAAAAATGTTGTGTTTTGAATGAGTAGATTTAGTATTTTTGCGTGAGAAAATTATAAAGTTGGTCTTATAAATAAATGAAAGACGCTAGTAAATTACCAACTGAACATTTTATTGCACTACAGGCTGTTTCTCAATCTTCAGGTGCTTGGCTCTGAATGATAGTCACAAGTGAATACAACTAAAGTTGTTCGAAGAAAGCAAACGCGTTTCTACATATTATACTCTATCAAGACATACTGTGTAAGCTTAAAACCATAATCTATTACAACCATTGAATTAATTAATAAATTAAGGCCTATAGTACAAACTTAACAACTTACCAAGGTTGTATCTCACAGACAAGCTTTTTTCCATCACTCTTCCATCAGTACTACATGCCTTACTCTTAACAAAAGAAACTAACAACGGGCCAGCGCAGTACAGCACACCTGGCTGAACATGCAAATGAACTCCAACAAAAACTAAACAATTGGTGGCAGCAGAACAATTAAGTACAGATAAATTATATTGGTCACAAAAGCTTCCATGCGATATATTAAATAGCACACACTCTTTATTCTTTTAACATATTCTTTGACATGGACCAAAATATTCGTCGACTGGCCGAGTGGTTAAGCTTACTCCGTGGTTAATGGATTGTTACATTAGTGGTTGATTTTTGTTACGTTAGTGGGTAATGTTACGTTAGTGGGTGACTGGCGCCGCAAATCGGCAGATCTTCAAGACGGTAACGGGACGATTCGGCCCTGAGATGATTCGGCCCGGGACGATTCGGCCCTGGGACGATTCGGCCCGGGACGATTCGGCACACTTAAATTTATCGGCTTTGATATGCATTTATAAGCATAAAATAAGCTTTTTTCCCCAAACTTTATTTTCAGAGCGACTATGGGGTAGTACTACTAGGGATAAAGATGCAATAAAGCAAACATTTTGTAAACATTGTCGAAAATGATCATTTTTTAGTCACGCGAACGATGTAAACAAGTTACGCCCTCTGTTGGTCGCTTGGCGAATGCACGAAATAAACAAGGTTTTCGAAGTAATAAATTTAATATAAAATTACGTTTTTTTAGTAATTTATTATATATATTATATCAAGATTGTCAATATCAATAAACACGGATTGTTAAACACCTTTAAAAACTGGAAAAATACCAAAAAAAATGAATATGAATTTGGTCTAAAGTGAGACGTTTCGGCCCACAAAGTGAGACGATTCGGCCCAAAAGTGGGCCGAATCGTCTCACCAAAAGTGGGCCGAATAGTCCCGGGCCGAATCGTCTCAGGGCCGAATCGTCCCTGAACCCTTCAAGACATTCCTCTCGACCATTGTTCTGGTCAATCTTGATTTCAGAAAGGTCATTGTTGCAATACCGGAGTTTAATTTAAAGAAAAAAATACTTCAATTGTTGTCTGTCAGACAATGGTTTTTGAGTTATAATTAAACGTTTCTTTTCTCTTTTTATAATGTGAATAACTTTGATATGAAACACAGACTCAATTTAGTTAATTTTATTGCTAAGGTCAAGTCTGGGGGTCACTTCATCACGCCTAGATACTTCAAGTGTGAAGTATCATATTACAAACAAAAACTTTCATGGACTGTTTTGATAATAATTCAATGATTATCTGACAGCCAATTACAGTATTATATAATGTCATGGGACTCATAAATACCAGAAATGCTTTGGGATTTGTCGTTTAACCGTTAGAATCTTTTCCAAGACGTTTTTTGGGTCCAGCAGCTGGTACCTATAAATTATTGTCGAGTGATATTACCTATGATTTAATGATACGCTGAGCAATTTGTCTTGACCTATCCATTTACTAGGCCTATAGGTCTTTGTGGTATTTTTGTGGTCAGACACACCATTTCGTATTTTCCATGATCTTGTTTGATATGTTTTACAAAATTTGTCAAAACACATTGAAGTATTATTGTTGAGGGAGAGTGTATCATTTCCAGAACGTATAACATGTTATCATTCTTATTACTAGTGCAGAATATTTCCCGAACATCTAGCTCTAGCTCTTACTTAAGTATATTTAGTTGATCATTTCTTACACTGTGGAAATAGAGGACATATATCACTGTTTATTTAGTCGTGATGCATTGCAGTTACATAATAAACAAAGACTATTGTTATCCACGCACCATCAAAATGTGTTTCATCGAGTAAGAACTTTTCAAGATAAAGCTTCCATTTTAATTTCGCATAGAAAGATAGCAACGATTTAGATGCGAGGTCCTTTGATGATTGATTATTCACATTTTATAAAATATTTTGTTTTAATAAATTAAACCAACTGTGCGATTTTTAGTAACATTAATTTTACAAAAATATGCATACATCCAAATCTACAAAAAGTGGTTTGTAGAGAACTAAAGGAACTTGTTGTAATTAAGCAAAATCCAAACATCCAATCTGATTACTACACGTTCGAAGAACTTTATGGATTTAACATATGAGACTAATGTATTACCCTTAACAACATTGTCAATATGAGAATGTTCTCATACATTTCTTGATATGAAAACTCCGAGATATTGGAAAAATCACCTGATTTAAGCATCCTTTTAATAAAATGAATCTTCGCGGAGAAGTACAAAATAGGCGGCGCTGTTGTATTTCAAATGCAATAGAAAAAAAAATATTTTCCGAACGCGAGTAAGATTTTGTTTTCGTAGGCTTAAAGTTTATTTGTTTGTAACAAAAAATAATAATAAAAATAATAGGTAATAAATTATTAAATTAATACTAAGTAGTTGTGGGATGTTTCGTTCAAAAAATCAATCGAACTTTATAATAATGTACTAGCTTATTTGCACATCGATAATTATTTAATTGACCGTATGGTAAAAATGTGCAATTGGTGACGTTTTGCCGACAGACTACTGGCCGACAGACTATTCACCGACCGGAAATTTTGCCGACATGGCATTTCACCGACAGGACATTTGGCTGACAGGGACATTTCGCCTACAGGACACTTCGCCAAGAGGTCATTTTGCCGTCAGGACATTTCGTCGAAAACCATGTTACCGACAGACAATTGACCGACAAGGCATTTTTCTACCATGTATAGGCGGCCTACGGTTGGCCGACAGACAGACAATTGATCGGCTGACAATATACCTACAAGTTACATTTTGACAGGATATTTTGCCTACAATATGGTCATAACCAATACACTAATTATAAATATTAGATTTTAACTGAATTGAAATATGTTTTCATGTTACGAACACCGACAACTTACTAGGACTATATCTTTTATAGATTTTGGTATTGATACATTTATTTGAAACTGCCAATTCAATGAAAACCATTATGACATATCCCTGAATAGAATTATAAATTAAAAAATAAAATTAAGGTGAAACATATTGAAAGTCTACTTATGATGAATGTCCGATCTTCTTGAAGATGATAGTGGACATACACTGCTATGACTGGACGACAGTAAAGGGAACTATAGTTTATGCATTTCGTTATAATTTTAAATGTCTTTTTCCTATAATAAAACGTCCTGTGTTACTACTTTCAATAAAAGTAATGAATGCAAGAATATATATTTGAACAATTTCTGGCACATATAATTTTTTTTCAGAACGAATATACGTGGTGTAGCGCAAACTTATATCAACATTTGATTTCGCCATGCAAACCTTCAAATAATATATTACTCAGATTTATATTACCGTATTTGTTCGAATAAACACCCCATCGCAAAAACGCCCAGACGTTCATTTTATTCCCCGAATAATAAACGCCCACCACATTAAATATTAGAATTTATTGCCTTTTACAATTTACCAAGCAAAACGTATTTTCTCACACTTCTTAAGACTACTCTCTTGTGTTTTTTTCATATATCTAGGGGGAATTTATACACCACAAAAAAAAGACGTCCCCTGGAATAAACGCCTCCTAAAAACCCTCCGAACAATAAACGCTCTTCGAATAAATACGGTATAATATTCATTATTTCTGAGATCGCTAAATTATCATGTCGGCAAATTGTATGTCGGCAAAATGATTTTCGACGAAATATTCTGTCGGCGAAATGACCTGTCGGCTAAATGTCCTGTATATAATAATGACTCTGTATCGACTGTAGTTACGCCCTCACCGTCTTTAAATTATGGTAGGCTTTAGAACTGTTATTAATTGGTAAAACGAGCCTAATCTTTCTATAAATATCCCACGTGAGCGATGAGGGCCTTCATGTAAACTTCTTTTTTGGGATTTTTTGATGATCGAGTTCATTTTTCCGCTCACAATGTTTCTTGGCTTCTTCAGCACACAAATGACTCAGACTTTTAATGAATGAGTCGTGTTCTCTTGTAATGGATATCTATTTAGCTTAAGTATCAGTAGAGTTTTATATCTATAAATTAACATCATCTTTTGTGGCTAGGACGTGTACATACATCGATCGATCGTAACATTTCCAGGCTGGGAATAAGCTGAGACTGGACGACAGTGTTTCTGCTTGCCTTCGGCCCCCGCGAGGAGAATGGACGTGATGGTGTGAAGATTTGTCTGGATCTGATTATCAAGAGCCTAGCTAGCTAGCCTGAGTTGTATGAATGTTGTGTTGTGCATTCGCGTATTTAACAGGCTTTATTTTGATTGTTTAAGAATAGAATAATTAAAGAGAAAAATGACAATGGGACTTCGTTCATTGCCCCAAACAAAGGCAACTCTCTTCATTATTATGGTTTTTTTGTTTATTGCAATAATTTCTGTTGAAGTTCAGATTCGAGATCTCCAAGATAATGTTCGTAAATTGGGTAAGTACAAAAGAATTAATTTAATAATAATATAGGCCTAGCCTAGTTAGGCCCTAATTAAGTTTCTGAAAACTTCTTGAAAGGGATTCCAGATATCTCTGCTGGCTGGGATTGTTATAAGTGAATGAATAAGAAATGTGATGTGTGTTATTATACCTTACCTATGTACCTTGAATATATTAATAATAATTAATATAATTACTCCGTTTCTGTTTTAGTGTTAAGCCCTGTCATACTAACCTACACCCAATTATACAATAGGTCCTGGTATCACCAGGTAGGAGCCTGGTATTGCCTGGTAGGTTTTATTATATAAAAAATCAATTACTTAATCATTTTCTTTCCAGAAACAAGTTAAAATATTGATATTAAATGATAAAAGTTTTCAGTTTCAAAATAAACCTTTTCAATATTTTTAAGCCGAAGTATAAGGGTCTTTTACACCTGTTCCAGATCGTGCTGGCAAATCCAGTCAAAGTCAATGTTTCGTTTTCACGGCTACGTGCATATCAATTGCCGCATAGCCGCGTCAACTTTAACACCTTTTTTACACTACAGTCCATGAAAGGGTTAAAACAATTGACAAAATCCTGTACAAGTACACTTGCGTCTGAGTTGTATTTCATACAGAATGCCGGTATTGTGTTGCGGCGAATATTATTGTAATATCATTACTACGTCATCAGGTGATCTGACTGGTACCGTCATTTTGCCCGCACAACCCTTTCAGATAGCTGTAGGCCTATTTAAAAATGAAAATGAAGGAGTTACCAAAGTGGAGCTGTAGCTTGGTGGTTAACATGCTTGTCTTCCAATCCCAAGCTCTAGCAGGGTTTACTGTATTCCTGACCAAGTGCCAAGGTCTCTTTCTCCACTCCACCTCCTACAGTAAGCCTCAAATGAGACTTAGTTTATTATTAGCACAATAAATTATAGTTTATCCATCCTTTGAGTGTACAGTCTAGAATACAAACCACACAAAAAAAAAGAATACTAAGTCTATTAATCATTAGCACTAGTACCTGTAGTTCATAGAAAGTTCATCATGTGTACAGTTAATAGTAACGGATTTATACTGTAATCAAAATTCTAAAAATGTGCTCTTTTTTAGTTACAGTACTGTATTGTTGTATAAAGGCTTACAAACAAAATACATCAACAAATAAAGTACAGTATACTGTACTGTGTATTTACAGTAGGCCTACTAAGTTTTTTTTTTACTGTACTGTGTGAATGTTAAGAACTGATATGGAAAAAACTGTGATGAGCTAGACAAGGATAATCTGTGGCTGTCTGCAGTATATTTTGTGGTCTTGCTATAATTAAATTCACATTCATTCTTGGTTTTGTGTTTAACTGTATTTTGTATGTGATTGGTAACAGGTTTAATAGTTCTCACCACAAATGAATAGCATTTTATTCTTGGTTGAGATTTGTTCTAAATCTGTGTCTGATACTAGATTTGGTGATCAAGAATACACAACCCAGTTGTCAATACATGTATTTTATTGATACAGTACTAATGTTTGTATTAAACCTGAACAGCACGGGAAATTTATAACACAGTATTGGTTGGTTGGTGTTGCCAGTGCTGCAGTGTTTACATTATTTCTGCATTACTAACTGTATGTACTGTAATCATACGGGTATTACAGTATTAGATTTCAATTCATATTTCGCATAAAACAGGTACTGTGGTTCTAAACCATTCATTTATCATTTATTTCTTGCAAATTGATACTTAATGAGTGTTGACAAAGTGTGAAGCACGGCGAAAATTAATGTGAGGAATAATAAATAGAAGGCCTTGTCTTTTAAGGCGAGCGAGTGTGATCACTCACCTAACAGTTTAACACATTCCTAAACCGCCCTTGAAGATTACGATTTACAACACGCTTAAATACAAACAGCACACCTATCCCTGAATGTATTGAGGAGTGCAATTTGTACCACACCTATAATTTTCGAAAGGCCTAAAATAAATATATAATAATATAACTTAAAAAATGGTGCCTCACATGCATTTTACGCTTGCCTCACTGCCTCGCTTTTTGTTATTACCAATTTTTAGTTTAACCACAATCCCACAAAGACAGACTTTGGTTATTAATAAAGTCTGACTGCATATTCTGCATAAAAAAAGTTTAGTTGTTTTATAATTTCATATTTAACAATAAAATGAATGCTTCCTGCAGTGTTTGGTATTGAAACTATCATCTCAATTATTTATACATGTATGTTTTTATTTATTATAGATTTTTGCAATTATTGTATTTTGTAGATACTGTAACTATAACATAACAGTTGTATAGACAACCTTGATAGAATAAGGCTGATCAATAGACATACATTTTTTTTTTCAATCAGTGTTTTTTGAAAATCACACCAAATACTGTAATGTAGTTTTGTGAATAGCCTAACAAACAGATGGTATTAATTTTATAAAGAGATGCACTACTACTGTATACAGTGCTGTAGACAGTCTGGAAGGTGGTTTATTGTACTTTTATATTTCCAATGCAAAACTGAGATTTTTTTATCTAAGTCTCCAGATAATCCTTGCTTTCTGAAGTGTTCAGCAAAGATACTGTACCTGAAACATTTTCATCAAAAAGGTCAATAACTACAGTATATTTTAGTGATAAAAATGTCCAATTACTTTTACTGAATCAAACATACAGTATGTAAAGATTTATTTGTACAGTGGAGCAGCACAAGTTTGTGTGTTAACTGTTAATGATGGTATCGAGATTCAAAATCCATAAAAAAAAACTATAGAAAACATTACAAGGTTATGGAAAAAATAGGCATTTGGCTGCTGGACTACAACCTCTCCCATTTGGTAAATTTAATATACCGTATATTTCGGTCACACCTGTGTATAAGACGCACCCCCTAACTGAGAGTAAAATATCGGTATTTTTTATATCGTCGATGTATAAGACGCACTTTATATTTCATCAAAACAATGTTTTTTTAAATTGTAATCAATATTATTGTAATAATATATTTTGTTATATCTACAACGGCGTCCTTTATTTAAGTTTTTTCTTACCTAGGCTCGGTCGCGCCCAGCCTCAACAAGTTCTTTCTAACTTGTTATTCATGAGTTTCACACCCGCAACATCAAGTGCATGACCGTGTGTGTAACACGCACGTGTGTGGGCTAGCCTCGCTTGATCATTTCACAGACAATCGTATTCGATTAGTATCTATGTATCCGAGAAGTGTGTACGCTAGGTCCATGCTATAATCAACTGGAGAATATACTAGTCGAATACCGTACACCATGTGGCCCCAAAGAAGGGCTTGCGCTGGAGGTACGGCGGTCGGCGATCGTGCGTATAACTATAAATAAATACTATTCCAATCGTAAACGTTTACAAATGAAATGTTATCGGAGCGCCTAAAACAGCTCCATAATTAACAAATCTTTTCATCATATTTAGTATAACATCACGCTAAAATGCCTTGAAAACTAGGCAGAAGCAGGTTGCCGTTACGTTACGGTTAGTACACTGTAGCTAGGCCTAGCCTACTCAGGCCTAGCCAACGATGTACAGTACAATCTGTGTGGTGAGGCATTTATGTTCGGTGTATAAGACGCACCCTTAATTTAGAGGTCAAATTTGCGTGTCAAAAGTGCGACTTATACACCGAAATATACGGTAGCTGTAACATGCTGTCTGAACCATCAGCACTAGTACTACTGTATGTGTCCACCAAGCTACTGTAGCACAGATTGGTATAGTACTGTAATTAATTATACTATCCAACTTGACTTTATGGTTACTTTTTTTTGTTATCGGTCTTTGGACCATACATTAAATTATCACATGTCAAGTGGACTTAAAGTAGTACTTTAAACTTGTACTATATCAATATCATGATCAGTTTGTGAATTCAATATTTCCGGAGCTACAGTAGATATTCATGTACTTGAGGATTTATGATAATTAATTATTCATTTGACAGTGCATTAAACCCATAAAACCAGATGATTGGTGTTTGAATTGCATTAAAAAAATGTAATTCACTAGACAGAAACTAATGAATACAGTATATTACCAAAAAGTCTCCTAAGGCACATAATTAATTGTTGAAGATACAAGTAAGGAATACTGTGATAGGACCAAATATAATCCCATGCTTAAATATACAGGTATAATCCAAACCTTGAATATAATCCCACTCTAATTTAGGCTAAGTTGGGATACAGGAGTTTAGTAAATTCCATTTTAATTGTAATCTTAAATATAAACACAACCCCCCTCCCCCAACCACCACTTAGTCTATTATGTGACTAGCTTACCTGGATGAACCGACATAGTTGGTGCTGTAGTACAGTATAGTACAGTACTTTAATTTGATACATTTTTATTTGGAAGTCCTATCAATATTTATTTTCTTTAAGAGAATATTGCTAAAAACAAACTTGCATTTTTTACTACAGACGTCACTTTACAGTACTATTTCCAGCTAATTTCAATCAGTATATTTCTATACAGTAAGATGTTTATAATGCCTACAAACTGAGAAAAGTGTTAATGTCTAGCCTAATACAGTTTTCTAGATCTATTAATATCAATCTCTACATCAATATCTTTATGCAAATCAGAATACTAAAAACCTAAAGACTGTTTTTTGCACTCGTCGAGGGTTTCCAGATTATACCTTAATTTAATTAGGATGTACAGTATTATTGAGCATTTGCCAATAAACATTGTGGTACTGTATATATAGTAGGAATGACTGATTCACTGCAACGAGAGAATCTTTGTTTTTAAAGTCATACTTACTACAGTGCTGGGTCATCTACAAACATTTAAGAATCAAACAATTAAACTAATATTTTTAAATAAAAAAAAAAAGAATAAAAAAATATTGATTTAACATATTTCATACATGAATAATATTTTTTTTAAATTAATGGATGGAGGAAGTGAAAACGTTTGTTATTGTAACATTTAATTACTAATACTATTTAGTGAAATTTATGATTAAAATACTCCAGGCAAGCATCATTTGTGACCAAAGGGCTAACTGTACTGTATAACAAAATAAATTGATCTAGACACAAAAAAAAGTTCCCGCCACTGAAGTAATATTTAACAGTAAGGTATGTTCAACAACAAAGTTCAAGTATATTTACCTATGAAAAACCAAATCAACAAGTTAGCAAATCATGTAGTTAAAATATTTACACACTATAGAGGTTGATGATAAAAAAAGATATAAAGAAAAAAACAGTACAGGTACTATTAAAGTATGGTTTGCAATAATCATAGAGCTGAGAAATTGAACTCAATTGTCTATGGATGTTTCGCACTGTACTATGCAAAAATTACAAGTGTTTAAAATTTGAGTTAGTAATGAGCTAGCTGTTAACATTAAACAGAGGAGAGAGATGAACTCAAACGGCTACAGATACTTGCATGAAAAACACAAAATCTTCAAAATTTACATTGACAGTACATGCTTAGCTTCCTTAATCAGTTACTCTCTACTAACTACCCTTAATAATGCCGTAAAAAAATAGAGATTATGTTTCACTTTCGCGGTAAGCTATTCGAGGCCAATGTTATGTACACTGTATGTAATGTAATGATGTACCAGCTGTTAGGTTATTGAGTGTTAAAATATGTGATCACCAATGAATTATTGTAAAAAGCTTCATGATTTAAGACCAAGGTGACCGGTTTTAGTCAAACATTTAGTCTTAATGCGTCACTATGTAATTTGTATCCAGCCTACTTTACCCTAAGCGCATTTTTTGTACAATAAGCGTGGAAACCTGTGGAAACTATGAAAGAATTTGTCAGTCTACATTATTTCGTGCCAGCTTACCTGGATAAACCGAAATTGGCCTATTTCTCTCGGAGAAGAGCAATACAACTTGAATAAAAAACACCCACCTACAGGTATCCGATAATGTGATAACGTCTGAATGAATGAATCAAGTTTTTATGCTCAACCAGAACCTACTGCATATTTCTTCGATTTGAACAAAAAATAATGATAAAATATACAGTATGTTGGGATACTACAACTTGTTACATTTTACTTTATTGGTGAGATGTTCAGCAAACCTCTCTTGTCTATGTTCACAATGCTACAGTACCACAGTCACCTCAAACCGACTAGAGGCAAGTTTGCCCAAGGACATAGCTTGTGGATGATACAAATGTCTTTTTTTGTCCTTGGAAGACAAAACGCATTTATGGTCTATCCAGGTAAAAGCATAGATGACTACTGTACTGTACAGTACCAACACCACTCATGGTTTAGTGGTGTGATACTACCTGTATAACTAATTATTTTCTCCCACATCTCATTCAGCTACAAACCTGTTATGGTCATATATTCCACACTTCTGTACACTACAGTACTGTATACTATTTTTACAAAATCTATGAAGAATCGCCAAGTCCATGAGATACAGCATTGTTTCTTAGGGCGTAAATTGCTACGATTGTCTAATACACTACAGTAATTTTACGGTTGACAATGGTTATTATAATATTTCTATAGAGTATGATATTAAATGAAATGATCTGTCTGCTGTCTGGGATATTCAGTGACAATTGTAAGGATAATTGGAGTCAATATTGTTTTGATTGTGTTTAAATTATAGGCTTAATTACCTAATTCTTTTGAGTTTATTAGAAGAATATTGATAAAATTATTGTAGCATACATTATTACTACAGAGAGTATTATACTCTCTGTATCTCATCTGAAATGATACTTGATGTGTGTATTTTATGAGTCATATTGAGCACATCAGGATGTATTGTATTTAGTTTAAACAGTATGTCAAATCTATTTTCTCTCAATTTTAGAAATCTATTAATGTCCGTGTACAGTATAGCATTGTTTTATTTAAGTACAAAAAAAAATATCTACAGTACACAGTATACAACCATAAACGTCCCAGAAGCCTACAAAGAAATTTAGGCTAGGCAACAGGTACTGTACATTCACAGTAATTACTGTAGACCAGAATGCCCTGTAAAAAAGTAATACTGTACCATACTGAAACACTTTAATAAAGTTTCCAGGCTACTTCCACCCTGTATGTAGGCAAAAATACCTGTACAGTATATAAATGTAGTACATGTACTATCTACAGGTATTTTTGCCTATCTAGTTAGTACAGTATGTGCAGGTACTGTACTGTATAGATTTATGTGCGTGCATGGTTTGAAGTTACTGTTTATGTATTGTACGATTGGCTTTGTATAAGATTTGGTAATTAACTTTATGATATTCTTATTTTGTTCAATGAAGTATTTGAAAGCAATATAATAACTATGTTGATGTGCTAGTGTAGGCTAGAAAAAGTTGCCTGTAACTGTGTGAGTTCATTCTGTGGTTTAACTGGCTGTCTACAGTCAAGAGTAGGGCTTCACCATTATTTACACAGTAAAGGAAACCATTCTTGGTCATCCACATTTCCTGTTTAACTTGTTTTTAAATCATAAAAACTTGACTAATTCATCAACTACTAAGCCACGTTGGCATTAAAACAAGTGTTGAACTTGAAATGCCATCTTTAAAGTTTTGTTGATTTTATTGTTGATTTTTTTTTACTCTCCGTCTGTTCAACTTTATTAAGAATGTATTATTAAAGAATGGATAGAGTAGAGTATACATTCTCTGTGTAGCCTGAACTATGTCATTGTCAGCTATAGCTACAGGTGGTTAACATGTTTGCCTTCAAATCTCAAGGTACAGGGTTCAATCCTGCCTAGTGTCATGGCTTTATTGTGTGTTCTTGTTAATTTGATTAAATTTTGATAATTACAGACATCTTTATATTTATAGTTACTCTTTATATTGTTGTTTTTACGTCTTTATCAGTTTTGTAATTTAAAGCCATGCCTTCACTTACCTGGATAAACCAACATTAGGCCTTTTCCCCTGCCTTTACAATGATCTTATTGTTTTGGATTCATGTCTAGCAAATAATATTAAACCTACAGTACATACATGGATATTTCTTTCTTTGAAAAGAGAACATTGTACTATTACTGTTGTCTCATGTTATAAATTGAAATAATACAGCTTGTCCAATGAAATGCTTATTAAATGTAATAACATACAGTTAGCTTGTAAGAAAAAAAACATCATACATACAGTACAGTACAGCTATATTAAAAGAGTACCATCAAAGCAGAAAATAAAACAAATTGTACTGATACTGTGTCCAGTGTTCTTTAATAACTAATGCATTTATACACCTGCTTGAAATATATTTTATAAGAGCAGACTAATTTGAGTCATTAATATACTTTTCAATTATTTGAAATTCCTGATGGAATCTTCATTCCCGTCTATATTTCTGAATTACTTGTGTCTTTGCAATTTCTTTTAATTGCTATGCGTTGGAAGTAGCATTGCGACCCGGTTTTTTCTAAACCATCTTCAGTACTATCATACGTTACAAATGAACCATTAACGAAGGTGATACCATATTTTATTCTGTCAGCAACTGTTTAATACAAAAGAAACGTTATAATACAAATAATGAATGTATATGAGTTAGATGGTGAGAATATTTCATGAGTTGAAAAATTGACTTGATTTTATTTTTAACGAGAAGAGGCCGAGTTAAATTCATCGAATGAGGTATCTGTCAATTCAATGAATATAAAACATTCATTATTTGTTTTATATAACACACCTACTTTTATTCGATTTCCATTGTAAATCATTGACGAATGCTAGGCCGGGAAGCTATAGGCTAATAAAAAGGCAGTGCTCCAACTTTAGACACGGAGTAGAACATAGTTATAGTCGGCGCGCACAACAAGTTGATTTACGAACGCGATCAGTCAAATGCGGTGTGTGGCAAAAATTCTCAAAATGTTTACAGAAATTTGAACGTGCATTAGGGCACAATTATTAGATATCACTTTTCCAGGGCTAATTCCATGACACGTGATGCGTAATTAACCAATCAAATTGAAAGAATGCAATCAGGTGTGTTATTATACAGTGTCAATAAGTCATTTATTTATGATTTTTTAAAGAAATTATTTTGTCATGAAGATGTGAAAGAAATAGTGTCCATTTCCAATAATCGTGACTACTAACAATGTGCTGGTTACCAATTAACTAGCAGAATTAACAAGCTTTTCATTAATTGGTGTAATTAGGGTAAGTAGTGTGTTATAATTAAATTTAACAGTTTAATCAATTTCTTTAGTGAGCTACGGTTCGTTAAGGAGGACACTTGTGTCCAGTTTAAGACCATTTTAATTAAATTCTAGACTAATTCTAAACAATACAGATCCATACCTGAAATAATTGGTCTATTCAGTGTAAATATGATGTTTACATACTAGGTTAGGTTTTTTATTAAAGCTGTAAACTTTTCAGACCACGACCTAGATCCAGTAAATTAGAATCATGCCTTTTATTATTAATATTCTTCAAATGATACCTGTAGTACAAAACCTCAGTAAGTTGTGTTACATTGGCTAACCTGTAGTGTTAACTTTGATAACTACAAGATGCTACGCTAAACCTTATTCAAATTACTGTATATCCCAAGTTTAGTGCTTATGGAATCAGTATATTGGAGAACCTATGTAGCACACATAGGTACCCCATAGATAGAGGTAGTGTACAGTAGGTAGGATGCAATTGTACTGGACAGAGGAAGGCTTGGCCACAGGTCTACCTTCAAACATTTGTTAATACCTACAGTACTCTACAGCTTATTTTAAGGCCTTCCACCCAACCTTAATTTCAACAGAGCACCCACCCAACAAGACCCTGTACGTAGATACCCAAAATGCCTAAAACTCCTATACTTTTTGACTTCCATCTCCTAAACTTTTCAGCTAAATCCAGGACTTTCTTTTTTTCTCATGTATTGGGTTCAAACCAATGTAGGGCGCTAACTCAGCTTTCTTAGAAAAGGTTTTTAGGTCGCTCGATGTTTCTCGATAATCGACTCGACGAAATTATAAGGTGAAGCATTATTGATCGATATAATAAATAGGTCGTTTTAATTCTGTCCTTTAGTTTCATCATTGCAATTTAGCTTAGTACTGGTCAATTGCCAATTACTGATGGTCAAATTATTTTCTAGCGGCATGTCTTTCAGGCCTTACATTATTTGGTTGTTTTTAATCTGGGCCATATTTTGAGACCTTTGCTTGAACGAAAGTGGCCGAGTCAGAGGGCCTCACAATTGGGTTAGCATGGCACTCATCTACAATATTCAGCTGAATCGTGAAAGAATTATTTACTGTACACCTCCATGGCTGGATGTATAGTAGTTGAGGATATTACAATTTATTTTATTCCTGATGTTATTATTATTATTATTATGATGTTTTTAAAAGCCTCAGCCCTCATTGTCGGGACTGAGTATGAATATTCTTGTTCAAGTATAAAATTCTACCATCCTCCTCAACCACTTGCCCTTGGTACAGTGTATTGCTGGTGAAAGTTTGGTCGATAGATTCCATTTTTGTCTGGATTACTGTTACGATTTTGCTTTTGCGAAATTTCACGTGTAAGATCATGAATTCAAAAGATTCCTTGCAATCCGAATGGCAATACTGTATCACTCTGTTAAAGTCTCAGAAAGACAACCCTACTGTATGTGTGTGTGGTTATTTCCCACATGTCAGAAATGGTGCCAGACAGAACACCACATTGTTGGGAATGTTGTTATGCCTTGTGTGTCCGGCAGAGTACCATCATTGTAGGAACGCCTAAGTATGAAGGATTGCGAAGAGATCGGTATAATGACGCCCAGGAAACATGTAATAATCAGAACAGGATGTGCCATGGCACCGTGTGTGAATATGATGTACGTCAGCACCGCCTCTGTTATATTAATAATTTATTGGTTGACTCTTTTGGAACAGAGGAACACTCTTTCATAGAAGAGGTTCGACGACATAATTTTAGAATGAAAACTTTGTTGGCTCATTGACTTTATCAATTGTACTGTAGACTAAATATTCTCTGTATTAATCTATTTTATTATGTTATGAATTTTTAACAAAATAAAGGAAGTAATTTAGATAGGAGGATGTGGTATACCACAAGGTATAACAAGTAATAATCTAAAAAAAAAAACATAACATTTGATACTGATAGTTAAAATAGCAATAAGTGTGGTAATGTAAAAACATATTTTTTTTTATTCAACTGTGTATTATTTTCCGCATACTGTACTCGGATCAAATTTTTGATAGTAAGTATGTAAGTATCCCGACAAAGATTATGTATTATAGACAAGTTTGAGTGGATATGTAATCCCCATATTTAAAGGGTTGAAATTTTACCATGTGTGCATATTGGGTGTATCTATATTTAAATTGCTATTTTGTATAAGACCACAATTCTACTGTACAGTACAGTATCTTCAAAGGTATACTACAATTTGAATACTATAGGTAGAAACCTTTGTTTTCTTTGCCAACTTGTTCTATCACATTATACCATTTTGCTAAACCTAGCTTAACAAAATGAAATTATAAAAAAAGTAGTAGTTCTATTGTTTATAAGCAAGGAGGAATAATGAATTTTAAAGATAATTTTCACACAAATAGGAAAGATGTTTTTGCTAACAATTCTAGATGCTGGCCCGGTGTATTTAAACATGGAGTAAAGTTACTCCATGATTTAAATAGTACTCTAATATTACTGTGTGTTAAACCATCATCTAAATTCAGTATAACTGCAAAATTACATCACTGTGGATTTCACTTATAATTATCATGGAAAAATGACAAGATTTTATCGGATATTGATGTGTGACATACTTAAAAGTATTACTGCTCATGCTCATTAGTAGCAGACAGTAATAGAGTATGGTTATAGAGTAGACATGGTTCAGCGATTGTAGATTGAAAGCTAACTATACTCAGCATCAATTACCTTTATATAGCTTTACTAGTTTTCGATTCTGAAATAGATACGCAAAAGCTATGATTTGTTTTAGCCTACATGCAAGACAGTCTCTAAAATCTCAGTGCATTGCAGTTTTTGTTTAAAGCATGTGTTCATACAGTAGATATTCCAGTGGTTGTATTCACCAATCGCATTTAAAGTGAGATATTAAATTTCCATTAAATACCAAGTATTTTACTTTGTGTCAATAAATTATTAAGGATTTCCCTTTGGTATTCACTTAATTTTTAAATGTTAAGGGTGTGTTTGACTTGTCTATTTCGTGCCTAGCTTACCTGGATAAACCAACAATAGCCCCTTCTCCTCGAAGAGTGAGATATAACTCGAAAAGTAGAAGTTTGTGGGCAGGCTCCCACTTGAGGGCATAGTTCATGGACTATACCATTTGTGGAGAGGGGAATTCAATGAAAACTTCTACTTTTCGAGTTATATCTCACTCTTCGAGGAGAAGGGGCTATTGTTGGTTTATCCAGGTAAGCGGCACTCATAGACTACCAACACCACTGTTGGTTTGTGTAATCTTAGAATTGTGGATGGCTAACTGTAGGTACTGTACTGGGATATATTCCTGTGTCAAGATATTTAATGGTAGTTGACTCAACGTTAATACCAGGGTTCTCCCGTTTTGCTGCAAAGAAATTGGGCTAATTTATTCACAGTATTGTACTGTTATTAGTTATTTGGTCGCAACAGAGACATGCCCTGGTATTTAGTCTTAATATACCCATTAACAATATTAATGTGCTTGTATATAAAGTCTAGCAATGTGTTTGATACTTCAATTCAAGTAGACATTTCATTTGTTTGGAAAGAATACAGAGCCTAGTCGTAAATGCCAATTGTTCTATTTTTTGTTAAAAGCTCGTAAATCATTATTACTGAGATGTTTTTATTGTGACCAAGATTTGTGTATATCGCAAATGTCTAACTGTATTTGCCATATTGATAACGACGGGAATTTCATTATCGTTTAATCACATTTGGAAGGTTTCCAATCGTTCACTATCGGTTTTCCTGTACAACTTTCCTGCCACTTGTTTTGAATCTCAGCGAACTTTTTACTCAGCATTTTAAATGTAAACATTATTCAAATTAGTTCATTCTTTAAGAAAATTTAGCACCACTTTTAAAAAAAAATGCATTTTTTTACGACACTTGTTCTAACCTGTACTTTTTAGTTTTACCTCATAGGGTTTTTTATTTTGTTGCAAAGGTTTATATTTTATAAACAATAGAAAAGTTATCCTACATTAGGCCTATATTTCATATTTGAAAACTGCAATTACATGGTCAATTTATCAGAACAAAATAATTAAAGTGCTTCTGTTCCAATTTCCGCTGGACGGTATAAAATGACCTTTAAGGTCATTGCTATTACAATTTGAATCGTTTTGATCCTACGAGTCGTACAGCATGACTGATCGGTCAAATTGAACTTCCGTTGGTACTTGTCGTAATGATTTGTCACTTTTTATTGATTTTTGTTTGTTGAATCAATACGGAAAAATTTACATTCAAAATAACTGATATTTTGAAATGAATATGATGATTAAATTTGATGCCATGTGATGGGGAAAATATCTCCTGACTCTCCTAGAATTTCACTTTCGTTTTAAACATCCAACAGCAAGAAACTCACCAATTACAGCATAGATCCCTATAATTTACCTCCGCCAAGGAGGTATGCACGCTCGGAGTGGCGTTCTAGTTTATCATGTTACTAGCGAGCTTTCGTAACGGGACGGTAAACGTGCAGTACGGCCGGTTTAACCAACCGTGACCGTACTCATTTACTAGGCTCTCGTCATGTCTGTTACTGTTTCGTTTTGTTCACGCGACGGGAACATGTGCGCGACGTCATAGTGCGATCAGGTATCATCATCAGTTGTCTCGGCTTTCAGCATCTCACACAACATGGCGAACCTACATAGGGTACGAGATGCTCTTGTTGCTGCCTATATTTCAGATGTTCTAGACGAGGAAGAATTCATTATGTTGTACCTGTATATAGTAATCCTGATTTTCAGTATAAAAGTGATGAATATCAATTCAACTTAGATAAATTCAACAATGATGAATGCAACAGCTATTTCAGGCTAGGCCTAGGCCGAATCTCTAAGCCAATTTTTTTATTTTATATTTTGCATCACTGATCTAGAGCACTACATTGTTAGTTAGTAAGTAATGCTTAAATTAAATAATTAAATATATTTTTACTTCTCTGGAGGACCAAACCTAAAGCCTTGGCTTATTAATGCGTTCTGCTCACACAATTGTATTTATGTTTCTGTATTATATTGTATTGTATTGTGTGAAACAATAAACTTGAAACTAACTTGACATTAATGAACATTCATTTAATATGCTATAGCCTAGTCCATGTTTGATTACAATAAGTTAAAATAACGACTGATTAAACTGCTTTACTCTTGACGATACTACTTCCATCGTGTCCTCCGTAATTAAAATACACAGCTGAATGTACGTTTCAGACAGGACGCTATTTCTTCTCACTACCGTTCTCAAATTTAGCGCTACGGTGAGTCTCAAATTTCTGCGCATGCGTGGATCACATTTCGGTTCAAATTACCGTACTGAACTACTTCCGTACTACAACGAAAGCTCGCTATTATGTCTCATACAGTAGGTAACGGAGTAGAGTTTATAAAGAGCTATGAGTTAGAGCCATGTACACTAGGTACAGTACGCTAGGTTAGGATTGAACCCTGTCCATTGAGATAGAAGGCAAGCATGTTAAACCACCTAGCCATAGCTCTACTACTTTAAATAACTCAAGTTCAATAGATAATTCTACTCTTTGTCTTTTAAACACCAACCAACAGGTTATTTAAAAAAATTATTTTTAGTATTCCATACTACACAGTACAGTCCAAAATCATATGATAATAAAATCAACTCATAAAATAATTCATTCGTACACCCTCTGATTAACACCAAATGTGTTTTAATATTAAACATCATCATATTTTGATTTGCTATTTTGTATTTTTATAAGCAGGATTCATCTGCCCTATATTTTCCCTTTTTTCAACGATTTCCTGCGATTTGTTTTGTGGGATCAGTATTCTCAAGGTTGAATAGCTGTTGGTTTTCAATCTACTGATACTGTACTGTACTGTATATTAATTGTTCGTCTTCGAGGAGGTTTGTTATAGACCTACTCAGTTTCCCATTTGACCATGGCAGATTATTAATTAATAATTATAATATATTACCACTTCAATGATGACATTGACAAACATATTAATTTGTCTACACTATCAAACTAGTTCGACGAAAAAAGTTTGATGTGCCCAAATATGGTACAGTAGTAATATGACATCATCGAGTCAATATGGGCACGAACACATTTTTTTGTCACATAAAGTTTGATAGTGTAGACATCCTCTTATTAAAGCAAAATTTTAAATAGTGGTCTCTCTTCGGTTCATTTTACTATCAAAGAAAATTGATTGTAATGTATGGGTATAGGCCTACACACAATAGATTGGTGGTACAGTGAGTTAATACTTGCTTTTACTAATCCGAGGTCCTATTTTTATATCATGGCTATGTACAGTATGTCGGAGTACCAGCATTTGATGTTAACTGTAATGTTTTTTATGAAATGAATTACATTTTTATTGAATAAAAAAAAATGAGAAAAAAAGAAATTTTGCAAAAAAAAAACTCAAGTGCCTTGCATGAGACTTATTTAATCCAGAATTTATTTCTTGTAAAATGTTTTATAAAATGCCTGTATCAATCCTGATCACCTACAGTATGAATCCCTTTATTTATACTGTGATTCATCCCTTGATTGTCGAACATAATGTAAGCATTAAAATATTAACACACACACTGTTTACAGACAGACTGAGGTTGAAATACTGTAGTGCATTCATTTATTTTCATTATTAATATCACTCCATTGAACACCAGTACTCTCTTACTATTATCTCATGGATTTAAATTTTTTATCACAAATAATTTGAGATATTAATATGCATTGGTCTTTCAACAAATTTAATGGTGTTAAAGATGAATTCCTTTGCTTTTGACAATCAATAAAATTCCCTAACCTGAACATTATTAGTCTGGCCACATTCAAACGAGCAGTAGGACTAGTCTACAACTCCCTGGGGGGTGTTTCCAGTTATGCATGAAGTCGCAGCAGGCCAAATCATTCAATGTGTGAACGTACCTCTGCATAATAAAGTTCCGCATTGCATCGTACATTTCATTGATAAAAACAGGTAACCCTGATAATGATGCAATAAACAACACTACACAGTATTTTAAACAATTGATATAAATTACTTTTGGTCCATGGTTAAACAATGCTATCTGGTAAGTATAGTATTCCATTTTCTTAACATCATACACTAGATCCTGCTTGGATTTTGTTTTTTAAATGTTTTTTTACAAATATTTTTAAGTCTATTTCATGGCTAGCAACCTTGATAAACCAACAACAATCTCCTCGAAAAGAGCAAGATACTCAAAAAGTTGAAAGTTCATTAAATAGGGTTGTTCCCATTTGGGGGTGTGGTTTGTGGACTGTACTCTATATATCTCGCTCTTCAAGGAGAATAAAGCACTATCACCTGGTTTTTGTAATTTCAACACACATACAGATTTGTAGTACAACTTTACAAGAACAACGAATCATCAAAAATTCAATGAATTATTCTGCAGAACTTTAAATACTGTACAGTGTACAGTAGCTTCAATTAATACAGACAAAAATAGCTTTTGGAGCCGATTGAAAACCTGCAATGTCCAATATTAAAATGCTAATATAACCACAACTTTAGCTTTTGTTGAAATGCTTGCGATAATTTTTATAACACTCGCTGACAAAAGTAATGGCATTGAGCATCATCATTATTCTGAAGTACGGTTTGGTTTTGACAAAAGTTGCTTTTTAGAGTTAATAGGCTTTTTAGCACTTTGATTCATTTAATAACTTTCAATGTCCATTGTTAATTGCTAATTTGTGTTCTATAGATGGATATTTTAAGACACAGTTCAAAGTAATTGAGTTCAATTTTCTAATTAAGAATGAAATTCCATCAATACGTAACCAGTTATTTTTGATCGGTTTGTTTTGACATGGAATAAATTTCCATTTTTATCTGCCATTTTTTAAAGGTAATTATAAACACCAACATTTTTAGGCAGTAAGTTGTGACTAATCAAAGTTTTTTGCTTAAAATATATTTTTTAACTTCTTTTAGTTACTCAATACAATTTCTTCAAATACGTAACAAACTTGATATTTTTTTAGGTACAGCAACATTTTAGGCATTACCTTACAGTATGTTGTGACCAATCAAAGTTAACATTTTTTGCTTGTTATATTATTATTTTTAAATTTCTTTATAGTTACTAAATACATTAAAAATTTTTGTTGTTGTAAAAAAACCTGTTTCGATATTAAAGGTAATTTCAGAAAACAATTATAATCTGTGAAATGCCAATCTGTAAAATAAAGTTATTAGTGTGAAATTGTTAATATTCTGTGCACATTTCAGCTATAATTGTAATTTTTATCAATTGAATGACAAGCATTGATTTGATACTTGACAAGAATAGTTTAAAAGTAAATATGTTATATTTTTTACAGTACTGTAGGTGAAAGATATTTCTTTCTCTACAGATTTTTGTGTACCAATTATCAAAAAAATGCATAACCGATATCAATCAAATTCATTACACCAAAACTTCAGGTCAGGGGTCAACATATTAGCACAAAAGAAAAGTGCGCAATCTTGCATCAACATTTAAAAAATCAATTAAGATTTTAGAAGATTTCTTTTTAATTGACTTTAAATCCTGTACATTCGTTGAGCTTAGAAAGAGACTTAGAATAGCAAATTAAAAGCATAGCAATGTCAAAGTCAGTGAACTTATTGATCTGATGGTCTGGTAATTGCTCGTCTTCACTATTTCTCGGCTATAATAGCATTGACTTAATTGGTTGTAATAATATTATTGTATTGTTATACAGAAGCGTTATTCACAGTGCATAAATGGAGTTCAATTTAATTGTTACAATGAGTTGAAGTCAATTTATATCAAGTAATATTCCATTGCCAAATGCTTTTTGTGCAATTTCAATTTACTGGGAAAATATTACTTAAAATATCTGATTTACCAGAAAAATTTAATTGATTGTGTACTTGTCTCTACGTTGAAAAAAGTAATTCATACCCTTAAAATTGAATTAAAGATACCATAGGCTTCTTACAACACAGGTGGAATGGCAGGGATGAATACTCGCCCACAGATGCCTCATGGACTATTATGCAATCCCCTCTTTTTTCCCATATTGTTATGTGCTTTTGCGTTACATGCGTATATTTAAATTTAAATATCTTTTTGTACTGGTTGAGCAGTCTTTAACAAACTTTGAAATTAGTTTTATATATTTATTATTCTGGATGGGTTTCCTTGAAATTGAATTGAAAAATGCAAGATGATAAAGCAATTAAGTTACTGTATGTGCCATGTTGAGTGTACACCCTGTATGTTAAGAATAGAAGATGGATGGAAATCCTAATGCCTTTATGATGGACTTGTAAACATGAAAAACGAATTGTGAACATTCACATGATGAAATAGAGGTCTTACTCTACAGTATTTTACCAATTGTGAACTCTGACCCATTGAACACACACCACATCAAACCAGCATTTGAAATAGACACGTTGGTATGTAACTAAAACTAAAAGATGATACAAAAAATGGTTTTAGGCTAATTATATTTCTGTGTACATCTGGCAAAATTGTAATCCAAACCTCTGTTATGTACACAATTTGATGACAAGTCATATTTTAAAATAGATTTGACAGCGACAGTCTTGTGTGGAGTGTCGTGAAATGGCGACACTGTATCGCAAAATTGGTATATCTATGATGATTGTTGTAATGATGTAGTTTGATGTCCAATGACTTTTATTCTATGCAGTTCATTACAGTAGAAATCTCTAGTGTACTTGATACAGAGAAAAACTTACTTACCTCAGGAAAAAAAAAACATTTCTTTTTCAACCTGTAGTTTGATAAAGTTAAAAACAAATCAATTATAAAAGCATTTATCTTCAGTTTGATTAAGTGTAAATAACATTCCAATGTCTGAACTGAAAACAATACATTTTTATGTGGATTAAAATAGTTTTCAAGCAATGAGTTTAAAAAACAGTTCACTAAACTCAGTATAGAACTACAGTACAGTAGATGAAGAAAGATTGTGTCAGTGACCGTATTTATCAACTGATACAATTAAAGATGTTTTTTTTTAGTTTAATTTATAAATTTCTTCTTATACTGGAACGTCTTCAGTAAAGACTGTTCTCCCAGAGATAAAAGCTGAGTCCAGAACCGTGCTCAGCACAGTGGGAGACAATCCGCTACTCTTTCTGAATAGTGCATGTTCATAATATCAACAAGATGACGTAGGACGTGGCAATGAGAGTAAAGCACAGTATGTTGCCTAGGATACATGTATGATACAGACTGTGATAGATCTTGAACCATGCCTCTCAAACTGTAGTCAAATATCCCTTGCCAAATTACGCTGCGCACTCTCTCACATGGCAACATTGTTTCCTTCTGTTAATTCTATAAGGAAAAGACAAAGCGACTTATTTTGATATACTATTGTAATACTCATACACTTCAAAGTACTAATATAATACTTTGCATAAAGTTACAGTGCAATCACAAAGGGAAGTGTGCCATTGGAAATGGAAACATTCACATCCGGATAATTACTATAATATACTTTTGATCCTATAATCAACCAAAATAAACTAATTATATATATAATAAAAGATTACCTAAACTACTGTATCAAATTCCACATTGCATTGTATTCTAAAATGCCTATTTTTCTGTAATTGTATAAAGTTATTGTAAGAAACTTAAAGTATATATTTAATACTAAGTAGGGATTATCTTTCTTTAACACATACTGAATTGATTGTTGATATTCTAAACAGATCTCTTTATAAAAAGTACAAAGACATTCGGGGTCGAAGAACTATGGCTAAGCATTCCCCTTAGGAATAATTACAGACCATTTTTTTCATGGTTGTGATTTTATAGTACAGTGTTGATTGTTATTGTTAATTTATTTTAAAAAGTTTGTTTTAACAAAGGGACTTATGGAGACTAATGGATACAGTACATACTGTACTTCCATATATATTTTTTGTATTTTAATTATTATTATACAGTACGTATTAGTTTTAATTGGAATTAATTTATTTTCATTTCATATTTTATTTTAATGATTTTTCATAGTGGTATGAATAATAATAAAATCAGCATAAAAAAAAATGATGCAGTGGTCTGTGTAATTTAACCATAATATAATATATAGATATTCATGGAACTTTTCATATCACAGTGGAGCTCTCCCCTCAGATAGTACAGGCTGTTGTTGGTTTATCCTGATAAGCGGCACAAATACTAATGGATTGTGTAATTTCCCAAAGATTCTACAAAGAAAGATACAAACAGTACATCTGAATTAATACGTTCCATTATCTTCATATTACAGCAATAATATCATTTTAAAGTAAAATGTTTCTAAAGAAATGACTCTTTCTAAAAAAGTGTCTGTTATTCTATTTTTTTAAAGATAACAATGAGCTTATAATCGTAGGAAAACATAAAACTCTCTTCTGATCCAACGTTACCACAAAACAATGATTAATAGGCGTCAAACCTCGGGGCAGGCTTAAGTATCTTTGTCGTATTATTCAATGCATGTATTATTATGACTTTTTTACTTGCTAACAGTAGAGAATTCTCAATATCATCGGTAATGACAATTGGAACTAAATTGGTGACACCACAAGTTGAAAAAGACATCAACACAATCAATCATGCACATGTTTCAAATTGGTGAAGAAAAATGTTCTTTATAAGTACCATATTATTTATTATTAAGTATCTCTCTATATTCTTTCTTTCCTTCAAAGTCTTTGCCCAGCCTGAAACACCTTTACCCAGCCTAATTTCAACTTGCATCTAGCACATGCTTTTCATTGCAAGCAGCAAACCACTTTGTATTGAAAGCACTTTGTCCGATATGTTTTCTCTTTCATGTCTAAAAAAGAATGTATGATGGAGGTTTGTAGGGATGCTCCCACTTGAGTGTGTTGTTTGTGGACTGTACCATTTTGAGTTTTCTATTTTCATATACTGTATATTATGCTCTCGAGGGGAATAAGGTTGTTGTTGGTTTATTCGGGTAAGATTAGGCACGAAATAGACTGCCAACACCATTTCTGGTTTGTCTAATTTCAACCTAAAAAAAAACCATTACATTTTGCACCACTCTACACAACATACTACATTCACTAGTCACCTTCTAAATACTATTTACCAGTTAGTAGGTAGCATAATGATATAGTGATCGACTTTCTTCCCACCTCTTGCAATATTATTGTATATCTGAAACAGGTGGTTGTAGTTTCCGTTAAACACATTATACAAATACGAATTTGTTAGACGGATGAGATGAGTATGTTGCAGAGGTGTCAACCAGAACTCTTACTTGCGCAAGTTCATTCTGCTTCAGGTGTGAATTTTTTCAAAAAATTCTGGTCCACATAATCTTTATGTGTGAAAACCTATTCCAATTTTGATGTAAACTGGAAATTGAGATTATGCAACCTTTTCCATGTATTTTGATATGCAGCTTGAGGTACTTTTAATCAGATAGATTTTTTTTATCTTGAATATTTTTTTATCTTTAATACTTTTTATCTTTAATACTTTATCAGGAATACTTTTCCTTTTTATCTCTACCATATTGCACCACCTTCTTCGTCTACAACGAACCTTTGTATTTATCGACTTAACCATTCATGAAGAGTGTGGTATCCCTATAAAAGCAAATTTAACACTGTTAATGTTAAATACTGTCTGTATCTAAAATTGTCCTTCCCATTATTTTATTATTTTCACCCCTACCCAACCAACTAATATCCTTAAACATATTTAAACTTGTTGCACTCTTATGGTTATACCATTTGTAGTTGAAATGTAAACCCTGTATATTTGGATCATGTCTTATTTAATATTGCCTATTGTATGTAAATCTACAGTCTTCTCTGTTGGTTATTATAATAAACATTAAAACACACTGTCAGTTCATGTGACTTGTTGTATGTAGCCCCAGTTTATGTGGGTTGACATAGTTCATGGTGGGTATCCTAGGATGCTGACTGTATGTATGTTGATAAAGAAGGACTTATTCTCTGTACTGTATCTCCACATGACAGTACCATGGACAAATTCTGTGATACAGTGTCACATACTGTATGTATCAATGACTGTGTCATGTACATTAGGCTATGACCTATGATACAGGCGTCATATGTGACATATATATTGCGACACTGTATCATACAATTTGTTTATGATACTGTACACATAATAGATACAGCACCAAGAATCAGTTTGTTATAAAAAGTGCAAAGACTTCATTAAAGTTAACTTTATACACCATGTCCTGTTCATGTTATTATTGTGAATGTAGTCTATAGTTCCATTTCAACGTCAGACACAATAGTGCAAGATTTGAACTCCCTGAAATAATTTAAATTAAATTTTTAGATGAAAATGGAATAATTCATATTTTTTTTATAATATTGATTAAGGATAGTGCAGATGCTAATTACTATGTTCTCATTTTCCATACGTTTATTACATAAACAATTTAAAATACCAATTTCAAAATATGTCCATGAGCAAAAAAGGAAAAAAATATAAAAACATTGTTGTCTAACTCTAAAATAGCTTTACAAAAAAAGTACATTGAAAAGTATTTAAAATCAATAAACATGAATAATGTTATTGATTTTTCTTTATTTTATTATTATAAACGACATAATAAAAGTAGATAATAGGTCATTAGAGATTATTAATATGTAGCGCATGATTTTCAGTTAAATGAACGCAATATTTTCTGTAATACATTGTACTTTAAAATCGATTAGGTACCTGTGACTATTTTAAGTTTTACAAAGGTATGACAATAGTTTGTCCAATTATGGATAAATATTACAATAAAATAGCACTATAAATACGATATTAATTATGTAATCTAGATGCCAATTTAACCAACAATATAATTAATATCACACGTGCAATGCACTTTTCTTGTGGTAGGACAACACAGGTAATTGCAGGTTTTCTGTTCTACTTGTTATAGATATAAATATTGATTTATAACTGGTGAAAAATGATATTAAGGATGCTAAAATTCACAACTAATCACTATTTATCTTTTTGACAGTCAATCAACTTATAAAAGTAAAAGTGCAATGGCATCTTAAGTATACAGTAGTTTGTGCCTCCTAACATTTTTCGTGCGACTTTCTGCAGTGAATGTCAGTTAGAAAATATTGTAGTGTGGGTTTAAAAAAAAGTTAAGGTTGGTTGAATAATAAATGAAAAATAAGTACTGTACAGTATATAATGGTAATTTCAGTGATCCAGAAGTTTCTCAGGTGGTTGATGTGTGAATTAGGCTAGGTGGTTTACATTAAAATAAGCTTTAGGCTGAATGAAAGACTTTAAATGTGGGTAAAGAACACCCACATTCACCACAACAATTAATTTACTGACATTGCGATGTTGGCTTATTTTGTTCCCCGACTCAAAAATTAGTTAAGAGTCAAAGTTCAATTGACAATTATGCTGTTCAGATGTAGTATGACCCACTGCTTACAGTACTTGGGCTTGAATCTAACCATGGCCACTAGCTTGGTAGATGTTCTGTATGAATGCCAGGCTATAGTGATCTGTAAAAAAGTATTCTAATATGTACTACGAGCATTCATCAATTGCCCAAAAATCATCATTACTTGAGCTATAATAACAACTCTAGTCATTGTTATTTTGGGCAAAAATATTTTTAAATACTTTATGCTCAAATTAGAAAGATGAAAGTATCAATATAGTTTTTGATAAAATTATGAGATGATATAACATAATGTTTCAATTGAACAGGAAAACCATTTTAAGTACTAACTTTTTTTACTTTGTTATGCCAACACAGATTGCCTGAATCTCTACACAACCTCGGTAACCGTTTGTTGAACCGCTCATCCCCTGAATTAGCCTCTTATCACGCCAATAACCCAGCTTATTCATGTTATGTAAACGTGAAATCTTGTCATTTATTAGAGTAAATAAAGATACATTAGTCAATTAAAGTGAAAAGCAAATCTTTAGATTAAATATATGAAGTGAAAGCATAAACCTGAGGCTAATTCAATTTGAATAATTAGCAAATGATTTTGTGTACTGTGCCATCAATACCTCTACATAACCAGAAGACTACTATATGTTATACTTTTACATCTTGTCTGTCGCCACATTCTATAAATTACTTTTTTTTTTTATTCCTAGTACCGTGTATTGATACATTTTTAAAAAGGAAATCATCTTTTTGGATATGGGAAGTATTAATGGTGAAATGATGATGCGGACTGTCCTATTGTCGGATAGGGGTGCTCCAATAAAAAAAATCTTTTCATATTGGGACAGGGCCAATTTTGGTTTATCCTGGTACAAGTGGAACCCAGAGACTTCTAACACCACTTTTGGTTTGTGTAAGTTGTGCCAGCTTACCTGGTTAAACCAAAATCCAAGAAACCCACCCTCAATTAAATAAACCATTAGTAAAGTATACTTTAACAAATATTGGTGTGGTATTTTTTCACTTTAAAAAATACATTTTGTTAGCATAGATTATTATAGTAGCAAAGGAAATAGAATGTCTGTTTAAGCATTAATATCTACTGTATATGGTAGTCAGTCATAAAAGAATATTAAATTGCAATTAATACAGTACAGTATACTATACCAAATTTGAAAATCATAAATATTCAATGTAAAATATTCTAAGAAGCCATTTCAGGTGAATTCATTTGTGCTATTAAATATAATTATATATAATTATATGCAATATTGTTGCCATAGTGTATAGAATAATATAGTGTATAATTTTTATGACATATTATGAAATATATTGAATTTTATCCAAGGATTTTGCGTCTTTATACCAAATTACCATTTATACCGTTTGCATGAACATTTAATAATGCATTTAGAAACATCAAACAAAAATTATGTTTTTAATAATTAACAATAGTAAAATATAATGACATGCATAATTATGACATTAGAACCAAATAGTGTTCAAGTTTATTTTTTTCACATAATTTTTTTTAAATGTTACAAATTACAAGAACAGTATTAAGACAAGTTAAAACCTTGTGTGCGAGGAAGACGCATATTGGTCCTTCAAAAAAGAAATTTTTTTAATTTCAAGAGTAAAGAATTTCACTTCACTTCTTCGAAATGATTTTGAAAAAGAATGAATACATGTCTTACTAAAATTATTGATATTTCTATTATTGTCGTCCGTTAAGTCTCTTTCCCTCCTCTGCAGTCTTCGACTCGGTAAGCATATGCACCTGAGTTTTATTATATGAATAGGCAGCAGAAATTGATGTACATTTGAATGCAATCATACATTCAACGCATACATGTGGTATTTTACATTTTAAGCGTTTCACGATTTCTATATTGATATTTTATGTGAATGAAATAACAAGCTTTCACATTGTCTCTGACGTGAATGCATTTAATGAAAGGCAGCTATACATAGAAACCATCCATTTCTTGTCAGCTAGTTCTTCCCTTTAAATATATTGATTATTTTTGTTTCCTTTTTTTTTCCATCTATTGTTTTCATTTCATTTATTTGACCACCAATAAACCATAATGTAAAATATACAGATATGAATTGGTCAGGAATAAGATTACTATAACTACAAGAGACAGCAGTCACATGATCTTTAACTAAAATAAATTTATAATAAACAATATTTTATTTAGCAGTGTTACACAAAAATAAAATTATTATTAATATTGATAGTACTGTAGTTCATTCTGAATTTTTTGGTTGAATATTTAAAATAATTACGAATTTAATGTTTGGATCCTAAGGGACTGTATCAAAATGCTTCTAAAGTTACTGCAGTCATTGCAGTAACATTTTGTTTACTCCTAAAACTTGTTTTTGCAATATTAAGCAAGCTTTTTTGGATACACATGACACACTGTTTATTATTACAGTGCCTGTTTCATAAATTTCTTCTTAAAAGAAAAACAATATACATTACATTATAATGTTGATAGAAAATGTACTGTAGGTACTGCAGTAATTGCAGTACAATATTTTGACATGATCCCCTAAAATGAATGAACAACATTTTTTAAAATCAGTGCTTTTTTCCAAGAAGGAAGATTCTATTATTTATTGACAAACTGGTCATATCACAGTTTTTGTGCAGCATGGGCAGTATTCAAACAAGAATTATTATCTAACGCTAAACAATTATAAAGTCACACTTAAAGAGTGTTCTACAACTTGAGAAAAAATAAAACACCCTGTCCATAAAATGGTAGAGTCCACAAACGCACCCTCAAGTAACTTCAACCCAACACATAATCTTTGTAATTCATTTTGACACATGAAAGTGTCTACACGTTTAAATAAACAGGTAAATCACATAGAGTTTTGCTGTAGCATTAAAGGAAAACATATATTTTAAAATTCAATTTCACGCCTTATGCTAACATTAATTATTTTATTTGTGACGTGAATTTTGAAAGTTATTAATTAATTTTTTTTTTTATTGAATAAAAAATACAAAAAAAAATATCCGTTTTTTGACAGTTTACTATAATTAAAAACTTTAAAGATGTATTGTCCCCCTGAAAAATAATGTTTGCATTTTTTTTGTTGAATATGCCATTTTATAGTCACATAATAGTTATCGACTGTCACCAAAAAATGCATCTAAACAAAATTTATTTACCTGAAAAAACTGTAATTTAAAGCAAAAAATGGTCAAATTGGCTGCCAGCCAATGGATTTTTGGTTGAATTTAACCATTTATTATGTTATTTTATAAGTAAAAACATTACTTTTTTTTACTTTTTTTTCTACGGAAGTGATTAACTTTATTAAAAAACCTACAAAATAACCTATTCAAAGTCTGATTTAATTAATCTTCATTTTTCATGTTTTTGGGGGACAATACATCTTTAATTTAATTGATTTGAAAATTGTATCCACAGCAGCTATGGATTCAGAAATTTAAAATTCACATAGTAATAGTAATAACTTAATAAGCCCCAGAGATGTTGGTTGATTCCTGGTTCGAATCTTGGTTGGGTCAACGTTTTATCTCATTCTGACAGATTTCCTTATGTTCGCCATTATAAATGAATTTCCAGAATATTGGCTGTTCAGAGTCCAGTTGATGTGAAAGAGACAATTTGTCTTCACATTTTCTATCCATTAAAACTTAAATGTATGGTAAGTTGTTTTGATAAAAAAAAATCGTCTTCAAACAGAAAGATTGTTTTATTGATGTACATTTAACCACAGTCATCAGGTAGACCGAAATGAAAAAGATAAATGGCACAGAAAATCATCAATTACATGGGGGAAAAATAAACTTACAAATGCGTAGACGCTGACATCAATTTAGCGTTCTGTAGTTTGAAATTTATCTTACTTAGCTTGAATCTTAAGACATATCTTGTATACAGTTTTTTTTTTAGTTACATACAGGTCATTTTGGATGTTTATTTTAAAAATCTGTGCTGACTGATCATGTCATGTCTTATTTCTACGTATTTATTTTCTACTGTATTTGTTGTTTGAGTTTTTTTGTACAATTTTACTTATATAATATATTGTTTGAGTTTTATTTTTCTACTGCATTTGTTTGAGTTTATTTTTATGCTGTATTTGTACTGCTATGTATCTTAGTTTTGTATTTTGTGTCTAGCTTACTTGGATAAATCAATATTAGCTATTGTCTCAAAAGTAAGAGAACAATACGAAAAAAAATTATGATGGCGGAAGGAATGTTAGGATTCTTCCATTTTGCTGATCTGGGAAGGTGCTGCATTGATGACTGGTATGGGTCCATAGAGGACATAATTCAGATTTCTTTAGTTTCTAGTTTACTTGAGGATGATAATATTAATACTTTTACATTTATAATAGTTGAGGCCAGTCCAATTTTCAGCTAGGGGTGTACTTTTATTTCAAAGAGAATAGCTAATATCGATTGATTTAGGTATAAGTAGAACTCGTACTACCATGAACACCACTGTTGGTAAAATATAGTCAATACAAATTTTATAAATAAATTTAGTTTATATTGTTGTAAAATGTTGCAAACAAAAAGCATAATTTAATCAATACCACATTTACCCACAGTTAAAGTAAAGTTTAATTTTGACGTGCTTTATTCAATTTTGTTTGAAATAAATTTGGTGAAAATTGATTTAACTTTAAAAGTGTAATTTTAAGATTAATTTTAATTGAATGTAAATTTTAAATTAAACATGACCTGAATACTATAGTTAAATTTAACTTCCTTCCGTCTGTTCTTGCTGCATAATCACATTAAAAGCATTACTGTAATACAAGCAGAACATTCACTTTGATGCTGTGGGATATGTTGGGCGGGGATTAAGATTAAGACGATCTACTAGAGGCTTTGCAAATTTATATTCATTAGTTCAAGCATGTTCTCATCATCAACAAAATATATCATCCGTAACTAATGTGCAACTATGCATCAAAATGACACAACATCACCTTTGAATTGTTGCCTAGCAACTGTCAATCATTATTTTTATACTGACAGAAGCATGTATGGGTTAAAGTCTGTCTGATAAGATCAGCAATATTTACTGTATCTGACAATGTTGCAGTAACAAATTGGTTACGTGTGGGAGTTTGTATACAGTATTTATAGCTTGTTTTCGGATTATGCAATTTCATGGTTTATTGCAATAATGTTGTATATACACCCTCATGTGTAATTAAAATTAATGATACGTTGTTTTGTTGGAGTCATTAAATAGCTGTTGGCTATATTAAGCAGTGATTATATATTAATTGACCTTTCATTCCAATGGTATACGTAGTAGATTTTAATATTTTTGCTTTTGGCCTTTTTTCTTTATTGGTTTTAAATTAATAATACTAATAGCTAAAGGGTAATATTATTATTTCAAGAATTTATTTGTTATAGAGGTTTTCTTTTTAACAAGTTCAAATCAAGAACAACACTATTACAATGCACAAAAATAATACATTTCACACAATATTATTAATTATCCTAGTCAAATTTATGATGGCAACACATTGTAGTAGTGGAGTATAAGCTTGGTGGTGCCTTCCATTCACAAGACCCAGGGTTCAATCCTAACCTACTACTAGGGTAATACAGTATCCATCCTGTAATTATAAAGTTTCTCGCTGTTGGATGTGTTATAAAAAATGTTTTAAAAATTCTGCCTGTTCTACTGTATTGTATAGTTAATATAATTTTTACAGTAAAACACTGTATAAATTTATCATTTTATATAATGTCTTCTTATATTGTAGTACCTGACAAGTTCGTTCTATTATCAACTTTTTTCCAGAATTTTTAAACGTTTTAGTTTTTTTTTAAAATTCTTTTGTGGGTACCGCGAGACTATATTCATCATTGCTTGATAACTAAAAAGTAAATTGCTGTTATTTAATAAACACTGATTTTATTAGTTTTGCCAATTCTAACACTTTATATACAGCTTTCATTAAATGAATTATATGTGAATTAACACCTGTGTCTTTGAAGTCTTCTGCTCGGCTACATTTCACTAAACAATTTCAATCTTAATGTCACCCAGAATACCTGTGTAATTGAATGATAAAACACAATTTTTATCGCTTAAGACAAGATCAATTCTAAATGAAAACAAAACCCAGCAAGGTGTCATTGCTCATAAAGGTAAAAGACTTAATTCCTTCGTTATTATCCCTGACGATGGAATAGTGTTTTTATAAAGCTTGGCACTAATTCTTTCTGGCTGTTTACAAGTTTCACCGTTTTGATATGCATTTTGATTATTTTAATTATATCTTTATTGAGATCTAGCGCATTACAGTAATATTGCCTTTTGACCCCTTTAAAGTTTAAAATGTTAGGATTTAGAGTTGATTGTTATTTTCAATGCTTGAAAATAAATTTAAAATGTATTTAATATTTATTGAACCAGGTGTTTCAGCTTAAACATAAATAATTTAAAAGAAACTTAACATAATGTAACTTAAAATTAAGCACTTTACAGTAATTGTATATTTTCTTCTTTTTCTTTTTACAGAAAATAAAGTCATTAAAATGGAAAGAAATGGGGATTTTAATATGGTGAAAAGGAGAACTTTAAAACGAACCAATAAAGAAAGTTTTGTCGAGGCACATCGGCCGTCCTCGGTCAAAGAAAGTAACCAAAAGTTTTTTGATACCAGAGACTTAGTGATTATATATAATCGTGTTCCAAAAACTGGGAGCACGTCTTTCACGAACATTGCGTATGATTTGTGCGTCGAGAATGAATTTAACGTACTACACATAAATACAACTAGGAACATGCATGTGATGGCCTTAGCAGATCAGGTAAGTACATTTCTGGAACTTTTACAATGGCGGTAGCCGAGTTGTCAGCAAACAAAATACTGGAGTTTAATTTCCCAGTCCACTCAAATAAATGAGGTAGATAGATACTGTAATATTCTTTACTGGGTGACCCTTTTAGTACAAGACTGCACTCTCAGAAGGCTTGGTTTACACTGGACCATGATCTGCACTCTGGGAGGGAGACAATCCCCAACTCTTTTTATGAATTGAGTTATTTTTTTATATACATGGGACCAACGGCTTTACACCTCTTCTGAAACACGAGGCAATGAGAGGATACAACTAGCAATATATCACAGACAGGTTTCAAATGCATACCTCTTGCATGCTAGTCCTGGTATTCCTTACAATTACACCATATCGCTCTCAAAATACCATCATTAAAAAATTAATCATCAGTCATCAGTGCATATGAATGTAACTAGTAAAGTATGTGGTGGGTGTCAAAAGTTATGGGTGGGTAGGATTGATATAAAAACAGTACTTTCAGGTATCCAGGGGTTTCTTGAGGTTTATGATGTGTTTTAAAATTAGGCCAGATGGAAGGCCTTAAATACATTTTAGAGTGTAGCGCCTACCACCGTATACGGTGACAATTATCAGTAAATACAAAACAATTGACATTCTTTCCGCTTTGTTTTGAATATAAATTCCGTCTTTTTACGAGATTATAATGGTGGATTATCATCCAGCATAACTGCCAATCCCACGAGAACACCTTCCTCCTGTCTGTGTTTAGTGGACGTGACGTTGTCCTGGCAACCATGACATTCAGTATGTTTAGTATACCATATGATATTTACACTAACATGGTAAACCGTCAGGTGTTTGTTTTTTACGCCAATGTCTGGCACACACCAAAAACTATTGTTTTTTAAAAGTGGTTTATATAAATAATTTGTTTAGACCCTAAAATAAATGTTTGCTTTCTGTATGTGAAAAGAGTATGCAGAAAATATACAATAATGTGCATGATAGATATTACTGTATACAATACATTACATAATTATTGTAGATAATATAATAAATCTGCTGCATGAAAGTCTTCCAATTCGTAGAATTATCATGACAAAATCAATTCATTCATTCATAATTTATTTGGTCTTAATTATCAATATTTATGTTTAACAAAAATAATACTGAATTGGGGAAACCAGGGTCAATCTAAGGTACGTCACTGTGGCAAAGTTGATTGACCCAACCCAAATTTACAGTAGTTTACACCATAAAACAAAACAATTAAAAAAGGGGAAAAGGTAAGGTACTACAATGAATCAAGATAAATATAAACTTTTCTAAGGAAAAAAGATGGGCTTTAAAGAATGCAGCAGTCAATGATCTAAAGAGCTGGTCCCAGACATGTGAAAACCTTATGGCTATTGAATGGAACAAAGCCTGTGTGCTTGATGTTTGATGACGGAAGCACAAATGACCATTATGACGGATAAATGTTGTACTGTAATGTGTGCTCTTTTAAACACATTCACTGCTATTTCTGATGCAGTCAAAGACAGTGACACACAATGGGATCAACCAGAAGACTCACCACATCAGCAAGTCGAGCTTGATGTTGATGTAGTTGCTCAAACTAGTACATTATAGATACACTGGAATAAAAAATATATATCTTGAGACATTTGTTAGAACAGAGTGCAAGATGGTATTGTTGATGGTACTTCATTTTGGCTGCAGTAAATTTGCAAAAGTGCATTTGTCATCTATAGTATTAGAACATAGTTCTACAGTACTTTGCATAAAAATTGTCTGAACTGTACTTTCCTCAGCTATCATTATTTCTATGACTACATTTGTCATCCAGTGAGAATAACGTGTCATCATTGTTCTATATCAAGTCAACTTTGCAGAAGATTGGATTACCATAACTTTTCTCTGCTATCCGATGGCTTTAGTACTTTAATTTTCCCTAATACTGTACTGTTCATCTCCAGTTTCTGTGACTTTTTGCAAATTCAAGTGTTTTCTCTGTTTATATCTTGGTAAAATTTGCAGAATGGTAGATTACTGAACTTTTCTCTGCTATCCGATGGCTTTACTGTGATTTCTACTAACTCTCTTCAGTTTCTGTGTCTACATTTGCAAAGTGCATTTCCCATTCTTTCCACAACATCTCAGCTTTGTTCTATCAATTAAACTTTGCATAAATTCAATAAAAAAGGAGAACAACATTATGAATGTGGATTTAAATGCTACGTGACATGGTTATGAGAATAACTAATTTCTACAAGTCTCTGCAGAGTAGTAAATTGCAGTACACAATGTTTAATGAAGTCTAGGAATTTATAACAAAGTGTTTTTACAATGCCAATTCAAATTATTTGCATTTTGCATCATTTACGGTGTAACATTAACAAGAATTTGGATGGATTTTTGTAGCTAAAAAAGTGCATCAAACGTGAAATAAACAGTGAATTAGACTGTCTTGTTCTAGAAGAAGGAAGTCACCAAAGTGGACAGGTATTGGTACAGTATGTGATTTAGTTTTGGCCATGAGAAATGACGGAAAAGTTACAGATTAATTACAGATTTCTAGAATTGGAACTACTGTATAATACTTTTGTATCCAAAAGGGCATTGGTTTGAAATAGAACTCTTTGAAAGATGATTTGATGGAGCTACTCTATTGATACTAAAGGTACAACATGCAATAAAACAAGTATTAAATATCGCATACAACATTGTCGTCTGTTTTGTTCTTTACATGGTGATGAAACAACTTGGACCTCCTCACACAAAAACAGCGCTTTTGGATATGCAAATCTTGTGTTCCTCCCTTCTTCATGTCATCAGGTTATTGCCTTTTTAAATCATTGTTCGGTGTACTAAACAAATCTCTGGAGACTGTACGTTCTTTTGCTTTTGGCAAAAGATGATACCTCACATGTCTGATCCTCCGAGATTTGAAATAATATTAAAAATCAATTTTCCAATTAGATGGGTCATTCTTAAATTTCACATGAAAGATGTCAGTGTTGTACTAACGTACATGATTCATGGTGCTTTGTCTTGCCTTTATGATTATCTACATTGTATTGAAAGAAGTGTACAATATTCACCGTCTGTTCAACAATTGGGTGTGCCACAATGATTTATGTTCTCTGTTGTATCATTTTCTAATATCCCAAAGCATTTTATCTGTCTGTATTCAATAGCTCCAGTTACCGAATTATCCAGTGTCTTTCGACTCATTATTTCACCTGTATTGCCCGAAAGGCTTCATGTTTTGAAGGTTATGTCTAATCGATGTTTATGATAACCATGGCAACCGTTCTTCATGCATGCTGGGACATGGTGCCTTTATACTTTAAATGTCATAATTAAAACTAAATTGTTATTATTTAAAATTTCAAGGTTGAAGGATACGTCAATTATAGTGAGCAATAATATATTTGAAAGTCTGAGATATAATGCCGAGTTATTAGATAATGGATTTTTAATCAAATCAAGGCTATATAAGGAAATAATATGGGTTGATCCACAATAGAAAAAATGAATTTAAAAAAGATTTTAATTAGGAGGAATTTTCCTTTATTGTATAACAAAAAAAACTCTCCGTTGTTGAACTGGACTAAATTTAAAGATATGGTTATGTCATCCCCAAGAGAAGCATTGAGATTTTAAAATTATAAATGTTTCCTCCTTCAAGATCAAAAACTATGTTGTCCAGTTGTGTTGTGCAAAATTACTGAAACAGGGCACTGGATTACAAGACTTATAGACTGGATTACAATAGTCCCGTAAAACCTCGAAAAGAAGCCCACCATCAAGAAGCCCATGGGCTTTTTTTGATAATTTTTTCTGGTACAGTATTAAATTAAATTTTTAAAACACATATAAAAAATCTTGATATTGTAAATTGAAAATTATTCTAGCAAAAGCTGATTTTACAGTATTTTATTCTTAATAAAAATGTAGGCCTACTTCAATATATTACCTTATCTAAAGTTAAAGAATATACCAAGGACATAGGATTTATATAATTTTAATTATAATATTATTACATTTACAGTCAATCGTCATCTGAAAGCTAGAGAAAACAAGCGTAACACATACTATATTTTAACTGTATTTCCCGAGCTGTCAGATTCGTTAACAGAGATGAGCAGTGATTAATGTGACATAAAAGATCGTAATGATGGGGGATCAGTGTTCAGATATTTTTGCTCAACCATGAATAAAGCCATTAGAATCAAAGGCTAATATATGAAGTCATAATTTATACTGTTATATAAATTCTGTAGTTTATGTTTCCACTGTAATTTTATTTGTCTCAACAAAATTTTTTCCCACCAAATTAACTTTGGGAGTACAGTACCTTTACTCAGGAACAACCATTCCTAATGGAAAAACTTTTCTGTAAAAAGGCAGAAGAGAGGAAATGTATGCTTTACCAATAGCCAACCCCTATTCCCCTGCTCCCTGTACTTTAGGGAGTACACTTTGTTGGTAAACATTTCTGTGAGACATTAATATTAAACTTCTCTGTGAATCAAGGTGTTTGAAAAGTGTTCATTTACTGTACAATACAATTCTGAAAATAAATAAATAGATAGAATCTTGTTATTGTACGATTAAAATTTCATATGAACAACACTGAATCATGCTATACTCTAAAAAACAAACAGAACATTTTTCAATATCACCTTATAGGAAGAAGTTAATTTACTTTTTAAATAATAAACTAAAAAAGAGGAACTATAAATTGATTAATTATACTTTTAAAGGAAACTAAGACGATTCAAAGGAAGCTCCATTTATGGAATTTTAATCATTTCCATTATCCTGTAGTCAATTTAAAACGTATGACAGAAAAATTGACTAATAGCTTAATACATTGGAACTATGGTGTCTAGTTACTTCAGCTTACGATAAAAATGTATTTGAAATTTGCGAGCCAACATGGATTAAGCCTTTGAATTGAGGACGATATAGAGCTGATAAAATTATTAGTTTCTTCGTTTAAAAAAACGACGCGCTGATGCTTTGAAGAGGCAATTGTCCCTACGATCAAGGACGCATTCCGAGACGATGGTGTGATGAGGATAGATTTCAGACGACACACTAATCAAACAGTTTATTATCAAGTCTTTAAAATTAGCCAGTGAATGAACATTTGTGAAATATATGAGACAGTTTTATTCCCAATATGTGATCGCGATTGTTAAATATCAAAGGGTTTATATTTTGTTAGATTGTAAAAGATTGCAAGATAAAAAATAGTAGCTAAAGACATTTTCTATATAACTTCTAGCTATTTCTTTAAATAGAATTTTGTGTCAAATTGAATCAAGTAGAGATTGTTGAACCAACATGCCATATCAGAAACTTGTATGGACTTTTTATAGATATATTTTATTCATCAAAAACACAACGATATTTTCAAAAATTGTCTTCCTTGGCAATACAAAATAAGTTAATAAAATACATACTTAAGAAAAACATTTAAAATAACATTATAAATAAATTTAAAATATTAAATATTTATTTCAGTTAAGTTATGTAGTCAACATTCTATGTATTCTCGTGTCTCTTTGCGTGCACAGAATGGTTTTTTGACCTGACAGATGCATTAGTCACGTGACACATCGTGATAATGAAAACTCAATCTGATTGGTCATCATGCTCATTGACTTTGATGTCATCATTATTTTGACATTCGTGCTTGCATGGCAGTCTTGACGAAAAACCTGCTTTTCGTGGTGCAGAACTTCATTATACAGTACCATTGTAGGCCTGAGGAATGTTGGCCTAGTGTAGCTTGTATGTACTGTATTCCTTTTGTATTTATCTCCATTTTGGGCTAAATTTTAGGAGTAATTACTGGTGTTCTATAGTATTTTGACATTCCATAGTACCTCTGAATTATGTGAAAAGAAATGCTAGAAAAAATAATTGTTCTTAGGTTGAATTGAACGTACAGTACAATCTCTATTATTATTAATTATCCATCTACTGTACACACCTATTCTTATAATCCTCAGTGGCCTTATATTTTGTTGAAGATTATTCCCGAACACCGAACTTCAGGATATTTGCACTTTTACAAGGCACACCTGTATAGACACACCTTCAAAGGTGGTGTTCCAATCAGTGCGGTCCTTGATATCATTGTATGATTTTAATCTATTCATCAGTGTTGCATTTAAGGAGCAATTTAATTTACAATTACTATAATTTTTGTCCGTATCTTACCTGGATAAACCGTCAATAGCCTATTCTCTTTGAAGAGTGAAAAAAAAAAGTTTTAGAAATGGTAGTCTGTGAACTTGTGAACTACACCTCCTCAAATTACTCATAATAATTAATATTGGGCATTTTTTGAAAAAAATACCTGTGCTATGAATTATTCTCATCAAAGTTAAGAGAGATACACTGTAACTTACTCGAGAAGAAAATTAATTGAATACCCTCTTAATAAATGGTACGGTCTATGAACTACAATGCTCTCTTTGTCTCTTGCCATATAAATATTATAGATGATCATAATACTTACTGTATATATTCAATATTCTGCGAAGTTTAATTTATTATGAGATGATAAAAGTTTTATGTGATGGTTCTGAGAACTGGTTTTATTATAGCTTTCTTGCTTAATTACTTGGTACCATCCAACCAGGTATCTACACTCATCTTCGGATAGGATTACATGGAATTACATTTTTTTAAACAAATTGTTGATGAACTTTTTTGTAATTTAATATAAAGGCATGAACTAAAGGAAATTACATTGCTAAGGAATGATGGATGAGTTGCAGAGTTGATTAATTTGTGACATCAATACTCTTCTGAATTTACACAGGGAAAAAAAGATTGATGATAGAAACATTTTGACCGAACATTTTGCTTTTTACAGTGTGTAGTTAAGTTTACATTGTCTGTGAAAATGTCAATAAATATTTATTTAACATACTAATAATGCATTAATTGTGTGTAGGCTCAGACCACATAATGGATTGAAATTTGGTTGTCAATTGATGTCAAAGGCTATCATGAGGCATAGGACATTCATACAGTGCTATCATTTTGAATGTTGGCTGTTAAAACGGTTACCCAATAAAACTATCTCCACAAAGTTCTTTAAAGTGCACATTATATACAGTAGTTTATTTTACAGTTTTGTATCATTTTTATACTACAGTGTAGCTCCATGTACAGACATGAATAAAGGTGTTACAGAGATTATTTACTAGTTAACAAAACACTGTTAATCCCGACATCCGATAGGTTTAAATGTGTTGTTATTGTTACCAACACTTGCTTTTGTGTCATTGATTAATTACAGTTTTACAATGTTACCTGCTATTATTCTTGTTGACTTTGAAATATTTTCACATATCAATAATTAAATACCATTAAATCTACCTTAAGCTCAGGAAATTATTTTGTCAAGTCCAAAAGACACAGGTGTTTCTGAAAAGCTGTTTATTAAGTTGAACAAATGCTTGAATAATCACACATTGTTAGGCATTATTAACTACGGCCTTACCATGCTGAAACACAGATTCTCGTAAGATCACCCAAGTTAAGCAAAGTTGGTCCCGGTTTAAGAGCTGAATGAGAGATCATCTGGGAATATCGGGTGCTGTATAAGTACATTTTATCTATTTTGAATTGATGATATTCTGTATCTTTAAATCCAATTAATCCTAAGCTTACCTTACTAAATCACTTTAATAAGATCTTCTGAAAGTATTATCAACCTAATCCTCTTGAAAATAAGGGATACAAGTTTGTATTTAATAATAAAATGTTTTTGCCTTGTTACTTTTGAGCTGCAGTTGTTAATTTTTAAGAATATGTTTTGAAAAAAAATTACTGTTTTATAATAGATAATTTTATAGAATGAAAATAAATAAATGATTTTCACTTTTCTAATTATTAATCTATCTGAAGTCCTACATTAAATTATAAGTTTTCTAATATATTGAATAACATAGTTTTTTGTAAATAAATAATAATAAAGTGTATTATGTTGTAAATCTCTGTCACATGATTCCTGGTGAGATTGTGAGTGCAAGTATCACATGTTTGATCACATGAGCTTTATATTCATATTTTTAATAAGCATGACATGCATACATACATGTTTTCTTCATATTTATTATTATATTTGTATCTAACCATTCCTGTCATTAGCATTATACAGTAGTATGTTGCTGAATATCTAGAAATAAACAACATATAAAAAAAAAGTAATATAGAGAAGAAAAAAAATAATTTCACAGAGTGTAATCATGCACATTAAAATTAATGCAGAAAATGTTTAAGTGTTGTGAGACGAAATCAACTGTGTAACATTGACATCAACAGTACGCCAGGTGAGGTAATTATATAGCTTAATATATTAGGAAACATGCATTTATATGTTTGTGTAACACCACGCACTGGTCAATGGTTGTGAAACTAGTATGGCTTGCCAATATTAACATTATTTGGTACTTTTGTGGAAATAATAAATTTATTTTTAGATCAGATTAAGAAAGTAGTTATAAGAGATATAATTTCCCCGTTTGTTTTGTAATAATTTTTTTTTTTATTCAATTCACAACCAACAGAGATAAACAAAATGTGTTGTTATCTTTCTGGAATTCAATTTTCGTTTTGAAATGCATTTAACTTCAGTAAATCTGTACTTTGTTTTTTTTTATTTGAGAAATAAAGTTTATTATTGATTGATGTTACTGTATGTCAAATATGACTACATACTGCACATTTCAGTTACCTGGATAAACCAACATTGGCCTTTTCTCTTCTGAGGCGAGGAGAGAACTATAACCTGAAAAGTATTAAGTCTTTAACATTTCTCCAAAACTACGTTATCATCATTTTTGGGCGATGGAAATGTGCTCTTTTCTTTTTCTATTTATGTTATGCAGTTATATAAAACTGCATTCTTGTATATCGATGATCATTGAATAAAAAAGCATCCTATTCATATGATTTGTCTCTAGTCATGAAAACCGTAAACGTTCCAATTTTGTTAGCCCAACCTAACTTATGAATTAGCACATATGGACAAAAATAATTAACAGATAATTGACCTCAAAAATAGGATGTAATGAAAGATAGTTATTATCGTTCTCTTAAGCTTAACTCGAAAACTGAAGAAGTTTTAATTAGGTGCTCTACAGAGCCAAGACCAGATTGCCACACCTACAGTACAGTACCAAATCCTTCCAAATCTTTTCCACTCAATTTAGGCGAGTCCCCAGCTATAGTTCATTAAATTGATTAAATTATAATTCCTCTATTACTTCCATTCACAAAATTCATTATTTTATTCCTAAATTTCACAACTAAACATTATAATTATTATACATGTAAAGTTGGGTTATGGCATTCATTTCTATTGCATTCCTATTAAAGCAGTAGATTATATTAGTGGGCTTAATTCTCAATTTAAGTAATTGCTCAAGTCATTATAACGATGGCAGCACCTTGAGAGATTAACCTCACACCAACCTAATAAATTTTGACAGATTACTATTGAGAAGAGTATATTGGTGTACTCCCTATCTAAAAAAAATATGCGAGCGAGGTACGTTCATTAAAAAAAATATGTATGGTGATACTGTATGGTAAATTGTGAAACAACACAGATCACAATGATAAATACAGTATGTATTCATTAAAAAATATAGGCAGACACTGGGAAATATTGCATGTAATAGTAATATATATACAAAATTCCTTTTATCATACAATTTAAGAGCATGATTACTATTACATTATTATTATTATACAGTCAATATGTTGAAGGTGCAGTAGAACCCCTATTGGGGGCACATTTGGGACTCAAAATGTCCCCCTACAGTAATTGGTGTCCCAAGGATGGGTTCTACTGTTAGAGGGTCAGTATTGTTTAGCAGTTCGTCTGATGATTTTATGCGCTTTCTTGAAGTGCTAACGACGACTTTACGGCATTATTTTTCTTTAGTGTCCTTAAAAATAATAATACTAAATTTCTTCTACAAGTTCCAGTGTGTATTTTTTACTTTAATATAATGGAGATAAATAACTAATTCATCTTTAAAATTATTATTTGTTAATTTTCAAAAGACAATATGTATTTGATATGACTGGAAATTATAATTGAATGATAGATTATCCACTTATTGATACTTGAAGATGGATGAGAAGATAATAATTATTAGAGAAGTAATTGAATGTTGTATGCATGCTTGTATGCTTGTATCCTCAAATTATCTAGGCCTAGGTCTAATAGGTCAGTGCTAGGCTACTTCTGATATATTAGCTAGCTTGGCCTAGACCTAGCTAGCTGTAGAAATATTGCTAAAAACCTTTGCATGTAGAAATGTTTGATGAACATTTGTTTTATTATTTATTTTTTCAAATTATCAATAGTTTATAAGTTAATTGCAAAATAATACTACCCTGTCCAAACCAAAATTGTGTTTATTCTTGCGTTGATAAAAATGAGCTGGCAAGCAGGAAATACCTCACTCACTAACATTCGTGAGTTCTGATTGGTTGCGTCATAAGTAGTAGATGAAAATATGAATACACATTCACATTGATCATAAAGCTTTCGATTTGCGCAAATAAATAGAGAAAAACAGGCTTTACCGGGCAGTAGTTATATTTAACTATCTTAGACATGGAAAATTAGAACATTTCAAAGCTGTTCACATTGGAATGATTTCAAAACTAACCAACTGATTAACTTTAAGAAGTCCAGTATGAAAATTAATATGTTTGTACAGTATGTCCCTAATCTCTCTTCCTACCATATGGCTTCATTTTTTTCCAACTGTCTCTGGTTCTGTTTTCAATATATTTCAATGCTTTTAACGATAATAATCAGCCAAGTGCTATTGATGGATGACCTGAGGTTTTAGGTCAAGTGGAAGATATTGAGCTTAACGACAAATAATATTAATCTTTTCAAGAATAATAATAATAATTTTTGTATTTTCTGTTTGTCTGCTTTATAATTTTTTTCTTTGTTTGTCCATTGCTTTATAATTTTTGGAATTCTGGCATTGTATGTAAGTCAACTCTTTCTGCATGCCCTGATACATACTGGCCAACATTGTTACGTTGGGTCAGTGTTGGTGGTCAAATACGTTCCTCAGTTCACCCAGCTTAAAAAGCTTATTTTAAACATCTGAACAAAGAAATATGCACATTTTTCACAAAGCAACCAAAGCATCATATTTATTAACCTACTTAGAAACCCTATTATAGGGACAAATTTAGTTGCCCAACAAATAGTGTCCCCATAGGATTCTCCCCTGAATGGTGTCTTAAAGACGTGTTATCTCAGCAGTGATGTAGCCACAAGAAATAAAGTGGTGTGGTTTACCCAAGAAAAGGGAACAACCTCTGTTCAAGCTACTTGGCTGTCAAATGCCTCTGTCAAAAAGTGGTCAGGTTGAAACCTTACCAACTATACTGGTGACTACTGTATAATGACAAAAGCAATGGTTCATAGTCCAATCTCAAATTCAGAAAAAAGTTTCTCTAATTGCTCCATGCAGTAAACAAACATCAAGATGATTGCCTATTGACATTGTCGTTCCCCATGTCGTTCATGACAGATGCCTGCCAACATGTACAGTGTAGAGAGTATTATATATTTTACTATATGGGATGTACAGTATCATCATGACTACATTGCAACTACTGTATCCCAACGTTTGAATTTGGTGTCATTGAGGGAGCTATCAGTACTGACATTAAGATCTGTGAGCCTTCTACTTCAAATGTTACACTCTATCAGTTAAATTCCATAGGCATTATGAAATTGAAAACTCCATAATTTTTTTATACTCATCAAACCAGCCAATTCATTCTATAGAGCATATAAGCAAGTTCTCAAGTAATCTATACCATGTCAGAATTTTGAAGGCCAACAATAGATATTTTGATATTATTAGCTAGTGAGTATTGATCATTTTCTTAATCTAATCCCCAGAGCAACTCAATAAAGAATAAATATTGTTGATGATTGATCATATTATCATCATATGTTTACAATTTACTGAAAATGTACAATTGATACCTTACTGATTAAAAGAGTTAATTATTTTGATGATGATTGATTTTATTAATATCATATGGTTATGATTGATATATTAGATTTTAATGTCATTGTTCTTTTCTTGACTTGTCACCTTCAACTTTTAGTTGATAACCTTATGTGTGAATGTGACAAAGGCATGAATCGTTGACATCTGATAAAATGTGTTGAGATTTTTATTCTTGCACTTGTATTTCTTCAACTTCAGTGTAGTGTAGCACCAGTCAGTACAAATTAAATATAAAATAATTGCCTAAAGCATGCTCTCTGGCATGTACTGCTGAAGTTATCTAGCCAGCCAATATCCACTCTTAAATGTCAATTTGGTTGGCATACTCTACTGTATCATGTATGAGAACAATGTAGTAATAATGAAAAACAATACTCAACATTAAATTCCCCAAACAATACTCAATTGTTAAAATTATAAAATATAATTATTTAAAATATGTAACTGAAATTATCATTGTGTTATATTATTTATTAGAAATGTGAACCTGTAACTTATTTTACATAGATTGTATGCATGAAATGAACAGCAAACAACATTTTTATACTATTACACCAGTTAGGCCATTGAAAAAATAGAAGATGAAAAGTCATAAAAGAAAATTAGCATAAAAACATTTTTTTATAATATGACTGTCCACTTCAGTACAAATTATATTTCCATATCGTAATAAATATATATTTATGTTAGAAAGAAATTCTAAACCAGGTGGTTTAGAATTTGTTCCGCGCCTGTTAATTTATATATTTATGTTAGATATATAATATTACCTAATTTCTTTGAGAATAAGTGGTTGGATATTATGTTGTCACTATGATAGAATGTTATTCGTGAACGATTGATAAAAATAGATTACATACTGGTTGAAAACACCAAAATGTCCTCAGGGATTCGGCTTAGACTTTGTATTCTGTAAGTTAGTAATTGTTTGAACATAAATAATGACCATCGACAAACCTGCTGCCGTTTGAACTTAATTGATAGCATATTCTAAATGGATGTAATGTTATGCACCATTTAATATCTAGTGGCGATTTCAAAGTACTTTGTACTGTACTTTAGAAGATAGTTCAGTTAACCAATAATAGCCATTGGGCGTGTTTTGGCTGAGTATGAAAAATAATAATAATATAAGGATTTATAATGTGCAGTATCTAATGAAATTTCTCATACAGTAGAACTCTTTATGGGTTACCTTTGAGATCTAACAAAGTGTCCCTTTAGTAGAGGTATCCCTAACAGCGGCTGGTTGTAGTGGTGTTTGTTTCCCCTCGCTGGGGATGTCCCCTGAAGAGTCTTGTCCCAAGAAGGGATTCTACTAATTTCTTGTCTTGCTTATATTATACATTCCTCATTATTAAGTACAGGTAGTGGCTACATCAACCATCATTGACTGACAACATGTCTTTGTGCGAGATGTGCAATGTATGTGCTTCATTTTATTTCACTAAAAGCAATACATATAACAATTAAAAATGAAAACCAAAGTTTTCATTGTTTAAATAATGGTAATTGTGTGGGCTGAAGGAAGCGTGTGTGAGGGTGGGCCTATGTGGGGTTGATACTGCAGGCATCAAGTTGAAAAGCTTAGCTAAAAAGTTAACAAGATTTGACCAAAATCACAGAAAGTGAAAGAAATAAATAATGCCAGTTCTATCAAGCTGGTTCAAAAGCGCTAATCTGAAGGTCATTTTGAGGTCAAACTCGACTTTTGAAGGATGTATTTTTAACTCCTAATTATAACATTTGAATTATTCGTATTATAGATTAGATAATTATTTATTTCTAACTGAACATTTAAAAACAAATTATGAGTGGCAGGCAATTATATATTAAATATTAAAATTACCTTTCAACCAAAATATATTTAAAAAAAATTAGTGTCTTTAAAGAATGACTATTTTGTGCCTACCTTACCCGGATAAACCGACATTGGCCCTTCTTTCCAAATTGAGAGAACGATATAAATGAAGTTCTAATGCACCTATTCTGTACCTTACCTGGCATTGGGACTGGCTAGTGGAAAATCCCAACATACCACTATCAATTCTTTCCATACCGTTGAGCATATCAATTGTCAATAGCTTATATTAACTTGAAATTCATGTTTGGAATGTAAAGAGACCACTCCTTCCTTGTAAATCCGCACTGCCAACTGCCCTATTTTTATTCCAGATGGTATTATTTATATATTGATTAAAATTTGATTGAGAGTGTTTGATCATCAATACTATACTGTACTACCATGTAATTAAAAATTCCTCAAACTCACTTTGACCACCACTCACTTTGACCACCACTAACTCAGGCCACCATTCAATCCGGCCACCACTTTAGTCTTCCCTTTTGTGTGAAGGGGTTATTCAAGAGGAGTTTACCCCATGTTTACAGTACATTTGTGTTTTTACCAATAAAAAGATCAAATAGACTATCTACAAATATTGTGTCTTTATCAAAGAACCATTACTCTGTAACAATGTATTGCCCCTTCCACTTCCAGCAATTACAGTTAAATTGTTTATCTAGATCAACAGGTTTGTTCTTTACCTGCCCTCCCAACTTCTCCACACAACTCCCATGAATTTCCTATAAACAATTTAAAAAACCAGCAAAAAAAGAAAAGTATTCTTATTTTATACTAACTTTTAACTGGAAATATCTAACTAATAGTATATCTACTATATGAGTAGAAATTCATGAGCAAAATGTTACTCTAGTACGGCAATTTATGTTAAAAAATCAACATGCACACAATTTATGTGGCTGCTAGCAATATACAGTCATGATTTATCATTTGAATATACAAAAAAAAGTTGCAATAAAATATTATAACCAAATATAAAACAGTTATTAACATTTCAGTCCTACTTCTTTTTAAAATTGATTTCTTATTTTTTCGTCGTTTCTAGAAACAAAATTAGGTCAAATTCAAAGTGTGCTTGAAGATTTATATTATACGTTATTGCTTGAAGGGTTTTCAAATGTGATGATATAGGAAATTCATGTATATATCATATAGCTTGGTGGGTATTGTACTGTGCTGCTGTACATGTGGGTATTTCACATCAATCATTTAAGGTTTAAGTATAGCTACTTATGTTTCTACCTTGATGTGCAGAGAGAAAGACAGCAATAATTTATCACTGTAAATTATAAAAAGTTAGCAAAGCATTTATCATTTAATTTTATTTTTTTTCTCTTTCGTTGTGATGTGTGGAGAGATATAATGTAAAATATAAATGAGGTTAAAAATATCATTATGTACAATCAGTTTTCAAATTGCTTATGCAATATGCTGCCTTAAATTTTGATTACTGTAATTTTAGTTATTTGATTTAAGCATAATTTGATCATTTCAATTGATTATTATAGCTTAATGTTATGTGTTTATGATTATTTCCACTTTTACTTTTAGGTACTTTGCAATGTGATGTAATCAGTTGTAATTAAAATTGATCAGGAAAGTTTCCTCACAATGACTGTACAACTGACCCTGTTGGGCACAACAGCTGACCCTTTCAGACTTTGCTGACCATTTCAGATACTACCGCTGACCCTTCCAGGCACATGTAATCTCTGGCCATTTCAGACACAATCGTTGACACTTTCAGACACAACCATTGACCATTTACAACCATTTACTAATTCAGACATTCAACCATTGACCATTGTCAATGACCATTTCAGACACCACCATTGACCATTCAGACAACTGTTTTCTTTTGTAACATCAGGGAAGAGTGATTCTCTTCACTGGTTTAATACAAAAAGATGTCTTTAAAGATACATTTCTGTATTAAGATTTACAATCAAACAACACTCAATTTTTAATACATGTATTATATATTATTGAATAGGAATGCTTACATTTTGTTTACTGCATGGATGGTGCAATATGCTAATTTATATAATTATTTTTGTCTATTATTTTAAAATTTAACCTAAAAATGGGTTTCACTTTCTGAATTCTCTCGTTTTGGCCTTTTATTTTTAGGGGTTGGGGGAGGGGTGTTGGTTACACCTTTTTGCCTCTGTAACAATAATCAGGAGTTTATTTTATAGTTTCCAATGCAGGTGATAATCATTTAACAAAAAGATGACATTTATTATTCCTCTGTGATTCTAATAATACACACATAAACTGTATAATTTATTTATTTTGTATTTTCTGATTGGCTGCAGAACATTACTACAAATTCCACATATCCCACTGTTTCTGTTGATTGGCATTTAACTATTACAAACAGATGATATATTATTTATTTTTATTGTCATTTTATTTAATGTTGCAAAACAAAATATTAATGCGTCACTAAATCGTAGGAGATAGACATTTAAGAGAGTTCACAGAAGTACTGCTAGCCATGGCAGTGATCACAGTGGTCCTCTCCAGGGAAACCTGTGAAGACCAGTTGCACTGCTGGTATCCTATGGGAAACAACCAGGTGGGCTAGAGCTAGGCCAATTCAATTCACACCTTGTATCCTATGAGTAGAGCTATTTAACCTCTTGACTTCTGTACAATCAGCTAGGCTATCCATTCCTTTTAAACCTATTGCTGTATACAAAAATACAATCCATATTTTTAAAACAATATCAACTGTTAATTCAGTAGGGAAATTATTAACATTTATTGGTTTGCAATCTATGATTTACAGATACAGTACCACAAAAAAAATGTTTTCATTTTTCAAAAACAATACAAAGTTGATTTTTTTATATAATTTAAAGTCTAAATAATGATAATTTTTAAAAACCACAATTTTCTGCAACTTTATTTTGTCCTTTATTTGAAGTTTGACAGATAATTGAATTTTAGTAAAAAAAAAATGTGCTAGAAACCATATTTGTTAAAAATCTGAAAAGTACTCAATGTGGTAAAGTATGTGGACTGTCAAAGTGAAAGTTCAAATCCAGCAACAATCATTTTTCTCCTCAAACACAATTTTCAAGATTAGCTATTCTTTTTACAATTATTGCATTCCAAATAGAACAATGTTTGATTTTGAATTTGAATAAAGTTATTTATTGAATCAGATTTTGTAAATGCTATAATTTCATTTCTTGATTTTGGAATATTTCAGTGATTAAAACTATAATTGCAACAATTTTTTATACTGAATCACATTTATTATTGTTAATTAAGAAAAATAGTTTGTATTTCAAAACCACAGAATAGCTATGTACTTTTACAATTAAAATCTGAAAGTGTATCTCAAGATTGTAATATTTAACTATATCTATCAAAGAAATTCATCCACATAAAATAGTGGACCTACATTTTATTGTAACCAAATCTTGAGAACATTGCCAAGAATTTTACCTTAATAAAGATTTTGTAATATTGGCAATTTAAAATTTTACAGTACATTAAAAAATTTGTACTAGTTTTTGTACAATGTGAATATGATTTTACGTAGTGGCTATAATTACGAGTGAGTCTTAAATTTAGCCTTAAGCACTGCTATAAAAAGAAAAAAAAACAATTTACAGAGGGCGCTATTATGTATAACTTGATTTCTATAGTTATTGACAACCGTTTTTTTCCAAGCAGTTACGTGGCTACGAAGATTATTTAACAGGTTTTTTTATTAAGTTCATCTATAAAAGAACTTGGGAACAATATTTAAAATCTGGTTAGGCGCTGCACTACTGGGTGCCATGGGTTCATAGAGGGCCTAATTCGAATTTCCTCAGTTTTCAGTTAGGCTTGAGGATTAGAATAAATATCGTTACCGTTAAAAGGATCCTTTAATTTGAGGGTTTCCTGTATTCGATTTCATTCAGTACTGTATGCATACTTTCTTTATTCTGGAAAAATTGAATTTGTTAGTGTGTATAAATTATACATTCTTGGAAAAAGAAATTCTTTTTGCACGTACTAAAACGCTTTATTTTTAGATTACAAATCAACTTGGACAATATTAGTATAGACGTTTGCTAGTTTTGATATTTATCACAAAATGTAATATGCAAACTAGAAGGTCGCATCTTGTGTTATATTTGTAGGAGAAATAAAACGTTGACATTAAAAATCAAAAGTACTCACTCGGCCGACGGTGAGTAGAGCTTAATGTTCTGTAAATATGTTTATTCGTCAGTAACATTATTTCAAACGATACCGCATTCGTTTATTGATTTTATGCGTTGCCAAGAACGAAACAAAGATAAGAAGAATTGTAAAAGAAGTGACATGTATGCTTCTCAACGTTTCAACGATTATTTGTTTATAACGTAGAGAAGATGTCGTATAAATATTTAACAATTTGTGAAGATTATTTGTAAAGAGAAATTAACAACATTCAAAGTTAATGCAACAATTATACAAGAAAATAATTGTTAGTATTATATATATTTTTTTTTAAGTTAGGAGTTTTCTGATAACATTTAACAATTGTGGTAAAAGAATTTGTTGGATCCATGTTAAATCAGCTGCTCCAAATTGATAATTACATGGTTATTATTTCTGCATTTTATTGGTTTTTCCCTCATGTCATGTACTAAATACAGAGGCCTAGGAAGTATAGAACCAATTATTTTATAGTAGTCTAGGGAGAAGGTCCAAATTTTTTTTTTATTGCAAAATTGTAGAATAAACTTCTTGTTTATTTATATTCTGACTTATACATGGGCCTCAGGATCTAGGGAATAAGGCTGACACTTTGCTGATTTGGGTTTGTACTAAATACATGTGCTTAGGGAGTACAAATAACTCCACTTTAATTAGGACTTGCACTAAATAGGGCCATGCATGCTGTCCCATTTGTTCAATTCAAAAGCTACTGTAGAGGTGGCATTCCAATTTCCAAAATTGACAGATATATTATTAGTACTATTTAGACCATATGGATTGTGGTGAAATTAGTTTAGGTGTGAGTTGATGTTTTTGATTTGTTGGTTCTCATGGTCAGTTATAAAAGACAAGTTCTGGTTGTACAAATTAAAAATTGTAGTCATTCAGTCTGATGGCAAAGATCAGAAGTTGTTTTTATTAATTGATCATTCTTAAATGTTGCTAGCAAACCACCTGTTTCATTCATTTCTTGCTGGTCTGGTTGTCATCCATCTTCGCTGTTGCGAAACATAAAAAATGACTTTAGATGCGATATTGATTTCCTTTCTTTTTACTTTGTGGCAGTTTGATCTGTGAAATAACATTCAATTCTGTAACAAACTTCTTTTGGGTGGGGATGTTTAAAATCCAACAAGAGTAGGCCTACCTGTACCCATTCAATTAGAGGGCTTACCATGTCACCTTGGACTCGTTCTTTCTTGTACCAAAACTGCATCCACCAAGTTTTAAAGACTGTGCAACCACTAGTATCTAAATAAAGCTTGACAGATAAACAGGCTGACACGTAAAGTCTGTTTCTGCTCAGAGCGCCGAATAAACTGATTTAAAAAATGTAATTTTTATATTGATCGCATTTCTGCTCAATTTTTGCTCCAAAATAACCGTTTCAATCAGTGAATGGTCGTTGACAAAAATCATTAAAATTACCCAAAATGCAATGGTCCTGGCAGTTAATTCAAACTTTACTGCCGTGTAGTTGACTCAAAGTCAGCAGCTGTCAATCAAATAACCGTTATTTCGTGTTGCAGCTAAAAATTGCTCAGCGATAACCGGTTTATGGCGTTCTAACACCGAATTGAATGGGTGTTTTTAACCGGTTATTTTGCACTGCCTTTTAACCGGTTACCACAAAATTGTCCTGTTTCTGCTCCCAAGAAAATTGGAGTTAATTTATTCACACTTTTAACCGGTTATTTTTTTGCAGCAGAAAACGTAGAGATTTGGTGAATTATAGTGAGATAGTATTGTACAATGGGAATGGAACAAAAGAAAACATACACATTGTTAGAATTTGTTTGAATTGCCAGATATCACTTGCTTGTTTTCAGAATATAAAACTTTGATTCACTCTAGCATTTATGGATTTCAATTTGTCGTCAAGATTTAAAATATACTCTGTGCTTATAGAAAATTGATTAAATATAAGTATAAGACTGAGCTTAAGTTCAAACGATTTAAAAAATTGTTCTACAGTAGTATGGCCTTTGAAACGTGAAGTAATTTGGTTCTAAGGATTAAGATCAATTTGTCTAGGAGATTTATTTTCACACTTTTATCTGTTGTAAAATTGATGAATGACGTACTGTAAGGATTTGAAGTTGCTACCTGTAGATACATCAAATCACTAAAACGAAAATAAAGTAGATTTCATTATGAGTTAAACGTTTTACATGCATAGTGTAGATGCATTCATATAGTGTACACACACAAATAAGCAATTCTGTTAAAAAGGTGTCATACTAAAATCTGAAAATAAAGTATTCTTCAGCCACGAATATTAAACAATACATCGTTATTGAAGATGGTCGATCGATGATATACTGTAGCATCACATTGTTTAGTATCTAGTTTATGTACAGTAAAACATACCACAGCGCCAACAAGTTAGGATTTGGAGGAAAAACTATACCAAAAAGAGATTAATTTTAGGTGAAGGGTCTAGTGAAAATGATTAATTTAAATTGGAACCAGGCATGGACATTTTGGCTGATCACTCCAGCCAGCACAATTCCTTCATGATTCTTTTGTATTTTATTTGTATGTATGTTGGCTATGTCCTAGTTGTCTCCAAAGTTTAAAGTTGCACATTCTGTATTTTGCTACTTAAAGTCTTTTATAGTTTGAATACCACACATAAATTGTTGTAGTATACATGATGATAAAATATAACTAAAGTTTGAAAAATAACACTTATATTTTGAATCGTTGTCATGTTAAGTACTACTCGATTAAAAATGCTATTAGCGTTTGTAAGTTAATACAAATATGTAATTGTATTCATTTTTACTTTACAATTTAATTTTTCGGTTTAATATAAATGTTATTTTATTAATAATAGAATTTTTACTAAAATTTCACTATAAAAAAATGTGATTTAATATTTGAAATGTTTTAACTTATCAGATAGTCTATTAAAGTAATAGCGATACTGCATACTATATTTTATCATGGAATTCTCATTAATATATGTATAATTTCAAATTTTCTAAGTTTTTCTTGAGTGTATACATTTTATATTATACGTTTTTAATTTTAGTATAAATTCTAACTTTTTTCACATTTATTCAGCCAATGTATGCATAAATAATAAGAAATTGGTTTTTTTTCTACACAAATGGAATGGATAAAATCGTCTTGCAGCTATTGACTCCATTATATCAAAATTAATTTATTAATTACCTGTTCTCAGACTGTGATAGAATATTTAATTTTAGCCCTAGTTCCATCTTCTATTCTCATTATTATAACTGTTTGGCCCTTATTCGTTGTAATGTTTCTGAAATCCAGATTTGCATATGAACATGCTCTTTCGTAGCTAAAGAATCCATGCCTTATGATCCATTTCTTTTTCAATTCAGAAAAAAATTCAGCTTCAGTTTTTGCTTAAAAACTCCCAAGAACATGGAGGCAGTTTTCAAATAATCAAATTATTCTCACAGATTGTCAATATTTTTAGAATTTTTAAAAATATAGGATAGTCTCAATTTGCTAGTTTAAATTTTATGGAAAGATGATGTTGGAATATTATTAAATGAATTGTCTTGTAAAACTAATTTTATAATATTTAGTTTCATTTACATTTAATAAAGAATGATGTGTTTATATAACACACATTATATTATCCTATTTCCTATTTCAAATTATCGTGTTGTGTATAATGATTAATAATTCTTGTTTATTATAAAGGTGTCATTATTGTACTTTATTGCAGTTAAAAGCTATCACTATCATGGTATAAAATATTCCCCTAAGTCGTTCAAACTAAATCATGACAAATTACCCAGGCATAATTTGAATTTTAGAATATCAAAAATAATTTATTTAATGAGCTTTCTCATTTTCATAATAGACAATATCAAAAAACACATGGTTTGTGTAAAATAATCCACATTCAATGTTTTTCTTTCATAAGTGAAGATGACTTTAACCCTATGGAGAAAGTGGTCCCCTGTGACTATTCAAATCCAATCACCTAATTCATTTGTTCACACTGTCTGTCACAGAACCTGGCATGAAATACGAGTTCACATTACAATTGTCTTTAATATTGAAATATGAGTTTACCCTGCACTTTACAGTGTGCATTGATCGCAGCCTGGGTTGTTCCAAGATCACATGCTCATCTGAGTATATACAGGGATGTTGTACTGTACTCATGTATTATGTACCAATACAAATGTGTATAGCTCATATAATGTGGCAAATTTATATATTTAAAAAGATGAGTGTAAGCTTGGAATTGAATTTGTGAACACACTCTCGTCGGGAATGCTCTTTTAGAATGTTTAGTGACAATATAAAACTATTCTGAATTATAAAACATCCGATTAACTTTATCGATTTTTTTTTATTGTTTCATTCATCTAAACGTAATTTTATTTGTTCCTCAGTGATTTTATTTGTCCTTCAGTATAAAAAATTGCAAAAATACAATAAAATGTCATTAAAAAATTATGCTTAAACAGTACATTGATGAGATTAAGTTAGTCGCATGTTTCTCCCCCTTCTTTGTCAGATGTTCTCGCATCTAATGACATAACGATTGAAAAGTGTTATAATTTCATGCATATCAAATTTCAGGAATAATTCATTCTTACTTTATGTGAAAGTTGTAATATAAAATGAAGCATTTATTCAATTATTTAGTATATTTTTAAATATTTGTTGATAAATTTTAATCTTATTTTTAATACATTCTATTTTTGTACCATATGTGATGCTAACACTTGAGGTCTCTTCCTTCTGCATAAATGAATATGAAAATAGATTTTTAAAATACAGTTTTTTTAACTGCTAAATTTGTACTCCTAAAACAATCAACTCTCATGCGGTCAAACGATTCATGTTTGCTTTGTTGACGATAAAAGTTAGACATCAATAATTGGTTAAATGGCCGATACCCAATAGATGGATGTGTTTAACCATCATTTTAAGAACGTCAGGTAACTTTAAATTACCTGTTCCTGCTGCCAAGATATTTGAGTTAATTTATTCATGCAGTATTAAGCGGTTATTTTTTTTCGCAGAAGATTATATACCAGTAAACAATGTTTTTCCATTGAAAAGGAATTAAGGTACACCTATAATAATAGTTGAATTTATGTGCTGAAGTATTAATGTATTACGTGAAACACCTTTTGAAACAGACTCATGCACCACCACATCGCTTGCATTGCATGTACATGTCAATCCTTGTTGGCAAAACCGTTATAGATTTATCAAGAAATTTTAAATTCTATTGCCATCTATACCATCTATAAAGTTAATTTTATTATAAAAGCTCTTTATTTCAGAACTACTTATTTATATGGTTCTTCATAATAATTTACATTAAAAATTATATTTAATAATACATAGATACGACGGCCATTTTGTAGAGTCCTGTTTCTGAACTATTCAGTGTGCTGTCGAACTAAATTCTATAAACTCTTGACCTATACGTTACAAACACTAAAATATACTGCAGTTTCAGTTAATTTATTCATGCTCCTTTTCTCGCTGGATTAACTTAACATTATATAGTTATTTCTGTATTATCTTTGCTGGTTAATTCCAAATGAAATTGCGCTACATTAAAAGCATTGCAATGATGATATATAAAGCATATCTTTGACCATGTTTCTGGTTCTATTGAAAATGAACATGTATTCATCTATGTTATCAATCATCATTTGGCGAGCAGTGTTTTAACTACAAGTTTTTCTTAAGCATTCCTTTATTTAAAAAAAACCCAAATTGCTATTTCAGTATAAGGATTTGCTATATTTTTTTCCAAGATGGATACTCACCTTTGTTTTGTTGATTTATAAATATATATCACAGTAACCAATGTACTAAAATGGTGAAAACAAAATCCAATTAAAAGTTTTACCTATTGTCAATAAAAATAGTGTTCCCACCCACCTTGATAGAATATTCAAAATGCTTGAATGGTATTTGGACACCTAATAGTAATATTTCAAATTGGCGTCTAATCAACACTATCATTCTTTAAAAACATTCACTAATTTTGTTTTCACTAGTATCATTATTGTACATTCTTTATTGCAGCAAAAGTATGTGATGCCATGTGCTTCGTTTTACATTGTAGATTCTAATTCCTTTTAAATTGAGAGAGTTATACACCAAATGACAATTTTCTTTTGTGAAAGACAATAAAGCTTGTAATATTCCTTTCGGCGTATTGTCTTTTGTAATCGTAGTCTTCTTTAATGTGCTTGCGAATTACAAAGCTTCTATCGGATAAGGTTATGTTAGTAAAGCTCTATTTTTATCTGCAGACATAACTTTAGTTTTTTTTTAATCGCCTGTAGTAGTATATGGTGATATAACAGTCGTTTATTTATTGTCTTTCTAAATCCAAATGACTAAAATACCGCTAACCTTTGAATTTGAAATCACCGACAATGAAGGTTTGAGAGAGGCAATTACAGTCCAATGTCGATCTTCCCTCGTTAGATGCAACATCTGATAGCTTTACGGCCCATAGTATTTACGTCGATGACTACAAAGTGAAATTTTTTCTTATTTAAATCCAGCCAATGACTCAATACAGTAGCTAAATGAATATGAACATGGTCGTAAATTTCAAATGGCGTGGAATGTTGTAATTCCTGTGTGTCGTATTAAACGAAAAAAGGGAACGCCCTGTGGTCAATCAAATTCAACGTGTATCTGTACTGCGGTGTTTGACCTTATAATGCTTGAATTTTAATGGAAGATTGACCGGATTTTTTAAATATCCCCAAAGCGAAGATTTTGTAGAATATCCTCTAAGGCTAGAAATAATTTATAAAATTATTAAAATTCTGTTTTAGAATTGTCACTATAAGTATAAACTATAAGATTTTCAGTTCTGTATCTCAACATACAACAATATTTGTCCAGTCTCATAGGATATTCAGTAATACAACATCTCATATGTACGACATGTGGTGCATGTGATGTACAGTAAGGATGCTTTAATATACAGTACATCTATAGATATAATAGTTTATTCTTGATTCCTTGAACAGTGTGGGATCAGGTCAAATTTATTCTACTGCAGTTAATACATTTTTTTACTGCAGTAACATGATTCTAGTTTCAATATAGAATTTATAGCCATCACTGCAATAAACAGTGTGTATGATACTCAAAATAAATTACATAAACATATTTATAAAGAGAAATTTATAAATTATACTTTACTGCAGTAACTGCAGTAGAATCATTTTGATATTGTAATGTTAGTCTATAGTTCCTTGTATTAGCGTGAGGTTCATGGTAAACATGTCATTTCCTTGAAAAAAGAAGTAGGTAAGGTTGAATCTATCTTTACAGGTATCACCGTTTCTGATGTTATACTGCCGTTTCTGTTGTTGTTTTGTACTGCAAACTGTCTTCTATTAGGAAATAACATGATGTACAGTACCACGCACACCTTACTTTACTAGTGGTTTTTCGCAATACTCAATCCAGAACATGATATCCGAATCCAGCTGATACAATATAAACTTTAACAGAAATAATAGAACTGACTGTCATTACATTCCTTCTTATTTGATAGGTGATATTTTCATTATATATTTATGTACTGTATGTATGTAAAGGGTGTGTATGTAAAAGGATTATGATTCTGCTATTTAACTCCCACTTCTCAAAAGAAAATCTACACAAGTTACAGTAGATCTAATAATACATGCCAACACTTCCAATTTAGAGCAGTCTCCCGGCCTAACATCATGCCCCTGGTTTTCCACATTTTCTCAAGGTGTGACACTGAGTTTTGGGTTTGTGATCACACTTGCACACCTTAAAGCAGCAACTCTATCCACAAGAAGGCTACCGATTCCAAACCTTCTGATCTGGTAATTCTTCTGCACAAATTTTTTCAATTCAATCTATTACACCATGAATAATTGAAGGAAATACCTGTACTTCATATTAAGTGGAACTAAGTGAGCGATTTAATATGTAATTCATCTCAACTTTAAATTTAAGTCATTACTGCCAGTTTTCGCAACAATCATATTTTCGCTAAACTAGGTCTTCAGGTCGTTATGATTAGAAGATTCACACCATCACTTAAGATTATTTAACTGCGGACTTTTCTGTCAATTTTTGTTAGTGGGATACCGACATAGTAAATTAAACTTGTCAAAAATAATACAAAATTTAGTTTTTTATGCAGGATTGAATCAATTTATACTTTAAGTGGATATTTCAATATTATCTAATGTTTTTTCCATAATTTAAACCTTTTTCTGCTTTTTATTTGTCATGGCTACATATTGAAATGTCAACTACTTAAAGTAAAAGTTGCTGCAGTTAATAAGGTATATTGCAACATTGAGTCCACCTTACTTTCTGAGAAAAAAGTTTGTTATAATTTTTGTTATTCTTCAATTCAAACCTTAGAACAATACCAAAAATGAAAACTTAAATATTGCTATGCACATCGTCCACACCTCTGTACAGTAGTTCAGCCCAGTTAAACTGACATTTTTCTATTTTTGTATCAGTTTATTAAAAACTACTAAAATGGATGATAGCAAATTTACAGAATTTCATATTGAAGGCTGTTGTTTAAAACATCTAGTAATTTTATTACCACTCTTTTCTTAGTCTCTAATATTTTTTTTCTCATGGAAAACAGCAGTGCATAGATGTGTATTACTTTGTGTTGCTTTAAATATTTCTACCTGTGCTTAAACTGCCCTCATAATTAGGCCATCATTGGCTGATTCCAGTTGACGTATGCATTGACCAACATTTATGTGGTTCATTTTTTTTTCATCCTGTATGTAATGGAATTTTCTGTATTTCAATAAACATAAGTTAGGCTATGGATTTATTTCAATATTAGGGAATATTGAGTCATGTATGTATTACAGTATCTATTTCTAGTTCTTGGCACTTCTGTGTGTTTTACAGTTTATTTATGACTTTTAATGAACATATGAATTAAATCAAAAATACTACATGAATTTGATTTCATCTTCAAGGTAAATGGGTTCAAAAAGTGTATCTGCCCGAAGCTCTTTCATTAGTCGGGCAAAAAGGAAATATAAAAGTACCTCTTAATTAATTGTCCTTGCTTTTTCTTTTATCAAATTAAGTGGATGTCGGCATCATTTTAGTATCAACTTTACGCCTAAAGCAACATATAACTTTCACGTCATTCAGCGCCTAAACAGAATATGTATATTTTTTTTTGTATATTTCAAAGGCAAAGCGAGAAAGTATAAACTACCCAGCAATATTATGCTGAATACAATTTAAACTAAACTGTTAGTGTTAAAGCTTTGAAAAAATGTGAGAGTGAACAAACTTATAATAAACAGATATGCAAATATGACTTGTGTAACAATTTATTTCCCACTCTGTACATTGAGCCAGCACTACTCTCCTTTAATAATAAATGAATATTAAATATATTATTTAAATATTTATTTCTTTATCAAAATATGTTATCTATATTTAATTTTATTTATTGACTTCTGTACATTTTCTTTTCAGATGCGATTTGTAGTAAACATAACAAATTGGACAGCACGGAAGCCTGCCTTTTACCATGGTCACCTCGGTTTCATAGATTTTACAAGGTAATAGAAAGTAAAAAGTTTAAGGCTGTTTATGAGATTTTTATTAGCATGATGTTAGCAGCAGAGAAGCGGAACATTCTCAAATCTAATCAGCCATTCACAAAAACCAAAAGCCATGTGATAATTCAAAATTGTTGGCGCAAAAGTAGCATGTGCATTATAGCATCAAAGCTCCGCTATTCCAGGCGGATAGCCATTAAAAGACCAGGTTTCTTGAAGAGTCCCTGAAAAAAGTTTTGTAAAAATATGTAATATAGAATACATGGTATGCAAGGCAATCCTGTAGCTTGCAAGTGCAAGTTAAGAAACTGAAGAAAATATTAAATTTAAGCCTACCTATAGTCAATAAAAGTAATTTGTCTGCTGGCTGGGAAAATTGGCCATAAAATTGTCATGAGTTAGGCCTATTTATTAGCATTTTCGCTGTTCTCTGTTTGAAAAGTGCACTTCAGGGGAAAAGGGGGGTTCTTTTGAACCATACACCATACGAATACCATATAGCAAATTCACTATATAATTGAAAAAATAGATTCTATTAAAAGTATAATATTTACAGTGCCCATTCATCCCATTAATAATATTGCATTTAAATTAATTATAATTTAACACAGTAGTTTTCCCCACAAAGTCTGAAATAGAATACCCTTTAAAAGTAACAGGACAATTGCACTCTAGAGGATGTTGCGGCATAAACATGAATAGCCTCACTCACTTTAGTATGCAACAAGGGGATAGGGGAAGTGAAAACATATCATTAAGAGCTAGGTCAGGAACATCTAATCTATAACTCCTTTAGGTTAAATATTCATTGATACTTGGTCTAGATGCACAAAATATTTATATATCAAATTACGGTTATCTTGGAAGGTTAATTAGGTGAGGCTATTGCCAGATACTATCCATTTATACGCATAAATATTTATAATTTACCATCTCGAGAAATGAGTTTAATATAAATGATGAATTATGATCATATCTAAAAATTTGTAAATTAGTGTGAATACAGGACTAGAAATAAGAGGTCCATTTCCAGACAAGTCATCACTAAGATTGATGCTATAGTCCATGATTAAACATTTTAGGATTTTCGTAAATTTGGGTTTGGGCTACTGTAGCTTACCTGTATCAGACAAAAAATAGCCTAGATCACCCTACTACCATGTACTACCGTCATTAGTTCTTTGTAACATTGAGACACGTTACTAGCTTACAGAGAAAACATGATAGGTTTAACTGTGTTTAAAGTTCCTCTTATGTCTAAAATTGCAACATGGTTTTTCTTGTTGGACCAACTGCGGTTACTTAAAGTAATCTGCACTTAAATTACTGGACCAGTTTTCAGTAATATTTTCTGGACTGGAGATTGATATTAATAATCTACAAAAGATCTACATTCACAAGTGCATACAACCGAACCAAGAAGAATTGATATAAAAATTGGATTCTAGCTTCCATTTCAAAAAGATGTGCTTTCATCATTTTCCTCCTGTTTAATATTACATTTATCAAATATGATTTTGAACTTTCCTAGGCTACAGTACTATTTTTAAGTAAATTATTTTAAAAAAATAATTATAAAATCAATCAAAAAGTTCATTTATTTTCAATTAGACATTAATAATTTAACACTTAGTGGTTTACCCTGGTGACTATGAGAATTACAGAATACCCCATTCGGCTGTAATCTTAGCAGAAAATGTTTGGTTTAGGAGATGAACCGTGAACTGACAATATTTGTTCATGCCCTTCTATGTTATCAACACCTTTACATCCCATTTGAAGGACAAGAGTATCTCAAATAAAGACCAGACAGGTCTTAAACATCGTCTCATTCTGTTTTGTGAATCAAAATTATTACAAACAATCAACTGTTAGTGTTTAGACAAGTTTCCAAAATTTAACCTTATTACTTTTCAGTCAATATTATACTTTGCCATTTGATATCAAATGTAGAGACTTCTACTATTCTATATTGCAATGAAGGTCGGATAACATACCATCGTAACTTTAATCCTTATTCTATAATAGAAAATTTAAAATAAACGTTATTTATGTATCTAGTCTTAACCGAAACGAAATTGAACTACATATTTTCTCATTGCTTCATCATAATAACATATCGTATATATTTCATTGATTTTATAAGTTTTGGAAGTTGATATTTTTCTGATTTATCATATGGTTATAAAATCGATAGGAATTATCCTTGCTATTGATTTTGATTCAGGTAAATGCCGTTGGCCAAAAATAATATAAGATAGAAATATTTCTAAATACCAATTTAATTTTTGATATAGAAATATTTTTCTTTAATTTGGCAAAGTATGTATGCAATTTTGGTTGTTAGACTAATTTACAAATTGTCATCATTCCAGTCGTAGATTTCTAATCAAATATTGAGCGAGACAAGAACTGAAATAACCTCAACGCTTTCTCCACACAGAGTTGTTTCAGTATTAAAGAATCACGACTCATTCACGCTGAAATTATTTTGATAAAAATGTAATACATCTATACCTTTAGATAGAGAATGTTATGGCTGTCTAGTTTTTATGTGACTATATTTTCATAAAATAAACGTTTGTAGCACATCTTCTCATGGCGATGTTGGCCATGTTACACAATTTTCTGTTTCTCAAGTTTTAGAGAAACACATACATAAACATTGGGGGAAATAACATACCGTATATTTCGGTGTATAAGTCGCACCTGTGTATAAGACGCACCCCCTAACTGAGAGTAAAATATCGGTATTTTTTATATCGTCGGTGTATAAGACGCACCTTATATTTCATCAAAACAATGTTTTTTTAAATTGTAATCAATATTATTGTAATAATATATTTTGTTATATCTGCAACGGCGTCCTTTATTTAGGTTTTTTCTTACCTAGGCTCGGCCGCGCCCAGCCTCAACAGCCGTAACATCGAGTGCATGACCGTGTGTGTAACACGTACGTGTGGGCTAGCCTCGCTCGATCATTTCGAGAGGGCGGACGTTTTCACGGACAATCGTATTCGATTAGTATCTATGTATCCGAGAAGTGTGTACGCTAGGTCCATGCTATAATCACCTGGAGAATATACTAGTCGAATACCGTACACCATGTGGCCGCCAAGAAGGGCTTGCGCTGGGGGTACGGCGATCGTGCGTATAACTACTGTATAAATAAATACTATTCCAATCGTACGTAAACGTTTACAAATGAAATTTTATCGCCATAATGAACAAATCTTTTCATCATATTTAGTATAACATCATGCTAAAATGCCTTGAAAACTAGGCAGAAGCAGGTTGCCGTTACGTTAGTTAGTTACTGTAGCTAGGCCTAGCCTACTCAGGCCTAGCAAACGAGGTGACGATAGCCTGTGTGGTGAGGCATTTATGTTCGGTGTATAAGACGCACCCTTAATTTAGAGGTCAAATTTGCGTGTCAAAAGTGCGACTTATACACCGAAATATACGGTAATTCGTCATATCAATAGATTTATCTGTTTGATGTGTACAGTAGAACACCCTCCTTTGTGGCACCACTATTTAGGGCAAATGTCTATAAAGTGGACTCTTTCAAATAAAAAGCAATGTTTTATAAACACTACTGCTAAACTTCTGTTCGAGAGACAGTATGACACATTGTTTTGTCTCCAAGGTGTCTGCTTAATATTAAGGGCTGCTGTATAACCTAATGTAATCTATAATAGAGACCATGGAGTCGACCACATACTGTAGGCTAGCACAATGCTGTTTTAGACAGGCTATAAAAAAAATCATTATTTTAATCCTATAAATAACTCATTAAAAATGGAAAATATACTTTTTTTTCATTTCTTGTATTTATGTGGCTCTCTTAACATTCAACTTATTTTTGTTTTTAAAATTCAAACAGATGTGAAATCAAAGAATAAAATGCTTTAAAGAAATCTGGCGCCAAGGCAGGTGTTGTGAGAATAATTTCAGAAACTATTAGCTCTATATTTTGACAGACAATGTCATGTATGATTTCAGAAACTATTAGAAGCACTATATTTTGACAGACAATGTCATGATATTTATTCATATCAACGTTGTAATTAATATCATATAGTACTGGTGTACATTTCGTTACCACAATTTTATGTTCCAAACTAATAGTAATAAAATTTAATTACAGCAAACGTTGACTTGGGCCTGCTTCTACTGATTAACGGCTTATAAACATTTATTTGAAAATATCTTTATTTAACGCTTTTAAATAATTCTCAAATTGATAACTTTGACTTGCTATAATTAATTTCAAATGATACAAACTTTCCGTATTGAACAGAAAAAAAAAAGTTTTTTAATTTGACTCCATGTTTTTAGTGTGCACAAAATGCGCTTTCGACATGAGAGTTGGCTTGGCACTTCATGAAAGCAAAAAGACCACTACATTGTGTTTTGATAGTTTGTACAATGTTGAAAACTCAGAAATAGGTCTTTTCTTGGTGTGTCGATAATTTGACCTAATTATGGTGTTTTAATTTGTTAATAAATAGTACTTAGAATGTCTGTCTTTTGCATTTGTTCATCTTTAGCTGCTAAAATTATCTTCATTATTGCTGGTACAATGTACATGAAATTCAGTTTTTAACCAGACATTGGCAAACATTAAACTATAAACATGTAAATTTATCACTGTTGTCTGGTAAAAGTTTTACACTTTTAAACTTTATTGTTTTTTTAATGGAAATGGTTGAAAAATTCTCTCAAGGGATAACATCAATCTTGCAGTCTAAACCTCTTTTTAAAAACAATAGTACAATATCTACGCTTAGAACATGGACATATAGGTTCATGCTGAAAATATGGAGACTTCTGCAATACAATTAACATCAGGTGCCCTATGTTAAAAAAACAGTTGCAAGGTAGAAGGGTTGTAAAATGTTGTAGTGATAACCAACTCACTGTTAATAGCAGCTCTTACATTGGATGGGAATCAGACAGAGCAATTGCAGTCTACCTTTCTTCTCTCTAGCTGTTTACTATCATGCTATGCCACCACTCTCAGTCAACCAAGTTAAAACTCCAGTGGCGTAACAGCTATGATGAGTGCTCACTGGCTAAACCCAGGGGCCCTGTGCATAAGCAGCCCCTATACAATTATCCAACGATTAAGGGCTCCTTCGAAGTGCTAACCAGGAGCTTTTTCATGCGTTAAACCACTGTTTGACTCCTATCTTTTCTGAAACTAACAACTAAACTGCCCAACCAAGTTTTTCTGATTCTTTTTTACCTCCTACAGTATCTGTGGCTCATATGTGGCGGATCCATGATTTTGAAATAGGAGGGCTTAGCGTAACCTACTGTAGTATTTTTGTGTAATTTTTGAAATCTTGTAAGCCTATGTATCTTTTCCTTCAATACCATATTGTATCCAAGACCTCAGCTGTCTGATCCGTTTAAAGTTGTTTCCTACTTACCCTAGATAGAAGCAGGATTTGAATCTCCCTGCACACTTCTCCTCAAGGCTCAATACTGGTTGCAATTTGTGGCTACCTTACGCTGACCTTTTTCTAAGAGGCTAAGTAAAACAAAAGTAGTTTAGATCTATTTGATATTTAAATTATGATTATCCTTTGAGATTTCTGCTCTATTAAATGCTGTTAAATTGTGTAATTTGGATTAATTAGTCCGTTTTACTGAGCTTCGGAATGTGTTGGTATTCCCAACTGAGTAAAATAATAACACATGAAACTAGTACAAGCGTTTAATCGAGAAGGTATGGTATTTAATATTAATGTTTGACATGGTAAAACATTTGTGTGTTTAACTTCTTTAGAGTTCTGGTTCAAATCCAAGAGTGGAATTCATCACTTTCAAAAGCTTATAAATGTGATTATTTGATTATTAAAAATAAGTACAGAAAACATAGTTGACAAAATATTGATTATACTTCAAAAGAAATCACATTTCAAAAACCTGTACTAATTCAATGTGTTGGTTTTTAAAATAATACTGCCAATTCAAAGGTGGCAGCACAGTGATTATAATAACTTTAGTGATCCACCCAGCTAAGACAGAAAGAGAGAAGTGATTGAAGTCATATCTGGATCCAAAGAATCATTTCTACCTTAAGCCACTATCTCCAGTGTGTCGGTTTGGTCTTTACAAAATGACATTCTATTGTACACCCTCCTTACTTTTAATAAAGTGAGTTATGCCTCAAACCTAATGTACATTTAAGCTAAGCTGTCCTCGCATTATGAGTCATCAAAGCGACAGGCAACAAAATACAGGTTGGGTATCTGTGAAAGTTAGCCTCGAGGTTTACGTAGCATTTCAGCAACATGTTAATGTAGGCGTTAATTCTGACTCTCGATAATAAGGCACCATTATGGTTGAAATAATCAAATGTGAAGTCTTTTACAAGTTATTAGAGTTGATTTCTGTAATGTCTAAATACAGTATGCATCATTCTTCACCGACTTGTCTCAGGTTTCTTTCACTGGTTGTGTTTAGTCATAAAGCCTCTAGGCCTTTACCTTTTCAACAATATTGAGTAATGTGTTTAGGTGTATATAATTAAAGACATAATACCCTGACTTGATATTTATTGCAGTCAACCCTGATTTGCATCAACATCCAGCTTGTTGTCTCAGTTGCAGAAATACAAAACTCTAACCATTGTACGTGATCCAGCAATTATTATTTTTCTAAAAGTTTAACATTTTTTCCACCACTTCAAACATTCTGAAAATGTATTTTTATTTTGCCTGCTTTGCTTGTCCTCTTCAAATATTTAATTTTCTGTAATCTCTTCTTAGTTTGCCTGTATCAAATCAGGCATTCTTGATCTCTGTATTGTGCTCCGATATTTGAATTATTAATAAACTGAAACTGAACTAAACTCTCACTGACAAATATATTCCTGAATGCACTGCACTTTCAATCAATCATCTTCCATTTTACAAAGTTACTTAGAAATAAAAATCGATGTTGTCCAAACCTGACTTACCAAGAATTTTACCAAATCCTTTGTAATTGTTTTTATTTATTACTGTAAACTTTTTTATTAAAATTTTGTAGCATTTACATTTTTAGTAGAAACTATATGCATTAAATCTTTCAGCTACAGAAGATATATTGCAATTACAGTACAACTAAAATTTAATATCTATTTTTTAAATAATATATCAATCATACATGTTTTGTTTTACCCCATATATATTGTATTAGTTTAGATGGCAATTATTTTAATGTTGTCATAAATCATTCATACCATATGAAATCCCTATGAAACATACTGTAATGTTATATTTATGAAGTACAATATGTTCCATTTTGATTGATGGTATTATCTCAAAGGTATATTCACTTCATAAATTGTTTTCAGAAATGTCTACCAAAACCTGGGCATACTTACTATTGGAAACAAAAAGAAATAGAATCCTTGATACCAAATGTAATATTTATGACATACAATTGGTCCATTTTGATTGATTGATATATTATTCTCCAAGATATTCATGGTCACAGATGTTTGTGTAATGTTGGAACAAGATGAACATACTGTACTTAATATGAAAAAAAAAATGTTGTAGTTAGTAGTAAATAGATGAACTGGGTTCTTTCAAGTGTAAACTGGATGTCAATTTTTAAGTCCTTCCTAGAAAAACTTGTAATTACCACCAGAAGTATAGGTGCCTTGAACCTGTGCCGATATTATGGCTGCCGTTTTGCAATGCCCTATCGTACCTGCTCGGCCTATCAATTCAACTTGTTTTAATTAAAGTGGTCTTTGAATGGATCGAAACTACCAACACCGGGGTTGGTTTGTGTGTGAAGGCACTGCAGTAATGTTAAACATTAACAAGATTATTCTTTCATCTGTTTAGGTTTGGAAGCATTCAACAACCAATATACATCAACCTCATACGACAACCTCTTGAACGACTTGTCTCATACTTCTACTTTCTACGGTATGGAGATGATTATCGACCAAACATGAGGCGTACAAAGCAGGGCGATAAAATGGTAAGACGGTAATTGTTTCTGTTGTATTAGTATAGTAGTTCTTCATTTGAATTCTTCATAATGTTTGTCATTTTGTAAAAGCTGAAAAGTCTGAATGGTGTACAACTTGCAAGAAATTTAAAGCGGTTCTACAGTAAGTCAGATAAAGGGTCCATAATTTTTAAGGTCAGTTTTTGTGTCCAGGAATAAGCTAAGAGGAAGATTTCATAGTTAAATCCTGGACCAATCCTGTGCCTTTTATAGTACCAATTGGGTATAAGAAGAAAGAAGGCGCTCATATCCAGAATTCATGCAAAAGGATACTTTAGAAGATTTGTGGGTGAGAGTTGTTAAATCCAATCTTCTTAAGAATATTCTTAGGCTTAGAAATGAAAGAAGAGAGGTTTTAGTCCAACAATTGTTCAGTAAACAATGATATTCAGTTTTATATATTGACTTTCATTTAGTTATACACCATCAAGTTCAACATTTTAGCAGGAGTTAGAATTCATTGTACATCAGACCTAATAAACTACACTATTTTTCCAACCAGAAAATGTTTTAGATAAAACAAACATCTTCTTAATATTGTATAGCACTATCAAGCAAAGTAATAACAGGAAATTTGGACTTAATAGCTTGATCTACAGCTTTTACTCTAGGATTTCTCTAAAAGGTATCATTCAAGACATCAACCTGTTGACGATTTAAAAGCGTATTGACATTTATGTCATGACCTTTATGCTTACCTGGGAATTTGTGTGAACGTACTTTATATTTTTTAATCTAACATCATTGCTTTTAGACTTAATCCCGACATAAAAGAGTGCATGACGGTAAAACTTACCAAAGGAAAGTATTAATTTAAAGGTGATTGGTTTACCCTAGATATGTAAATGTTGAACATCATTTTAATATGGATTTGATACTTGTGTAAAGTGAATAATATTATGTAGTATTTGTTTGATATTAAGGCCTACTCAGACCAATGCAACAGCACACAGCACAAACTTTAAGCTTGATGTCTACACTATCAGTATCAAACTTGTTTGAAAAAATAAGTGCGATGTGCCTAAATATGCTAGTTACATCACATCACATTTTCTTTGTTACATAATGTTTGATAGTGTAGACAGCGCTTTAGACTGCTGAAAAATCCATACACACACAACCTTTTCAAAATTATTCTACATTTATGAATTTATAACTATATATTGTTTACGTTTTAAGCCTGTTTACTTATTTAGCAAGTAGTTTTTGACATTACATACACACTGTTTATTGCAGTAACTTACTCATAAACTCCTACATTGAAACAAACTAAAACCATAATTATTGAAGTAAAGAAAATGTAGTTAGTACAATAGAATAATGTTGACATGGTTCCTTAACCACTGTTGCTTAATGACTCCAATACAAAAGAACATGTTGTGCTTGGTTTTCTATCACCAGAACCATGTAACGAGTGAGCCTCGACCCTTGCTGATGATGTTAAGGCTACGTATTAACCACTCGGCCACTCACTCGTAATCTATTATACACCCTACAAAAAAGTCTTGTAACATTAGTGAGAAACATTGATTCTTTTCCAGTTTAGGTTTCGAATTGTGAATCTGAAAATTAGTCTTACCATACTATATCTTTACCTAGGTATAGGCATATATATAATCATATGATAATGATGTGATGCCATTATGAACCTCATGGGGAAGAATTGCTTCCTGCCCTGGTTGATACCCCCAGATTAGGTTACCAATCAGCAAATTAGTTTGCTGTGCTCAGTCACAAGTTACAGAGACTTTACAATGAACATGTAACTACTGTATTTTTTAATAGTTATATTAATATTCACACCGCTTTTATAATATAATAAAGTCAATTTAACATTGTATGTTATTGATTTACATTATTCAAGTTTAAAAGTAGTGTTTCTTAATTAGGATCGTTACAATACTTTCTATTTGATGTGCATTTGTTGGATGTACATTATTACTCAATTATTCTATAATTAATTGGTCTTTAACCGAGAAACCACAAAAGTTAAAGGGTCTATGACATCTAGTAAAAGTGAATGCACTACATAATATTAAAATTATTACATTTATGTTTAACAAAATGTATGCCAAAGTTTAGTCAGTCTGGGGTTATATGATGACATATTTCTTTTTACTGGTGACATCATCGTGTCCATATATGGGCACATCACATTTTCTTTGTTACATAAAGTTTGATAGTGTAGACAGTGCTTTAGACTGCTGAAAAATCCATACACACACAACCTTTTCAAAATTATTCTACATTTAAGAATTTATAACTATATATTTTGTTTACGTTTTAAGCATGTTTACTTATTTAGTAGTTTTTAGTTTTTGACATTATATACACACTGTTTATTGCAGTAACTTACTCATAAACTTGTATTATTGATTTGTGTTGATTACTTTTATTATTTATTGATTTCTGTTCAATTCAATTCATCTTTTAATTTGGAAATTCACATCCATAGTCTTTAACAAAGAGAACAAAAATGCCAAAGTCAAACTGAACAAATGTGAAAATTAATATTATCACAAACTAAGCAATTTAACTGTAACTGTAACTGTACATTAGGTTCTTTATGATGTTTACTAGTATATTTTTAGCATTTCTTTGTTGCAACATTTCATTTACAAACGAAACTCTATAATAAATAAACAGAAAAACAGGAATTCAGAGAAAAAAATGATAAAGAATGAAGATACTGGATCAATGAACTACAACTGCACATTCAGTTGGCTCCTTAAAGAAATAGCCCTTTCCCACAACATCTCTGCAACTGGGGGCTGTTTGAACCAGTACATTGAGAAACCTTGTTCACTCACAGTGTACATTGGACCAACACTGAATACTGTATGGTTCTTATTAAAGAATGATCATTTTTGTTAGTTACATTTGCAAACGGTAAATTGTATAGAAAATGAAAGCCAATCAAATTATAGATTATACCGTGAAGCTAATTTTATAGCTCCATAATTATACATTTTGTGTGTTGTGTACATGTTACAAAAAAACAAGTTAATAACACTTGTATTATTTTTCCCTTGACCCTGGTTTAAGAACATCTTCATGTTATTGGCTATGGTTGAATGATTTCCAGGTCCTTTTTTTAGCTACCCTGGATGTGACCCCATGTAACCTGATTTGACTTCTTTATAGAGTTTTTAACTGGTTTTGTACCAAATACAATGATTTAAATATAGTATTAACCATTTTTACTACGTCATTAAGTTTTACTACAACCGCCTTTTTAGCTAAAAGGACTCATTTATAGCGTTTATTAACTAGTCAATACATTTTAATGGGAAAGATAAAATACTGTAAATGAGGGCTGCTGGTTGGGATGGTTAAAGTATAAAGTGAATTCAAACTTCCAAAAAGGTGAAAGGTTCACATTTTCCATATATTTTAACATTCTTTTCCTAGTGTATTGTTTTAAGATTTGATGTAATAAAAGATCTATGTGAAGAATTTTTCTTGTTCATGAGTATTCTCAAATTGTTTAAATGATCAAGTTTTATTTGAAGACTTTATATTGATCATAAGTAATACTTACATTGTTATGTACTGTAAGAAGATCATGATGCGTATGAACAGTTTCACTTGATCATGAGTAACTTTGTTATGTAAGAAGATCATGATACGTATGTGAACAGTTTGACTTGATCATGAGTAACTTTGTTATGTAAGAAGATCATGATACGTATGTGAACAGTTTCACTTGATCATGAGTAACTTTGTTATGTAAGAAGATCATGATACGTATGTGAACAGTTTGACTTGATCATGAGTAACTTTGTTATGTAAGAAGATCATGATACGTATGTGAACAGTTTGACTTGATCATGAGTAACTTTGTTATGTAAGAAGATCATGATACGTATGTGAACAGTTTGACTTGATCATGAGTAACTTTGTTATGTAAGAAGATCATGATAAGTATGTGAACAGTTTGACTTAACCATGCATAAATTGCAATTGTTATAGTAAGAAGATCATGATATCATGTTCAAATACATAAGTAATTGAAATTTGTATTTGTTAGAAAATATGATTAAAATAGGTAACGCAAAAACAATACAATATTATGTAAGTATACAAATATGTAAGAAGTTAAAACAGTAGATGTTATATGAGTATGAACAGTTTTACTTGATCATGAGTAACTTTCAATTGTTGATCATGATCTACTTGTCCATACCTGATGTTTTGTTTTTGTGTTTTTATTTGCAGACATTTGATGAATGTGTTAGTAAAGAAATGCCAGAGTGTCTTCCAGAGAAACTTTGGATGCAGATTCCATTTTTTTGTGGTCATTTTCAGGAATGTTGGTAAGAAACTATATCATTGTTTTAATGAAGCAGAAAACATCATTATTTTCACTTACACTTATGTTTTACCTTATAGAAAATGTTATTTATTTATTCTTTATACTGGGTAGCCTCTTCAGTCTAAGACTGTTCTCCCAGAGGGCCCAGTGTATGATGAGTTTGTGACAGTGGCCGTGTGTGAACTAGTACACCAGGGTAACCCCCTACTTGTCTCTAAAGATGTACTAGGTTCTGTAAAGTGCACATGAGCCAGATATGTACACTGGACCTACGGTTTATAGTCCTTATTCGAGAAGACTTGTTCTACCACCAGAACCATGGAGTGAGTGAGCCTCAAAACCTTGCCGGTGTTATGGATACGTATTACGGTTCCACTGTCTTAACTGCTCGGCCACCCACTCTCTCAAAAAACTAAAATATTAAAATGGACTACTGTATCATGTATTTCAGAATCATAGGCAAATTCTGTGTCACACATGTGTTTTCTTATGTACACCTGTGTCATAGACCATAACCTACCCCTTAAACAACCTTCCATGATACAAGCATCACATGTGTTTTCTTATGTACACCTGTGTCATAGACCATAACCTACCCCTTAAACAACCTTCCATGATACAAGCACCACATGTGATATATAAATAATAATAATAATAATGTAATTGTAATATATTACTGAATTTACCTATGATACTGAACAAATACTGTCATATTTTGAAATACAGAACTGAGAATTGGTCGAATTTCAGACATGTATATAATAAGACAAATGTCTATTGAAAGAAGGTTCAAAAGCATAATTTATTTGATAGTATATTTTTATCTATCAGCGAGGACGTTGATAATCAGTAAATTCTCTACCCACATTAAAATAGTTTTTGATCAACATGAAATGTTATGACCAAATGCCAACATGACATGTAACCCTAACCATTCCATGGGGGGATTTAACAGCCTGTTGAAATGTAAACTCCGTCTCCCAAACCTATGTTTACAATGGAATTTATAGGGGTTCATTTTACAATTTCACATCTTCACCATTCATTAATTTTACTAGATTTATAATACAATCATTCAAATCCGCTATTTAAATGTTGCATGGATCTGCGGCATTTGATTTAATGTTAAAAGATGAAACAGCATACAATTACAATATAAGATTTTTAGGAGTTCGAGTCTTTGAAAATAGTTCATTTTAAATTGAATTGCCTTTTTGATAGTCTTCGTTTACAAAACAATTATTTTAATGAGAAATTAACCTGTAATAAGTTTTTAATGGAAAATATTGATGAATATTTGCTTTTATCAAATCTATGAATCCACTTTTCAATGCTGTTTTTCGTCCCCTGCCATTTTTTTCTCTATTAAAATTAGAAGCCATTTGTTTATAAAATTAGTTTTTCCGATTCCTTCTTTTAAGGTTACTGAATGTCCATAATCAAGTTCCCTTCCTTCGCCCTTTATTTACTTACTACAGCTGGAGATTATTTACTTAATTTCATGATATTGCTGCCCCTTCTGCATTCTTTTAATATGTTGTTACTGTATCAAGACGGCATGACACTGCAGGTTGATTTTCGAAACAGCCTAGCATTGCGTTGCGCATTCCGGTTGCTTATATGTACTGTGTAACAAGAATATTGCACTCTGAAGTAAGAGTTCAATAGAGTATTTATTGAATATCATGTGACCCACCATCCTACAATCAAATAAGAATCTATTCAGATGTGTTTATTACTTTGTTTTTCGCTGCTGAACATTTCCTTATAAAAACAACATTGCTGTTAATTGTTGTTTTGATACCATACTTAATGTAAATGGTAGAGAATCATGTGCCAAAAATAATCTACTCTACGGAAATCCTTGACAATGGCTTGATTTAAGTATTAGCTGACTGAAAATGAAACCTCCAATAAAGTGAATAATATTAAAAGTACAGTTTTTGTATTAAACTTTCATGACTGTTTTCCATGTGGAATTAACTAAAAAGTGGAACTTAGCAAATGACAAAAGGCAGTTGGAATATTGATTCTAACAACTGACAAAGGGCAGCTGGAATGGAATCTAATAAGCGAATGGCTGTTGAATTAAACCAGCAAGTTCCCCTGAGCCTAAGTCTGCTGCCACCTATTTTGCCAAGAAGTGATAATGTGGTCTATTTGGAGAATGTTGTAACCAACTCAGAAGTGAATACTCAACAATATAAAACAAATCAACAATTCATTGATGTTGAAATTGTTTGGTATATGAGTAATAACAACAGGTGGAGTACATGATGCTTATTTGGTTCAAATCTAACCCTATCACCACAAGCTAGCGGGGTGTGAATATTCAAGCTAGTGCTCCAGAAATCATGGGTTTGAGTCTCACTTGAGCTCAAATCTAACCCTATCACGCAACCTAGAGGTATGAACACCAAGCTAGTAATGAAAAGTCATGGATTCAAGTCTCATTTGAGAACAGCTAGCAAATTTGTTATAGGCGGCTATATTCTCTTATGCTCTGTCTACACTATCAAAATAAGTGTGATGTGCTGAAATATGGTAGTGATATGCCCAAATATCGTAGTGGTATGACCTCGTGTCCATATATGGCATATCACATTTTTTTTGTCACAGAAGTTTGATAGTGTAGACAGAGCTTTAGAAGTTTATTGTTACATTACTGCAGAGTTGCACATAAACATTCTCCTAGTTTTTATTCCCTGAAGCAACAAAACCAGTTGTTATTAGTAATAAACAATGATTACACTATGATTATGTGACTCATCGATACTCAATGTTATTCCAGGGTCTGTACATTGATGTTCGGTCAGGTTGAAGCAAATCAAAATATGTCTTTTCAAGGCTTTTTTGCACTTATTCACTCCTTCCTATTTTATCCATGTGACATGTTTTTCCCAAAATAGAGTCATAATGTTGTTATAGTTTCAATTAGATATAGATTATGTCCATATGTCATTTGTATCCGTTTATTTATGGTACTTTTCCATACCCTTGGTAATATCCTCTTCCTTTTAACATTTCCTAACATGACCTTTTACCTAGTTCTTGTACATTACTAACTTAATAGAGGGCGACACATTTAGTTTTATTATTTACTTACTCCCCTTGGGCTCATCAGAAAAACAGTACTAAGAACTTACAGTAGCTGCTGCAGAGAGAAACAGAACCTAGACAACACCTGAGAATTGTGATCGCTGAATTTCAAAGAATTCACAATAACATTTTTAAGAAATGAAAACCTCTGAAGAAATTAAAAATGTAGATATGTGATTCAATCAATCTTTATTTCCATCATAATCACACAAAAAAAACACAAATACGATATTAAGATGAGCGCAAAAAGGCATGTTAATTTGTGTGCAAGAGAGAAATGCTCCATAGCATCTTTGCATCAACTGCTATAAACCAGATTAAGCAATTCGATTAATAATATTTACTCATTTTAATCTTAAATCAACGCCTTTTAATATTAAACTCACAACGTAATGTTATCTATTATGACAGGAATCCAGGCAGTGAGTGGGCTCTACAGCAAGCTAAGTATAATCTTGTCACCAATTACTTAGTGGTCGGTTTGACAGAGGAGATGGAGGACTTCATCGCTGTACTTGAAGCCACCGTGCCGTCCATGTTTACAGGTGCCTTGGAACTGTACCAACACGGTAAGTGAAGCGTTGAGTTCAGAATACAATTATTAGTTAATTACATTTTTTTGATTTTCTTGTAACAGTAATTATTTCCTTTATTTATTCAAGGTTATTTCATGAAGGTAGTTCTATCAGCTGCATTAGAGTAGTTTAGCTGAATTGAAGAGACCCCTACAGCAAAACAAACATCAAATTAAACATCAGTTTCATTAAAATTTAAAATTCATAGGCAAAATAAATAAAATTTAGATATTAGAAACATTAACACATTAGAAAATAAAACTTTAAAATTCATAAAACTAAACATGAAATTCATTATTAAATTACATTGGTACCAGTAGTCAATATTGCTTGGTTAAAATCTGATTATTAAAGGGACTTGATAATATATATAAAACATGTAAATTGTTCTCGAAAAAATTCATCTGGTTTCAAATTGTTTGCAGTTGAACGTTTCTTCAAAAAAACAACATTACTTTTATTAAGTTTTTATATCGTATGTAACATATTGCACACAAAAGAAAAACAACATAATTTTTATCATACATTAATAATTTTGTTTTTGAAAAACAAATATTTTGCAAATTGTCCTTTTATGAATTTGTATACATTGCAAATTATTTGAAAGCTTCTTTAAAAACTCTTAATTGTCATGTTTTTAAATCTATTTTATTTTCTGAGTCATCGTTCAAGCATTCATGCAACTGTCGCATGGTACAGGTTTTAAGTTTCTTCTTAAAATGGTACCGCAAAATGTGTGACAAGTATTATTAGAATCAAAATCATTCTTGTTTGGATTCACTTCTGAATTTTTTTTAAGAGTTTTGGATCGTTCTCTCCCAACATTCAAATTTATAATTTTTCTCTTTCTTGACGATCTTGTGTAATTTACATGTAAGTGAACAAAGAACATACCATCACACAAAACAAAACAATCATTTTTTTTTTTTAAACCTGTCCATTTCCTTCTTTTTTTAAAAAGAAGATTTGTATGTAAGCATAATTTAAAAGGACGGAACATACCACACCATTTATTTATGTTTTTTTTGCCTTAACAGTAGACTTTTTAGTAACTTTAGATTTATCTTTCCAGTATAGAATATAAACAGAAACATTTTTTCTCCACAGGCAAACGTTCCCACCTCAGAAAGACAAGCACTAAGATTGATCCGTCTGCTGCCACCATTGCTAAGATTAAGAACTCAATTGTATGGAAAATGGAAGATGAATTCTATAACTTTGCCAGAACTATTTTCCACGATGTCAAGCGACGAACATTACATGTTAAAAATGGAGAATACATTAATGTACCACAACGTTTTACATTTGAGAAGATTAGACCAAAACTACCACAAAAAAAGTAAACTGATGTGCTTTTAATTGTTAAAGTTGTAACACAACAACTTACATTTAGGAAGATTAGACCAAAACTACCACACGCAACAACAACAACAAAATAACTGAGATTTTAATTGTTGTATTAAATATCCTAGTAGAAGTATTAAAGTGAACACTACCAAGTGATTTGTACGCACATACTAGGTATCAGGCATTTATGGTTAGCTGAGCAGATTTGAACAGTTGTTTTATTGAAAACATTTAGAGAAACACTAGAGGATAAAGTGAATACAATCTAAAACAACTTTAAAAGATGTAAAGTGTTCGCATCCAGTTATTAAAGTACATGTGATTATTCAATGCCCTAAATAAAGTACCTCCATGCAGAAGCGATGTTTTTACGATCTGCTAGCTGACGGAAAAACATTTGCTAGCCGAGAGAAGAAGATCCTGACCTATCCTAAAGTTGAATGTCGGTCAAACTGGGATGCGTCAAACTTGCCAGTTTTAGCTTTACTTTATTTCAATTATTCAGTGTTTCTTTTTTAAGCTAAATATCAACCCAATAGAAATATTTAAAGCTTGCTTTTGTTCAACGTGCCATGTAATCATTATAGATGTATTTATGCAAAGAGAATGTCGTGCTTTTATGTTACAGTATATTTTTAGTGTATGTTTTACATTTTTTACAAATGCTGTAGGAAAAAATACCAGTTTGTTTTATTAACTTTTACTTACGTGCCAATACACCACAAATCACCAAACTTTTAATCATATGTGTGTAAATCAGCATAATTGGTGTTTATGCTTAGTTAGACCAGCTAGTGTAACATGAACCTGACAAAAAATTACTTTAGTTAATCGCATATGTAGAATAATACCCTAATTAATTGTCCATTCACAGTGTGGTATGATACAGGCAGCACATGTGATACAAATGAGTTACTGTATTCAGGAATTTGCCTATAATACTGGATAAATATTGTCATATTTAGGTATCTTGTGAAAGCTTGAAAAGCTCACAATCAGTAATTGATGTTGCAATTGTTACCCATTTTCTATAAATTGTCACTCGGTCAAGTCACTACAGAATCAGATTTCTCACCAATTGTCAAGGCATATACTTACTTGTTTATGTTAAAAACCCTCTACTTACAATTTTTCTGAGGTTCTTGTTTTATTTTTGTACTTATTTTATCTTCTTGACAGATGAATGAAGATTTGAATGGAAATCAAAAATTTGTGTCTTGATCAATCCAAAAACTTGCTTCGCAAGGATGTAAGCATGACACATGTAATTTGACCAATCATGATGGGTCATCCGAACTGTCAATTGGTCAACTCACTTGCATTGTGCCTACATCGTTGCTTTGCTTTCAAGTGGGAACCAAGCTTAAGGTCCGCCTATTTTAGCCAATCAAAATACTAGTGCCTACGGTTGATAAAAATCCCAAATTTATTAATAGCCATGGGTATTCAATATCAAGATTCAATTTCACATGAAAGTTGTTTGTCAGAACTTACAAATACAATATAAAACGAACAAAGGTATAAACATAACAGCCTTAAAAATCATCTTGAAAAATGTACATTATAAAGCTGACAAGAAGTCTCTATTATGTCTGTGGTTTGTTGTAACTTACATTCAGGAATTCTACCGAATTCTACAATAGGTTGATGAGTCACATCATTAATTATACATTTTAATTTATTAATAGCCATTTCATCGCCAAGATTATTTATAAATTTGGATCCATGAATAAATTATTTTTTGTTGATCTAACATTTAAAAAATGTTTAAAACAATTATGACGATATTATTAGGCCAGGAAAATAAGAGGGAAGACCATCATCAACGAGACACAAAATCACTCTCCAGCAACAGAACATCATAACAGACAGACACTTCTAATTACTGTTTGTTGAATTTGTGTAATGATTATGCAAGAGCAATGTACTTTATCCAACGTAATATTGATTGATATTTATTACACTTTTTTTTAAACTGAAAGTACAATTGATAATTATAATCCTAATTTAAGAGCAAATAAAATGACAAACAAATTGATTGTCTCTAAAACCATATTTCGACCAAATTATGAAAATAAAAAGAAAGATACACACTTACTTTATCGATAAAAAATTGAAACAAATTGTTTTTCTTTTCTAACATTTTTTTTTAAATAGTTGTTTCTAAATGCAAGTTGCTCCACTAACGCAGGTGTACAATAAATGCAAATTAGGTATACTTGGTTTTTAATTTTGGTTCAGTTACGCATCTGAGCTTATGTCAACCCTTTTATGTCCCGGAGATTTAATACAATTATGTCCAGAAACATGGCCTTTTCAGTATGCTTAAAATATGTTTTTTTTATAGCGATTTTGTTAGAGAACATAAAACAGAAGCAATTATATTATCATTATCTTATCGTATTACATTTTTTAATATTTATTTATTTTCACATTATTATTTATTACTCTTCACATGGTACTGCTATATTTGAAATTATGTTTTGCTACTTAGAAATTACCTAGCTTTTTCGTTTGCGAAATTGTTATTAATTATGTATTGATTTTGAAAGGTGCACCAATAGTGAATTCTCTTAAACCATATTTGTATTGCTCTGAATATTGATGTTAATTTTTTTATGTAAAATGTTGTAAATAAAATAAATAATTTAATTGACTAATCAAGTTATAAATTTAAGCGCTTTCAATTGTTAGTTTAAATTGAAAATGGACAGGATGTGTATAAGATCATTTTATGAATTTATTTTCTGAAGTAAATAGTTTACAATACGAGGACAGCTTTGGGTTTAAAATGTTAGTATCAAATATGTTCTTTTTTTACTATATTGATATAATACTACATGGTGTCCGACGCCGTTGACAAAAATCGAACGCCACTGTTTTGTGTTCATGCCGCTATGCGCATTTCGATTGGGGGACACATTCAAGCAAACATGGAGAAATCCGTTTTCTAACACTATGGCCACCCCCAACTTTGTTGGGTCTCCAAAGTGCCTTTTTAAGTTGTTCTACAGTATTTTGTAATTCATGTTCAAGCATACCTGCTTTCAGAGGATGGGAGAGGAAGGTTTTTATCATTGTTGTTGTAATGGATTATGTTTATAATAAGGTTTGGCTTATTCATAATCATTGTATGGTAGCCTATACATATTTACTATTGCATCAAATCATGTATATTTGAGTTTTCTCTATTCTTTTAGTAGGTTGATTTTACAACCTCTTGCATGCATCTCGATACGTTTTTTAAATGACCAAAAGTAATAAATAATCTGGAATAAGTATTACACATTAGAATGGTGTCTTATGCCCTTTTTCACATCTTCATAAATTGTAACAAGTTGTAACCAGGTTTGATCTTTTTCGTATAGAATCCACCAAAAAGCTTTAAGAAGATATAGAAGACAGTATTATTAATGTGAATGCACAAAAAACTAATGAAATAGAATATTAAGTTAATACACTAACAAGATGAAATTTGGCTTGAATTTTTTCTGGAATTTACTAGTTCAAATACTAGTTACTTCCAGGAGAGTGTGCATTTTAGAATCCGATCATGTCACACTCAAAATTCTACAAAAAATGTCAAAAGCCTGACCATTCATAGTAACTTTAACAGTTGAAATAGAAGCACGTGATATGAAATCAACCAATCAAATAGAAGAATACCTTTGGTGTGTACCCACGCTGCCTCCTTCCACACATAATTCCAGTTTTCACAGCATTGTCTGAAATTATAATATATTTATTAAGATATCAACTAGTTATCACGATCACCATGATCTTGACCAATTTAAGTTGACCACCTGGTCAAAGGTTAACATTTACTGCATTAATAATAATTATCTTTGATAAAGTAACTTTGTGGAATCACAGAACATTTGTCTGATAATTTGATATACATGGTCACAGGAGTACAAAAATACTATTTTTTCTATTGCTAGTAATGATTGTCTGTAACATGTTACAGTTATATCTTGTTCATTGTTTAAACTGTTACTGTCTTAAATTGGTGGCGCTGTTTATGTAGCTGGCATAAATTGTAAGTGTTACCTTTTATGTGGATTGACATAAAGTGACTTTGGCTCTGACTTTCAGCTCTAATTTGAATAAATGAGACACTTTCATTTTGCACATGCCCTTTAGTGATATAATTATTTATTATTAAGACCTTTACTTCTATTCATTTGTAACACATCCCAGTTATGCAAATGAGTATGTGGGTATATAATTACCATTTGAATACAGGTTAACAGTTCAATCCCACATGTCCATTTTAATTATGCCATAAAGAAATGTAAACGAGCTGGGTTTTTTTCACACCCTTAGGTGAAATGTGTTATGTGGTATAACAGTGTAAATTTAGATTGAAATAACTCCTTAAAGATTGAAAGTTATTCCACAATGTATCATTTAACTACTGCACTGTTAAACTTCATTCTAATATTAAGATATGTTTTTTTGTTACTAAGTATAACCTGCTTTAATATTATTAATATTTTGTAAATTATAATAACTTGATCCATTCATAGTGCAGAAAATTGAGGTAACATATTATCTGTATCTAATATTAACATTATTTTGCCATGTTATTTAATTATTTATTCACTTTACTTCACTTTTAGGTATATCCATATGTTTTGAAGAAACATTTCGCAAATATTTTGATGTAATATACAGTCTTAAACTTGAAAGGACAATGATATTTAAATTTAAAAAGTGCTGCCCTGTGATATGATGTATATTATTCTTTCAAAAAACAGATTGTACACTATGTATTTCCAAGAAAGACTGAAATTTGTATAATTAAATCTCATTTGTTGAACATGTGCCATGACTAATGATGATTACAATTATGATAAATATATATATTTGATTGATTTGATTTAGTTTTTAAATTACATGGCCAAGTGCAACCAAAATAAAAGTCTATATTCTTGCAAGGATAAAACAATGTTATGATTTTTTATATTGACTTTAAAATTTACATTTTGAACCACTTATTTAATATTAATATTAACTGTAAAAAATGAAGGTGTTCTTAGATGGCACATATTGTTTCTGATAACACGTTTCAAATGGTATAGAAAATAGTATTCATCATTATGCAAATTCAACATTTGCATACTGTTACATGTGTATATAGTGTACAAATGAATATAAAAAATAAGGCACCGATTGTAATACATGTGTTCCTCCACTACACTGTGACTATCCAGACTTCTGGCCTGTGTGTTTGTATTTATTTTGTCCATAAAACAGTAGCTTTTAAGTGAAACAACACCTATTAATTTTTAAGTTGGAATAAAACTGCCAATTCAATGTAGTCCTATTGAAAGATATAATAATATAAATTCGTACTCTAAACGTTTTTTGACTGTTAATATGTAAAAGCACAAACTAGTGTTCTACTGATAGGTACATGGCACTTATTGACAAACTATCACTTGCGATGTATTGTATAAAGCTCTGTCTACACTATCAAACTTTATGTGACAAGAAAATGTTATGTGCCTATATGGACACGGTGATATCAGTACCATATTTTATATATCGGTATCTTTATTTCAATAAAAAACATAAGTACAATATCTAAAATATAAGTGCCAAGGCAACAAAAGAGTTGAATTGGGGAACTTATTTACAATGTGTTATTATATGGGCACATCAAACTTTTTTTGTCAAACAAGTTTGATAGTGTAGATAGGGCTTCTTTATAACACTTATTTTTATAAGTCCAATCAGACATATTAAACTATAGAGGGGGTGATATTATATTACTAATAGTTGGCCAATTAATTTTTTTAATATGGGTAACATGTTTTTACTGTAGTAGCATAATTATTATTTGCTGAATGTTTGTCATAGTCTTTTAATCTTTCATTCTGTGATCTTGTTTAAAATTTTAATTTTAAACAACAGTGAAAAGTAACAACCCCACTCAGCTTTGCGACATAATTTTATACAAGCAAAAACACCAATAAACAATATCGAAAAAAAAACATGTGTGTGTATGTGACGTTTTGTTATCATGTGATTTTAAAAGTTTCAGTTAGATATAATTATATGTTGCATCGACAGAAAAACGTAAACAAGTAATCTTAGAAAAAATTGTAAAAAATACAAAAATGTTGCTTTTTTATATTTTATAAAATTAATATGTATATATATTGATATATGAATTTAGTATATTTAGTTTGATATATGAACTGTGATTTGAATTTGAAGTAATCATATATTATTATTATATCCCATCAAAAGTGATTGAGTTCCAACCTTGTTAAAAGGTGGCGATCCTGATTAGACGGTAGCAGAGCCATATATATAAAGAGTTACGACATTGAAAATTAGAAGCTATTTTTGTGTCAAAGAATTCGCACTCTGAGGGCGCGCGCGTCTCTTTTGTATAGTGTTTCCCTATAGTTCATGCATTATTTTTAGATTTTGTTGTCTATGAAATAACGCTTAGATTCCGTTTTTATTTTAGTAATTAATTTTATTAATGGTATTGATTTGGTAACATATATATATTTTTTTATAACAACAAAAAAATAAATGCTAGGGCCTACATGAAAGTTAGGATACATCAAAGCATGAACCAACACACAAATTCACCCCTCTTTTTATACAGTATATGGCTCTCTGTGTGTTTTTGACACAAACTTTCAGAGACTCGTTCATCATTTCATTTGTAATAATTTTCCTTTATTATTTTAATATTGTTCATACCCTATTCAATATATTAACAAATATATCCACGACACTTTATTATTTTATTTAGTCATTAAAGCATGCATTATGAATTGAAAATATTACATAATTGTTATTAATAGGACGTAGTTATGGGATGTTTCGTTCCAAAACCAATCAATCAAACTTTATAATGTACTAGCGCACGCGCGCGCAATATTCTTTGCCGCAAGTACTTCTGTACGCTGTGCACATCGATATTTCACCGTTAAATATAAGAAAAAGTTTAAAGTATTTTCTTGCTCCTATACTTTTCATGCATTAACGGAGACAAGTTTGACACAAATTGATCTGCATATCACGTGACTATAATCCAATGTCGTAACTCTTTATGGCTCTCTGTGGACGGTAGTTATGTGACGCCACCATTCGTCCTTTTATTACCGCATCATCACTGACACTGCATCACCACACCAAAAACGGACGTGACACCCAAAACAAACCACACATTCACACACCCACCACCACACACCACGTTTTGATTCTCTCTCTGTTATACCCAGTGTGTTCAAGAATGACAAGTAATGTGAGTATTTATTTTTAAAATAACCAGTTAGGCCTAGTAACTTTGCTGAATGGCGGTAATGCAGTTTCGCACCTTAAATAGGAATTCATGCATTTCACGGTCACTTACCATCATCGTCGTCCGCCGTGACGTGTGTGCAACAGAGGAATCCGGGACGATTCGGTCCTTAGAAAGACGATTCGGCCCACTTTTGGTGGGATGATTCGGCCCACTTTAGACCAAATTCATTTTTTTTGGTGGTATTTATCAAGTTTTTAAAGGTGTTTAACAATCCGTATTTTATTGATATTGACAATGTTGATATAATATATAAAATAAATTACTAAAAAACGTAATTTTATATTCAATTTATTACTTCGAAAACTTTGTGCATTCGCCAAGCGGCCAACAGAGGGCGTAACTTGTTGGCATATGACCGTTTCGGCCACAGACAGTTTCGGCCACAACCGATTTCTATGGCGCGCAAATCAGGCATTGTGTGATTGTATTGTTAGACCGTTAGCTATTGTTTGTGGTTCTAGATTGTACAGTAAGTATTAATAAAACAATATATACAATTTAAATGTGCTATAAAAGTATTTTTATTTACAAATCATATATACAGTACAAGTACATTATATAACATCCAATTTCAGTTTGCTTTTTTATTAATTATGTTGTACCTCTTAATTATTAATTATTATCGTTAATTATGCACTTTTCAATTGTATGACCCACTATACGACCCCCGGGAGAGGTGCGTCATTGGTGCGTCATTTACAAATAATTACTGACGCAGGGGTGCGTCAAAAAACCTAGATGGTACGTCAAATCAATGACCAATGGTGTGTCAATGTCCGTCACTTACCACCCAAAATATCATAAAAAACATGGTCACAGTGCGTCAAAATGGGTGCGTCATGGTCACCTAAAGGTAAGTCACATTATTGACGCATGGGTGCGTCATGGTATTCATAAGGTATGACGCACATCGGACAAATGACGCACCTCTCCCGGGGGTTGTATAGTGGGTCATACAATTGACAAGTGCATTATACATTATTAATTATATACTATATTAATTATACTATTATACTTATACATATTAATACTAGGTTTAATTATTAATTATTATCGTTAATTATGCATTATTAATTATATACTATATTAATTATACTTATACATTATTAATACTAGGTTTAATTATTATTATTATTGTTAATTATACATTCCATTTTTAACTATATCTAATCAGTCTGCTGGCTGCAATCATCAGGGATTGGACACCTCGCTCGGCAGCTCTATACTCGTCCCACAATCGAACCAAACGAGCATTGGCGGCGATGCTTCGTCGAGATGTTAAACGCTGTACATCCTGCCGAAAAACGAATTCTGCTGTCAGCGATACTGTCACTCCCTCCTCATACAAAAACTCGCACATCAAGTAAAACTGAAGTTTGCCTGTAAAAGAAGAAGAAATTCACAGTTTAAAAAAAATAAATTTAAATTTAATTAAAACGTTTTTCCTTCCATTTTGTAGGTGACCTAAAAAAAAACATATAGAGGAATATCAGGAACTCGCATAAGTACTGTAAGAAGAAACTTAATGATAAAAAATGTAATTAAAAAATAAATAAGACGTTTTGTTCTTCTGTGTAGGTGACCTAAGAAGCAAAAAAAAAATATGTTAAATTAAGATTCAATATTGAAGTAACACCTACCACGTTTCGCACGGTAATTAAGTCGGCGATGCCACCCTTCGATGTCGTTGTTTGTACGAACAACTTGTCGATAAACGACCCAGTCGTGAGGAGTAATCATAGTTCCGTAGATCCAGGTGGTTCGGTAGTACTGCATCAACTCGCGTAGTGCCGGAACATCAACCACCTCATCCTCGATGTCCATATACACTTGCTCAACATGTTCAACAGGAACAAAAGGCAGTGTCATCAGCCGGCGAACAATCATGTGAGTACCAGGATCCGTCCGATATGCACGTTGTAGTCCCAAATCTTGCACCTTTCGAAAAACGGCCTGCAATTATAAAAAAAACAAAAAGCTGGAAAATTAGATTTCTGTTTAAAAAAATAATACAGGAAATGAAAATCCTAGACGACCTGCAATTATAAAAAGGAAAGTGTTATTTTGCTGCAATTTTAATTTTCTCTTTAATCACAGAGACAGCCTGCAATTATGTGTTATTTTCCTGCAAATAGATTTCTCTGTTGAAAGAAAATGTTCGTTAAAATTTAATTCTCCTATCACTTACTTGTGTGAAATGAAAAAGGCAACCAGTCAGGCGCACTCTCGGAAAAACAGTCCTAAGAGATTGCCACAGAGATGACTCATAGTCTGCCACTATCTTCATAACATATACATAACATTGGTACCAGTTCCAATACAGATCTAAGGACTGCGTTGTAGTCAACTACCCTCTTCCCAGACATAACGGCAAATAGCAGGGGGACCTGTTTCTGCGCTGCCCCAGACTTCACAAATGCGTTTACCGAAAAGAGTTGGTAGAACGGATCCTTCACCACCTTAAAAGTGCCATCAATGTACCTGTAATGACACAAAAAAAACAACATTTTGTAAAGAACATACATTTTAAAGAAACATTTTGCCTTACGAGATTTTCAGAGACAAGAACACCTGTAATGAAAAAAAAATGTTAGCTTAATGAAAGGATTCATTTTTCGTTACTTACCAAACTTTCGACCTTTGCAGCAGAAACAGCATATCATCAGTTGCCAAGAGGATGTGGCGGTTACCATCGATGTGGATGTCTGAGCGCAGGAAACCAGGGGGGATGTGTTCCTCGTCCAATTCAAATGCAAGATCTGTTGGGTGGTTTGGTCGAGTATGTTTCCTCTTTAAGTTCACCTGCCGCGCATTGGGCACTCTTGCGTGGTATAGTTACAATTATTAGTTACAATTTGCGATAATTAATTGAAATGAGTTGTTGAAACTGAACATTATATAAATAAATGAACATCAGGTACATACAAATAATAATTGAGTAATGTATTTTTTGTAGATTTGCATAACGAAAATGATTAGGATGTTAACTTTTGGTAATCGTTACCTGGAATCATGTCGCAGACATGGTCCTGTGACCCACGAACGTATCTCCCATTTCGTTCCATTACTGTCGCTTTGCATGTCACGTTTTTATTGCGCACTACGCATCTCCAAGTCACTGTTGCACGGGTTCGGTCGACCTTTTTGGTGTACTGATAGCCGATGCTATCAACCAACATGTCCTATAAAAACAGTAATTGAGAAAATGAATTTTTAAATAAAACACAATAAATAAATGCACATAACCGAATCTGTAAAAATATATTAAGTAATTTGTGGCGATAATGTAATTGAATTAGGTTAGCTCTGTACAAATTTAACAGATCCAAAACATAAAAACAGTAATTGAGAAAATGAATTTTTAAATAAAACACAATAAATAAATGCACATAACCGAATCTGTAAAAATATATTAATTAAGTAATTTGTGGCGATAATGTAATTGAATTAGGTTAGCTCTGTACAAATTTAACAGATCCAAAACATAAAAACAGTAATTGAGAAAATGAATTTTTAAATAAAACACAATAAATAAATGCACATAACCGAATCTGTAAAAATATATTAATTAAGTAATTTGTGGCGATAATGTAATTGAATTAGGTTAGCTCTGTACAAATTTAACAGATCCAAAACATAAAAACAGTAATTGAGAAAATGAATTTTTAAATAAAACACAATAAATAAATGCACATAACCGAATCTGTAAAAATATATTAATTAAGTAATTCGTGGCGATAATGTAATTGAATTAGGTTAGCTCTGTACAAATTTAACAGATCCAAAACATAAAAACAGTAATTGAGAAAATGAATTTTTAAATAATTTAATTCAAATACCTTGCCCCAGTTAGAGGTTCCTGGAAGAATTCTGTAGGTCACTTCATCCTCTGGAGCTACCACAGGATTAGCAACCGGATATGGGTCTGGTAGATCGTCTTCGACAAATTCGTCGGGTTGGGCGAAATTTCCCAAATTCTCCGCAAAAACATCGTGAGCATGTTCGTTATTGCCGGGCAACATACAATCACCACAGGACCAAGTTTCGTGACTATCATTGCCTCAAGATTAAAGTATGAAGGCCTATCAGAACAGTGAGCAACGGCGCTCTATAGCATGAGTTGTTACTATATAAATGTTCCCCGGATTCTGAAATGCACATATGAATTTAATTTTCAAAATAATAATAAACAAACAATGAAGGATTATTATTTCATGATATTTTAATTTGTTATATTTTGTACAGTACTTGGAAAAAGCATATACTCCCAGCGCATGGTCTCAACGTCTACCACCAAATGAAGTTACTGATGTGCACTTCAAAGTTATGACTACAGGTACTTAAACATTAGTAATTTTCTGATTTATTATTTCGGTTTATATCAACAATTTTGGAGTCACCGGGTTATGTTTTCCAAATTTTTAAATATCAATAAAATCATTTGTATAATTTAACACATGTTTCATCCACCCTCAGATGTAAGCCTTACTTTTGACCATGCAAAATAAGACCAGTATATAATTTATTTTAGACTATAAGTCCTGTTTGAAGGATGTAATTATGGTGGGCAGTAATGACCTTTAGACACCTTTTAAAGTTCTGTCTATACTATCAAACTGACCAAAAATGCAGCATGCTAACTATGACATTAAAGATGCTACAGTTTAGCTTAATCAAATAACCATATCGAAAATGTGCACGGCGGTGGTTAAATGGATAGCACAAAATAGATTGGATGTATTTAACTGGTTTTGATATTTCTCCTGTTTTGCTACCATGAAATTAGGGTAATTTGTTGACACTTTTTTAGTTGTTTAAAACAACAAGCTATTTACCCTGATAAATTAAGCACATTCATATCATTTCTGCTGGTCTCTTTGCGCAGAACAGATGCTTCATTTATTTGCAATACAATCAACTTGTATAATTAATTTTTTAGGTTCAAAGAATGTTCAAGAAGAGTACAGTACAGAAAGTGTTCTTTATGGCCCTTATGATTCTCAGAAATTAGAAATCGTGTACCAACCAGAACATAATGATGGTGAGAAATTTAATTGTTTGCACTGTTAAGATTATGATATGAAAATTGATAATATTTTAATACATACTTGTTTAAAAACAACCACCAGTAAAATTCCTTTTTTATATATAACTGACGTGACCATTAATATTATGTTCTTCTCTGATCCTTGAATTGTTAATTATAATGATCATCATTGAGAGGATTAACTACTGCTGTTTATGGCCAAAAAACTGCTATTAAACTTTACAAAAGACCAATAAACTTGCGTCAATCAACCACCTCTGAATAATAAAGGGTAGGTTGTGTGTTTTTTCAAAGTACTATCATTTTGATAGGTCATCGACATTGACATGCTACCATTTTAAACATTGCCCTTTAAAACATGAGCAAATTAATCACTAAACATACATTTTCAACTTTAAAAAAAATCTTGTAAATGCAATAAAATTGTTGCTGTACACACATAACGCTACAATTTTATCAGAATTTTTAGTTGTTTTTTTTAAAATAAAAATTGTTTAAAAATATCAGTGGCTTTAAAATCGGCGGTGAGGCTTATATATTGTTTTTTCACCCTTAATATGTTTAACATGTTTTTTTAATTTTTTCATTTCTGAATTTTCAGATGCCCCAGTGATTGTATTCATTCATGGAGGATATTGGGTAGAGGGCTGGTGAGTTCATTGTTTACAATTAAATTTTGCTTGTACTTATCTGCCTCAAAATGGTGTTAACTTTTTTTAACTATAATGACTATTTCTGCTGCCAAAAATATACCACAGTATTTTTTACAAACTTGTGTTCATGAAAAATGTACTATGTACAAAAAAAAATACCTTATTTCTGGATTTACAAAGACCATATGTAACATATTATAAATTCAATATATAAATATATGTAACACATTTTAAATTCAACTATAGCATTTCCTAGGCTTTTTTATTCGTTTTTTTTATATTGACTTAGTTTTTTTAAAAATAAATACAAACTAGTTCAAATTACTATACCCAGTGGATTGAAAAAAATAAATGGTGTGGCAAATCATTTTATTACTTGAATTTTTAATTTGGTATTGATTTAAAACATTTTGTTAGTATTTTATAATTTCATTTATAAATAAATAATAATGAAGTATGTGTGTATATATTGAATTGAGATGGAAATAAATAAATTCATTATTTTTCAGTCCTGAAAATAACATGGGTATTGCTGACCAATTTGTAAAACATGGTGCAATATATGTTGGCATGGGATATGACCTAGCACCAAAGGGTAAGATCTGAAAGCAAGTTTTTGTTATACATGTGAATTTATGATCACATTATCAACTATTTAACAGATTAAAGAGTATTTCACACCTGTGCCGGCACAGTTCCGGTACGGTGAAACAAACACCAATGTTTTGTTTTCACGACGCAGCCATGCGCCAATCGATACACGGAACATTGACATTGACCCCTACATAGTCATGTGCCACTAAGTTTGCAGAGTGTGTTGAGCATATTAATGCAAAAATGCATTCTTCACCATGCTTTAACAATAATTATAGTTAATTAACTGTATTTTGTCTTTACGTCTTTTATGTGTAAACTGACTTTGGGGTTGGGTCAACCGGCTCAGCTACAGTGATTAAGTTCACTTAGGTTGTCCTTGGTCTTCCCAATTTCATTTTTTTTTGTTTTGTATATACTTAAATAGACCAAATAAAAAATGAAAAGAAATGAAATAATATAATGTTATATATTGTAGGTTATTTTTATATACTAAATGATATTTGAACAGTGGTTTTGCTTTAGTCCCTGACCAGTTGACTATCTATTGGTATAATATCTGTATTCACTCTATATTGTCCACCATGTTAGTTTTTCACCAAAGTTGTGGAATCCTTTTTTTTAAATTTGTGGAGTTTTTTTGTATTTCAACAGTATCTATGCCGGAAATAGTAAACCAAAGCAAGGCAGCATTTGCTTTTATTTTGAATAAGTTTCCAAAATCAAGGTATACTCTCTTTTTTTATTTGATTAATTTGTATTATGTTTTTATTTTATTTCATTTATTGGTTATCTCTTTTAAAGCAGATATACTTTAATTATTATGTTATCGTAAAACTGTATTATAACTTATATATTTTGGTATTAATTAATTTTCACATAATTTGTTAATAATTTGATATTTACTGTATGTTTTTTTTTCTGATGTTGCAGCACTAGATAGGCACTACTTGCCTGTTCTCTCCCTTTTTAAAATATCCATTATTCCAATATGTTATGGTGTTTGATGTTTTATCATTATGTTTTGGATAAATAAAAGAAACTGGAGGATCGACCCATACATACAGTTTACAAAATACTTGTTTTGATACAATAGAGCAGAGAGTTACAATTACAAAATTTATAATTCGTTTTTATACACATTTATTTTAATTATGTATATTTAATTTTTGATAAGATTGGGAATTTAATATTTCAAATTATATAACACCGAAATAAATTCCTGTCATTTGATTGGACGATTGTGGGTCACATGGCGTGCAATAGTACGCACTATTAAACGATCGTTCAATAGTACTTTTTGAAACATTTTTGTGTACAAAAAAAAAATTTACTCTATGATATGGCTCTGTACTGTGAAATACAACAGCGCCACCTGTCGTCTGGCCTCAGTTTCGTTTCTCTTTTAAATTTTGTGTACGAAAAAAAAAACGTTTCGCGGATGAAAAAAAAGCTAGTATACAAATTACCATTATTTGTACCATTACACTCATAAACATTCATTATTTGTATAATATATCCCAAAACCATATGTTTTCTGCCTCATAAATAATTCTATTGAATAATTAAATATAATATGTTTATTTTTGTAGATTTTTTATTCCATTTTTGTATATATTTTTAATGCTTTTTACTGCTGCATTTTTTATTTACAATTTTTTTTTGTAATAATAAAACATTTTCTTATTGTAATCTAATTTTTGTTACTCAGGGGAATATATATAACAGGGCATTCAGCTGGTGGTCATTTGGCTGCAAGAATACTGGAAGTTGATTGGGTACAGCAACTTCAACTGACCAGAAACCCAATAAGAGGTAAGATTGCAACATCCTTCTCCTAATGACCACTCAAATATGTGTAATTGTACCACAAATTAAAAAATCATTAAAAACCTATAATATAATATTATTGTAACTTTGGTTGAAATGTGGAGACCAAGTTCTATTTAAAACCTGCATTTAAAAATAAAACCACCTTGGCATAGCACAGACGTTGCCTTTAATTGTGTTCACCTCCTAGACTATTGTGAAAACATAACCTCCTAGACTATTGTGAAAACATAACCTCCTAGACAATTGTGAAAACATAACCTCCTAGACTATTGGGAAAAAATAACGTCCTATACTATTGTAAAAACATGACATCCTATACTATTGTGAAAACATAACCTCCTAGACTATTGTGAAAACATAACCGCCTAGACTATTGTGAAAACATAACGTCCTATACTATTGTAAAAACATGACATCCTATACTATTGTAAAAACATGACATCCTAGACTATTGTAAACATAACCTCTTAGACTATTGTGAAAACATAACCTCCTTCCTAGACTATTGTGAAAACATAACCTCCTTCCTAGACTATTGTGAAACCATAACCTCCTAGACTATTGTAAAAACATGACTTCCTATACTATTGTGAAAACATAACCTCCTAGACTATTGTGAAACCATAACCTCCTAGACTATTGTAAAAAGATGACATCCTATACTATTGTAAAAACATGACATCCTAGACTATTGTAAACATAACCTCTTAGACTATTGTGAAAACATAACCTCCTAGACTATTGTGGAAACATAACCTCCTAGACTATTGTGGAAACATAACCCCTAAACTATTGTGAAAACATAACCTCCTAGACTATTGTGAAAACATAACCTCCTAGACTATTGTGAAAACATAACCTCCTAGACTATTGTGAAAACATAACCGCCTAGACTATTGTGAAAACATAACCCCTAAACTATTGTGAAAACATAACCTCCTAGACTATTGTGAAAACATAACCTCCTAGACTATTGTGAAAACATAACCTCCTAGACTATTGTGAAAACATAACCTCCTAGACTATTGTGAAAACATAACCTCCTAGACTATTGTGAAAACATAACCGCCTAGACTATTGTGAAAACATAACCTCCTAGACTATTGTGAAAACATAACCTCCTAGACTATTGTGAAAACATAACCTCCTAGACTATTGTGAAAACATAACCGCCTAGACTATTGTGAAAACATAACCTCCTAGACTATTGTGAAAACATAACCTCCTAGACTATTGAGAAAACATTGGACCCATTGGAAATAAATTGACTTGTCGATTTTATGAGTCATCCTTGCATCCATTCACTTTGGTTTTCTACATGTTTAATTCCCAATTTTTTTGTATTTTTTTCTTGTTTTAAATGTATTGTTGAATGGATGCTAAATGAAAACCTCCTATACAAAGGTAATATAGTTGTCTATCATTGTAGGTGCTGTTCTAATGAGTGGGCTGTATGACTTGCAGCCTCTGCTTCAAATGTCTGTCAACAATGATGTCCACATGACAGAGTAAGTTATAAGGAACAATTTGTGAATTATTGAAGCTCTAAAAATTGACCATGAATATAAAAGGGCAGAGGTGGTCAAGTATACCCGCCTTCAAAGTCTTCCACACATCCTAAAGTCTATTTTAAGGCCTTCAATATGATTACATTTCAACACAGCACTGAAACTTCACACAAATGAGATCCTAGGCCCCCACTGATTTTCATCTTATTCAATTCAAAATTTAATTTCACCACAACAAATAAATAAATATTAACATAATGGTTTGAGTAAAATTGGTACCCACTGTAAGCTTAATATCTTTTAGCGTGGGAACCTACAATTTTATCAATAAATAATAAGAATATCTGTTGGTAAAGGATACAGAAAATTAGCAGATGTGAAAGTAAAACTGTTTTCACAAATTGGCTAAACCATCAAACCAGCATATATTACTACAGAAGACTTATTTTATAACATTACCAATGCATAGAAAACTGAATCATACGTTATAACATAATGCTTACTGAATATAAATGTTGTATAGAGACATAGCCAAGCAAGAGAGCCCTATGACACATGTTGATGATGTTGGAAAGTACTGCAGCAGTGTGGAAGTAGTGCATGTTGTGGTTGGTGAGATGGAATCACCAGAATTTAAACAGCAATCATCTGACTATGCAAAGGTATGTATATATATAATATATAAATTATATATATATCATTCAGAGCCAAGCACCTGAAGATTGAGTTCATACTCATGAAACAGCCTGTAATGCAATAAAATGTTCAGTTGGTAATTTACTAGTGTCTTTATCATTTATTTCTATTTGGCTCTACATTTTGTATCGAGTACTTTTGCTTTCATGATCTGCGTTAAATTTACCACGAATTAAATTATATATATAGAAATAAAGGACCATGTAAACATTATTTTTCTTAGATAATACACACATTTGAATTGGTGAATACGGTCACTTGGACATTCATATTTCCTTTCATTTGAAGCCTGACTATTCATTTTATTTATTTTATTCAACATTATTTAATTCTTCTCTGCTTTGTTATAGAACTGTCTGTCTGTCTTAACTCATCCATTCAGTATTATTCCCATTCAACTTATAAATTCTCATTATTTGTATAATTATGAAGTGTTTTTTATCTTTTAATTTCAATTTTAGTCTTGCAAAAAGGTTGGGGTGAACACAGAGTACAGAATAGTTCCAAATGTGGATCATTTTAATTTGATTGAAAACTTAATGAAGGGCGATTATATTTTAACACAAGTAAGACATCTTACATTATTGTTTTGACTGACCCAAATCATGTTATATTGACAAATAAACACTAGGTGGTTTATAAAATATTCAACATTCTTGTTTTTAAGCATTCTTTTCATCTATTTTAATCTTTTTTTATTTCATGTATTTTATATGTATAATTACCATAAAAGTCAAATTTCCAATTTATGGACAAATAAATAATTTGTTGAGATTGTCTTGATGTTGCAGTTGTTAAGGGTAATTTACACAGACGAGCGGTAAGCAGAAACAGGAATTTTATATTTCACCTACCATTTTCATTTTATTGTAAACACTTATTTTTCAGATAACTCAGAAGATGATGGGTCTAAATACCTAATCAAAACAACGATTTTAAATAATTATAATTATATGGTGCAGGTAAGAGAATGAAGTCTACATGTTTGGCGCCACCAAATAGTGAGAATGGTTTCGTCTGACTGACTTCTACAAACGCCACCGAGTAGCAGCAATTTTTGTCTATTTGATAGTTATCTATGTGGTTCGCATGGTTGACTGGTATATGGCAAAACAAATCTGTAGGAACCCCTTTTAAGAGGACACCTTAGGAACCAAAAAATGTCCCCTTACTAAGGGTAATATGTTTAAACATATATTGCCCTGCATTCTTTTCCCTGGAAAGTGTCCCCTGATTAGGGGTGTCCCTACCGTAGTTGTTTCCTGCAGTTTTGTAGATTAGTTTTGCTAACTCAAAAAGGGTGCTTTTTTCATGGTTTTACAGTGTGTTGAAGGTTTAATTCCAAGGTATATTAATTTTTAAATTTTTGTTTCATTTGATACAGTACTAATACTAATTGTAAGGATGTAATATGATTCATTTTATACAATATAGTTTATTTTAAACAACTAGAAGGTACGTGAGCATCCCAAAGTTGCTCATCTTAATATAAATTCAAATGTATAAAATCTGTATATATGCTAATAAGAAGATATTATTTTAAACAAAGGCATTATCAAGGGAACCCATCCGTTTTAAATGTTGGAAGCAAAATAGAGGAAAAAATAAAACAGGGTTTTGCTGCTTTGTACAAACATGGGCTTGCCATAAAATGTAATAATGTAGATAGATATAGATTTCTTGAATGTTGAATGTTCACATTTTTAATCGCTTGTGCCAACTGTCGTGTAATCATTTTTTTGCGAAGTCGGTACCACTCAGATGCGTAATTGTCAACTGTACAGCTCATAATTACAGCTTTTAGAGCATCTTCACACTATGAACAATGCTTAGCAAGTTTAATTTAAATACCATAAATTGTGCATAAAAAAATATGCATTGAATCTTAAGTAAGATACCAATTCGTAACCATCTCTATTATGCAAGTCTTCAATCGGTACAGGCTCAGCATAACACTTTTCCAGTAACTTTATTTATTTATTCCGGTATAAAAAACATTTATGTACAAAAAGCAGCAAAAGCTGAAAGTATTGCATTTACATAAAAACTGTATAAAAAGTACACAAAGACATCAAAACATTAACATACAATAATATCAATACATTAAGTAATAATTTATACAAAAAACATTCAAACATGAAATAGTCATACAAAAACAAAGGGAAAATCAACAACAGCAAAAATGTGATTAAAATTCATTAGATTGAGAGTACCTATTGCACATGAGACAAAAAAGATAAAATTAGATCAGGTACATGATAGTTAATTATTTAAATTTCAGAATTTCAAGTAAATGATTAGATCTCAAAGTTCTCGATGGTTTGTAATATGGGGGGAGCATATCTCAGGACCTCGTGTCCGTAACGCATAATTTTCTCTGCCATTTCTTCTTTAAAAACTCACCTGAACTGTATTCGTTGTTGTCTATTGAAGATTTCCAAAACAACATAGTGAATCCTTTAGTGAACCGTACTTCTTGTTAGTGTATTTGCCTTGGCGCATCCCATTTTCATACAAGATGAAATCAGCTGGTGACATTTCCAAAGCAGATCCTTTAGGGTTTACAACTGAAGTGAAGTCATCTGCATCGTACACATGTTTCCTTTCCTTCATGGTTTTTTCAATCTGTGCATGAAATGAGTCGGCAGACATAAAGGTATGAGCTGGTTCGAGATACCGGAAAATATTTTCTTGCGGCCATTCCAACTTGTTTACTTCAGCAAACATTGCTGTATAAAGTGTCCAGTTTTTGTTTTGGCCGCTACAATTATCCACATAGAATATGAATCGTTTCCTGTCCCTAAACATAGTGTTGTTCATGTATTTTGTGTATGTACTCGCTACATCCTCAGCGTTTCGTCCGGCAGTGGCCTCTGTCAAAACAACACCGATGATTGGATCGTCATTACATTTCTTCCCCCCTATCGGCGTAAATGTCATGTGTAATTGAACAAGGCGTATGGTGAAAAAGCAGCTTTTGACACCATGCCAATTAAGGAGAGCGTTTATTTTAATTCACTTCTGACCTTTACATACAAATACCGGTATCGTTCGAAGAGCTACAGATTCACTACTATGTCCCGTGTTCATGGTTGTTGGGTTTTCATCTACATGATCAAAACTATAGAGTGTTATTATTATTATGAGTTTGAGTGACTAAAGGTTAATCTTCGGCATGCCAATGTTTATCTCGGACAATATTTTCCGATACGTTTTTCGTCCACAAACATTATGTTTTTGCTTAAAGTCATTAAACATATCACATATTTTTAGTTCTGATGGCAGGTATCTTCGTAGTGGGGCATGTTTACGGTAATAATGGATAACAGCTGAATGATACGAAAGAATATGATTTGAATGATGTTCTTTGAGTCATCAGTCATTTTGTGGGCAGGTGCATGTTTTCCTCGCATGTCATTTGCTGAACATAGTATTGTGGTAATTACTTTGTCGTGTCTATACCCTAACGTATGTAAGAAAAATACCTTGCAGACAACTTGTTTCTCTCCATCAGTAGCAGAGAGAACATACTTTCTTGAATGTTTTTGAGGACTGATGTTTGGTGCCCGTCTCTTTTCTTTTTCTTGCCTCAGAGACACTGACATGCGAAAATATCCAAGCTCGCCTTCTAGAATAGTCTTGCTTCCAAAACTGGTTGTGAATGTCTCTGCGTCGCTCCTCTGGTATGTTACCAAACAGTTTTTTTTTACAAGTACATGGTGGCAGCAGTTTGCTTGGGTCACTTTTAAGTGCTGTAAACATTATGCTTGGGCTAAATCTAACATGAAAATCATTTGAAACCAATAATGAACTTGGGTAACTTTTAAGTGCTGTAAACATTATGCTTGGGCTAAATCTGAAGTGAAAATCATTTGAAACCAATAGTGAACTTGAGTTACTTCTAATTCTGCAATATTAAGGAATTGGTTATTGAAACCAATCATATTGCTTAGTTATCTTGCATGTTTCATAGTTAATTTCACTGTACTTTTAACTTGTACTTTCTTCTTTCCAAGTAAGGCATTGATGAGGCAAGTTTTACCCACTTCTTCCTGACATCAGAGTGAAGTAAAAATCATTTGAAACTTGAGTTACTTCTAATTTAGTTAATTTCACTGTACTTTTAACTACTACTTACTTCTTTCCATGGAGGAAATATATTTCCTCCATGCTTCTTTCCAAGTAAGGCATTGATGAGGCAAGTTTTACCCACTTCTTCCTGACATCTGGGTGATCATCAGAGTGAACATCTGGTAGACTTATTTCATTTGGTTGGTTCATTTTATCTAAATTGATGTCCATAGATTCATTCTGTACTTTTAGTACTTACTTCTTTCCAAGTAAGCATTGATTAGGCAAGTTTTACCCACTTCTTCCCGACATCAGAGTGAACATCAGGGTGATCAACAGAGTGAATATCTGGTGATCATCAGAGTGAACATCTGGGTGATCAACAGGGTGATCATCTTATTTCTTATTTTTAGTACTTCTTTCCAAGTAAGTCATTGATTAGGCAAGTTTTACCCACTTCTTCCTGACATCAGAGTGAACATCAGAGTGATCAACAGAGTGAATATCTGGGTGATCATCAGAGTGAACAACCGGTGTGATCAACAGGGTGATCATCTTATTTCTTATTTTTAGTACTTCTTTCCAAGTAAGGCATTGATGAGGCAAGTTTTACCCACTTCTTCCTGACATCAGAGTGAACATCAGGGTGATCATCAGAGTGAAAATCAGGGTGAACATCAATGAACTTGGGTCACTTTTAAGTGCTGTTAACATTATGCTTGGGCTAAATCTGACATGAAAATCATTTGAAACCAATAGTGAACTTGAGTTACTTCTAATTCTGCAATATTAAGGAATTGGTTATTGAAACCAATCATATTGCTTAGTTATCTTGCATGTTTCATAGTTAATTTCACTGTACTTTTAGTACTTACTTCTTTCCAAGTAAGCATTGATGAGGCAAGTTTTACCCACTTCTTCCTGACATCAGAGTGAACATCAGGGTGATCAACAGAGTGAATATCTGGGTGATCATCAGAGTGAACATCTGGGTGATCAACAGGGTGATCATCTTATTTCAACTGGTTGGTTCATTTTACCCGGTAAAATATAGATTTGTCTGAGAATGCAGCAGCTCAAAGGAGATTTTAGGAGAAATAAAGGCTGTAATACAGCATAAATGAGCCAGTAAATTCGTCGGTAGTGTTTCATTCTTAAGTACGTGTACTTACATAAAATTTACCTGTTTGCATTATGTCTTTTTTGTAAGACGTAATGTTTCCCATTGCTTGGTACACAAGGTTTTCCCATTTTTTTTTTACATTCTGTTGGTCCCTGTCCGCAGTTGGGTTAGTTTGCTTGACAGCAACTGTTATCTCTTGCCAAGCTTTTGTTTTTTGTTTGTACGTCGTTATCTTGCTATCGAAAGCAGCTCTTAAAATATTGTTTCCGTATTCGGCTACCAACACCTCCTTTTCTTCATCTTTCCAATTTGGTTTTTGTTTGAATGCTGCCATTTTTGTTGCAAGCAAAAGTTTTTATTGAATACGCAAATGAGGTTTTAATGAGGAAAAGTGATTGGATATTGGACACATTGTCTCCTTTTTGATTGGACAATGGGAAACTCATGAATATGTATTTTTAATGATTAGTAGGTTGTCGTAAAATGTATTGTTAGTTGAAGATGTGAGCGTTAAGGTATTTGATAGTTTAGTGGTATTGGATATCTGGTTATGTGATTTTACGATAGGCCTACTTTTAAAAGTTTATTTGTATATTGATGTGTTTTGGTATATGAATGGGGTTGCAATTTACCGTAAATTTAGTGGAAGCCGTGCTTGTGGCATGGCCTTCTTGTGTAATTACTACTGCGCTCACGACAATATTGTCCGTGAGGGTTGCGGCATTTTCCGCAGCAGATCCCCATAGTGTGATATTCATGGGGGCCTCCTTTGTTCCCATGATCAGCATTCTTCGTGTATACGTAGACGCTTGAGTCAGTTGGCTGATCTAAAAGAGAAATAGAATTATTTTAAGGCAACATTGTGAATTTTATTTTAGAATGAGAAAGTGAAATTGTATGTTATAACCAAAGATGTAAAAAGATTTAATTGGAAAATTATGAAAAGGAAACTCTGAACGCATTGATTTTTCCCCTCTTTTTGGTATATGAATGAATGTGGTTGCAATTTACCGTAAATTTAGTGGATGCCGTGCTTGAGGCCTTTCCTAACAACTTGATGCATCCGTCCAGTTTAATGTGCTTAAATGCTTCTGGAACATACCCTCTTTCCACAAGTATGTTAAAGGCACCTTTTGGTTTCCTTTTATGGGGACAACTTTCAATAACCATCTTCTGTGGTGTCACTCTGTATATTGTATCGTGCACTATTGGTTGCTGGCCACCTGGATGAAAATTAAGTTTTTTTGCATCAGGCATCATGTCTTGTACTTTGGTAAAAAAGCCAACAGTGTTCTTGTGTCGTAGATACTTAAAATTAGCAATATATATTGCCCGCTTTTACTATAATAACAATTTGTCACCATCCATATAGCCTTCTCTATTCTGTCCATATTCAAACTTATGGCATGCTTCCGGGTTTGTGGTTCATTTTCTTTTCTAACACTCACATCTGGCGAGCTGTATTCTAGGCAAACATCTGTTGCTTGAGCTATCAGCTGAATTGCTAAGTTTTCTGGTATATCATACCTTTCAGTGGCCCAAAAACTGACCTATCAAGGGGCTGCAACCAATGGGTTGTGTGTGGCATAACATCTCAACCTCATTGTCTTACGCAAGTTGTATGGTCTCTAATGTTATATGAGATGTATGGCCATCTAACAATAATAAAACTGGTCGAACCGGGGGAATGTTTTTTATAAAGAAATCCATCCATAGGTGAAATAGTTCACTATTTACAAACAAAGACGCCGAACAACCAAACAGTGTTCCAGGTGGTGCGAATCTGCTGCTGCAGTCGGGCACCTTTGTAAATGACAAAAGGTGGGATTGGCGCACATTAAAACTGTTGTGTTGAAGCCGCCTTCACCACTTGTCTTGAAATGTACTTGCTTCTTTTCTTTTGTTGCCATTATTTTAGGTGGCCGATGCACTGAATTTAGTCCCGATTCGTCCCAATTCCAAATTTGAGCCGGTTTATTCTTTATACAGTACCCTTTTCTTGACAGTTTGAAATAGCGCCCAGTAACTACCTCGTTCATACATTTTGCACGATGAGCAGAGAGTGCTTCTGGCTTCCTAACTGAAAGACGTGTGTGGCGCTTCATAAAACCCTTTAACCAGCCATAACCAGCTTTTCTGGTTAAATGGATGTGGTTTTCCACTTTTTTCTTGTTCCTCACACCAATAGCTAGCCTTTCTTCAGTTTCTTTAGATAAAATCGTAGGTCAGGATGCTTGACTATTTACTGGAACTTTGCCTTTGCATCTTCTTAGTAACGTTGTTTTTGAGCCTTTTCTGACTCTACGAAGCTTCTCAGCGCAATTTTGAAATCAGTAAAGTTTATTTTTTTTTATTTTTGTGTTATCACGGTCACAAATGTCCGGAATTGCTGAGGTAGTCCTTTCAGGACCATTGCCACAAGCAAACTTCGGTAATTTGTTCTTGAGCAGTTTTTAACTTGTAGCTGCTGTTTCTGCTCGAATAACGTAGTCAGTTACATGTTTGTGTTCCTCCATTTTTAATGAGGTAAGCTCAGTATATAATGATATATTTCTTGGCTTACTTTTTCCCAAATAATGTTCCCGCAGGATTCCTAGAGCCTTTCTTCCATCGTGTCTTTCATTATCAAAGATGGACTTCTATTTTCTAGGTACTGCACAAGTTTGGTGAAAGCATTAGTATTTTTCGCCTCATCGGGAGCAGCTACTCCACCCTCGCTTTCTGATACAATAACTTTACTTAATTTTTGTATGTGCATATGTCCTAAAAACTTGACTTCCCACAACTTGTATTTAGTTTCGTTTCCATCAAATAAAAGTCTTTTACTGGGCCCATAACCTGGCATGGTTTACTGGAAATTATGCAGCATATTTGCACCTGGCAACTTTTGCATGTTAGTACTTTAAGATATGTACAGCTCTGGTATATTTGACCCCTTTGGGCAATATACTTCCCATCTTAAATGTAGGCTTCTATCGGGTAATGTAATGTAAATGTAATTAGAATCTTTTGCAGTAGCTTCTTCTGCCTAAACCAGACGTTAATTGGAACAGTTGGGTCCAGACCAATCTCCCCAAGAATGGACGCAACAATTCTGTACTGTAGCCAGGCAGGTTTTCATTTGGCGATTGCCGAAAATGTTGTATTATTCATCGCGCAACACAGCAATCACAAAATTATTGTGCATTATTTTCCATACAGTAAGAACTGAATACTGACACCAACAATTTTATTTTAAAATTAAATTTGAATGATAATTCTCGTATTAGGCCGACCGTGCATGAGCGCGTTTATCAAAATTGTGGGGTGTTTTTTTTCTCGATTAGTCCTTTCGTGAAGAGAGGTGATCTAAAATTGTTTTAAATTTGTTTTTAATTAATTTAATTTTAGTGTGTAAAGTGGCAATACATTCAAAGGTTTGTTTACAAAGACGAAAATGACAGTTGGCATAAGCAGTTTTTTGTTTGTTTTGTTTATTTATTGTTTTACCACTCAAAAAGTATACGTAATAGTGAATGAAGATTTGAACGTAATTAAGTTAAAATAACAAGTTAAATATCTTGCACATACGTGGCTATCTCTCACACTCTCACTGTTCAGAAAAAAAACATGAATTAACATTATTAATTATTTAAGCATATGTTTAGACTAGACCTATGTTTATGTGTATTTTTATGGTTGATATAGCACAGTAACGCCTATTTATTAAGTGCAAAACTAAGAATAGAGGGTGTGTATATATTTTTCAATTTATTTTGTCTCACTCATTGGCCACTAAAAAAATCCGGGTATGTTACAAGGCAATCCAACAACAGGACACTGAGCTCAACTTGCCACTCGTAACAGTCCTTTGATCTCATGTCTGGCTGCAACAAATACCAACAGTACTGTACTATGTACATATTCTCTGCGGCGTGCGGTTTCTGTTCAGGGACATGGAACTGATTATGTTGCAACCACAGGTAAACCCTTTGATCCGGAGCTCAGCATCCTGCTGTTAGATGCCTTGAATAGATCAAATATTATACTGTACAAATATTGCCTGCTTAGTAGTACTGTAGTCATGATGCCATTTTGACCAATCATGTTCACATATTGTATTTACATAAAGCTATATTGGAAAAGATTAATATTGGCGTGTGCCGGACGTTGAATTAATGATCGTGAGATCATGGTTTTGAATCCAAAGCTTGTCGCACTATTTGTATACTTTGGCAAGACACTTTACTTATGTTTGCCTCTCTTCACCCAGGTGTACAAATGGGTACCTGGTAAAGTCAAGATACAACTTGGCGCTGATTACTAGCTGCATTATGGGAGTATGTTTCCATATGTGTTTTGATCAAAAAATGAGGTTTCACAACATTAGGCGTTTTATAAATCGAGTATATTATCACTATTATATTGTAATAAGATTTTATAAAAATGTTTTTATATATCTTTTCATGTTTATTTTTCGTGTGTATAAGTGCAATATTATTGGTAAAATACATGGTCTTTGGAAAACATTTTAAAAATGTGTATTTTTGAGAATGTTCTAATAAAGGAAAAAGTGTAGAATTGTGTATTACTACTTGTATGTTGTTTTTTAGTGGATAGGTATTTTTAAGTTATCTGTATCTATGTCCTCTTGATACAAGAAATCTGAAATATTTTTGGCATAAAATGGTGTGAAATATTTTGGGTTTTTTGTTCTAGCTATGATTAATCGTAGAATAAACTTTACCCTCTCCTTCCAAAATATGGACCTGTGCTGTTTTACAGATTGGTCAACCGTGCCAATATAGTAGTCATTTACATAATTTGATCATTCGGGAAAATACACACTGAGACACTGAGGGTACGTATTTAATAAAACTTTTTTTATATGTGCAAAAAAAAAGTTGTTCTATCCTATACAGCCGTTGTTGAAATACAATGCAATCTGAATAGTATCTAGAAACAACTTCCTCATTCCATCCATTACACTCCATCCCCTTTTCAATTCAAATCTTTCCTGAAAAATCACCTATTTCAATAGTTATTTTTTCATGTTGCGCTGTGAGACTACGGTAAAAAGCACATTATAAATGTTTGATATCATTATCATTATTCCATCCCCCATGACTAACTTTTTTTTTTATCAATGTGCAATGGTTATAAAAAATATTGATGGCTTCCTTTTTCAGGCCTGATTCACCCTGCGTACTTGACTACACTTTGTGTCCAGTGACCCAAATTGGCCTTCCAACACATAGATGCCTTGGCCGTTTTTTGACATAATGTAATAAAGCGTTTTTTTCTAGTGGGAATGCAGAATGCAGAGATACAATCTGCACCTTATATCTTCTAAGTGACACCTGGACAATATGTCATTTATTTATAGCACCTATATTAAACAAGAAATATTTCCTACAAAAAACGCTGCTCGCTTGCTGACGTAACAGTTTTAAAGATATATATTGTCCCCCTGAAAAATATTTTTTATTTCAAATTTGTTTTTGAATGTGTCATTTTATTGTCACATAATAGTTATTCACGTTAACCAAACAAATATTTACCTGAAAAAATGTAATTTAAAGCAAAAAATACTTAAATTGTCTGTCAGACGATGGTTTCTTTTCTCTTTTTATACATGAATAAATACTTTTGTATTTGAAGTAAATACAATAATTCAATTTGTCACTTTAGTTTATTATATTGCTAAGGTCAAGTCTGGGGGTCACTTCATCAAGCCTAGATACTTCAAGTGTGAAGTATCCTATTACAAACAAAAACTTTACTACAGTATTATGGACTGTTTTGATAATAATTCAATGATTATCTGACAGCGAATTTCAGTATTCAGTCAAATCATTGTAAATCCCAAAAATAATGTTTTGATTATTTGACAGTGAATTATTATAATACTGGCCTAGGTTAACAGCAAGAACAAATTCATTATTTATTGAACAAGATTTTACAGATTACTGTCTACATGATTATCAGCAATCTTCTCCCAGATGTGCTTTGGGGTTTGTAATTTTAGCATGACCTGTCCTAGTTTACAAATTCCCAAAAACGTCAGCCTCTAGTACTATAATTGCTGCTTGCTTTCAGCTTCTAAATGAGTCATCCTCTTGGAATGTAGCGGGCTAAAGCAGCAGCGTGAAAAACTCAAAATAAAACAAAGTACAACACATTTTCTTTCACAGTATATTTTACAAATCTGTACTTTTAACAGAGCTTGTGTTTATGTAATTATTCCATTGACCATATTTATTCCTTTTTAACGGTTGGACTTGGCTACTCTTTCCAGTTCATCCTTCTTCTTGATGGCGTAGGAGTTGGAAGATCCCTATGGAAAAATTAAAATGTAGGAGATTATTTACAATATTCTATAAATTAGTGTTTTTGGCATTAATCATAGTCAGTTACTACAGTAGTTTATTAATAAATTACCAACCTTAGCAGCGTTGATCAACTCATCAGCCAAGCATTCTGCAATGGTCTTAATGTTTCTGAAGGAAGCTTCACGAGCGCCAGTACACAACAGCCACATAGCCTACAATAAACCAAGGTTTAAAATTAGTGTGAGCAAGTAGCCTACAATAAACCAAGGTTTAAAATTAGTGTGAGCAAGCTCCCAGCCAGAAATTTTTCAGGGTAAAAAAAAATCAGTTAAGGCCTATTTATCATCACATCTACTGCAATAGTTTGAAAAAAAAGGGGGGGGGGGGGGGAGAGGCACTCTCAGTGAAAACTGAATGTTATGGTGTCAGCCTGTTATGTGTAATACCATTTATATGGGCAACCATGTTCTCATTATCATTAAGGAACTTCCTTACAAGAAAAATGCACATAACACCAAAAGGATTACTAAATTGTATTATGCAGTATTTAACATATTTTATATACTAATGAACTGGGTTCATTACCTGGTTTACTCTACGTAGAGGTGAGACATCAACAGCTTGACGACGGACGGTACCAGCACGACCAATACGGGTTGAATCTTCACGTGGTCCACTGTTGATAATGGCATTAACCAACACCTGTAGTGGGTTCTGACAACAAATATTTTTCTCAAATTATAGGTTGGAAAACAATTATACTACCAAAGATTTTCGTAATAAAGTGTCTGGGCTTAATTTTAGTAACCTTTTTTCATCACTAAATCTATATTCTTCTCATTATCACGATGCATTAGGTGACTATGCAGTTATATTGTGCATGCTCATATATTTCTACAGCTGGACAGTGAAAGAGCATTTGCTATAATAAATAGTGTAAACTGGAATAACCTGGGATAGAACTAAATACTAAACCAAGCCTTAGTATAATCATTAACTTTATTATTTCAATTGTATTCTTGACCATAATTACCTCCCCAGTCAGAAGATGGATAATCTCAAATGCGTGCTTAACGATACGCATGGTCAGCAGTTTTTTGCCGTTGTTGCGTCCATGCATCATCATGGAGTTTGTCAGACGTTCAACAGCGGGGCACTGGGCCTTCCTGAAACGCTTGGCTGCATATCGTCCAGCACTGTGTGGAAGATACTTCGCAAATTTCTCTTTAACAGCGATGTAATCCTAGGAAAAAAATCAATAAAACACAATTATATCCTTAACATGTTAGAAGATAATGATAAATCATTTACATTTTTTCGTTATTATGATACTCACACCTAGCGTACTTACAGTTAAACTGATATCACTGACTTGAACATCGTCACAGCTCCACCTGCCAAAAAGCTTCACCTCTGGTGCTTCAGCAATTGCAACTCCACCTCCAGTAACTGGTGTTTCTTCTTCCCAATTTTCAGCCATGATTTAGGCTTATGCTAACTGAAAACACATAAAAGTATTTGACTGGATCGAACTATCTATTAAATACATATTAATAAGTTAAAATAATACATTATCAACTAAAAAGGTAGCTTGTTTGGAGCTAAGCCCCCATCTACCAAGTCGTGGACAACGTCAGCCAGCAGCAGTAGTGCTGCCGCCGCCGCCACGCACGGAGTGAGCAGCTAGCTATCTGAAAAAGAGTACAGATCGGCTACCTACAAGACGCCTCATTTTATTGATTACAAAACATTTGTATATGGAAAATGTGTAAATACTTTATTAAAATATTGACTTAGTTATATGTTGATGCATGTTAATTTCCCTCAACCATTCTAAAAACATGTGAAAATTGACAAAATTATCGCATTAGAAACAACCATACCTCACAAAATGTGATCAGTAGTAAAGAGGGCGCTTTAACACATGTCGTTCCCAAAATGCAACTCGTGTATGTATTCTGGTTCCCGTCGTCCTGATTTTGTTTATTTATGTAATACACTATCTTTTATTTGGTCCATAAAGTCTCAATTTTAACTTGCAAAATATTTAAACTAGGCCTATATATAGAATTGTTGTTTCACTTAATATGAATAGACTTAGTTTAAATATATCTAGCATGTAGGAGGCAAGTAAGTAAGTAAGTATAAGTAAAGTAATATAAGTCAGAGGTGGAATTAAGTGGTGTGGTGTTTGTGTAAAATTTGAACAGCGCCCCCAATATTTTGACATAAAAACATGTCGAGTTGTTGTTTCTTTCTCAACTCTCGAATTTTGTGTGTGCAGAACGTTTTGTATAGTTTGAGTAAGTGTATTGTTTCATTGCTATTGCATATATATATAATTTTTAGAATATATAACGTATGCCCTATCAATGCAACATTATTGTAGTCGGCAGTAAATGTTACTGTCTAGGCCTATATCTGTAGCCTCTTCTTTCACTTAGCTCTAGGCAGGCCTACCTACTTTCACAACTCACTGCACAGTAGTACGATGTCTACTCAGTATCGATAATGTTACACAGGAAGTGATCACTTGGCTTAGCAAGGTTTTATAAAATATTTTAACAGGATTATAAATATTGCTAAAAAATCAGCCATGGGAATACAAAATATAAGGCTAATTGGACCTGGTGCACACACATTATCGCTATCTATCTAGGCCTAGCCTAGGCCGCCTCTATGTGGTTGACTGTGACGACAGTAATTTAATGTAAAATTCTGACATGTCTCGCATGCAGAATTTTGCGAATTTTTAACTTTTTTTTTACCATTTTTACCTCAAAAACAAATTTACAATGTAATTTCCAGGGACCTGGGGTAGGTACGTGTGATAAAGGCTGGGGTCCATTCTATTCCTAATGCACTTGTCAATTGTATGACCCACTATACGACCCCCGGGAGAGGTGCGTCATGGGTGCGTCATTTACATATAATTACTGACGCAGGGGTGCGTCAAAAAACCTAGATGGTACGTCACATCAATGAACAAGGTGTGTCAATGTTCGTCCTTTACCACCCACCATATCATAAACAACATGGTCACAGTGCGTCAAAATGGGTGCGTCATGGTCACCTAAAGGTAAGTCACATTTTTGACGCACGGGTGTGTCATGGTATTCAAAGGTATGACGCACATCGGACAAATGACGCACCTCTCCCGGGGGTCGTATAGTGGGTCATACAATTGACAAGTGCATAATATTTTCTTACCTCAGCCATGGTGGGACTGAAGTGTGGCACACTTTCATTACTATCATTTTGTTGGTACAGCTGGGTAATTGGGCCACAGATTGGTCCCGGGCATGCGCAGTCAAACAGTCAAAAAATATATGCCTGTTTCGCGACATATTTTCACTTTCTTTCCGTTCGCTACACTTATTACAGCAGGGTGTTGTAAAAATTATATTTTTATTAATAACTATTATTAATTACAACTCCCTGGTGTATAATAAGTAGATTAAAAATAAATGCAACCTGTAAACAATTTGAATTTCACAAAACATACGTTATGTTAAACATCTCATTTTGCAATTTTAGTAGGCCCTGGATCAAAATTTCTTATGCCTGTTGCATAGGAATCACTATGTGTCTGTAAGTGTCACTTATCCTGATTGATCCTTTTAGTTTAACAATTAATACTTAAGTCAGCCTTGATTATTATGGTATTTTTTAGCCTTCATTTCAAAACAACCAGGGCCTCTTTTTTATACGTGAAGTGGTGCATCTTCTATTGAAATAGAAATGGTTCATAGCATAGCTTTTAGTAGATGGAAGACTAATCTACAAATTGACTGGGATAAATGGATGTGTTCAAAGGGTGATCATGGATTTTAAGAAAGATCTAAAAGATAGATAATAATAGATTAGTAAAACATAACAATAACTAGAAGGGCACTCAGAGAGCGCAAACCTCCGCCTAACCATATGACAATTGAATCACATACAACTATAAAACCATCCTTTAAAATCTTATGAAAGTCATGCAATAACTTTTTGAGTAATCCTGCTAACAAATATAAAGAAAGAAACACACCTGATTGACTTTGGAGAAACACAGGAGTCGAGTGCGTCTTTCGGAGCGCTATAGTACCATTTGCATTGACTAGAAAGATCTCGTTCAATGAAGAGGCGAATTCACACAGGTTTTCAACCCTAGTGTTTTGAAGTTTGGTTGGTACATTCTTTAATTCATACTAAACAAAACTCTGGAGCAATGAAATACTTTATCGGGATGTTTTTGAAAGAATGTCTAAACTATAGAGGGTGCTATAACATGTTGATAATTACATCAAATTATAGAGGACGCTATTAAAAAAATAGGAAAGTATTGGCATTAAACTTTATATAGGTATTTCATGGCTTAATACCAAATACAAAAAGATTCGGTACCAACTAAATATTTCACTAAAATTAATCAAATTTATAAAATCTTATGGACCGTATTGGTATGTTTTCTAATCTTTAAACATTATCGGGAAAATTTTAATGTTTATCCAAAATATTGGGAGAAATTGTATTTTAGCGGGAGACTGGCACCATTATCGGGAGAGTTGGGCAATTGAAGGAAGGTGGGGGGTACTGTATATTTTAGTCAACACATATTTTATTGTCACAAGTAGTGCAATACCATGCACTATTTTTAATACAGTATTTTAAAATTATTAATGCAGTAGTCATATCAGAAAATTATTCTATTTTAAAATTTGTTTCAACTATTTTGGTTTCAGTTTCTAATCTAAAGTCCATCTTATTATATTCAACTGATGTTACGCTCGAGACTTGATTTATAACAACTACAGTACGCTACAAAAGAAGCTGAATAGATGATTTGATAGACGCCATTGGAGGAAGTCCAAAGGTTGCAAGATGACGTCATTATCATTGGTAAGTAGTTTTTTTTTATATTAATTATATCTAATTAAACTGAAATCATAGATTAATAATATACTGAAAATGCTTTTTTGATCATTTTATTAAAGATACAATTAGTCTTCACATATATTACAAAGTTACAAACACAGCTTTGTTGTTTCAAATTCATTTTGTTTTGAAGGACTTTAATAATGTAATAATTATAATATCAATCATATATAATCTAATTATGAACATCGTATGATTATTCTTGCCACAGTCGCACTATACAAGCTAATAAAGTGACAACAGCATGCAATACCAATCAGGTATAGTTCACACTTAAGACATAAACACAGTTTGGTGTCTGTTTTACCTGCCCCAGGCTTGCTTGAGTCTGAACTTCATTACCCCTTCTTTTGGAATTCCAGACAGGCACGTATGAAAATTTGGCCTTGAGAGCACATGTAAATCTGAAGTGTTAGACTTGGCTAGGTTTTTTAAGGTAGCAGCTATGTTTCCATGCTCTTAGTTTATCGACGGAAAACAATTAATTAACAATTAACAAATGTATAAGTATGTATGAGAGAGCAATATTATTAATAATTATGGATTTCAGCCAAAATTGAAGACTTTTTATTAAAGTATTTTAATGGATTTTATGTTTTTCACCATTTAGACATATTATGTGTTCATTCTCTTTGAATATGTACACCGCAGAAACAAATGTCACATCAAACTTATTTAAATTCAAACAAATTAATGCAAATGATTGATCAAAGAACCTATCTTTTAAAATCAATTTCCGTGCCATATTTTATTTGACAATGTCATTACTTATTAAGTTCAAAATCAAAATGGCCTCGATTCACTACATGCCCATACAAGTTCCAGTTTTGTTGCGGTAAACTTTTTCAATAATTTGTTTGTGCATTTTTTCAAGCTTGTAAATAATTATTTCCTGGTTTTAAATTTTCTCAATATTAAATTATTGTTTATTTTTTTTGTTCATCAATAATTAATTGATGGTATAAATCCATTTATCGATTTTTTAAAGGTTTACTGCTAATTGCATTTACAGTTACTTTATCAGAGACCGGTAAACCATTCTCCCTGGAATCTGTTATTTTAAAATTATTCTATCAAACTATTCAGTGATATTTATTTATTCATTAATTTATGATTACAACAAGGCAAGATTTTATGCATGTATGCAGTTGACAGCGATTCGTCTGATGTCAGACGATGACATAACTCTCAATTAGGCTATATAAATGACCCCACTGAGACCTATCATCTGCATAAAGATGCTGAGGCGGAACAGCCAACAGGAGTAATTGAAAGACTTTATCATCGATGCCATTAAGATGGAGGTGTTGATGGCTTGTGGCTGCAAGCTGCCTGTAAAAGGTCATTACGTTCTGTTGACTAGCTAGCAACCCTATTTAAACAAGCCGCAATTTAATTTTAAAATAAAACTTAACCCAGAGGCCAAGAAAGTTTACCAATAACTTTATCATTCTTCAAATATTTATTTTATATTATGACTGTAGTAAAATATTAAATATATATTGTTTGTTATATTGTTTTTTTGTTTTTTGGTAGATGCATTTATTAAACTACTTTAGTATAAAAATTACAATTTGTACAACATTGTAACGTACCTAAAACCTGTCTTATATACAGTAGTTAGAAATCCTGTAGTGTATGTTTGCATAGTCAAATAAGAAAGAGTGTAATCATAGTATAGTATAGTGGAAACTTATGAACTATAAACAGATAAGGCTGTGTTCACACACACACTGATGTTAAGCATGCAATAGGCATTTTGTAATAATAATGATAATGTATTCATTTTGATAGCACATATTTCATATGTTCAAATGATGCTTTCACATGATCTCCCCCGGTTATTGTTTATCAAACATGTATTTAAAACATACAGTACTTCCACAATGTTATTTACAGGGCTCCAGTAAATCAGCGCAGTTGGTGCTTTGACTAAACCATGTACCCATTTCATAAGCATTGATAATATAATACCTAAATAGATTTATTTATTAATTATAATTATAATTAATTAATAATTTATTATTCTTCTCTTAACTTTTTATTCTTTTGACATAACATAAGAAAATAAATTAAGAAAGAAAGTTTAATATTTTTCAGATGATTTGACACAGTACAGTATTCTATTCTATTCTACTGTTAACAAATAACACTGACCTAATATAAGTCTGTAATTTTCTGAATCTTTTCAAGTCATTCAATGGCTTTCACATTGAAAATACAATAATTAGTTAATCTATTCGTATGTCATTGACCCACTTTCTTTGATCACATCAGTGTTTGTGGTTTTTTTTATTTCAGTAGTAATCATATTATGATATTATTGTATTGACGTCATTGCTAGTGTGCATGTCTTTCTACATATGACGACAGAATTGAAATACATTGAGATCAATATTGATGCTAACCAGACAAGTGTATTTAGAATAATAATTTCGTTGACGATATTATTAAAATGTTTGAATTTCTGCATTTACTAATAGCGAGCCAATAATTACATCTCATATTTTTTATTCTTCGCGGTACTAGACGTACCATTTATTTTGTATCAACAATATATATATATATATTACAGCAATATTTAATGAACGGAAAACATGGTATTTGATACAAAATAGGTTATGTAACAACCCTTTAAATTATGTCTAATTAGCAAAAACAATAAAAGTAAAAATATCAAATAAAAATAAAGAGTAACAGAAGTGGACTTCAGTTAATATACTGTAACAAACCAAATGAAAAATGTATACATATTTGGAAGATAATGTTATCTATAGCTTTGGTTTATTTTAATAAGAAGAAAATGTATTGAGATAGGAGGATATTGTAATAATGCACTGATAAATGGATAATTTCAACTTTTGGTTATTTCAATCCATTTTTGTGAGTACATAGATAGTAATGATATGATAGATGATACGTATTTACAGTTTATAAAAAGATTTACTCTACATTAAGAATGTGTAAATGGTAATGGAATAGTGTCATGAAAGCATCATACACAACAAATTGTTTTTAGTTTTACAGCAATTCTTCTAGCGTTCTTATGCTATTTATGAAACAGAACCCTCATTAAGGGGCCGGGCCACCTTTAAGATCCAACAAAGTTTCCCCTTAAAAAGATGTCCACTGAATAGGAGAGTTCTATTTTCTACTGTATTTTGTCAAGTTTAGTTGTGTATACCAATAGTATTGATACTGGTTAGGTTTCTTTGTTTTATTACTATTTCACTAAGATAAACATGATTTATAAATGTTTTATGATGTTGACATTTTAATGTTCTCCATAATTTAACCCAATTTCTAGTTTGTGCAATAGATGTTGTACAGCACATTTGGGAAAATCAAATTTAATGTCAAGTTTTTGTGTCTTTATGAGCGCCTGGTGCAGTACACAAAATCTTGGTTTACTATGTTTCATCGCTAGTTTGTAGTGAATACTGCACATACTATCCCAGGGTCAAAGGCAACTGTGTGAAAATCGCTATGATTTGGATGAATTTTGCTATTCTTAACCGTATACACGACAGTAAATAGAGCCTTAAAATTAAGCCATAGGTTAATTGATAGGGGGAAAAAATCAATCAATTGCCAAAATTTCAATCAATTTCCCCCAGGCCTTCAAAATGTTTTGCAACCCATAGCTTGCAAAACGTCAATTCTTGGTCTACCACATGAAACATGGAGAGACCTTTGCCGATGTTATGTCTATGGATTTATGATAGCCTTAACCACTAATAGCCAGTCAATGCATAATTCTGTTTGTGTACCGTTTAGTTAAAGTTGAGACAATAGAGAAAGTTAGTGTAGCTTAATACCAAATTGCAGAAATCATAATTTACTGCAGTAACAACATTTTTTAGGACAATAACGTTGCTTTTAGTTAATTGCAATGTATGAGGCAGTCATACACTGCAATGAAACAGTGTGTATGTTTAAACACTCCTACCTACTTCCCTCCCCCCCCCTTACTTTTACCAACTACAAGACAGCGATAATAAATTCATTAACAACATAAACGAAATAACAAATTTAATTACAAAATATGATTTATGTTTCTTTCATTTTACACATTACCAACATTCAAGTGAAAACTAATATTCAATTTAAATTGAACAGTAATAACATTTCTATTTTCCATTCACTCGGTTGAATTAGAATACAAATTAGCATATTTCAACAGCATAACATTGCCTCACAATTAGTTTTATGAGTTAAATCAGTCTTCAGGGAGTTTGTGGCACGTCACTGGCATCGAAGCTCTATTATTTTCATGCAAAGTTTGATGTGCAGAAACTATTAATCAGATGAAATGAGATGCATTTCATTATGGAGTATCTCCATGTAATGTTGAAATTATCTAAACAGTGCAATTTTTGTTTCTTATACAAAACTGTATCGCTTTACCTAGGGTTAAAAGTAAAGGCATTTATGCTGGTCCTTAACCTTTACTTGAAACTGAGGAAATTCGGATTAGGCCCTCTTTGGACCCACAGCAGCCACCAGTGCAGGCGCCTACCAGATCAAGTTCTTTAACCTGCACGATATGTACACGGGACCAACAGCTTTACGTCCCATCTGAAGAACGAGGCAATGAGAGCCTAAGGATACAATTGGTATGGTACGAACCCATGCCTGTCACATGCTAGTCCGATATTTTCATTACCTATACTTTTCATTACAACTCTCGGATTGCAGCACCCGACTCGATCCAAGACGGTCTCCCATCCAGAATGCAACTGAGCCCAACATTGCTTAACTTGGTGATCTTATGAGAATCGGTGTTTCGGCGACGTATGGCCGAATGTGCCCTAAAAATTAGCTCTCTAGCCTTCATATAACTCTTTGGTATAGATAGTACTATTAGTGATCAGTTTCTGTAGTATTTCTAGTGTACAACTACAACACATGAATACTATATTAACTTTTTGTATATAAAAGTGATGACAGATTGTTGTAATTTCACATTCAATTATGTTTTATATGACTTGAGGAAAGTCATTACTTTAACTCATCTTTCAAAATATACAGGTGATTTCTGCATCCTCATCGATTTGTGTGATGTATTACACATTTCTATAAAGTGACAGAATCATTTACGCTAAAATGTTGTCGTGGAAAACAAAAATTGCTACACGCAAGTGCTCGTTTATGAATCCTATTAGAATGGTAATCCATGGAATTTGTCTAGATATTTGGAATATGAAAAAAACCAGGTTAAACAAAAATCTTTGTTATTTCTCAAACCTGAATCATACATGCCAACACTCCCGTTTGGCCGGGAGACACCCATATTTTAGCATCATCTCCTGGCCTACCATTGTGCTCCAGGTTTTCCACACTACCAGATTACAAAGATAACTGAATTTATTGTGATGTATAAATGTGTTGCTTTCTGTTTTAAAATATAATAACAAAAAAGCTTACTGTACACACAAGCAAATATACAATATTTAAGCCAATGTACGACCATCTGCGGTCCTAATGTTATTTATTGACCTTGATCTAGAATGGTCATAATTAATTATTAAAACTATGTTGATTGATGGTTTAGCTGGCTGTACCAGCTTGAGTATCCTGGTCCAGTTGATTAATAATATGATAGAGTTATTGTCCAGCTGGCACTGCTGTGGACTCGCATAAAGACACCTACTAAAATGAACATATATCATATTAGTAATAAGAACAAGTAGTAGAACACCTACTAACTTAAGAACAGACACAAACCCATCAGATTAAAATACACAGTTGGATTCAATTAATCATTATCTGCTAACTATATATAATAATTTGTCAATCATTCTTGCTTTGTTGCAGGATGGACAAAGTTTTGTTTTCAATCTACAATTGACGACCATTTTGGGAAATGGAAACATTTCTTGTCCTAATAAGATACTATTTTGTTACTTTGTTTAAACCTTGTCCTCATCTAGCATAATTAGGTCATCTCTTCTGTATACACTAGTGTCCGCCATTGACATTTAACAGTATTTTTTCCATGTTTGCTGCTCCTTGTACATTTTCTTCACCGTTTGATGGTACCATGTTTATTTCCACAGTCTCCACCTTCTCTTTGTAGCCCATTTTTCCCATCTTTCTTGACCTTTTGATGGTACCATGTTTATATCCACAGTCTCTACCTTCTCATGCAGCCCCTTTTTGCCCATCTTTCTTGACCGTTTGATGGTACCATGTTTATATCCATGGTCTCTACCTTCTCATGCAGCCCATTCTTTTCCCATCTTTCTTGACTGTTTGATGGTACAGTACCATGTTTATATCCATGGTCTCTACCTTCTCATGCAGCCCTTTTTTTGCCCATCTTCATACTTTTTCTTGAGCGTGTGGATTGGTGTACCATGTTTATTCACATGGTCTCCACATCATCCTTTTGCAGCCTCCTTTTCCCCATCTTTAATAGTCTTGTGTTTTGTTGTACCATGTTTATTCAAACAGTCTCCACATCATCCTTTTGTAGTTCCCTTTTTCCCATCTTTAATAGTCTTGTGTTTTGGTGTACCATGTTTATTCACATGGTCTCCAAATCATCCTTTTGTAGCCCCCCTTTTCCCCATCTTTACTAGTTTTGTGTTTTTTTGTACCATGTTTAATACACGGTCTCCACATCATCCTTTTTTAACCTTCTTTTTCCCATCTTTACTATACTTGTGTTTTGTTGTTTTTTTAGTTTTTAAATGTTGGACCATTAAATGTAGGTCATTTTGTAACCTTTTTTGTAAATAATGTATGTGATCATTATGCACTATTTCACAGTATTTTGTTCCATAACTAATGTTCTCTGTCACATATTGACAACAGTATGTATAGAATTTAGTTGACCTATTGGAAATCGTCAATAACAGTACTACATCTATTGGATCATTAGCTCAGTAGGCCTACTAGTAAACTACTAGTACTCCTGTACAAAATACTTATACCGTACGTACCACCACTTAGCAGCCATTCATTGTGTTAGCTTACAGATCTTGTCTGTCATTGGTCGGTTGCTTTTCCATTGATCTTCATGTGTGGCTAGCTAATTCCACATTATGTCACACACTATCAGTTGCAGTGAAGGCAGACAAGCATAGTAGCAGCACTGGTTTATTATTATTATGTAGGCCTGGAATTAACTTTCTCTCTGCAAGTGTATGGGATTGAATGCAATGCCTGCCGGATTATTCCTACAGATTGTGTTACCGTATGGCGTGCATATGGGTTTTTGCTTGAATTAATCAAAGTTAATGATTTGCTGGCACAGTCTCTATGGATAGAGTTACTTGAACTCTTTATTTCTCTGGTTTTAATTTCTATTGCACTGATTTTACCAAAGCTATGTTAAAACACAGCCTCTAGCAGTTGAAATCATAAAGGATTTATTCAATAGTTTTGATTGTCTATAAGGAGTATATTGTATTCTGAATAAAAACAACCTATTCTGTTTTTCAATAAGGATTGTATTTTAATTCAAAGACTTTAATAATGAGAGGTCGGAGTCTAAAGGTAAGAATGCTTTCTTGATTTTGGTACATTTTTTCCTTTTTTAATATTTCTATTTTCTTACCTAACATGTTTTAATTTCTAGTCCCTATCTAGTTTCTAATAGTGTCTTTTCGCACTGGTAAATTTGACCATTGTTTGCACTAGGAATTTACCGGGATTTTATTTGGTCAGATAAGTGTTGACAAGAAAATCGCAATACGAACGCTGGCTTTAATTCACTGAGGGTTAAACTATAATCAGCGGCCATATTTTTGCATTTTTCCGGGTATTTCCCATAATTAAGACAAAATTATAATTTTGTGTGTTTCCGTAGTATTTATTTTCATTTCTGTACATCCGTAATTGAGCCAAATTTCTATAGCTTGTTTTCTGCTTGTTGTAACCTAAAATTCATTTTTTCATGTCTATGAAATCTTGTGTTACCAAAACAGTTTTTAGAAATATGTGACAAATGAACGTATTGAAACATTTAGTTAATGCAATAATTACAAGTTGTTACATTATTGTAACAATAGTCTTTTATATGTTTTATCTGGCAATTTAATTAAACAACAATGTGTGCAAAACTTGTATGATTGACTTGCTTTTAACAAAGGTAACTTTGGTCATATCACACCAATTATTATCTTATTACTGTTTATGCCTACACTGGTTTCCTGTATTAAGTGTATTGGCTAAGAATTGAAAATAACTTACAAAATTGTTTGATTCTGCTAAATGAAATCTTTTATGTGATTTACTTGGGACATTTTAATTATCTAACATGTGTACATAACTTTCTGATTGACTTGCATGTAACCATTATAATCATTATAAAATAACTCCATGTTTACAAAGGGACATTTTCTCATAACACCATTTAAATGTACACAGGATTCAAGTTTTAATATTCTGCTATTAATGAACTCATTATTTTCCTCCTCTTGCAATAGTTACTGTTGTACATTGTAGTGATTCATTCTGATTTTCATGTTCACTTTTATTAGATATGAATTTGTGTGTTAATCAAAATATTGTACTGTATTGTAATTAAGTCAAATTTGGATATTTTTATATGCATCATTAACTTTTTGATGAAAATTTCAAGCTAACACAGTTGTATGTAGGTCCATGATTTTAACAATAGGGTTGTATTTTGTGCAATATTATTGACTTAACAATTCTAAACCTCTTTTCTGTAGTGATATTTTAATCAAGGTTATGAAAATATTGTTTTGAACTTTTGTTCAGTGGTCAATCAACAAAATGACTTGAGATTGGTGTGGCTCTAACTAAGGCTCTGTTTCTGCTGCATAGTGCCAAATACTTTTTATGCCGACCATGTTTGTGCTCAATTTCTGCTCCCAAATAATCTGCAATTTAATAATCGGTCCATGGAAGTATAAAATTAGTTAATTTTTTTTTTTTTCTCCATGGTTGGTCATTATAATGTTAACATTACCCAAAATGCAATGCAAACGTTCAAGATACTAAAGCTGTCAATCAAATAACTGTTATTTTACGTTGCACAGTGATAATATGTTTAAAAGCATTCTGTTACACAGAATCAATTGGGTTTTAACCGTTATTTTATATAATTATATATCGACTGCCAAGTTATTGAAAATTAGTCCTGTTTCTGCTCCCAAGAAATTAGGGTTAATTTATTCACATAGTTATTAATTGGTTATCTTTTTCAGCAGAAACAGGATCTAATTCACTCACTCAGTCATTCAAACACTCATTTATGGTAGTTTGAATGGTAAATTGCTACAGTAGTCCATAGAGATATTATAGTGAACTATAATATCTCTATGAGTAGTCTAAACAAAGCCTAAGTTTTAACTTACCAAAATCTTTATTATATCTCATTTCCTTCCTTTCATTATATCCTTTGTGATCTACAACTGAGCTATTTTTAACATGATTGGTTTATCAACTTTTAATGCTACTGTCTATCTACATTGACAGTTTTAAACTACCATATTGATCTGGGTATATAGTAAATAAATTATACAGTACAGGAAAACAAATTGCAGAATATTTACAAAGTATGCTTTTTCATGACAAGCCACTGAAAAAGTAGAGATCTTTAAAAATTGAATTATATAGTAAAAAACAAATCAACTGAGAAAGATTAAAAACTAAGAAATGTACAAAATTAAGTTTGAGAAGGAATGGTATTTAGATCATATACTGCACAGTCAATATTTCAATTTGTGAAATTATTCTTCCCATTCAACTAATAAATATTATTTTTATTTTTTTAATTTTTTATTTTATTCAATCGAAACCAACAGCGATAATTACTGCCACTAACAAGGTTGATACAAACAAAGCCAGGACTGTTTAAAGCACCTTGATTGGTCCTAACATTGATCAAGGGTTCCTCTCGTCCAGTGCCCACCTTCACCAGAGGAAAGGCAGATACTAGATGCAGGGGCTGCCATAAGGGTCAGCAATGCTAATTTCAAATGTCTAACGGGACCCCAGCTCCAAATACAGCACCCGATATTCCCAGATGGTCTCCCATCCAAGCTCTAACCAGGCCCAACGTCGCTTAACTTTGGTGATCTGACGAGAACCTGTGTTTCAATGTGGTAAAGCCGTATTATTTTTTAATGTATACTAACTATCTTATGATTTACAGTAGGTAAGGAAAAATAGTTACACAGCTTGTTTTAATGTAATAAACCTTTTGAATGAAGCAGCAAGACATGGTTGTCCTTGGGAATATAGGCCTAATTAATTGATAATTACTCAATTTGGCTACAAAATAAATATTTTCAGAATTGATTTCTAAAGACAATATTGTGTTATATGTGTACCATCTGGGTTTATTCTAGGAAAATCTGGGGAAAGATCAATAATATTTTATAATAGACATTAAATACAGTATGCTGTGATAACTATAATACAAAAGAAGGGACAGAAAGGTGTTTAAGAATAAAATATGCTATACACGGCCTTGCAGAAAAACAACTGCTAGTTGAGCCAAGTTTTCCTGTTTAAATAAAGCATATTATATTATTATTATTATTATTATAATACATAACTTCAATTCAAAGTTTTGAAACAAATACAAAACGAGTATTGCTAAACCCTGCACACCTCCAAAAAAAGCATGACAAGCCCCATCGAACCAACATAAAAGGGATTGAATCATGTGGTGTGCCTCGGTATGTCAATTTGTTTTAAATTATTATTGTTAAAGTAATTAATATTTCCCCCACAAATACACATTTAGCACACCACAACAAAATTGTTGTTTACAGCTAATTACTACTGGATACAGAACTACTGTATTTGCAAATCTCAGATCATTTACTGTACTATACTACGATTTTTAAAAATACAACTAAACACAAAACTGACAAAACAATTTCAACAAAAAATTTGATTTTATAAAATCAGATTAAGTTTAGATATCTTTCTCATTTGATTATTTATTAAATTTTAAAATATGTATCTATAGGAGACATGCCAGTTAATAATACATTGCTTCCAACATTTTTTATTTATAAATCATACACACTTCTTCGATGATCAATTTGAAATATTTTAAAATTAAACCAATAGAATTAACCTTTTTTAAATTTCAGACTTTCACCATTGAATGAACATCAGAATTAATTTATCTTATCTTATAAATCATCTTCTACTATGATAATTAATAATTGCTTCGCTAAACTAAGTTTTAATTTCAGTTTTCATTAATAATTAGAGCTAATGATATTGCATGATAACACTATCTATGCATTAGAATTCAACTACATGAAATAGATTATTGAAATGTCTGTATAGATTAGAATATAGTAATTATATCATAATGCACAGTTTTGACACAAAGATAGTTTCCAAAAGGCTTTTAAATCCTGCGATTATAAATAATATGATTCTGGTTTTTTTTCTTGTTTGATTTCTGTAGTAAATCCAAACATCGTATTTTCATATTGCGCTTTTCATTTAGAACTATATAATACTAATAATGGGCCAATGGCTTGGTTCCCACTAGGACACCATGCAAAGATGTAAGCGCAGTGCAAGCGAGTTGACCAATGATGATGAGCGACAGTTTGAATAATCCATCGCTTGTGTGATAGGTCACAAATTACTTGAACCAAGCTTAATTGTATAGAATAATGTATATATAAATATTGATATTTTACAATTAAAATAATTAACATACAAGGAATTAACATAAATAGGGGCAACGCTTAAGCCAAATTAAGTTTATTTTTCTTGTGGTGTACTGTATTGTATACTATTTACCTTTGAATATACTGTATATAAATGTATTGATGGTAAATATAGAATGTCTGGTAGATGACGAGCTGGTAATAATAACTGAATGGCCATCTGTTCTATACAGTACCCAGAACATCTATAAAATGTTCAAGTTTATTATGATGTTAAACTAAAAAGCCATTCAAAAGTAATTTAAATAAATAAATATTTATATTCATAATTTCAGATTTATATTCATAATTTCAGTTCCAATTCTGTTGAACTGAACTTTGTACTATGAAACTAGGCATAATATTTTATAATATTTCTAATAAAAATGTATGGTAGGTACATTTAATTATTCAGTCTATTTTAACGTGAGAAATACAATTGTACAGTATTATAGTTTACTGCCAAAAAAATGTTGCACAAACAGCTTTATGGTCTCTTTAAATTATACAAGGAGATAGCAAAGATCTCACAAGACCAGGAACTAGCTTACTGTATAGACTGTCTCAATACTTTATTTTTAAAAAGAATACTTGACATGACAGGTAATTAGGACCACAACCAATCTGGACCATGGACAGAAATTGGTTGTGGTCCTATCTAAACCTCGCTCACTGACCCCTGACACCCACCAACTATACCCCCAAAAACTTTTATAGCATTCTGTCTCGTCTCTAGATACAATATTTCAAGACTCTTTTCCCAACCTCAGCACAGTACAATATTGTTGTGGTTTCACTTTTGAGTGAAATCACAGTTCACATTTGGTTTCTTTGTTTCCAATGTAAAGCTCTGTCTACACTATCTATAGTTTAACAAAAAAAAGTGTGATTTGGTAGTGTTATACCCAAATATGATTGTGATATGACATCATCATGTCCATATATGGATATATATTTTTTGTCACATAAAGTTTGATAGTGTATACAGAGCTTTAGAGAAATGTTGTTCAGGAACAATTTACACTACAGTAATCATTTGCAGAAACAGATTTATAGACAGGGAGATATTTTTGTTTAGAGGGAGGACTACTGTATCATGTCCCTGTTTTTCCCCTTCTATTATCCAGTGGCCGTATTCACCAATCACACTTAGCTTAGATATTTCCCTTTTATATTAAGTATTTCACTTTTACTCAATAAATTTAATATTTTCCTTAAATTGTATTCAGGAGTGTTTCCCTTATAGCCTAAGTGTGAATGGTTAAATATGGCTACTGGATCTTTCCCCCTGATCTGTACAGATTGGTCTTTTAGTGTTTAGCAATAATGAATGTTGAATGAATAAATATATATATATACTGTATATGTATTCAATGTTTTCCGTACTAGACCAGATGCCATTTGTTTTTCATTTTTTGCCATGTTTACTCTTAAATCTTCAACAAATTAATAAATAGAAATGTTTACAAAAATAGACTCATATTAAAGAAAAGTTATGTTAATACAAAGTAAATTATTATTATCCCAATGGAATTTTAGAACAGCAAATTAAATTTAACTTTGAAATTAAACATATTAAACGACAGACAATGATACCAGCTGTAATGATATAGACATACGTCATCATGTTGTTTGTATGATGTTTGTATGATGTTTATTACTGGATAATTATAGCTACTAACTAATACCCACATTATTTGCTTGAAAAATATTAATTGACTCAAAATAATATTGTTAGCCGATCACATGTTTGAATAAGAACGTCATACGCGCTGCCAAGCAGATACTTGAAAATTTATGTAAATAGCTTTGTCGTCCTACAGTCTCTCTTCCAAAACCAGACTCTCTAAAAATTGGAAATTCTCAAAACCTGACTTTTCTTGAATTCTGAACGGTTCCATTTTTTGTTTGCCATTGAAAATACATTCAGAATATCAGGAAAACCTGACATATTTTAGGCCAGCCCAAGTTGATTTTAATGAATACTATATTTTGAAAAATAAGAACATTTGAAATACAAAAAGTAGATACAATAAACCTGCTATAAATACATAAGAACAAATATTGGTTTACGCAACGCAATTTTAATCCAAATTGATTTAAAATTAAATTTTATAATTTACATAAACTGAACTTATAATTTGCCTCAACATCATCAATAGTAATTTGAATAAACATAGTTAGCACAAAAGCAAAAAATGTGCATGGTTATATAGCTATGAAATGTTTCGTTTTCGCAAAAATGAATGCTTTTGGGTTCTATTTAGAGAGGAGAGGCGGAATAGCAAGTAGAGAAGAAATGTAGTAGAAGACAGATGTTTTTTATAATTTATGTCGTAAGAAAGAGACAACAGCAGGCTTGTCTATATTTCTAGTTGTAGCAATCTTTTAAATATCTTGTTGAAACAGCATTATATGCTTGTGCATGGTAAAGCACTTTGATAAAAAATAAATAAATAATGTTCATATTACTGTCTGTCTGGTATTATTGTCATTCCTTATGATTTTTTATACGATTCACACGACAGCGAGAAAACATTTCTGAAACAGAACAATATGTAGAAATGGTTACATTCTGTTTTATAAAAGGTTATTGTGGAGCTCATATGTTGTTTGTGTAGAAAAGGTTAGATTCTGGGAGTTGTTTTTGTGTGGAAAAAGTTCGATTCTGGACACAGCTCAAAAGGCTAGAGGCCTCGTAACGCATCATTAAACTTTACCCCCCAATATATTTACCCCCCAATATATATCATATGGTACAGTATAAACAGTATAATCTGTATACATATTACATACAGTGTGGAATAGGTGAATATTTAACCGATACATATTAGTCGTTATTTATGTAGTTATTAACGGAACATTAAACCAGTTATTTAATTGCAGCAGAATCTGGTCCAGCTCTTTACCAGCAGCGCTTTAAATTTCAAGATGATATCAGTTTTAGGTTAATTAAAACAAATTGATGGCATACTGGTAATAAATAGGACACATTGTTATCTGATATTTGAAATATTAAAACCAATAAACATTGTTGACGCTATAAATTATGTAATTAAAGAGGCATGAACATTTTGGTTATGATAATAATATCGCATTACTGTTATTCAATATTAATCCAATATTAATTTTGACTTAAGTGATTTTTCAAAACGAGCATTTCTGTGTTAATTGAATTTTATATGGAGTGGATATAGTAGATATGATTATGAATCCTTTTTTTTAATCTAGAAAGAAGAATAATAATATTAACAGCACTTCTCTTTTCCTGTTATGGATTTGTGAAGGAGTATCAGTTTGATCTCTGCTGTGTGGGTGTAACATTTAAAACAAATGCTTTCATCATAGCACACAGTTAAGAAGAAGTGCACCCATTCTGATTGAAACATGAAAACCTAATGACCGTCTAATAGTAGTGCATCTTTTAAAAAATGGTTCCATATTTTCCATCATGGAGAAAGCCATGATTCAGTTCAATTCAAAAAGATATTTATTTTTTTTTAAATGTGTTTAAAGAAAAATAATGTAGTTTGTGACGATTAAGGATTTATTATATAAGACAAAAAAAATACTGTTGTGATTATTAATTTACCAAATATTACTTCACAGTAAATACTTTTGATTTTTCAAAAAGGACAAGATACAAAAACACATTGCGACATGTTATCCAATATTGCAAATGGTCATCCAAGTTTATAGCTACTTACACGTGTCTATGTGTTGTCTGTCAAATATTACAGCTAACATCTCATTTACATTTTACTCCGAGAATACAGCTTAAAAATAATATTAAAAGTATATATCATTATCAAGGCAGATGTAGAATTTTCAGGGCTTATCAATTTATGACGAGAAATGCTAATTATATAACTTGATAAATGTGGGAAAAGAATAATATTAACTAGAATTTAATTCGTCACTTTGACGAATTATAGGTGATCATTTTTATCATTTTAATGAAATTAACATTTTTTAAACATGCACGTACGTTAACATACGATCGTAAAAAGCTGATGTACGCCATCCTATGACATGATGCATATACACTTATAGTGCTGAGTTGTACCTATTATGTGTCATATACAATATATACAGTATATACTGTATATCTATATACAGTGTAGCATAGGTAAAATTACGGGACCCACATCATGTTCAAATTTGTTGGTATGATGGAATTATCAAAATAAACTCGAAGATGACAATTTCGAAAGATAATGAATTGAGCAAATAAATATAAGGATTGGAAGAGAATTTGATACGTAGAAGCGCAATGCGCGCTCATTGAAATGTGTATAACTTCGACTAAAGAAATTTAAAAACTACGTTTTAACTTCAACTGGCCATATGATAACATCACAACATCCGATAGGCTTAATTTTTATATGAATTCATATCTACATTTCAACAGCTTTCATAATAAGTTATAATCTTCAAGGTCACCTTTAATTCTGAAGAGCTATTAGATATTCAAATGTATGGTGTAGCTAAAATTACACGACCTAGGTTATTCAAGTTTTTACGCGTGATGACGTCATCAAAATAAAAATGTTTACAACCCATGAGAAAGATAATCAATTGAGCAAGCACATTCTAAAATGGTTGCGAAAATCGGGCTCAAATAACGGAGATGCGCTCTATTGAATGTAATAACCCACACAAAAAGATAAAAATTACTAATTTTTAAATTCAAGTGGCCATTTGATGACGTCATACCATTTTGTACGTCTAATGTGTACATGAATATGTATCTACAACCCAATGGCTTCCCGAATAAGTTAAAAAAATTAGGGGTCACCTGCCATTCTGAAGATTTATATTCATTTTAAAAAGGCCTTATTTTTCACCATTTTCAGCACTTTGATGCAATTAATTTGCGCATTTTGTCATTTTTAACCTGCTCGTATAGCGTTATTTTAAGTTGGAACTGACTCAAATTTGGTGAATGTACTAAGGCTGGTGAGTAGAATGCGATTTGTATAAAAAAATTGCATTTTTTACGCTTTGTAAGTATCGCGCGCGCAAAATATTTTTTTTGCGCAGTAATTTTTTGAAACATGCAAATGGCCTAATTCATGCTCTAAATTGATCAAAACTTAATTTTGAGCTTTTTTAATTTTTAACGCGCGATTTCACGCACATGACCCTACGTGTGCGCGCGTTTTTATTTGTTAATATTTTTACCCTTGACCTAAAGTTTACGTGTAGTGAATTTCATTAATATGTGATAATAAATTATGGAGATATGATTGATAATGTGATTTCACAAAATGGCGTCTAAATGACGTCACGGATGAGTGATCACGCTGAAAAGCTTATTAGGACTAAGTTAAAGTATTTGAAAGACATTCAGAAATTTTGGTAATCATTGACATTAAACTTTTTGAGATATTTGTTACACAAAATCTGTACAGAAAGAAATTGCGAAGAAACATTTTTTGTTTTACAAAAACAATTTCTCACTAGAATTTAATTCGTCACTTTGACGAATTATAGGTGATCATTTTTATCATTTTATTGACATTAATATTTTTTAAACATTCACGTATGTTAACATACAATCGGAAAATGTTGATGTATGCCATCCTATTATACGCTATAGTACTGAGTTGTGCCTATTATATGTCATATATATACATTATGTACAGTATATACTGTATATCTATATACAGTGTAGCATTAGTGAAACTACGGACACACATCATGTTCTAATTTTTTGGCACTGATGACATTATCAAAATAAACTTGTGGATAACAATATCGAAAGATAAAGAATTGAGCAATGAAATATAACAATTGGAAGAAAATTTGGCACGTAGAAGCGTGGTGCGCGCTCTTTAAAATTTGTATAACTTTGACGAAAGAGATGAAAAAATTGCTTTTTAATTTAAACTGGCCATATGATAACGTCACAAGATCCGATAGGCCTAATTTTTATATTAATTCATATCTACATTTAACCAGCTCTCATAATAAGTTATAAACATCAAGGTCAACTTTAATTCAGAAGAGCTGTAAGGTATCCAAATATACGTTGTAGGTGAAATTATGTAACCACAGTTAATCAAATTTTAAGACATGATGACGTCATCAAAATGAAAATATTGGCAACTCATGAGTAACATAATTGGTTGAGGTAGAATATATTAAAAATTAAAGGAAAATCGATCACAGATAAGCGAGTTGCGCTCTGTTGAATATGGTGGTCTATGACAAAAGGGGAAAATCTCCTATTTAAAAATTCATGTGGCCAAATGATGACGTCATACCATTTTGTACGTCTAATGTGTATATACATTTATATCTACAACTCATTGGCTTCCATAATAAGTTAACAAAATTGGGGGTCACCGTGCATTCTGAAGAATTATTTTCATTTTAAAAATTCCTTATTTTTTACCATTTTTAGCACTTTTGTACAATTAATGTGCGCATTTTGTCATTTTTAACGTGCTCGTATAGCACTATTTTAAGTCGAAATGGACTCAAATTTGGTGGATGTACCAAGGAAGATGAGTAGAATGCAGTTTGTACAAAAAAATTGTATTTGTTACGCTTTCTATGTACGCACGCGCAAAAACGTGTTTTTGCGCAGTAATTTTTTAAAACACGCAAATGGCCTAATTCATGCTCTAAATTGATCAAAACGTAATTTTGAGCTTTTTTAATTTTTAACGCGCGATTTCACGCGCATGATCCTACGAGCGCGTGCGTTTTTATTTGCTAATATTTTTACCCTTGGCCTAAAGTTTACGTGTAGTGAATTTCATTAATATGTGATAATGAATTATGGAGATATGATTGATAATGCGATTTCACAAAATGGCGTATAAATGACGTCACGGATGAGTGATCACGCTCAAAAGCTTATTAGAACTAAGTTAGAGTATTTCAAAGACATTGTGAAATTTTTGTTATCATTGCTATTCAACTTTTTGAGATATTTGTTAAACAAAATCTGTACAGAAAGAAATTGTGAAGAAAAATTTTTTTTATATATAAAAACAATTTCACACTAGAATTTAATTCGTCACTTTGACGAATTATAGGTGATCATTTTTATCATTTTATTGACATTAATATTTTTTAAACATGCACGTATGTTAACATACAATCGGAAAATGTTGATGTATGCCATCCTATTATACGCTATAGTACTGAGTTGTGCCTATTATATGCCATATATATACATTATGTACAGTATATACTGTATATCTATATACAGTGTAGCATTAGTGAAACTACGAACACACATCATGTTCTAATTTTTTGGCACTGATGACATTATCAAAATAAACTTGTGGATAACAATATCGAAAGATAAAGAATTGAGCAATGAAATATAACAATTGGAAGAAAATTTGGCACGTAGAAGCGCGGTGCGCGCTCTTTAAAATTTGTATAACTTTGACGAAAGAGATGAAAAAATTGCTTTTTAATTTAAACTGGCCATATGATAACGTCACAAGATCCGATAGGCCTAATTTTTATATTAATTCATATCTACATTTAACCAGCTCTCATAATAAGTTATAAACATCAAGGTCAACTTTAATTCAGAAGAGCTGTAAGGTATCCAAATATACGTTGTAGGTGAAATTATGTAACCACAGTTAATCAAATTTTAAGACATGATGACGTCATCAAAATGAAAATATTGGCAACTCATGAGTAACATAATTGGTTGAGGTAGAATATATTAAAAATTTAAAGAAAATCGATCACAGATAAGCGAGTTGCGCTCTGTTGAATATGGTGGTCCATTACAAAAGGGGAAAAAACCCTATTTTAAAAATTCATGTGGCCAAATGATGACGTCATACCATTTTGTACGTCTAATGTGTATATACATTTATATCTACAACTCATTGGCTTCCAGAATAAGTTAAAAAAATTGGGGGTCATCGTGCATTCTGAAGAGTTATATTAATTTTAAAAAGGCCTTATTTTTTACTATTTTTAGCACTTTTCTACAATTAATGTGCGCATTTTGTCATTTTTAACCTGCTCGTATAGCGTTATTTTAAGTCGGAACAGACTCAAATTTGGTGAATGTACTAAGGATGGTGAGTAGAATACGATTTGTAAAAAAAATTCATATTTTTTACGCACTTTAAGAATTGCGCACGCAAAAACGCATTTTTGCGCAGTAATTTTTTGAAACACGCAAATGGCCTAACTCATGCTCTAAATTGATCAAAACTTAATTTGGAGCTTTTTAAATTTTTAACGCGCAATTTCACGTGCATGACCTTGAAAAATGTAAGTTTTTATTTGTTAATATTTTTATCCTTCACCTGAAGTTTACGTATAGTGAATTTTATTGATATGTGATAAAGAGTTATGGAGATATGATTGATAGTGTGATTTCACAAAATCGCGTATTAATGACGTCACGGTTGAGTGATCACGCTGAAAAGCTTATTATGGCTAAGTTAAAGTATTTGAAAGACATTGTGAAATTTTTGTGATCATTGTTATTCAACTTTTTGAGATAATTGCTAAACAAAAGTGTACAGAAAGAATAATAATAATAACAATAATAAAGATTTTGTACAATAACAATAGGTGATCATTTTATTCTAAATGATCACCTAATAATAATATTGTGAATGAAATGTTTATATTTTATATACTTTTTTGATTTATTTATTTATTTTTCTCCACCAGCATTAAATTTGGTTTACCACTAATACCCAATTCACACAAATCGACAACACAAATATATTGTCCAAATTGTTTACATGGATATCTGAATCTCCCAAAATAATCCTACTGACTTTTCAGCCTTTGTATTAAGAAAGTACTGTAAACTATAGTTGTATTTCTCATTATCTCATAACATTTAACAAATAATAGATTAGAAGAAAATTGGTTTAATGCAGGATCTAGTAGGTAGGTTAATTCTTTCAGCCTTCTAAATCTTTATAGATCTACAGTTCAATTTTTCTGGAAATACTGTACACGAGTTAGCCAGGTTATGTCGTTTCAAGTGTCTGTCTATTGATTGCACAGCTTACGAATCTCAGGTTTTTTCAGGTACTGTTTCAATCAATATTGACGGAGGAGAGAGCAAGTGCATCAAATTGTTGTAAGTTCATCCGACGAACTATACATTTATTTGATGCTTAATTAGGTTGGAATTTTTAACACGAATGTCCAGAGGTTACTTGAGTGGTGACGTCCAGAGTTTGGTTTAATTGAACCCTGGTCAACATCAGCGCATGTTTAAACACATATAGCCAATCCCTATTCAGGAGACACACTTTATATTATTGTTTTAGTCCTGAAGATCTTCCCTTAATAGGGGTTCTATTAAATGTATATCAAAATATATTAAAATATATATTTAAAATTAGCATTAAATATTATTTTTAATTTTTTTATCTTTTTGATATTAATTTATTTAATATTAGCTTTTATTTTTGAGGATTTTAAATTTGAATCCAATAAACAGTTTGTTATAATAGGAGTTGCTCAATCCTGAGAAAGAATCCCCGATCTGGGCATATCCCATGCAGTATTTTAATTTGAGTGCTGAGTCACATCCATCTCTTTCACTGTTTTCACAGTTCTAATAGGCCCTTGATTTTAACAAATTCAATACCATTTTATATACTAGTGACTTCTTCACATAGTTTTATGTGAACCATGCTAACGACATACTTGAATGTGAACCAGTTTTCAAGTCTGCTACATCTTGATTTATATATTAATAAATACTTTAACATACCTGCATCTTCTGTCTTGTTTGTACAGTCCTGTAAATTCATGCATTTAAATTGTCGTCGTAAGTGTTGTTATATTGATTTCCTTAAGAGTCTCAAGTTTGTGAATTCAAGATCGATACCTAGAGATGCAGTAATGTCGTCAGATTCTTGTAATTCTAGCTATCGGGCAAACAATTGATTAGATCATCTTGAAAGTTAAAATTAAAATGAACATTTAATTTGTCAAAAAACGCATTACAGTGCCACGGAAGTATACATAAATTATACCATATGACTGCATATCAACCCATGCTTAACATAAAACTATCCCCTTTGAGACAATACCGTATAAATCTTCCTTTTAGCCACCCGTTTCAGTGGACCAATATAAGGGAACACTTTCCTATGAAACAAACAAGGAAAATATACAGATATGGTTTAATTGTCATTCATCCAGCTAGTGTTAAGTTTGGAAAAATAAATCTAGTCAACTGGATTTAACTTGTTTAACAGCGATGTTTCACAACCTATCCAAGTCGTATCATCAGGCCGAATGATGGGATTGTGGCAATTGGTCTGTGAAAATCAAGGGACAATTCCTTTATTGGTCTCTGAGATGTCTCCTTAATAGTTCTACTGTACGCCATTTGATAACCCATAGGATGTGTATAACACTCTAGCACACATGTAATTTGCCAGTCCTATGTAATCTAAGAGTGCATGCTTACTAGCCACATGCTGTAAATGGATGCTGCATTTACTAAAGTAGATAAATTTTCTTTTTTTTTTTAGTCGATACCCATAATGGTTAACCAAATTGTACAAAACCTAAGAGTATGGTGATAATGTACAAAACATACTGTTAAGATATTTAAAATATATTGTATCCTTGCTTCTCTTGTTCCTTTCTGTATATAGAAAGCAATTTAACATCATTTACGTTTGAAGTATGTTGTTGAAAATAAAGTGCTTTAATAATGCTACTCTGACATCCACTTTAACAACACTATCATAATTACTTTTGTATTCACGCCCCAAAAATATCCTCATTAAAACATTGATTATTCACATCTAAGTAACAGGCGTTTTTCTTTATTTAGCCAATAAAATAAATTAAAATTATTAATAAAACTGAGTAAACTTTTTTTATACACACAATCAACTCTCCCAATACCGGATACCATGCTTTTGCTGGCGTAATGAGTCTAGTTTTGTGGAAAGTCTGGTATTCTGAATGTGTTTTTAATGGTGAAAATGAATTTGAGATCTTTTGGACCTCAAGAAAAGTCTGGTTTTGGGAGTGTTTCTGGTTGTCAGAGAGTCTGGTATTGTTGCAACGGTTGGCTGTATAACTGTATTATTAAGAAATTCAGTTTAAAATCAAGAACGTAAAAAGATGTGTGGTATTTAGCATATAATAGCATTAGGAAATTAATCACTTAAACAAATTTAAACAAATTTAAGTTATTGGATCTTGAAATAGCTATTAGTTTTTAATGTACAAAGCTAATGAGTCACATTCCTCTTTACAACATCCTGCCAAGTGGCTCTATGGAAAAGAAACACTGTTTAATTCCTTAATTTAAACAATGACAATAACCACATACTATTCAAATGATCAATTTCGATCTCTTTAATCAAGACAGTATAACTTGAAACTTAATTTCAGTTTTATATATAGTATGGTAGTTGTATAGCGGTAAAGGTAAAAGCTTTCCTCATCTTTATCGTTACAAAATAATTCAATTGATGGTGGTGGTGGTTTAAAATGTTAATTTTATATATTTTTGGAAAGATGTTGTAATGCAAACCATATTGTGAAAAATATTATTGGGAAACATTGAGACTATAATAATATTTTGAGAGGCTTCCAAATTATTTATTTATTATCTGTTGATTAGGTAATAATGTTTTGTTTTTGTTTTAAGAACTGGTACCTAATTTGCCACAACTGGTTTTTCATTAATATGAACAAACTACAATATGCAACCAATTATATTCCCTAGAGTGCATCGAAATAAAGTACTTAATATCAAGTAATTAACTGAACATTTTAAAATCATAAACAAAAACGAATCACCTTGCCTTTTAGTACTCGATGCGTTACATGGTTAGTATAGATGATTACATTTAATATTATGCACTTTCGAACATCGAGACATCGAGTCGACATCGATCATAGCGAATGATAAAAACCTAATGTAGTACAACATCGTTATAAAATATTCAACCTGATTCAAAGATGTGCCGAGTGTTTTGTAAAGTACTGATTTCATATATTAATTCTTGTTCAAGTTTTCGGGTGTTCAACTGCTCCAGTGTTTTTCTACAGTACTTCAGAACTGAATATATCGTGGCATGCTATGATTTGCTAATTTTATAGACATTTCATTTGTTTCTAATTTAGAAAAATAACAAAACTGTAATTATCTGAATATAAAACAGTCCTAACAGTCATTTTACGATATCATAAAACATGCACGGGCGTACGTGTGGCGCAGTTTGAGTTGGACGTGCACTATTGATCGTGAGTTTGAATCCAAAGTTTGTCGCATTGCTTGTATCCTTAGGCAAGACACTTGTAAGGTGTACAAAAATGAGTACCTAGTATATTAAATAAAAAGACAACTGCACTGATTACGGCTGCAACATTATAGGAGTATTTTTCGAGAGGTGTTTGATCCAAAATATTACCGGGGTAATAAGGTGAATTGCTCTTAGAGGCTTTATGCATAACAAGCACTATATAAGATTATTATTATTAATGTATATTTTTTAATCTTTCAACACATACTTTATGTAAACCTCCGTCTTTTTGCACATGTATTGGAAAATCTTTTTTTTTTCATTCAATTTCAATTTAACTTAAATTTATTTCATATACTCTGTGCCAAAGATATAATCATCATATCAACCATTGTCAATCACCGAATGCTTCCCAAAGCTTAACCAATCCTTTTCTGTCCTGTACAGCCCTCATAAAGGGTATACCATCGAATGCTATGATCTCAAATCTTTGGTCTTCCTCATCCTTGTGTGCCTGTTCTAAAGCTCTGTCTACACTATCAAACTTTACTGTATGTGACAACAAAATGTGATGTGCCCATATATGGACATGCTGATGTCATATCACTACCATATTTGAACATATCACTACCATATTTGGGCACATTACACTTTCTTTGTCAAACTAGATTGATAGTGTAGAAAGCTTTAGAGTCTATCCTGACGTGTAAGTTTTCTCTATCTGTTGTCATTCGTTCTGGCAAGGTGTGCCCTGGAAAGGAGTGTCCTGCTCATCTCCATTTCTTGATTTTATTTTGATGACGTCTTAAATATATCATCATCCAAAATCTGCAAATGGTGTGGTACATGTTGGGAATTTGATAAAATAATGTACATTTTGACAACATATTTTTATCTTTTAATTAATTTTGACATGATTAGATTATTGTCTAGTTTCAACTTATATATCAGAATTATCTATGAGAGATATGAGATAAAATATCTACAGTGAAGGAAATCACAGACTAGGTAATAAACCAACTTATAGCATGATTTTACCTATGGGAATTTTACTGTAGAGAAGCATTATAAATGTAATTAGATTTCCAAGTGTAGACAATAGTTAGCACATCATATCTATATTTTATAGATCGTTTGTCAGTCTGTGTATACATTGTAGATATCCCATGTGCAATGGGTTAATGTATGTCAGTCGTCACAGTTATGACATAACAGCTTCACATAGTTTTTCAAAGTATCATTTCGATGGATTCTTAGAGATGTGTTTACCCCAAAAACATGAAAATTGAAGATCGATAAGAAAAAAGACTTTGCATATGCAGTTTTAATATTAACCAAAAACCCATTTACTTCCTTCCCGTCAGTTTTTTCAGGTAAGTAATTTGTATGTGTTTAGAAGTTAAAAATGTACATCGTTCTTGTATAGCAGCATTTACAATAATAATCCTCAGGCCCATCTTATACTAATATTAAAGATGTATTGTCCCTTGAAACACAAAAAAATGAAGGTCAAAATATTCTAAATTTTAAATTGGCCATATCAAAGGAATATTAAAGTTATTCACTTTAAGTCGAAAATTCAAGCCAAAAAGTAACAAGTTTACGTAATTAACAGGTAAATTAGTTTGATTACATTTGTCTGGAAAATCGTCGCGAGCGAAAGTAAACAAACATTTCGAACCACGAGTACGCATTATGCATGATGCTAATTAGGATTGTTTACAACTCGTCACGATTGAGAAGGTGTTTTCATACAGATCGCGAGGAAGTTTTATGATTATGCATACAGAGTAGCCAAACAAGCGCGTTTCATTATGGGATATGTTTTGATCGAAAACTTTGACTGGAAGTCAAAGTTATTTTTTTAACAAAAAAACGTCTGTATTTCAGTTAAATGATTTTTTTTTCGACAAATTTTTGGTGATAGTTAATAACTATTATGATATTTCAAAATGACCCACCTTTTTTCGAAATCTGTTATTTTTTATTTTTTTGGAATTAGTCAAAGGGACAATACATCTTTAAGCCAACAGATAGATCTACTGCATTGCAACATGCAATTTTAGTTGATATTTTGAATGCATTAGGTTTATATAATCACATTGTAATGACAATTTGTACTCTGCTCTTGTTCAGCAATGCATCAGGCATGTAGCTAGCTGTGTGGATTTCACTTTTCAAGGTTTTGTGCTTATCCTTAAGTAAAAGTCGTTCACATAAATAATAAATGTCAAATCCATGATATATCGAGATAGGTATCTAAATCTTGTTTGATGATTCTCTATTTTTCTTTTAATGAAACGGCAAGAAATATGGTTGTGTAGAGTTTTGCATTTTCTGTATTCCTAGGGCGATATCAAACCTTACTACACATGTACTGGAGTTGTAGCTGTGTGGTTAAGGTGCTTGCCTACCGTCCTCGAGTCCTGGGTTCAAACCCTGTCAGAAGTCCACTGTTTAATACTGTTTATAATAGCAACTTGTGTATCAATTGCCTTTGAATAAAAAGTCACCTGTATGTTGGGAAAGTTTTATATTTAAAAAATTCAGTTCAGCATTTACAGAATATAAAAAACAACAATAATGGATGGAAATGAACATAAAAAAAAAAAACAATAAATGTTATGTCATAAACATCTAAAAAATACTGTATACAAAAAAGTGCAATAAAAAAAATATATTAGTATTTCTGTTTTGGAGCATAAATAATATTCATATTTTAATAAACTTGAGTATTGTACAATTCACTCTATAATGACGTCGTCAATGTGAATTTGCATAGTATTTCTGTCTACTTTTAAGAAGAGTAATTTGATTCTTGAATAAAAATTTCATATTTGAACTTTATTAAAATGTATTTGAAATTGGCACAAATTATGTAATTATTCCAACACTGATATGTCAAGCTTTCGTTTTTGTTAACACACTTGATGACCGAAGTTAATTTGTGTTTATCAATCATCTTAAGATGATTGTTGTAAACATACTGGATCAAGCCTGTAGCTAGAAGAGTTCAAAGGTTTATATGAAGCTCCTTTTTTCTGAAGTGCCCTTTAAACTAGAGACCATCAGCAGTGAAAGTGCTAGTAAATAGGCCTAATTAGCTCATGACGATTATGCCCCTTTTGTTAAAAAAAGAACCTTCCTATAAAATCTTGACTCCAGATGGCAAAGTTAGCAGAGTTATCGTATCCCACAAAGCTAATTGTACTTAGCATATTCAATGGAAAGGTTAACAGAGTTTTGTGTTGTAATATCCCACAATACTTGTTTTTAACATACTGAATGGCAAAGTTAACAAAAGTTTTGTGATCCTATCCATTGCTTGTTTAACATACTGATGATAGGTTGAATTTTGTATGATCACATCCCACAATTCCTTATTTAACGTACTGGATGGCAAAGTTATTACAGGAGTTTTATCATATCCCACATGCTTGTTGTAAATAAACTTGTTCAAATGTTTTTTTTTCTTTCAGCACCGTTCCCATTTCAAAATGAAGTATATTATTTTACTATGGATGTTGGTGTTTTGTCTAGGATGGTGGTTTTATATAGACTCGCCAGTTGAAGAACAACTATGCAATATAAATCTCATTAGAACACTAACAGTGAGTACAAATATAATGGGGTTTAATAGCAGGAAATAAAGTTGACAAATTTGCAGTTACAATGCTATTATTATAATTCCAGAAATTGATAATTTAATCAGCTGTTAAAAACTTAATTCAGGGTTAATTAACTGCTTTTCCAGAGCGATTGTGCATAGGTGACCATGTATGTTTTTACTTTGCGTGAGAATTTAAATTTTTTGTTTTTATCTTACTGTAAACTAGAGATGACAACGATACCTATACTACATTTATGACACTAACGACGTAGCATTAGCATTGAGCTACACTAATCTAAATGCTTTTATTTTTAGTGCAATCGCTTCAAGAAAGGAATTATTAGTGGCACCAAATGCTTGGAGATTTGTGACACAGACTTTATTCAGATCAAAAGATGTATCTCATCAGATCCATCGTTTCAGGTATGTAGAAACATTTATGATCATCTATAAACACACAAGTCATATGTTAATTAATTAATTTTATATATCACATTCCACAAACAATGTCTTCTCAATGCACTGTGGACTCAGATGTTTACAACTACACGCTTCTCCTCTAAAGATCATGTCAGTGCTACCAAATACAGCGCTATATCGTCTGTCCACAACAGTGGCTGTGTGAGCTAGTTCACCGGGGTAGCCCCTTACTTGTCTCAAAAGATGTACTAGATTTTTAAAGTGCACATGAGCATTTTGTGTACATTGGACCTACTGTTTATAGTCGTCCGTATCCAAAAAGACCAAGTGCAGTGAGTGAGCCTCAAACCCTTGCCATAAGACTATGGATTACAGTTCCACTGTCTTTACTGCTCGGCCACCCAACTTTACATCAATTGTGAGCTGAAAAACCTACATTTGACATTAAAAACCACAATTGAAGAGCATAATGGTCATCAGACAGGTCATGAGACCTCTTTGAAAACGCACAAATGTTTATTATTGATATTAAATTTAATGTTAGAGAACAAATAAAACAAACTCAATCAGTATGATTAATATCATTATGTTTAGTGGTACCAGCAAGGATTACCAATTTAATCATGGGTTGTAACTTGACAGGAAACAATTTTTTTTTTCGTACAAGTTTGGCTATATTCGGGTGTATTCTTGACTTTACCCCTGAGCATTAAACCAATTAGCACTAAAGTTGATGCCATAATCTATAGTTATTTACATCATGTTGCACAGCCCTATATTTGTCGATAGCTTGTTTCTTTATCGGGGCAAAATATAGCCTTCAGTAATCTGGGAAATACTGTATTACTACAGTACATTCCTCTACTTAGTCTCAAGATATATAAAAATCACCTATATTTTAAACCTTGCCCCTCTCAACCAAGTCAATTTGTAAATACTGTTTCTGTTGTAGATAGACGAAGATACAGAAAAAATGAATGTTAGTGAAATGTGTTATCCATCTTCATATCAGTGCTTTGAGGTCATTTTTATTTGGATATTTTTGCTACAAAAATCCATAGTTATACTATTATTACTAAATGATAGTAAAATCCTCTTTAATTTCTGTCTGGTCAGCCGATTATTGCCATTTATCTTGTCATCAGACATATTGCTATGCAAAAACTACTTTAAATCATGTGTATATTCAAGAGCAATTTGATGCAAACTATGGTTGAGAATAATATTTCTCATATAGTCTTCACAAACTTTAACAAAAATTTAATACACATGCTTGGTTATTTCCTTTGAATTTATAGAACTAGCAATGTATCCGTTTGTGGCTGATTAATATATCCTTGCTAAGTTTTAACTTAATTCATAAGATAAATTTGTGCACAAACTCAACAAAATTTTAAACATTTTTACAATAAAAGCTGCCATTTAGTGGAACCATTAAATAGAACTTTTACTATACGGCACATGACATGAACCAGTCAAATGGCAAGGATACACTAAGATGTGTTTTTCTATTTAATGCATTAAAGATGGGGTGTCTAGAAAACTCAGATCTAGAAAACTCAGAACTGAGATATTGATATCTGAGTTTTCTAGATCTAGAAAACTCAGATATCTGACTTTTCTAGATCTAGAAAACTCAGATATCAATATCTGAGTTTTCTAGTTCCAAAATGGAACTAGAAAACCAGATATCTGAGTTTTCTAGATTTAGAAAACTCAGATATATCTGAGATCTGAGTTTTCTAGATCTGAGTTTTCTAGACACCCTTAAAGATGTATTGTCCCCCAAAAACATGAACAATTAAGATTAATTAAATCAGACTTTAAATAAGTTATTTTGTAGTTTTAATAAAGTTAATCCCTTCCATAAAAATATACCAAAAGAATAATGTTTTGTCATATTAAATGACAAAATAAATGGTTAAATTCAACCAAAAACCCATTTATTTACCAAATTACAGTTTGTTCAGGTAAATAATTTTTTTCGATTCAAATTTTGTTCAAAGTGGATATAAACTAAAATGGCATATTCAACAACAAAAAATGTAAAAATTATTTTTTCAGGGTGAAAATATATCTTTAATAACACACATTACATAGTTATCATGTAATTATAAAATGATGTGTTCTATATTTAGCTGCTATTGTTCAACATTGTAGTGTATTTCTAATTTATTTATATATTAGATTGTACTTTAAGAAAATTAGAATTAGAAGAAAATTTTTTTTTTTTCAAATTCACTCTTTAAATATAGCATACTGTAATTGTAATTATTATATTATAATTTAGATTTGTTTTCTTGCATAAACAACATGATTTTCACAACTTTTCATCAACTTCAATCTCACATCATTATTTGGGTGAATAAGACTGGCGTCTAGTTTAACATGTTGACATTAACATTATTACTTTTAGTAATCTGATAATTGCTCAAATAGTAAACCATTGATATTAAGCTAGGCACTGTGTCTACAAATTGATATGAAACGATATCAATATATGGTATTTTGATTTCATAATCAACATATTCACTATAAGTGTTACTAGGATGTTGTAGTAGGGATTATAGCAAATTTGACTTGTAATATGCTTGTAGAAACAACTTCTGAATGCAATGGCAATGTACAATAGCAGTGGAGCTGTAGCTTGTTGATTAAACATGCTAGCCTTCCTTCCAGGTCTACAGAAAAAACAAGATCTATTTTTGAAATTGTTAAAAATAACAGGAGAGGCTATTATTTTGGATACTTTCTACCAAATCAAACCCTGCAGAAGCATGCACTAGTTAATTTCTTTATTATTTCATTTATTTGTTTGACAAGAACGTGTAGGGCTTCTAAAGAGACAGTGAAGCTCTATAGCTGGTAAGCCAAAAGTCCCAGCTTAAAATTTACAACAATACATATTATACAGTACAAAAAATTAAAATTCATAGAACAAATAAAAAGACTATAATATAATGTTAAGAATAAAAAAGATATGACTTAAATCTACATAAAAAGTTCTCAAGGTTACAGAGAACAGCATATTTTAATAGTAAATTTATGTAGTGAAGACCAATATATATTTATTATACTCTACTTACTTATGTTTACTTTGTGATATACTAGAGGCAGGACTGAAGTACTCTATATCCAGTTCCATTTGGTCCAACCTAGTGTTTTGTATCTTGACTTGTGCTCATACAATACTGGTTGATTCATCCAGAATTTGTCCAAACTATTCTTAAAACTGTTCAGTGAGCTTGCTGTCACAACATGTTCAGGCAGGGCATTCCAATTATCGGTTATATGGTTGCTAAAAGGGAAAATTTCCTCCTATCCAAATGGGGAACCCTCTTAACCCTTAACCCCATTAGTTTAAGAGAGTGTCTCCATGTTCTATCTCATATATTATTAAGAATTAATGTTCAGCTTTTTCTGAACTTGTTGCTGAATCCATGTAAATTGTTTGTTGTTGTTTTAAGTTTAATAACTTTAGTACCAACTGGTTCTTATAAATAAAATTTAGTGTTAGAAAATTGAGAAAAAAACTTAAAACTGGTTCTTAGAAAATCTGGAAAACTATCTAAAAATGGTTTTTAGAAAGCCTGGAAAACAAACTTAAAAACTGGATCTTAGAAAGTCTGGAAACAAAATGGCTCTTATAGAAAATGATCCAAAAATGGTTAGAGTTTGTAAAATGATAGAAAAATATTGTAACAAATATTATCTATTCTGGTTGTGAACATAGCATGAAAAGATGCTGTAATTAATGGAAATTGATTATACAAGTATTTATACCTACAGTACAAACACAAGTTAAGTATAGTACAATTTAGTACAAAATAAGTATTGCTGATGCATTTTATAGTATTTGTATAAAAATGTACTATACTATAATATTTTCCAAATTCTCCAAAAATATGAATCTAAATAAAATAGTTGTATTATTAAAGAACAAGTTACGCAATTGTAAATAATTTCTTTCCTTTTTCTTTCAGGTATACGAAGGATTAATTAAAGGCATTAAAGAAAGGAAGAAAAAGAGTCCTGATATTTATCTTACAATAAAACAACGAATAGAACCAGCAGAAGTAGCTTTTGCTAAACCAGAAAAAGGACAGTCGATGGACGACTTCCGCATCATGCTATCTGGTTATCTTGCACGCAAATTTGGTGAAGGCAACCACGAAGGAGTTCTGATGAAAATTTTAGAAGTTGCTGATGTTAATAATGATGGTAAAGTTTCACTGGCAGAAGCAAAGACCATCTGGGCACTTTTGCAAGAGAAAGACTTTCTTACCACTATGCTTTTAAGTGACAGTGACCACATTCCAAAGTTGTATGGGTTCTGTGGCAGTATGTATATTACGGAAGGAGTGATGGAGTATCAGTTATATGGCAGCAGACTTCCTGGTGTCATTAACGCTGTACTTCCATCTGGTCTTAGATCAGCTAGTGAGCAAGCATCTGCGCCGCTTTGGAACCATAAAGCACATATAGCTGTTGGATTGTTAGAATTTGTCGAAGAAATGTATGATAGCCCGAAAGGAAATATGCATTTTTGCAGTGCAAATCAACATTCTATAGGCTTCACTAACAATTTTGATGTTAAAGTACTGGATTTAGACAACATTTTTCTTGAAAATAAACTTGTTTCAACATTAAAAGAATTCCCTTGTCACAAAAATGCAGACTGTGTCGTTGGGAATGATTGTAGATCTTTGTGTAACATGGATACGCAACATTGTACTGGTGAAATATTGTATCCAAATCTACGTAAAATTTGCAGTGTAATGTATGATTACTTACTGTATCATGCGCCAGATAGTATCAAAGTTAAAATTCGAGAGAACTTGGATAAATGTCTTCAGTTAGTAACTACAGACTCAGAAATGCAATTAAAACACTCTCTTATTTTAAATGACTTGAAAAACCTTTTGTGGACTCAAATTGCAGACCTTAAGAAATTTTCTAACCCTAAACCAAAATAGTACTATTTAGCATACTTTATATAGATTTTTCGTTTGATAAATAATTTATGGCGGTGACTCTAGAATGGATAAAATTCAAAGCGGAATAGAAAGTCTAGTTGCAGCAAAATACAAGGCCTAGATTCAACATTTTAGAAATACCAGATGCAGCAACATGCTATAGAAAAATAGCAAGGCCTCGATGATGATGTTCAAGGCCTTGATACGATAAAGTTAAATGCCTAGATGCACAAAATAGAAGGCCTCTAAACAGGGAGTTTAAATGCCTTTGATGATAAAGTCGCAGGCCTACTGTAGATGCACAAGAGACCTTGGTAAAGTGACGTTGAAAGCCTTAATACTGTGAAGTTACAGGCTTTGATATAGTGAAGTTGATGCGCAAAATAGAAGGCCTAGATAAAGTGAAATATGAATTAGAATTCTTGAATAGTCATTTGTTGACGATTGACAAATATAACGTTCAAGCCACAGCCGTATGACGTCAAAGTATAAGTATCGTCTGCTTCTGTCAAGAGAGCAGACGACACTCATTAATTATCAACAGTTGGAATATAAAACAAATTCAAATTAGGAAAATGGAAAGAAACATCTCACAGTCACACACAATCTATTTTTATTTTAACATTTTAACGCAAGTTTTTACTAATTCTGTATTAGGAACAAATTATGTATAGTAGATTATAGATAACAACTTTTTAAATGGTGTACAGGTAGTTTCTATTATATAGCATAATTATGTTTAATAATTATAGAAAAAATTTAGGGTCACCATAAATATCATATAGCTATACAAACTGTAGCTGTCAGAATTTTTTTTTTTAATTTGTAACATAATTGTCCACATATGCTTGTATGTATTATAAAACATAACAAATAATAACACAATTCAGCAATTATTATACAATTGGAAATATCATAAAGTTGAATGACGCACAATACCAATGATTAAAAGGCAAAGATCATGTGACCTCATTGTAATGATTAAATTTGATCCGCAGTGCGGTGGTAATTTAACGGTGCCATTTTTATTGATTTGCTTACGTTCTGGCAATCTTTCAAAAATATATTTTACGATCTTAAATTAAATACTTCATTATAATGTCAAAAAGTATTCATAAAGCATAATCCTAGAAATGCTCCGTATAGACACAAAAATGCATTCGGCCAATCATCAATTTAAAGGATTTTTTTGGTACTTTTTATGTGATTATCCTTCATAAAGTGCTTTTTGAAGCCTAATTCTATGGTGTGATATCCAGATGATGGGTACAAAACTACAATAAGGGCCATAGTTTGCTTGTAAAAACCACAGATTTTGTTACTCGTGATCTCCACCCTGTCATCCTTGTGAGGATAAGAGCTTCAGCCATTGGCTATTGATTTGTGGGCAACTCCCTTCAATTTATCATATAACTGCCACTGAACACATACTGCACTTTATGTTACCATCATATATACACATTTCAAAGATATTCATGCACAACACAAAACAATGAGTTATAGGACTATAAATCAATATGGACATGATGATGTCATATCACTACCATATTTGGGCACATCATACTTTTTTTGTCAAACTAGAAGACGGAGCTTAAGAAACAAACAAGAATAAATTTTACTTTATTTAAATATTATTTGTTTTATAATTGCACCATATTTTTTTTAATTAGAAGGTTACATTGAATATGCTAAAAAAAAAATGTTGAGGATCTGTATTTACCCAAATTATATGGGAAAAGTTTTTTCTGAGATAAACTTGTATCATTTTACAATTGTAAAGTTTTGTGTAATTGTTATATTTCAGTTCATAGTGTACTACTATTCATCTATTTATTTGGAAATGTACTTTAATTTATATTGCAATACTAGTCTATTTTTTTAGTATTTTAACTAAACCACCATTCCTAAACCACCAATTATGTTCAGAATGTTTATTTTGAAAGCACCTATTTAATTTTAGTTTATTTTGAATACATTAGAATGAAATATGAATATTATAATTAATGTATCAAATATGAATGAGGCTATCAGCATTTAAAGTTTTCTATAGACATGGTTGACCGTGCGTGTAACTTGTGTATTTTCTATCGGCACAGTTGACCATACTGTTTAGTCAATAGGTGTAGAAGCTATCTACACAGCCAATCGTGCATAATCTTTGTTTCCTATCAGCACGCTCAACCGGCCGTCCAATGCAATATTTTGTATCGCAAAGGTCAACCGTGCACTTTATTCTTTTGTTTATCAGCACAGAGAACTATGTGCGCAGTCGATGATAGAAAACTTTATATTCAAACTTTACAGTCAACACTGCTGATAGAAAATAATAATGGCACACTGGTACGACCATGCTGATAGTCACTTGCCTAAAATATAGGTTGCATTGAAACACAAGCAAAAGCCAGTAAAGTCTTTAATATATCAGGGAACTATTATTATTATTTAGTGCTACTACATAAAAATGTGCTCATTCTTGTGTTCCTGTTGTTGGGTATTCATTACTTTCTTTTGTTTATGTTATTTAGTCCAATGAGAGTTCCATAATGGAGATCTTAACATTTTTCTTTTTTACTATTATTATACCAGTAATTTGGCCATTTGGCAGGTAAACATTTTATAATTTAGTTCTCGAAAAAAATAAATTGTAAACAATTTGTATTTCTTACCATAATATTTGATATTCATATACCACAAATAGTGCCAGAAATGTACTATAATTTGTAATCATTTCATATCAAATGCAATTTAATATTCATAATAATATACAATAATTGTCTTAATTTACCTCCTCCAAGGAGGTATATGTAATCGGTAGCATGTTTTTTTTTTACCGGAGAAATCTTATGTAGGAGAATTTTACAGTAGGCGGAGGTATGCACTCTCAGAGTGGCTTTCTAGTTAAACATTTGTTTGGATAAACTATAATAATGAAAAGTGAACCATTATGTCCAATTCAATTTTGTACAAATAGATTTTTGTCTATTTCGGAGTTGTATAAGAATTTTTTAAAAGTTAGTTTACTTGTTTTTTTAAACTTGCCATAGGTATTTGGTTTTAATATAATATACAATATTATTTATTCGTACTGTAGTACATTTTAATATATTTATTTTTTTAATTTCATAGGTGATGGATATACCATTATTTTAATCAATTTATTCATTCATTGTCTCACTTTGTATCACTATTATACTACAGTATATAGAGGTTGCTATTAGAAGATGCGATGCTGCATGTTTATTATCACTGGACTGGATACCAGGAAAAATTATTGGGTATTGCTATCCATAACCTACAAATTATACTGTTGTCCAGTTGGTGATATGCATGCAATGATTGATTGATGAAAACAAAATGGGGCTAATACTGTACATTAATTTTAATTTATGTACATTATATATACGGTAGGGCTTATGTAATATTATATTCTGCGACATTTATTTCAAAATATGAATCATGTCAGTAAGTGGTACTCAGTTTGATGAACTTGCATTCCTTATCCTGATCATTTGGTTAATTATCCCGATGCATACTGTATGTTTGTCTAAAAAAGTATATTTTATGTTTGATTTCTAGTATTTCATTATTATTAAAACTTGAAATCAGATTTTTATCAGTTGTTGTGTACAGTCTCACAAAGTTCATCATCTGATAAAAAATGTAACTTAAACTCCAGCTAAATAAATTACAATTTTATTGTTAATGTTTACAACATAATAAACATATTGTGAATATTTAATTTTTTTTACAGTAAAGTACATTTTTAACTAGTAGAAAAAGATGAAAATAAAGATTTTTTTAGAGAAAACATTTTCCTCTGGTTTTGATTAGTATTGATAAATAGTTCATTAATTGACGACTAGACTACCTACCAAAAACATTCAGTGGCTGGAAAGGAGTCTAATCGGCATCGTAACAACACACAAGTCAAATGCTTGACAAAGCTGTTTTGACACACGTAGTTAAATTAATACTTGTTTACAACTATTGAACTATATCTCAAAAGATTTTTTTGTTTTTGTGTGGTCTTTGTTCAGTTTCAACTGTTATTGTCAAATGATAGATTATTTACAACATAGAATCATTTCATGACTGCAAATCTAATGTGTGACGATTTGTTTTTCCTGAGCAAACCAAATTAATTGCGTCATTGGCAAAATCATTAAAAAAAAAACAATTTTATCTTTTAAAATACTGTTGGTTGTATAAAAAGAAATTAAAAATATTGAAATACTGATGGAAGAAATTTATAGGATGGTAAACCCATACTAAAATGGAGCTGAAAGATAAAATGAAGAGACTAAATCGGTACATCTTGCAGATAATGCACCTGCAAAGCTCTCTAAAGAAAGATAACAAGAAAGTTTTAATAAATGACAGGAATAAATGTCTAAAGAAGATGAAGTGTATTGATAACTGACGGCTTTTATTTTTAAACATTTGGTGTATAAAATAAACTGCTGCAGCAGTGAAACAAATTAAATGCTAATTAGTATATGCTTCATTTAAAAGAAAAGTTTAAAGATAATATTCCCTTTAACACACTAAATTTGCTAAAATATGTTTATTTACCCGTTTTTAGACATTTATTTCTTCCAGGACAGTACCTTTTCCAGATCGTGCCCAGTAAAATTATATGTTTCAGTAATACAGCAAATCTTTTTTAAGTAACATTTTCACAAATTTGATCCAATATCAAAAAGTAGAAACTACTATAGACTATGCATATATATATATATATATATTTATATAAATCAAAAGGCAAATTACTGAAAAAATGACAATGCTGTGGGTATCAGTGGCTGTATCTCAATGGAGAAAAAAAAAGCGAAAAGCTAAATCAAAACGCTAACTAAAACAGCCAGAAAAGTTAGCAGAGCTTTCGGGCAACACTAGCCCTTCATCAGTGAATATATATGAACTATATATTTATATATATATACAGTAGGCCTCTGGTGAACATGCTTTTAATTTAGACGAATATTTTCAATTGCAACAAGTCTGAAATTTAGTCAATTTGATAGGACACATTAGACCCTTTCTAAAACATGTCATGTATTATAGTACTGTACCTTTCTACTTCTTATTTAACAGTAAAGAAAATACTGCAGGAGGGAGAAGGCCTGGCAGCAGCAGTGAACTTTAATTAACAATTTCACATTCTATATATTTTTACACAAAAATTGTTATTTTGAAAAGGGCTGACAAATTTATAAAATAAATAAATTAAAAAGCTCTTTCCAGAAAAGATCTTTGGAAGCATCCGGTTCTCCATGTTCAAACTTATAAATATTTACTAAAATTGTGTCATTTCACCATTTAACGAGGTAAATTTTCTCGTGTATATTCTTGCAACCTTTAGCAGCATATAGTTCATAATTTACTGGGCCAAAGGTCAAATAGTTCAACACCTCATTCTCTGTCTCTGTACATTGAGGCCAACCCTGGTCCCGCATTTCTTGTTGTATGCACTTGCGTACATGCTCCTTCTCTAGGGGTAAAAATGGTACGAAATGACTTATCAGATGGTGATCTATCAGCTTGCTGTGCCACAGCCCTGTGCCCTGTTGACTGTAAGACGACGATCGAATAACACCTTCATAATCTTTTAAGGTCACGGATTCTCGTTTGCGTCCATCGTTGAAAGCTTTTAATGCCACGTCCACAATTTCTTGACCTGAAGTAGAACTAGTCAGAGAAAAATTAAGATTATTACAGTTACTACTCTTGAAATCAAACTCTCTGAAAATTGGAAATTTGCTCAAAACCAAGGTTTCTTGCATTAAAAAAAAATCATCAATTATACTACTGAAAAATGAGAATTTCTAGGGCCAATCAAGGGCATTTTGGATCGTGAGAGTTTGCTATTATACAGATATTGACTGCTTAGAGGTTAAATTTAAGATTTGACATCCCCGAGGAAATGTTCGAGGGAATATATATTTCCCGAAGCGCTAGCTGAGGGAAATATATATTCCCCGAGAACATAATATCATTTCCGAGTGGATGTCAAATCTTATATATTTACCGATATAAAAAGCGATATCTGTTATATTACATAACTAACAACAAGTTGAATGTAACTGCTGGGTTGGGTGTAGCTAGGCCTCCTTTATGTAATAAGCCTGCCTAGTTAGGCATTGCATTCACCTTACCTTGCGAAGAATAATATACAGATAATTACTAATTAATGATTCCTTGGCAATAAAATATAGGTCATTTAAATTAACAGAAGAAATCAATAAGCCTACATTAATAATAATAATAATAATATTATCAGGTAGGCCGAATAAATAATAATTCTTCTTCTTCGAGGAGCTGAATCACCGGATGTTCAGCGCTCACTACTGTGAGTATTAACCAATCACAAACGGTCTTTCATCCCATCTAGGGAGGACTAATAACAAATGAGGGCGCTATATATGCATAGTTTAATAGTTTAATTTCTTCAAGAAAGTTGCGTGGCGAATCGGATGAAGCATTGTCTTGTGATGGGGTGACAATTCATCGCGAGTTCAAGTCCCAGTAGATGACTTATTGTTTATTTATCGCCAAACGCGAGTGTTTGCCACACGAAAATTACAGTCAATATCATCATACTCGAGAATTTGCTGGATTTTATATGTTTAATGACAGAGACACGATAATTACGCAAAAATTACTCAGTCAATATCATCGTACTCGAGGATATATTTGATTTACGATCCTTGCAGCGGTAGTCATGTGGTGCAGTTTCAACCAATCACGTTCACGTATTTACATAGGCTATGTAATATTATACTGAACTACATTCAAATTATTTATGTTGTTTGGTACTTTATTTTTATATTTTTATTTTTTATTATTTTATATTTGTAATATCGATGTCTGTCTATAAGTGTGTTTCTGTAATTTACATAATTGCAAAACAAGTCATCTTGAGTTGCAGGTAAAAATTGCAAAATTAATTGGGTTTTTTCACAACGGTCATGAAAATGGCGGTAAGTTATTCATTTATTTAAACACATTTCTTTCTTGCCAGTATTTCACCTATCTTACTCTATAATTACCTTAGAAAAATGTAGATAGCTCTTCTATAATCAACGCCATCAATTTTATGATTATGATAATCTATAAAAGGCTTGATAACGTCGATTAATTCTGGTAATAAACTCTGCATTTCATCAAAAATAAAGAGTTGATTTGGGCAGGAGGAAATGTTGCCTCGAATCCAGTTTCGTAACTGATCCTAAAAAATAAACAGTAAAATAATTATTACGATCATACTATACCATGAAAGATCTGATTCATTTTTTTTTTCTTTGCTATATATACACATACTGTAAGAGTACCATAAATAGTACTTTCTTTGTCTAAATCCCCTTTCTGAATGTTTTGCTAATATACTGTACAGTGCCATAGCCACAAGAATTAAGGTGGTGCACAAACCCCTGTGCATGGCCTTGGGGTTGTCAACTGTCTAAAAGCTGTTGGGTTAAACTTTACCAATCGTACTGGTGGCTACGGCACTCCTCCACCATGTCAAATGTTTCTCTATCTATAACTACCTGGCAACCTAGTAATATTATGGAATATTCACTGCAACCCAATACCGGTATTTTGTGTGAAAGATGGCCATTTTTTTGTCTGACAGTGTGAATTGCAACAATGTGCAGTCAAGTGTATCACATAAGCAGTATATTCTATGTAACAATTTTCTATTGTTTTATTGGACCCTCAAGGTGGTATTTACATGTTATACAATCATATGACAGATAAATATAGGACACAAACGTCAGTGGGCTTAATATGAAGTTTGCAGTACACCAGATATTTCTTTCTGAAAGGGACTGTTGAGTTTTTCGATGTTACCTTTAAAATGCTTTGATCGTCTATTCTCACTTCTGAGGACAATCAAGGCATATTGATTAAAACACTTCAGAATTACTGTACATACATGGTGTACCACAAACTTTGTATCAGCATATGTATATGTTCAGATCCATGGAGTTATGCTTTTGTATCGCAAGCAATGTCATATTATAATTAGTGTTGTAACAGACTCGCTTAACTATAACGCTTTTGTTAGAAATTGAAGTGTCACTGATTTGGGCGAACATCTGGTATGCAGAAGTAAATTTGATAGGTTGTAGGTCAAAATCGTTGATGCATGATTTTCGTACCTTGTACCTTGAGCTGTCATAACGAATGAAATATAACTGAGGTGGCTTCCACTAATCTTTCAGACCTATGGAGTTGTACGCCGCGTACCATACGAAAGCATAACTCTGTAGGTCTGAACAGGCCCTTAATAATCTAGTACTTCACCTTGTAAGTTCTAATTAGTTCCTTGTGTGGGAAATGTAGTTCTGGTATAAACAAATGTACAAATTTGCTATCCATTCCTTTTGTAAATAAACTTTCAGTTATTATTTGACTGACAAAGTTCTTGCCACTTCCAGTGCGACCGTGAAAGGACAGAACGAGGGCCTTTTTAAAGACATTGCTTTCAACGTGAGCCTGGATTGCTTTTACTACTACATCGTTTATTAGGTGCTGTCCATACACACGTTCACGTAAATCTCTATTTAATTCTGGAAAAAATGTCATTTTTCAATATTAAAATATCATTAAGTTATCATCATTGTACATACAGTACATGCATTTCAGAGAGGGTGGGTTAAGAGGGCGTGAGGTTAAGAGGGCGTTAGGTTAAGAGGGCGTGGGGTTAAGAGGGCGTGGGGTTAAGAGGCCGTGGGGTTAAGAGGGCGTGGGGTTAAGAGGGCGTGGGCAGGTAGAGGTACGGTAAGATAGGTTTTTGTTATGAATATTTCGTATTTCACATGATAAACTGTCTGAACACTGCTTTATTTCAAGAGTTACTTTGAGTTTTTAAGTACTGTAGTGTCTTTCTCACTATAAACAATGACATTTAAATATTAATTCTTACTTGTAAAATTTGGGTTTATGAACTTAAGCGTACAAACTTCACGTTTCCCAAAAAAGCTCCATGTACTAGGGCTAAACAATTTCCAATCCTTGGCATAATCTTTTCCATTGGTAGTGGTTATACTGGTGGACAATATAATAAACATCACCACTGGCCACCCTATTTGCAGTTTCATTTTCTAAAACAAATATAAAAACATAAGCTCCTTACACAGTATTTATAGAAAGTAAAAGAAGCAATTTTCTCAAGAGGTGAACATCAGGACAAACTATAGACAAGGCCTACATGATGTTATGGTATGATTGGTAGAAGGATGGAAGTGGCTCAATCATTCAAACATGCATGTAATTTATTACTTTTTATTTCAAGATGTATTGTCCCTTTGACTAATTCCAAAAAAATAAAAAATAACAGATTTTGAAAAAAGTGGGTCATTTTGAAGTATCATAATAGTTATTAACTATCACCAAAAATTTGTCGAAAAAAAAATAATTTAACTGAAATACAGACATTTTTTTGTTAAAAAAATAACTCTGACTTCCAGTCAAAGTTTTCGATCAAAACATACCCCATAATGAAACGCGCTTGTTTGGCTACTCTGTATGCATAATCATAAAACTTCCTCACATCTGTGTGAAAATACCTTCTCAACCGTGACGAGTTAAACAATTCTAATTAGCATATGCATAATGCGTACTCGTGGTTTGAGATCTTTGTTTACTTTCGCTCGCGACGATTTTCCAGACGAAATGTAATCAAACTAATTTACCTGTTGTGAAGTGAATAACTTTAATATTACTTTGATATGGCCAATTTAAATTTAGAATATTTTGACCTTCATTTTTTTGTGTTTCAAGGGACAATACATCTTTAAACACTCCTGATTATATTCTTGCAATTTGATTGGTTAATATGCATCATGTGTCATTTAGAATTAGCCATACCGAATGAAAAAGTGATATTTAATGATGATAATGCATGTTCAGCTTTTTGTAAACAATTTGAGAATTTTTGCCACGTGCGTTCAAAATCAACTTGTTCTTCACATTATTATCTACTCTGCATTCAAAGTGGTCTAGCTTCCTGGCCTAGCATTCATTCGTCAATGATTTACAATTAATAAATAAAATGAAAGTAGGTTTGTTTAAAACAAATAATGAATGTTTTGTATTCGTTAATGGAGAGAATGTTTCATTCGCTCTATTTTCACTCTGCCTCGTTAAAAATAGACTCATGAAATATTCTCACCATTATTACATCCAACTTATAAACATTCATTATTTGTATATTATTATATTAACACTTCTAAATAATAATAATAATAATAAGGTGTAGTAGTATAGATAGGCCTATCTGTATATGTATGAACTGTACTCCTAGCTGAGGTGTACATGTAGCCACTCCACTGTCTGTGTAATAATAATTTTAATTTACTACTACTAGCCTTGCTACTTGTATGTATTGTAGGCTAGGACGAGCATTCCCGGTCTAGCAAGCCTACGTTCACGTAGGCCTAGCCTAGGCCTAGTAGGCATATAGAGTGTACTATATATAGGCTACTAGCTAGGCGCGTTACTACTATCAGTATCAATGTCATAGACCTAGTAATAGTATTCACTTGGCCTAATAGCCTAAGCATACAAACATACTTTGCTCTACTAACGTCTCAAAATATAAATTATTCTAAGATTTTCTATCCTAACTGCAAGTAATCAATGATCCTGGCCTCCTGGTTCCCATACAACAACTACCTAGGTCCTCGCCCTCTCTCTCCCCAGCTTGGTTTGGGAATTCCCCTGCACTATGACGTAGTGTACTGTAATTTGTACACAACTGGCGTATTCATTCGATTGGGGACTTTCCCGTTGAGTATAGTTTTCTGAAAGTGCTGTATTTGATTGCCATATAGTGTACATATTGTTATTTCATATTGAAATTGCTTAGAAAAAAATCCTTTATAAAAATATTAATATAGGCCTAATTTAAAATACTTTACTGGTATGATTAAATTGGCTAAGTGATCAAAGAATTTATTGTATTATGTATGTGACAGTCTAGCTGGAAACTCGACACAAAAAATAGAAAACTTTAAAAAACAGCCTGTATAGAAATTGTAAAAAGTTCTTTTAATGACCCACAATCCACCATTTTCAACATTACAATTGAATTCATTCACAAGAGATTATACAAATTAATAATAATATTTATCAAATATATGATTAAAATTATCTGTTTTTTGCAGTACTGTACGTTTGTAAATTATGAGATTTTTATGCATTGTAGTCCATTTTAAGTATTCTGTAAACAATTGATATACAAATCATTGTAATATTGAATTTATTGGTACTGCACTTTTGCATCAGTGGCACAAAGTGTGTCTAAACAATGGGATATACATTCATATTATAAACACAAAAAAACGTAAACCAACTTGGCACCTAAAATGCAATAGCAAATAATAAAGAGCATGAGCAACATGCAAGGACCTACATATGTTTCTATTTAAATTGTAGGCTTACAGTAAAACAAACACTATTTATCTACATTGCTATATTAAAGATGTATTGTCCCCCTAAAAAAAATTCCTAAACATTTTTTTTTAATATACCATTTTGATTTCACATAATAATTATCCACTTTGACCAAAAATTGGATCCAAAAAAAATTATTTAACTGAAAAAACTGTAATTTAAAGAAAAAAATCGTCAAATTGGCTACCAGCCAATGGATTTTTTGTTGAATTTAACCATTTATTTTGTCATTTTACAAGTGAAAACATTTTTTTTTCTATGGAAGTGATTAACTTTATTAAAACTACAAAATAACCTATTCAAAGTCTGATTTAATTAATCTTCATTTTTCATGTTTTTGGGGGACAATACATCTTTAAGTAAATTGAAAAGAGGTTTAGGTGTTTTGTTAACACTTTCACCGCCAGGCATTCAATAAAGGAAGTACCCCTCACCGCCAGCCTTTTTAGCTAAATTTACCAATTTTTCAAAGCTCATAGCAAAGGTGTTTGTAATCAGAAAGACATGTACTATACACTAAAATAATGAGATAGAAATAAGCTTTCCAATGGTACCAAACACTTTATTGAAATAAAACTGTAATACCACATAACTGTACAAAGAACATGACTCACTTTTAGCACTTTAGGCTGAATCAGAGAACAAAGCTGAGATAATGAGGGTTTTGTTTCAATGCTAAATTAGACAATGGTTTCTAAGCTTTTTGTACACTTGCTTTTGTTGTATTGGATTTACATTCTTAGTATGGAAGTCACTGTTTTTATTTACAAATATATACAATAGGTTTACAAATTACAATCTCAAAAATAATTTTTGACAGTATGATATCTTGTGAAACATAGACCTTTATGTAGTGGGACATTGCAAGAACTGCACACATATCTGGTCTCTTTCCTCATTCCTCTTTTGATACAGACTCGGCATTTTCTTGATGGGTATTGTTTTGCATGCCCTACAATATTTTGCAATGTGTGGTTTTTGACATTTCCATCTAATCTAGTAAATGGATCATGAGCAGGGGCTCGAGGTGTTGGCACAACATTCTCATTGTTGGCGTAAGCCATCTCTTCATCGTCTGTTGTAGAAATCAGTGACTTTACAACACTCATTATGTACTGAATGAAGGTTTTGCATTCTCGGTTTTGCACTTTACATTTATATATTACATATGAATTGTACATGGCAATTTGAAACATATAAAACACATATTTTTTTGTCCACTTCATTGATTTACGTGTAAATGGATAATACTGTATGTATTGATCAAGTTTATCTACACCACTCATAAATTCATTATACAACGCTACACATGTTGGTTTCATTTTCACTACTCTGCCACCAACTACCCCGCGTTGTCTAACAGTTGCTTCAGTCATTGTGTTTTGGCCTATAGTTGTAACCATTTTTACAACTCTCTTGTCACGCCATGCTAGGCAAAGAACATCATCTTTGTGGCGTGCAATGACGCCACCAACAGGCAAATTGGCAGGCGAAGCATTGTGGATAGAAGGTGGTTCACCTCTGTTCTTACGCAGTGTGCCACATACATGCGTACCTATTTCAAGTAAACGTTTACTAAGTCTTACAGAATTGTAAAAATTGTCCATAAACAACTTGTGGCCCTTATTTGCAAGGTTGCCTAACAGCCCTTCAACGGTAACTTCCAACCTATCACCAACACCACAGTATGTCTTCAAAGACCAGCAATAACTGTTGTTAGCATCTGTCAGGATGTACGATTTGATTCCATACTTCACTGGTTTCTGAGGGTTGTATACTTTGAAACCAAGTCGCCCACGCCATGAAAGCATTCCCTCGTCAAGTGATATGTGAATTCCAGGGTTGTACAGCTCTCTGAATTTTGGCAAAAGGTGGTCAAGTACAGGTCTGACTTTGAATAGTCTATCATCACAATTTTCAGGACGCTGTGTGTTGTCGTTGAAATGCAAGTAGGCTAGTATCATCTCGAAACGATTGCGCGACATAATCTTGCTGAATACAGGAGTTGCCAAGAGTTCATCTGTCGACCAATACTGTTCCAGCTCTGGCTTTCTCACAATTCCAGTAAGGAACATCAAACCAAAAAAACGTTTCAATTCTGTAGCGTGTACTTCCTTCCAGGCTTTTGATCGTGAATGTCTCCTTTGACCATTTCGCTGTTGTTGAATATCAATGGACTGATCAGCATACAAATTTGTTTCATGGACCAGTTTGTCGAGCAATTCCTCAGAGAAGTACAGTTCAAAAAATTTTATTGGATCGTCAGAATCAATTTGGACTACATCAGTTGGTCCCGGAATACTTGTAAATGGAATGTTTCTTGGTTCCCAATCGTTCTCCTCCCAATTGTCCAGATTTACATTATTATCAACGCCACCACGACCACCTCTTCTCGCTCCTCGGCCGCCACGACCACCTCTTCTCACTTGAGCTCCTCTGCCGCCACCACCTCTTCTCGCTCCTCTTCCGCCTCTACGATTACGTACTGGAGATACAGATCTGTGGCTCGAAGCATCGCTGTCTAAAACAGATGAATCACTGTCGGAATCATTCTGAATAAATGTAAATAAATATATATATAAATAAAAACATTTTGGTATATATACATATAGGATAGGCCTATATACATATTGAAATTGTTAGAAAATAAATAGCAAAATTGTTATTGTATTTTATTGCAATAGCTGATGGCAAAGCTGGCTATAAATGATAGGTATGCCCACACTTAGTGGGTTATACTGTAATTGTGAACACTTTTAGCCTCAGTCAGTCTGGTCTACTAACTAAACAAAAACTTAAAATTTCTAATAATGTGTTAGATTTCAAGTAATTTATAATGATTGAACAGCTGCTCATACACACAAGTATGTAAATACTGAATTCAAGTCTCTAAGGTACGTAATATATTAGCCTAGGCCTATAAAGTATTAGCCTGGACTGCACCGTCTGTCAGTGTCACTGACTGACACATACACGATTCTCAACCTATCTACAAACTAGCCTAGGCCTAGCTAAATAGTCTCCAATTACTGTATTTTATTACATTTCATAAATCAAAATTAGGTAAAAATATACTTACATCATCTGGGGATAATAAATACTCATTTTCAGAATCAGAGTCGGCAAATATTTCAGCAATTGCTTCGTCCGCAGTAAGCACATTACGAGCCATATTGCAAATCCTGGCTTGATTTACGGATGACGCGCGATGGGGTCAATGGCACTAGGGGTTAATAAAGTATCAAAATACTTGCGGTACAGATCGATTTGGATGTTGAAATTTTTAGAGGCGGTCCATATATACCTGCTCTAACAAATTGTGCAATAAAAAGCCAAAGACGGAAATTTCCGTCTTTGGCGGTCTGACGCTGGGCATCGGAAGACGGAGATTTCCGTCTTCGGCGGTGAAAGTGTTAACTGTTGATTTATTTAGTACTGTACACTTTTAGTATATTTGTTTTCTTTTGTCTTTGGGTGTTAGGGATTGATAGTTGTTTAGTATGTTATGTTTTCATTTGATCTTTATCTCTGTATTTAAATTTCTATTACATTTTATGTTATATATTTTATATTGTTATTTTAAAGGATGCCACCGATCGAAAGGTGTAAATCCAAATAAATAATACAGAAAAAGTTGTTGGTATATGTTATTATAAGCTTTAATTTCGTAAGCGTTAATTAATTTCTAGATACTGTGCTATGTTCAATCTAAAATAATAAAATAATGAAGTTAAAATATTCATTCTAAGTAAATTGCAATAGAAAATAAAAAAAGCTCTTTAACATGAAATGACCTACATGTGTCTATTTAAATTGTATTCCTACAGTAAAACAAACACTACAGAAAAGAAAGTGAGCTGACTGAGAAATTGTATTAATCCTTTTCATAACTATAATAAACTATAGAAAGCCACTCCGAGAGTGCATACCTCCGCCTACTGTAAAATCCTTCTAGATAAGATTTAGTCTCCGGAAAAATTGTGTGTGTCTTAATGCTGTGTGTGATTTAGACTTAATTTCACTACAAGCATGTGAAGGCTAAGACCAATACATTTTTAAATTCATCGTTTGTTATTTTCCCTAGATTATGGGAGCAACTTCCCAATGAAATTGCTACAATTTCAGACTTTAAAGCCCAACTCACCAAACATTTGATCTCAAAATATTAAGTTGTAATTGTTTATATTGTTTATTCAATGCAGCTTATTTTTAATTGGTGTATCTCATTATAAATTGTTTTTTTTTTACTTAATTTGTGCTACTTAGTTTTGTTATTTTTGTATTTTATAAGTAATGATGGAGTAAGAGCAGTTTTCTGTTTGGGCTCATGCCTATTACCAAGATGAATTGTAAAATGTACTTTTATGAACTTTTGCCGAATAAATATTATTATTATTACAGTATTATTATTATGTGAGTTTGGTGTGATGGTTATGTAACCAGCCTTTCAACTAACAATAGCTTCAGCTGACTAACAATAGAACAGCAACGCGAAAATCAAACGAGTGAATTTGAAAAGAAATAGGGTTTAATCGCATTAAAAAACGTGTACATTAAATCTAATTATGTTTTAAAATTACAAACCACAAATTATAATTCTTGCCTCTTGAACAAAAATGAAGTTTTTGGGACAAGTAGTTCTCGAGAAAATGCAATTTTAGTTTACTTGTTAATTTAAGACTGCTCACCAGCTTTTGATAATTCTGTCCTATCTCTTAACACTAGCAGGTCTGAAAAAAATTCTAAAAAGTGGTCCAGAATTGGGACCGTGGTCCAGATTTCACCAAAATTGGGCAGTGTCGTCCTTGCACCAGGCGACATGTATGGAAGTAATTTGGAGTTATTCGAATCAAAATTGTTAGCGCTAGAGTGACAAACAAACAAACACACACACACCTATACACAAACTGCACTGATCAACATACTTGGCCAATTTTTTGGCCAAGTAACAAACACACGCGATCGATTACATATACCTAAATAATAATAATTATCTTTCCAGAACAAATTTTTGTTTGGAAAGCTATACTCTATTAAACTTTATTCTGCACTGTTATGATAAATCAAAATGTGTTTTTCACCACCGAACAAGGTTCAGTTTCTCATTAATATTCTTGCAACCCTTAGCAGCATAAATTGGAAAATTTTCTGGCCCAAAAGTCAAATAGTTCAACACCTCATTCTCTGTCTCTGTACATTGAGGCCAACCCTGTTCACGCATTTCTTGTTGTATACACTTGCGTACATGCTCCCTCTCCAGGGGTAAAAATGGTACGAAATGACTTATCAGATGATGATCTATCAGCTTGCTGTGCCACAGACCTGTGTCCTTTTTACGATAAGAGGCTTTTTCAATGACATCTTCATACTCATTTAAGGTCACAGATTCACGTTTGCGTCCATCTTTAACAGCTTTTATTGCTACATTTGCAATTTCTTGACCTGAGGTTGAACTGGTTTTAAAAATTAAAAACAAAATTAGAAATTAAAAAATGGAAATCACTTTTTAAAAAATGCAATCAAATAAAAGTGTTTTGAGTGATTTGCAATGAAACCTTTTTTCCCCTATTAAACATATTCCTCCTCTATTCCACCATTGTGTCATTTAATTTAAAGGGACTTAGTCTAAACCTACTCACTGACCAAAATGCTGGTGTAATGTTGTAGGTGCTATTTTCTAAAGGTTATTTGCCAAATGACAGGGCTGGGATAAACCAGAGCATCTGTGTAACTTAGACTTGCCCCAAGTCTGTATTTATTGTCTTTTTTTTTTATTAATTTGTTTTTATTTCGACCGCGATTTTTGTCTGAAAATACAGACTTGTGAAACACGTATAGAAATCGATTTGCAGACCGCAAACATCCGATAAGAATGACGTAGGTTATCATACCGTATTTGGCTATATGGGGCGGGCGGTATGTAAATATGGATTTCGAATCAACCAATGATCATTTTGTTTCAAAATGAAAAAGATCGAGTACGTACGTACAGTGCTGAATGTACGATCGAGACTGAACAACTGTTGAAATATAAAATCGTGTTGCCAAGTTGTTTTGTTTATTAATTGTTTAGTCCTGGCCTAGGCCTCCTTCGTAGGGCTACTCAACTCGTACGTATGACCTGCCAAATAAAACGCCAATAAGGTACATACCACTACTGAGTACTGACCGCCACAAAACAGGGCTACACCACCACACAGAACAGGACAGGGTCTGGGTGGGAATTAAATCAAATTTTCTCCGCATAATAAATGATCCATTCAAAGTTTGATTTGGCGGAGAAGCTAGCCTAGTATCAAGACGAGTTTTCATGTTCTTGGGAAAAATCTCATCAAATGTTTACCAGACTACTAGGCATATAAAATCATTTCTAGCCTTCAGAAACTGTCATCAATGTACCCGGCCAACCAAGTACACATTGTCTAAACGTAACATAGCGCATGCGCATCGTCTTAGATGTTGAGTCTTTGAAAGTCTGAAATATGAATATTAAAACGACGTACGAGTGAGTAGCCAATGGCATGCGGCTGAAACTAGTCAACTGGATAATTTATGCACCAAGAATTCTTGGTGTCAAACCACGTGACTTATGCGTGTTTCCCCAGACGGAGTATCCAAACTCAAGTAATACACGTATGAAACGCCATATGTGCAAAAATATTTATATTTTTACAAAACTCCGTCTGGAGCCCAGACTACTGTGTAACTATACTCTTTTCTAAAGATACACTGAGTTCATTGAGTGCACTCAAGCCAGATGGGTATACTGGACCTCTAGTTCTCGATCATAAGAGTGGTCATTCACCAGAACTAGCATTGAGAGCATTGAACTCAACTACAGCTATAATATTATACATAAACAAATTAAAATACCTTAGAAAAATGAATATAGCTCTTCTAGTATCGATACCATCAATTTTATGATAATCTATAAATGGTTTGATAGTATCAAGTATTTCTGGTAAAAGACTCTGCATTTCATCAAAAATAAAAAGTTGATTTGGGCAGAAGAAAAGGTCAGTTAGAATGCGTTGTTGTAACTGATTCTAAAAAATAGTAAAAATAAAAGTGAATTCAGAAACATTTATTTGGTATTTTAAATAGATACTAAATATTAACATTAATACTTACAAGCAATTCAGAATGTTAATAGATTTAAATGGAAAGAACATCACCTTGTAAGTTTCAATGTGTCTTTTGTGTGGGAAATCAAATTCTGGTAAAAACAAGTGTACAAATTTGCTATCCATTCCTTTAGTAAATAAACTTTCGCTTATTATTTGACTGACAAAGTTTTTACCACTTCCAGTGCGACCATGGAATGACAGAACGAGGGCCTTCTTTACAAAAGCGCTTTCAACGTGAGCTTGGATTGCCTTCACTACTACATCACTTATTAGGTGTTGGCCATACACACGTCGCTGTAAATCTGTTTTCAATTCTGAACAAAAATATTTTGTTACAATCATATTACATCACATCACAATCTATTATAAACTAGGGAGATTAATGACTTAATATTCAAATCATGTTTGTTTGATTGGCAGCAGTGCTTTAGCATAGGCCTGTGGATAATAGAAATTCTTTGATGTTGCTACTGATGCAAGTCCAAATCTAAATCATTGTCCAGTGACAATAAGTTTTACTTATTATTATTAATGATGTAAGTATATAGTATGGCATATTATTGATGGGGAGATACTGGTTTAAATTGGCTAGTGTTACGCATGAGACAAAAAGTAAGATTGTAGTACTACAAGAAATAATAAGCTCTAAAGATATTTATTATTTTAAATAACTTTTTAAATTACAATTTCCCAATGTTGAAATTTTGTATTTTTTTTTTAGTTTGAGCTTTGGAATTTTTACTATACTGTACTATAGACAATTAAAATGCACATAGATCCTTACTTGCAAAATTTGGTTTTATGAATTCATTTGTACAAACTTCAAGTTTCCCACCAAAGCTCCATGTTAATGGCTTGAACCATTTCCAATCCTCTGCAAACTTCTCTCCATTGATAGTTATAGTGGTGGACAATATAATAATCATCGCCACTGGCCATTTTTTCTGCAATTTCATTCTCTGAAATGTAATGTTGAAAACATTGCTACATGGCTACTTCAGTAATCAGGTATGAAACAGAAATAGTAATTTAACTTGTTAATTTTGGCTGTTAAAAGTGAAAATACTGTTATGCTCAAAATTGGACAGATCATGTTTGTTATGCCTGAGGTTTGAACGTTTTTAAAGATGAACCTCTGTGGTCATATTCACCATTCACACCAGAAGAAACACCCTTAAAATTAAGAAAATCTCCAATCTAAGTAAATATAATTTAAGTGAAATACTTAATATAATAGAAATATCTGTGTAATTGGTGAATATGGCCACTGGTTCCAAGAAATTAAACTCACTTTCATCAACCACCTGTCCAGTGGTAAGATATTCATTCACAGGTACGTATGGGCTTGCCCACTTAATATTACGAAGAGCCCATATACAAAAAATATGGGCTAATATGGGTTTGCTTAAATCAAAATTACATGGGGCCCACATGCAAAATATGGGCAGACACATATAGGATTGAGCACATCAAACCTTCTTGTAGCCCATATTCTTGATAATGCAGGTGTGTTTTAATAAATGTATAAACTACTAACTTTATTTACCTCCGCCAAGGAGGTATGTTGTGAAATTAATAAATAAAAAAAAAAAAAAAAAAAAAAAATTCAGTTAAGTATAATGTATCCATCCAGTATCCATCCAGATCCAGATGTAATCAATTGCGTATATCAGTTTGTTTGTTTCTATTTTTATTCACTGCGTTGACATTAGATATACAGGTATGGGTCACATCCCACGTGGGAGCCATACGGATGGTGGTTGCAAAGCCCATATTGGTCCCACAAGGGCAGCCCATGTTGGACCCATTTACAGCCCATGTGGTGTCCATATGGATCCCATATTGGGCTAGGAGTGTGATCCACATGATTCGGGAGTGCAAAGCCTGGCCATGTGGGACCAATGATATTTTATATAGCCGAAGGCAATGTTATCGCAGTTCAAAAAGTGAGGGAACCAACAAGATGGCGGCTGCAATCGACCAATCAGATATGCTCTACGCAATACGCACTACTACGCCTGTGTTGAGCCTATCTGCTATATATATATAACGTATAAACATGAACGCATTCTATATGGTCTTAATGTATTATATTAGATTATTATTTTTGATATTAAATAATGTTTTTGAACACATTTACGGCCGCCATCTTGTTGGTTCCCCCTCCTGTTGCTTGGAATCACTTTTCAGTCTCTCTGGAGTACGCCCTCTAGCCTTTGGCTTATTGTAGCTGTGTGGGGCCAATCTTTATTCCAATGGGACCCACATACATGGGCAACTTATGGGCTTTTGCCACCTGGGCAGGACAGTTGGAAAGTATAACGTGGTTGGCCAGCTGGCATGTCATGAAAGAAATAGCTATCATCAGGAATACCAGGAAGATATAGCCCATCCCAGCTGTCATGCATTTCCTGTAGTGTAGAGCCTGTAATATTCCAATAATGAAAGCTTACTAAACTCATACCTACAAATACAACACAACATAATAAAAGTAGTCTCTTTGTATCAGTTTATTAATTCAAAATAATAGTAATACTTACCACGGACAATATCACGTATAGGACTGACTATAATTATAATATTGGTTTTTTTTGTTGGGAATTTCCACGATGACGTACACGTGACCTCACGTCACGTCAGAAGCTTCCCTGACAGCTTTTTTACCTTAAATATCACACTCTTCTTGAAAATTTAAAATTAAATATTACAAAAATCATGATCATTATATTTTTTTTTTTTATCGTATATGGTATGAAAGAATCTGATTGGTCAGTAGTTTATGCGTATTTAACGTACGAATCAGGGACGATTCGGCCCGGTTAAAAACCTTTACAAAAATAAACTCACTAACAAATGTTACATTCACAACAAATAATCAGTATTTTCAGTTTATTAATCTTATTAATATTATTAAATATTAGGTTACTGAATTTTTTATTATTACATGGAGTAAATAAATTAAAATATTATTTGTCTTTGCTTTTTTGACGGCAGAGGGCGGGTTAGCAATACCATGACGACCGGTCGCGCACAACAACAACGCGGGGGGGACGATCCACATTTTTTATTTTCTGACAACCACGTAGGCCTAGCCCTAGGAGGCCTAATATTAAATGCAATCAATATTATAGAATTATTGTTATAAAGGTAATGTCAATGTTACGTCTAAATATAGGGCCTACTAGATGAGGTCTAGAGAGCAATAATTACCTATTCTATAGTATATAGGCCTAGCTAGGCCTGCCCTCTAGCCTAGGCCTAGCTAGAGTAGGCCTCCTAACCTACTAAATAGGGCGGCTAGAGTAGAGGCTCTAGGCTAGGCCTACCTAACCTCTAACTAGGCCTAGCTAGTAGGTCCTAGGCCTAGTAGTCTACTAGGCCGGAAGCCGATCACTCCGGCCGCCGTATCAGTTTAGCGCGATGTATTATGCACTCCGGCCGCTATTCAATTCGACTTCCTGTGCAAAAAAAAGGGGCCGTTTAGTATGGAGCGCCCATTTCTATACTGTTCAGTGTTATAACAAATTCTTGGTGACCAAAAGAATTACAAGAAAAAAGAATTTAAATGGAACTAGGCCTAGGCTAGTTGAATATTTATTATTAGCAACAATTTTACTTTTTTCATTAACATTCAAAGAAGTTGGAACTGCTTTTTCTTTCAAACTAAACTTAACTTAACTTTTTCCTTTCAAATAATCAAATACCCGTCTAATTAATGCTAATGATTACTAATCAGCATGGAAGGAATAAGTATAACATAAACGCCACACTCTCCTAATAAAGCATAAAACCTGGAATTGTATCAAGAATTAATATATCATTTTTGTACAGTCCAATTTACAATGATTTTATATTTTAATTTATATATGATAAAAATAATATGACATATAGGGTACATTGCAATCAATTACATTAATTAATCACATTACAATTAATATACTTAGCCTATTACATTGGATAAAACACATAAATTATTTTGTTTTAGCATTAGACCTATTTTAAAACACTTGCGATGTTGTGATCCTGAAAGAGAAAAAATATACTGTATGTTACAAATGTTTATTTTGATTCTCTACAAAAAACGTGTCTCGGTTGTAAAAGACTCATTGGGCGCTCCATAGCTGTGAGTGAAGCGCGGCCGGAGTGATCTGTATTCGTTAGGCCTAGTGTTGTAGGCTAGCCTAGGCCTACTAGCCTAAACTAAGTAGGCCTAGGGCTAGACAATTTGTAAATCTAGGCCTAGCCTAGTATAAGATTATAATATGTAGATTATATATGTTTGTCTTTTATTATTAAATGTAACAATGTGGCGACTTTGCGATGGGGCGACTGTGTGGGTGTCTATTTTCAAACAGAACACTTTTACAAATTTGGTGTTTGAGCATGTTAACCTAACCTTAAATTCATATCTGGACCTTCTTTTGTTTCTAGAACAACAATCTGGTGATGTCTGCTGTGGTGGGTATTATACCAGACACCAAAGATCTATCAAATGAGGATGTCCCAATGTTCATCATGCCTGGTAGAGATGATGGTAAGATAATTTATATCTTTGTTTTCTTTGATGACCTCCATTACTACTAGTCATTTACAATGTTACTAGTTTAATTTACAATTGTTACTATTAAAATTATTGTGGCATTGCCACTATGAATATTTAATTGTACTCTTCCTTTTGTAAAAATTCCCTTCTCCCTCTGCATAGAATTTCACACAGTTATTTATTGAGCTACTACATTGTCAATGTCACACAATAATACGGCTTTACCACGTTGAAACACCACGTTGTGAATGAATGTGTATTTTTCTACATAATATATAATAATTTTTTAAATAATATTTTATAGGAGTGCTTCCAGATTTGAAATCCAGTGATGCTTACATTGATAAATCTAAACCACTTCCAACGTCATTACAAAGTGAATTCATTCCTGAGGAGATTCTGAACGCCCTCACCAAGATCCCAAAGCCGGTTCCAAAAGAAGGTCTTCCAACTCCACACAAAACCAAAAATGTACGTAAATCATAGTTAATATGTAGAGTACCATGCACTTGTCAATTGTATGACCCACAATACGACCCTGGGAGGGGGGCGTCATTAGTTTGATGTGCCTCATACCTTTATGAATACCATGCCGCACACATGCATAAAAGTGATTTACCTTTAGGTGTCCATGATGCACCCATTTTGACGCATTGTGACCATGTTTTTCATGATATGGTGGGTGGCAAAATGACGGACATTGACACATCATTGTTCATTGATGTACCAACTAGGTTTTTTTAAGCACCCCTGCGTCAATAAGTATTTGTAAATGGTGCACCTCTCCCTGGGGTGATACAATTGACTAGTGCATTTACCATAGCAAAACATTTAGCAGGTTAAAATAGCTTTTTAAATTAATTGATTGCAATTTTAATTGTTATTTTGAATTAATCTTTTATTTTTATAATTTTTTACAGACATCATTTCCAAAACCCCTTTCTCTAAAAACAGACCTAAATTAAGCTTTTTTCAATGCAAAGTTGGTCGGATATTTAAAGATGTATTGTCCCTTTGACTAATTCCAAAAAAATAAAAAATAACAGATTTCGAAAAAAGGTGGGTCATTTTGAAATATCATAATAGTTATTAACTATCACCAAAAATTTGTCGAAAAAAAATCATTTAACTGAAATACAGACGTTTTTTTGTTAAAAAAATAACTCTGACTTCCAGTCAATGTTTTCGATCAAAACATACCCCATAATGAAACGCGCTTGTTTGGCTACTCTGTATGCATAATCATAAAACTTCCTTACGATCTGTGTGAAAATACCTTCTCAACCGTGACGAGTTGTAAACAATCTTAATTAGCATATGCATAATGCGTACTCGTGGTTTTAAATCCTTGTTTACTTTCGCTCGCGACGATTTTCCAGACGAAATGTAGTTAAACTAATTTACCTGTCAATTACGTAAACTTGTTGCTTTTAGCTCGAATTTTCGACTTAAAGTGAATAACTTTAATATTACTTTGATATGGCCAATTTAAATTTAGAATATTTTGACCTTCATTTTTTTGTGTTTCAAGGGACAATACATCTTTAAAAAAAATTGTAATAAAACATGATTTTGTAGCTGTTTTGTTGTACAGTAGAACACATAGGGGACACCTTCAGGATCCAACAAAGTATCTCCTTAGTTGAGGTGTCCCAAAAGATGTAGTTCTACTAATGTAACCATAATAATTACTTTATTGTATCTCTTGCGAAATGTGCAACAAAAATATTTAAAACATTATTAAAATAATTGACATAAATAGATCAATTTCGGGAATAAATACGTGGGATAAATATAAAATATTGTTCGAATGTAATGAAAGTGCATTTTAAATCAATACACAATCGTAACATTAAACTAGCTTAGTGAAAGAATTCTATATGTTTATATTCCATGTATATTTCTATTTTAAACTGATATACATTTCTTCATAATTTCTATGTTAATTGCAGGCTTCAATCAGTAAAGGTAATGCACCAGCAGCTAACCTGTGGAACTATCCCAACAGAAGAAAAAAGTTCCAACATTTGACCAATCATCCAAAATCAATGACTGGTGCTGGGAGGTCAGTTACCTTTTTTCTAAACACTATGTTCAATCTTATTATTTAATTAACAGAAATACTAAAGTGGTCAAATAATTTCATCTGGCTTGTGGAAAAAAAGGAGATTATTTATATACCTTTTTTTTACTTTATGGTAAGTAAGTCATAACATTTACTGAAACAACTTGTGGAGGGCGCTATTCAACATTCTTAGCAACCATAAAAAACAAATTACCGATCATTGTCTGATTTGATGACATCGGATTGTAATGTCACAGTACATTACACACTTTACACTTGCACAAAAATGATTTTGATGTTTTTTTTTCAGGGACATATCATTTTTGTATGATGTGCCTGTTGCTGATCTTCCTGTTCTGAAACCAGACATGACAGATAGAAGTACAATAAGAGGATTAGAAAAACACAAAGATCATCTGGATACTATTAAGGTGATTTATCTTTTTAGGCTTCTTCATATTGTCAAGTTAACCGCAGTCGCAGGCTAAACTGACGCTGTGTCCGGGATATACCCGAAGTTATATGACTAGATTCCTCCATAACTTTCTTTCTGCCATTGTGACAACCAGTTCTTCTAGTATATCAATCATGATACAAACTGTAGATATTACTATTGCTAGCTCTACACTTTCTAAAGCTCTGTCTACACTATCAATCTTTATGTGAACAACAATTTTGATGTGCCCTTATATGGAGATGATGATGTCATATCACTACCATGTTTGGGCATATCGCTACCATAGTTTGGCACATCACACTAGTTTGATGGTGTAGACAGAGCTTTAATTATGAATACTTTTTTCCATTCACAGCAACCAATGAGCGTTCCTGAGACCTTGATTCCTTCAGAGTATCATGTAGTAAAATCAAAAGGAGTGCAAAGCCTACAGTTTCAGGATGAGTATGTTTGAAATTTCTATCGTTTGATGATATAAAATATAATCATGAGACCGCATTGATAGTAATGTCACTCTTTGCTGACAGTGTTAAAGCAGAAAGAGCCTCATTTATAAAATAAGTCTTGTTTGCACTATACTTGAAAATGGTAAAATAACAATGGTGACTATCGGTACTTCTAAAATTGTGTGCCACAAAGTCTTGTTTGCACTATAGAGTATCACGGTGTGACGTCACAACGATAGAGGGCGCTGCATGGTTGCTAGCCAACCAAAAAATGCGTTCAACGCTACTATGTTGATAAACTGTGAAGATCTGTATTTCTATCAAATTATGTATCTTAGCTTGATTTTTTTTAACTTAAACTGTAGTTGAAGAATAAATAGATTATTTAAAAACAAATATTTAGTGATCTTTTGAAATTTTAGTTTGTTTTTATTGAAAATTATTATGTTTTAAAATGACTACTTCAATAAGCCTATTCCAAACCATTGGTGACCTTGGAGTCACTCAGGCAGGTTGAACGCATTTTTCGTGACGTCAAGACCATGATACTCTATACTTGAAAATGGTAAAATAACCATGGTGACTATCGGTACTTCTTTTGTTCACACTTGGATTATTCATGAAGTTAGTTTTTCTTTGGTTTCACAAAGATTTAATTAACAGCCTCATTACCGTAATTGAGGAGTTCTAGTAGGTGGACAGTTATCGCTAAAACCCTAAGAGCATGTTAGCCACCGTTTGGATTGATATTTTTGTGGTCAAAGCAAAATTAAGTTCAGTCCTTTCGAAGCTTAAAGCAAGGTAGTGTTAAACAATAATAATACAAAAATTTGTGTTTTTATTTTTCTGATTATACGATTTTTGTATTTATTATAGAAAATATACAACCCATCTGGTAGATGAAAACAAAGCACCGATCACCTTTCCTTCTTTGTAAGTACATGAGATACCTGTAAATCAAATTGTGCTATTTAAAATCCTAAATAAAGCCAGATATAACTTTGATTTCAAACAGTCTTTGAGAATTTCTTTATGAAGAATTTATTATTTAAAAAGTCATGGTACAGTAGAACACCTATCATGAAGACACCTTCAGAGTAGGTTTTCTGTTACCCTTTATGCCATAGTCAGGAAATATGCCATGTATGTGATTTAATTTAGACTAGACCTAGACAAGGCCTGTAGTAAAATATTTTGGTCTTGAAAAACCCTGTTCTAGAAACCATTCCTTTTTTGGGCAAAATAATTTAATAAGATAAAATTATTTTAATGTTTACTTAAATTTGTACAGAAAACCTGCGAGCCGGTATGAAGTTCTTCAACTTAAAGAGACAATAAATGCTATGCTGGAAAAGGCAGGCGTAGATGATGAGGACGTTGAGATTAATGGTCCTACGCAGATACACAACTTGTTAGAGTTGATTAAGAAGGAACAGACCATATACAATGTTGTATTCCATGAATTAATTAGACAGGTAATTATGATAAGATGATTTTGATTGATGATATGGTGTTGATGTCTGTGTTAACCATATGTAATGAATTTATGTGCTTGTACAAAGAACGTCACTATCGCTACACAGACCATCACTTGATGTGTTTTGTTTCACTTTTTGACAATCCCGTCTACCCCCTAAAGTGCTCTGTACCTTGTGACCTGTTGTTTTTTTATTATTTATAAAAAGACAATCAATGAAATGAAATGAATCCAAGTTTCCTGATAATTGCAAAAGTTCTCGATATTTCAAAACGATCTTCTACTAAATTTCAATTTTTTAACAAAACATCTCAATAGTGCATATATTTAATATTATAGTGCCTATATTTTGTCCATGATTTTAGGTATTTAGGATATTGGAACCCCTTTATAAAGTATTGCCATAATCACAAGTACAGTAAATACATATTGAAAATGTTACTTTGATTAAATAGGCCAATACTCAATTTTAAGAGAGAAACCTGTACTATCTCTGAACTGAAACTCCTAAACTTCTACTAAATGCTCTACCTACAGTACTATACATCCTTGGGCTTTGATGTTCAACACAAACACTATCAAATTATAACACTTCTCCAATGGCCGTCAGACTGACTATTCAATAGTCTGTAGTTTGAATTATGACCTTAAAGCTGATTCAGACTCATTTTATTTGTGTATGGATAACATAACAAAATCAACAGTGGACTAATTGTTGTTTACTTTTTTCAGGTAACTGTTGAGTGTGCAGAGCGTGGTGAACTACTGTCTGAATTGCGACAAAGATATTGCACTCTTCTCGATAAAGTTCCCAGACAAGTGAAAAGTCTGCATCAAGAAGTTATGGCACAAAGAGCTTTGGATCGTAGACTGACGGAAGAACTTTTTCGATTCAAAACATCAATATCTGATCTCACATTGTAAGAAGTTATTTTAACTTTAAATACAATACAGCATTTTTGTCGGTTTTGCTCACTAAAATACAATCTTGCCGACCAGTCGCATCATAGAAACCACTCACATCTTTGAGGACCTACATGCATATGTCAGCTTTTACTGTTTTGAGTGACTCTCATTAAGTTTAATAAAACAAATAAATGAACCATGAATTATATTCAGACCAGGTCAACTGCTTCCTAAAGCTCTGTCTACACTATCAAACTTTATGTGACAACAATGTGATGTGCCCATATATGGACATGGTGATGTCATATCACTACCATATTTGGGCATATCACTAGCTTATTTTGGCACATCACACTTTTTTTGTCAAATTAGTTTGATAGTGTAAACAGAGCTTAAGAAATGTAAACAAACAAATGCAGGAAATTGTTTGTGTCTAACTCCACCCACCTAATCAACTCAACATTTCCAAGATGATGATTATTATCTGTTATTGAATGTCAACTAGATTTCATTTATACCAAGTTGCAAAAGTGAAAATAATTATATATATATATATATATATATATCTTAAAATGTCTGTATTACAACATATACATATGGATTTAAATTTTTAATTAAAAAAATTGTAATTTTTAAAATTTCTTTGCAGTGAGTTATCTGATGTAAGACAGCATGATAAATTAGTCACTAACCAAGCACAGCAAGCGCAAGAAGATGTGAGTAGATATTATATTTCACAAATTTTACTGAACGAAAAGAAGAATACTATATTCTAAATCTATAACAAGTACATATATTTTTTTAGTGTAATGGTTTTTACATTTTGTTCATTTCAGTTAGCACGAGCTTTGAAAGAATCAGAAAAGAACTCAAGGTACTGTAATAAATCAGCTTTTGTTCATTGCTTTATTTTAAAAATATTCTAAATAATTTTGATTATTATTTATAATACACACTAAATTACTTTGAATGTACTTAATGAAACATGTAAGAAGTTACTGAATAGGAATTAGAATATAATACAAACAAAATTTATCATTATTTGTTTTGTTCATTGAAGCCAGAAATTGACATTGGCAAGTGCCTCAAACTTATACATACTTGTACATGTTTAAAACTCCTACAACCTCGAGTTGCAGCAGTTCTATCCACTTGATCACTGCTCACAGCCCACATTTATATTCCACTGTGTAATAGTATAATTAATTGTATTGTTATTATCTCTAGTTTGCTTACTGAATATCATGAGTTATATGAGCTCCAACGGAAGAGGCTTGAGAAACAAGTTGCTAGTCTTGCCAATGAAAGAGAGTTGTGGTGCCATGCGGCATACAATCTCTCACTTAAGGTTTGTTTTATTTATTGAAGATTGTCAACACTAAAGACTCAAGAAATAAGAAATTATGTACTTATCTTTTTTAACCTTTCAAGAGCCCTTAATAATCAGTCTTTATTGGAACTGGATAGACCACCCTCATTAAAGATGATATTTCTATTTTTTTCTGTTTTTGGCATGCGTTAATATTGTGAAAATTGTAATGTATGATTGACAGACAACGTTTAAGAATGGGGGGAGAATAATGTAAGAATAATTATATTTATTATTGAATATAATCAATTTATTTGTAGGTTACTGAAGCAAATTCGATAAGCACTGCCAGACGTTTAAACATCAGTGAAAAGAGTTGGAGTAAGCTAGCCAAACATTTCACAGTGGTATTAAGTGATAGAGATACTGAGCAGCTATCCCAACTACAAGTACTGATAGAAAATCATCGGAAATTGACAACAGAATTCAACAGTAGTCTTCTATCTGAGGAAGAGAAAACACGAGAGAGACTTCATATTATGAAATGTGGTGTAAATAGGTGGATTGGAGAATTTTCAGAGAATGTAATGTAAGTACTTTTTAATTTATTTATTCAAAAATGTCTTTTACAATCATCTTTTCACAATATATGGTCAACTTTAACACCCATGTGTTAGCCCTGGTTTTCAGATGATTTTGAAAGACTTGCAAAGATGGTTGTGATTTTAAGAGAAATTTCTGTTTAAATGTTAAATAACTTTAGAAAAGCATTTCATTTTTTATTATTATTTCATTTATTTTAAAACAAACAACCTTATCATACAAACTTACTAGCAATCAACTTTAAACTACAATTTTCTTTTTAATGCTTATGTTACATGCTTTAATGTGAAACATTTTTTATTTCTTGTTCATGATTTATTTTAATCTATGTCTTAAGAGGTCAAATTGGAACCACTGTTTTCACTGATAAATCTCCTAGACTGTCTTCAAGGTGATACTGCTATACTATATTGTTTGCTGTGCACTAAAACTTTTTCACTATACCTTATAACATTTTGTTTTTAAGTTTTATGCACAAATGTATTGTAAAGCAAAGTACTGTAACAATATAATTTTAAATGTATAGACTGATTGAGGCCATTTTTTTCTGAAAGGACATGTCCTTAATACGAAACAATGTAATTCCATAATGTTGCAGTTAGTAATCAGCGCAGTTTGTGCTTTTACCTTTACCAGGTACCTACTATATTTGTACACCTGGTAAACGTAAATAAAGTATCTTGCCTGAGAACATGCGACAAGCAATGGACTTGGACTCTCGATCCCACGATCAGAAGTCCAGCACACTGTGCCACACTCTCATATAGTAGCTACTGTCCTTTTTGACATACAGTACTGTAGTTCTCATTTTTTTCAGTATTTATCTATGCCATGCTTTCATTTCTGGTTCTGAAACTAAGAGAAATAACTTGTCAAATTTGTACGAAAAAGGAGTTATGTTTTGTGATTAAAAGTTTGCAAAAAACAAATTCGGCCACTCAATAAAACAATTCTAGTATTACAAACTGCCAGTGTGCTGTTCATCAATGGCATGTGATATGGGTACATAAAAGTATGATATTGTAAAGCAGTATTTGTATTAAATGCATTTTACACAATTGTTTAAGTTTTCCTTTAAAAATACACAAAAATCATTTACTTGATTTCTGTATGAGATGCATTGCCAAAAAACATTTCCATAGTGTGAAAAAGTCAATAAAAATAACGATTATAATACTTATTATAAAAAAAATAAATAGGAAAAAAATAACCAGGTAAATACTTTTTGTTTCCTGACATAATTAAAAAAAATTGTAATTGTATTATTCCTCTAAAATTGTTAAACAATTTTTTTAAATTATGTCAGGAAACAAAAAGTATTTACCTGGTGTTTTTTTTCTGCCACCTCCTTGAAAGCATAAAAATATTGGAATCAGGATAAATGAAAAATATTTCGCATTTTGTAGTATAGATAGAATTCAATTTTAAATCAATACCAGTGACAAATTGACTATTGTTCACGCCGCCTACCGTTATTCATGTGGTTACAATGCCTGTATGTATCAAAGCTATTTTCTCAATGTATCATTTGTCATCGTGCAGTGAAGTCACAAGTTATAGTGTATTGCTATTCTGGCGTGGTTACACAAAAATGGTTTACCAAGGTTTGTAAACATTTATTGTATATAGCTTATTTATTAGGGTGTATTATTCTTATTAAAGGAAAGTTATGTATACTGTACTTGTTAACTTACTACTGTGTCACCATTCTGAATGGATGGTACATGTGTGTACAGTAACTTCATATCAATTTTTGAAATTAGGGTTTTTTAGCAATAGATAGGCCTATTGAAGAACCTTTAACATAGTATAACAATTTAGATATATAGATATATATATATAAATCCAAAGGCAAATTACTGAAAAAATGACAATGCTGTGGGTATCAGTGGCTGGATCTCAATGGAGATATAAAAAAAAGCGAAAAGCTAAATCAAAACGATAAAGTAAAACATCCAGAAAAGTTAGCAGAGCTTTTGGGCATCACTTGTCACTTGGACAAGATAGATAGATATATTATCAGGCAAGCGCTGCCTGAGTGGACAGGAATAAAATAAATAGAACAACAGAGGCATATGGCTGGTGAATAGAGGGTGTGGATAGTATTGTTTAGAAAACAAAGATTACATTTTTAGCATACCAGTTGATTTATTTTTTTATGTAGGGGTGGTGGCTGACCGCCCCCCCCCCCCTCCCCCTGAACCCACCTAATACCTAGTAATATAAAGAAAGATTTTTTTTTAATGTTTCTTTATCTCTAATTTACAGTGATACTTATCTTGACCATTGCCTGCTGTGCAGATGCTGGGATGATGACAGAAACAGTGATGAAATCTGTTGGAGAAGACTACGTTTTTAAAGCAAACATAGAGGTTTCAAACACAACTTTGTCACCTGTGCTATATAAAAACAATGAAAAAGTTGACCGCTATACACTTGATGACACACAGCATAAAACTGGAATATATGAATTCCGGCTTTCCAATTTACAATTAAATGACACCGGATTGTATGAAGTCATTTACACCTACAGCGGAGTACAACAAACAAAAATTTTACTTTGTTTGAAGGTTGTAGATTCCAGCAACACTACTACCGATATTGCTAATGCTTGCAACAACACTCCTACTGAGAATACTCCTACTGATGATCCTAATGCAAGTACATCATCAAAAAGCCAATACATGTACCTGTTGATCATGTTGATGACCAGCCAGATGTTGCTACTGTAATCTGTTACTTATTGAAAAGAAAAGAAGCTACTATTTCCTGAAGATTATCTATAACAAGCATGAATGTGTGATACTCGGGGTACAGCAAAAGAAGCTGTAATGACGTCATAAGACGGGATGTAACGTCACATACACATCAATAACCTCGCTACCAAATACGGCTATATTATGAAAAGTTACGTCACATAACCGGAAATGGCATAATTACGGTAAATTATAAAATCTCAAGTGATTTTTTGCTATTTCCGGGAGCAGAAGTGACGTCACAATATCATAAATAGGTTTTACTGTATATATTCTTATTCTCCAAGTCAAGACCTTTGAAATGACACCAAACACGGCTATATTCTGACGAAAATCGTTTGGCACCAATGTACCATCTTCGAGACGTCATATGGCTGCATTCGGTTTGAAATTAAAAAATCCAGCTCTATAGCTTTGAGGACATGTCCCTGTAGTATACCCATGCCAAATCCCAGCTCAATACTGAATAAGGGAGGAGTAGCACTTTATAAATCGCACTTTTTCGATTGGTACCATGACGTCATAATTCTGCATCCGGTTGAAGTACGAAATTTTCTCTCTATAGCTTTGTTCACCTATTACCCTAGTATGTGCATGCCATGTTTCAGAGCCGTCAGACGATGCATAAAGAACTAGTAGGACTTGAAATTTGGCTCAATAGTGTCCAGATGGAAGAAGAGGAGAAGATGAGCGAGTCCTAGACTCTGGTACCCCGAGTAAAAAACTGAAATTTGTTCTATTGATAATACAAAATTAACCAATCAAATGGCAAGAATAGGGTTGTGTTATAAAAATATGAATTAATTAATTCAATTTTCTATCAAATTCAAAATAACTACTGTATATATCACACATTTTACAATAATGAATGTTAAAATAATTGATTCTAGGATTACATTTCATCAAATAAAAAAAGAACAAATGTTTTGTATCTTACTGACTAGTCGAGATTAAGTTAGATTTTTAACACAATTTTGCAATGTAATGTAACTTTTATTTCTGAGTATCATGAATTTCTGTAATTGTCATACAATCAATACAATTTCTTGAATCTTAAATACTTCTTATTTGTGTTGATCTTATTTGTGTTGATCTGTTTTTGTTGTATCTGTTTTTATGTACAACCTTACATGAAACATACTCCTTAGCCCTGGATGAACCCTACTTCACAACACATGCATTTAATATATACATACAAAAGAACAATCAAATGTTCTCTGTTTTAACGAACAAATTACTTTCCAAGATTTAAGCTGCCTAAAAAAACATCTAAAAGTTCATTAATTGTGAATCATTCCAATGGCAATTGCCTTCATTCACTTTAAAATGAACAATAGTTCTAATATATAGTATCATTTTTAACCATGTTAACAACGCACAATATACCTTCTCTTGTATTGATGAGACTCGGCGGTACTATAAAAATAATGGACAACTTGGTGTCTATTCAATGAGGACGTAGCCAGTCACTGCAACCTATTTGTTATTACCTATATCCTCATTTGCTCATTTTAATAGTTGTTGTCTGCCTTTATTTTAAATAAAGATCGGAATTTCAAGCTTGATTGATTTGATTACTAATAGGATAATAATGTACCCTAATTCTAAATTCTTAAATTTTTTAACTAGCCCAGTAACAGTTAAGGTTCAATGGTTTTAATAGGGGCTTATTCTAAGCTTTATTTATATATTATTCCGGTTTTATTTGACACATGCTTATTACTGTATGGTACTGTAATTTTACTCTTCTAACTTAGTCTCTGTAGTCAGGGAGTTTTGTAGGGTTCAAACCCAACCTCCTTTTGTAACTGCAGTGCACTTTTTTGCAAACTATGTACTTTATAGACTACCACCAGAGTCTAGGCCTAGGTATTTTTAAACAATGTTTCGGGATAACAATTAAAACAAGATTTATGTAGTTAAACTTAATTTTAAAATATTTACATTAGAAATATATTTAAGATTATCCGGAAGGTTATTCCAAAGCTTACTGCCATGAAATGATAGACTATTTTTCTTATATTCAGTTTTTGCTTTAGGAATATTAAAATTTCTACTATTGGCTTGTCTAGTGTTATAGTTATTTTCTGTGATATGGAAACTGTCAGAAAGATAAAAAGGAACATTAAAATTAAAGATTTTATATATAATTATTATTGCTTCTGTATTGTACATTCTTTGTTTAAGATTTAAATGACATGACAATTATTTCCTGAACATTGATAAAATGACTTTGTATTATTTGCTATCGTTTAAGGGAATATCTAGAATATAATAATATCCTTTCAGAAAATCAGTTTGGGTTTAGACAAATGTATAGTACTGAACTTTTACTTTCAAAGGTTTTCATTCATGGGCACAGAGCTTAGAACTTAAAGGCTGTAAAAATATTGATATTATTTTCTTGATTTTTCGTCTGCATTTGATAAGGTGTCTCATAAAAGATTAATTAAGAAACTTAATAACTGTGGCATTGGTGGAAACACTAATGCATGGATTACAGATTTTCTTTCAAATAGACGCCAAAGGGTTATTTACAGAGGAGAAAAGTCAGAGTGGGTAAATGTTACTTCAGGGGTACCACAAGGGTCAGTTTTGGGCCCTCTTTTATTTTTGATTGACGTAAGTGATATTGTAAATAATTAATTAATAATTTTTCAATTTGCTGAGGATCACACATTATCACGTCCTATTTATAACAATAATGATTGTAAATTGCTTAAAAGGATTTACATTTAATTGCTAAATGGGCAAATGTAAACAAACTTCCCTTAAATCCTGTCAAATGCGCCGTAATGCATGTTACAAGATGTAAAGAGATAGTTAACTGGGATTATACCATAGAATCAGACAATATTCCTAAAGTTACAGAATTCAAATTTCTAGGTGTGTATGTAAATAGTTCGATGTCTTGTCATACACAAGTTAATTATATATGTTGTAAAGCAAGCAGATTGCTTGGTTTCATTTCAAAATGTAGTAAAAATATGTCCTGGTTAGCTATGTTGAACTTTATACAAAGCCCTATTACTTCCAGTGGTTACCTACTGTTGTTCAATGTGGGCACTATTTGAGAAATCATATTAATAGAATAGAAAATATACAAAGGAAAGCAACAAAGATAATAATGTTTAGAAAGGAATTAGGTCCCCATTCTTTCAATGAGTATATAAAACTAGTGAAAGATGTCCGGGTAGGCTTTTATTCGAATTCGAAAGGCAATACTTTTCATAATTCTGTATTTGTTTCCTTTCCTAGACTATGGGAGCAAATACCAAATGACATAAAAGATTCACAAACAATTTCAATATTTAAGGCTGCTCTAACAAAACACTATATTTCATGTTATGTATAGTTTATTTGTATTTTTCTTGTATATGGGTTTATCTTAACTGTATTGTATGGAGTGAGTGCAGAATCTGTTTGGGCTTTAGCCTATTCTCATTCCTGGTTATTTTTACATTGATGACCGAATAAATATTATTATTATTATTATTATTATTATTATAACATGACACAATACAGTACATGGGTCAAAACACACAACCTAAGCAAGCAAACTAGTTGGACACAAAAAGTGCGATGTCCTCAATTTATGGTAGTGATGCCCAATTATGGTAGTGATATGACATCATCATGTCCATATAGGCACAACACATTATTTGTCACATAATGTTTGACAGAGCTTAATTCACATAGTTATACATTCTCTTTTAAAAGTGTAGGACTAACAAAGTACTTTGAGATGACTTATCAAAACCACTAGTCAACCTTTCTGCTCATGAGACAAACAATCCTAATATCTATATTCTAGGTGACATTTCAAAGGCAAACACTACTAACATTATGGTTTGGTGACGATTTAAAATGTTTTTTTAGTATGATATTCTAGCAGATTATACTGTAGCATGTAGCTCTATGGTTTTAGTCAACCAATAGTCAATTTCATACTTATTTAAGTATACCATACCAAATATAATACTCTATATGAACTTAACCATGTTTTTTACATTTTAATTCTTATGAATTTCAAAAAATGTTTTAAATATTTATATTTCATGTAGGCTAGACAGTAGATGTTTATTTATATAAACCAGACACAACAAACATAGAATAATACTCCAGTTAAATAAGATGTGTACAGAGTGAATAGGAACATATAGTATTTCCATATTTTTATACCTCCTTCAATTGCTTTCAATTTGTGTGATTCCATTTTATATAATCAATGATACTGTTTATGCTTGAGTTAAACTGTGTGTACCAACATATTTTTCTTTTTTATTTTTCATTTTTTCATATGTAAATGTAGTATCAAAATTATTAATATACTTCCATTATTTCTTTTAATTTCTTTATTTCACACTATGCAAATCTATATTGCAATAATCAGATTCATAAATTCTATCTGAATATTTGATCTGAATTTTATTTTGGATATTTTAATGTTTTGTAATTTACCCACATTTAAATTGTCACGGTGTTTATAGCATCATTTCAACTTTTTATGGAATATTTTATTGATAGAAAATTTTAATATCTTTATTGCATTGTTTTTTAAACATATTTAATTGAATTTAAGCATAATCTGCATTGGCATTTTGATGTATATAACGGTATGGTGTTAAAAAGAGAATTTACTGTACTGTAGGCCTTACGTAAAAGTTTAAATTAATTTCAACCCATGAGGCCTCAACAATATAGGCCTACAATAGGCTACTGTAGGATAATCATATAATAGTCTGTGTGTTGGACATTTAATAAATGACTCAAATTAAAATTGCCTACAGACTGTTGAAAGTCACGGATAAACAATGTGGCCAAGTCTGACATAATGCTTTCTGGAATACTTTTGGCCCATCTGGCATTTGGAATCACGCTAAAATGTTCGATGGCATAGATGGATATGGATAGATATATGTGTTGGTTTTTTTTACTGTAGTAGGCCTACTAAGTTACAGTAATCCATAGATTAAATTTTCTTCCTGGTATAAAACAATTTCATTGGTGAGCCAGACATTCTTTTTCTAATACTACTGTATAGGACAGATTTACAATAAAATGTAATTTTTTTACTAGTTTTTTTTTCTTTTTGTTTAATGCATACAATTGTTAGATTTTGTTGAATATCTTTCTATTAACACTTGATATTGAGGAATTTGTTCCATTAAGCCTGTTCTCCTGCCGATCTTTAAGTTGCAATGAGTTTAAAATTGTTAAAGTTGAAAGTAAAATAACGATAATGATGATCGAGCCAGACCACTAATATTTACACATTTTTACGCAATCATCCATAGTTTCTTAGTTCTCTCAAGCGTTGCTGGGACATGCGGACGTGAAGTATTACAAAACCAAGGCCGTCCACATGCAGCCGGGTCGCAAAAAGCCACCTTCAGTTGAAATTTCTCTCTTATTGTAAATTTGAGTAGAATATAATCACTATATTTACACTATATATTTACTTGAACATTTTAATATATATAATTTTTGTGTATATTTTAAAATGAAGAACATTGTTTTTTATTTACACAAAATAAATGTGTAGTATACATATACAAAATTATAAACATAAAAACGTAGGCCTACAATGTTTTAAGCAGGTTTTAAAAAGAGGAATAATTGGACAGTTAAAACAGTTTTAAAAAGGTGTTTAACTGAAGTCTGACATGAATTTCCGAAAGGACCAATTATAGAATCTAAAAACACACTGGACATTTTATACCCAGTTTTTGATGCCCTGTTCAACCTCAATTTTTGTTCGGTACTCATCAATGCAAAAGTACCAATTATAATAATCCATGATCCATATGCCCTTATCTCCTACTAATAGTACTATAGAACTACGCATCATATGAAGTAAAAGTAGGAATACATCCGGTCTCTCGCCATTGTAGAGCTGTATTGTTCATTTTCTAGAACAGCAATGTATAACAGTGGTTGTATAGTTTGTGAATAGACTTTATACTTTTAAGTTTGTTTTATGCACATTTTTTAACACGCTATACTTTTTTAATGCTGTTTTGTGTATTATAATTTTATATAATAATAAAAATTCTATATAGTATAACAAAATTTGATGTGAAATTCATGGATATCATTTAGTATTGTGCTTTGAAGATGTACTATGTGTGTGTCTCCCCTACATAAAAATTACCACCTTGTTTTGTTAGATAGATAAATGTACTTTGTTTCTGTCAATACAGGGCTAGCAATAATAATTCAGTGACTAAAGCACCTTCCAAGGAGGCTATCAGGAGACTGTATGATGACCTACGACACTGGCAAGAGGTTGGTATTTTTCACTGTTCATTTTATGCCTAATTAGTAATATGAGATCATTCTAGTGTTTGCTGCAGATACAGTACTGCAATTTTTGACATAATGTTGACATAGTGATCAAGTGAACTCACTCAGGCATGCAATTTCCTCACTCTTTTTTTGTTGTAAAGTTAGAATCTGAATAACCTACTTTTTAAAAGTAGATCAGATCAGATGAAAATAGAGTGAAATAATTTCATTTTCTTCATAATCTAATGAATTTCATTAACAGCATGCACATTGGCAGAATCTTGTTCCCAGGATCAGTATGGTTAAGTATTTAATACACAGGCTTTTATACTTGACACTATATTTTACATAATTTTACATGGTTACAGTACATTTTGCATATTATAGGGTAGCCTACATAATATGCATATATTGTTGTACTCACATGGCTGTATATATAAGGGATTATACACTACTGTATGTTTGGGGGTTAATACAGGAGGAGCTTCACGTACTGATTTATGGGGAAAATATACAGTATGCAGGTTTGAGTTTTAAGCTAATAGTTTATTAGAATTCATTTATAGGTCTGTTGGTTATGGATAACGTAATAATAATGTGCATGGTGTTACAGCTCTACAAAAGTTAGAGAAGATACAGTACAGGGTACACTGTATAGACCCACAGGTTTTTACAGGTTATGGGACACATTCATACTGGTTTATTGGTTATATGAAATCATATTGGGTCTGTGTTACATTGTTTAATTTAGAATAACCTTCAATGGGTCGAACTATATGGTGGTACATTGGTTTTTTAACATCAATAAGAAGGCTTTAATAATTTCCTATTCTGTTTATTGAAACCATGGACTAAATAAAGTTCATCAAAGCAAGAGACCATTGGTGTTTGTGCTAAGTTATAATTTTATTATCTATGCGTTGGCTAGTTTACTGTGTATAGGCTTTACTTACTTTAATAGTTTTCTCTCTATCTCTCTAGAATCTTAACAAAGAAGTAGAGAGATTTGGGGGTGACATTTTACTTGGCCATGAGGAGAGTATGTACAAAATATCAAAACAGACAGAACAGTGGACAGAGATCGCTCTTAAGATTTTCAACAGACACAGGCCAGACAATGGCCAAGAATACCCTGACCACGAGAACCTTCTAATCATGAATAAGGTAATTTTCATTGCAATTATAAAAAAAGAAATGCATGAATGAATTTCCATTTGTAGTAACTATTGTAGTTAACATTTTTTACTATATTATTTTGTGGTTAACTAAAAAACAAAGAACATTATAAAAATATTTTATTAGGAAGAGTACACAGAATTTCACAAAATTCTAGAGTTCAGGAGGTTCTGTGTGATGAAGAAGTAGGCTTCTTACTGTGGTTTGTGCCCTTGGACTAAATATTGTATGATGCAACCTTTTGAAACTTGGTTTTGTATTACACAAAGCAAACATGTGAACAAAACAACTTTGATAATTCATTATGGGATCATCTCCAAATCGTGCGATAATTTACACAAGTTTGTGTGTTTGCCTCAAACTGTGAGGATGAATACAACATATTATACATATTATTATTATGATGAGTCAAGATATGCACATAATGATTTCATAATAATTATTTTTATTGTTATGCACTGTAGTAGTGGTCATAATACAATATACTTTTAAATCGCATGTTTCCAACAGCATTTTGTATAGACTGTAGACTGTTTAGGCCTGACTTGTTTGTGACTTTGTAACATCATATCCTTCCTTTGTTTTTGCATGCTACTTGTTTTTCTTTGGATAGGATACAGAGGTAAATTGATTAGTTTGTAGTGTAATATTTTGGAGTGTTTTTTGGTTGTTTGTTTTTACGATACTTTAGTTGATTCAGAAATTAAAGTTATGAAAAGAAATTGGGAAGACTGAGAAGAAATTTATCATAGTCGGATTAACTTTATGCTAATCTGCGAAGTCACTTATTGAGGTCCACATGAAATATAATTGTAGTCTCTCAATTTTTCAACTTATTTTTCCAAATTGCAAGAAATCAATTGATAAACTAAATAGTTAAAATAAAGAAAATATTAAGGGAAAAAACCAAAAGAGCAATACTTTTATGGCTACCCTTATACATAAAAGAACAGTAACAATAAAAACATGACAATCACGATACGAAAGCATGATAAAATCCTATTTGAACGTGAATAATGACAGGACAATACATAAAAAAGACAAATTACTTACACAAAGCCAACTATAGGCTAAACATAATTGTTAAAAAATGTAAAGCACAACACAGATTTGTTTGCATTAAAAGATAAAAACACAGCATTCCCTTTTTGTCCACCAGGAAAAAATATGGAGTAGAACCATTGTTCTTGTTAAATGTCTCCCGAATCAGCTGTTTATAGCGATATTTTTTTTACCTTTGGAAAATCCGCCAGAATGGTGTATGGTTTTTCTGTTTATCCTAAAAGTCTTTGTAGTGTGTTTTTCTGGCAAATAAATAAATAAAATCACTTATCACTTAATCCAATGTCTTCTCTTTTACCTCCTTCCTAATAAAAATACAGGGTTAGTATAAAACTTAATTTCTATAATTTTTTCTTCAGCTTTTGCATTTTAGCCGCCATTTTATTATGTTTCTACAGTATCGTTGGCTAAATTATTATATTCTCTCTTTTTATATTGATTATTGAAAATATTTGTGTCATAATTTTGTGGTGTTTTTTTTTCTCAATTCAATGTGTTTAATTTCAAATGAAAATAAAATGTCAGAAATGATTAAAATATGAAAATAACACTTGCATTACTACTTAATCTATAGTCAGTTACCTGTTGGTGTTTCATAAATAATAATAATAATAACTCCTCAAAATTTCCAAATTTGTTGGGGAACATTAATTATTACAGCGCAAATTAATTAATTCATCCACAAGATTTTTTAAAGGTTTTTAATATCAAAATTATATTAAATATATTTTATATCTAATTGTGAATGCATTGCCTTTGTTTAGTCTGTACACAATATACATTCCAAACATTCCTTAATGTCAAGTTTGAACCAACCTTAAGCTCTGTCTACACTATCAAACTACTGTATGTGAACAAGTGTGTGATGTGCCCATATATGGATATATACAATGATGTCATATCACTACCATATTTGGGCATATCACTTTTTTGTCAAACTGATAGTGTAGACAGAGCTTTATAGTAACATAGAATCTTTTTGCACACTCCTCAAATTTTAGAGTCAGTGATTAATTTTTTTTCAAAATACTTTTCACTTAAGTGAACAAAATGTATAGATATCTCTCCTTACAGTAAGAGGTATATTCACTTAGATAAGAGATTTTTCAAGTATTTTCCGTTGCACCATGATTGGTTTTATATGCCTAAAGAATACAGTTTAATCAATTTGCTTGCTTATGAATGTTTTATGTTTTTTGTTTCTGTTGTAGGAAGTAAAAGAGGTAACAAAGTATATTTGTGTCACTGTCAATCATCCATTCACTGATTGCTGTTTTCATATTACTTCAAATGCACACTTTTCATGTTTATTTTTTTTTTTCATTAACAATGTAGTGATGGTTAAACAATTGAAAATAAAAGTTATTATAACTTTAAACATTAACAGGTTGACCAAATAACTAACTGTCAAATAATTGATATTGAATTATATGTTGTATTCCATTACTGAAAGAAATCTGTTTGCACATTTCATCAACATCATTTTAACATTACAGTATGCACTGTTAGGGTGCCGCAGGCTGCCCCTTGTACCATAGCAGTGATTGACATTGTTAGTTTGGTTTGTTGCTCTTGTTTGGTATAAAAATAAATTAAATCAAACAGAAGGGGAAAACAATTCATCAGAAGCAAAGTTTAACATAGTTGCACAATCTCCATTCCTATTGAAAAGATGTATTTTCCAACATGAAATCTTAGCACTGTTAATTTGCCTTTCTTTTGCACTTTCTATAATCATATATCGCAATGCTGTTGAGCTAAGAATCAGTTTTCTAAAACTTTATGTTTAATGCAAAAAAAATGTATATAAATAAAGTGTGTTGAGAGCTTGCTTATTTGCATTATATGCAATATATAAAAATTAACTATTAATGTGTCAGTGTTGTAATAATTTAATCAAATTGTCATTAGCAATTAGCTGTATATTCATGTATTGTTGTGAAATCAGTATTGTTATGTTCATTCAAAACAAATGACCACTGTTTTAAAATCAGCCAATTTAATATTTTATGATTTAATTTTTACAGGAATGTGATCAACTTATGAGGCAGTTTCAGATTAAAGTCAATGGAGAAAATGGTAAATACATTAAAAAATAATAAAATATTATTTCAATTTCTAAATAGAGAAAATGTCATCTATTTTGTGGGTAATTAGTAACTTCATAAATAATAATAGTTGGGTATTTTTCATTTATTTTCAATCTTCATAATACAGGCACAGCTAAAAAATTAATACACTTGACAAACTCTATGGAAAGCTGGGATACAAAATTGAATGGTATTTTAAATGGAGGCGCTATGCCACTCGAGGCAGAGTGGGGACGACTTTATGAACTGTTCGATGATTGGTTAGTGGTTATTGATGAAGCTTTGTCTTTTGTTGGAACCGTTCAGACAGAAGAAGAACAAGCTAATCCAAAAGTTGATAATACGTAAGTTTGCAATTATTTGTATGGAATGCTTTAAACTGTTTTAGTAGTGAAATATGGGCTGGTTCTCACTCAGAATTGTTTTCAAGGAGGTAGCCATTAGACTAGTTACAGTCTGGATGGCACAATCTTGATTTACTGATTTGGATCAGAGGCAGGAATTCGAACGCTTAATGATTTGACCGCTTTTTCTTCTAATATAGTCAATAACTCCTACAGTAGTTTTCTTTCCATCGAGGTTACTGCAAAAATTGTCAATAGTTTTTTATAGTTATATACAAAATCTTTCACAATTTTATTCTCTTCTTCTAAAGTGTCGACATGGATGAAGTGTTCAAGCATGCTCAGAAGTGGCTAAGTGTGACAACCAATGGTATTGATAATGAAGATGCTAAGCTAGCTGACCAGGTAGATTATATAATTTATTTTTAAAATATACGTATTCAACACCATACTTATAATAGAGCCACAATGCTTAAAGATTGTCCCCCAAAAACATGAAAAAGAAAGATTAATAAAATCAGATTTTGAATTTGGCCATTTTGTTGCAGAAAAAAAATGTTTCATTTATAAAAAGACAAAACAAACGGTTAAATTTAACCAAAACCCTATTAGCTGGCAGCCAATTTGACTGTATTTTGCTTAAAGTTTTTTCAGAAAAATAATTTTGTTATTAAAATTATTGGTCAAAATGCCATATTTATCAACAAAAATTTTAACATTTTGTAGAGGGGACAATATATCTTTAAGGACTGAAATATACTGTACATTTGCTTTATAATAAATATGTAATTTACAATTTATGAATTTCTTTTTCTTTTATCTTTTTTTTTAGGTTTCTGAGCTCCATTCCAGCATGATACATTGGGTGATCCAGGCACTCTTACACTTGTCACCAGATTTACCAGGAAGCCCACCTGAGGCTGTAGAGAGTGCATTAGAAACCACAGACACCATTGAAGCCATCCAAGAAAAAGCATCCATGTTGTTTGATAAATTGACAACCTTTTCAAACTATCTCACAATGTAAGTTTAGTACATGTTTATGTGTCTAGTAACATTGCTAAATCATAAACCAGACCTCCTAAAGTTCCTTAATAATAGTTTTTATTTTACACAAAAAGATATCTTGCATAAAAAATTTACCATTTTTAGGCTCTACTACACGGCCTCTTGATATTTAATTTTGGGACCTCTGCCTAACCATGGATCTATAAATTAGAAGTCCATGGCCTAACTGTGAATGACAAGATATATTTAAAATTTTTCTATGTATTTTGACCAGTGTTAAATTGACATAAAGTTACTCCTAAAAAATAACAACTGATCCGGTTTATAAATCAACCTTTCCTCATTTGTTAAACCCTTAATTGGGATACTCTCCTTCTGACAATCCAAATTTCTATAAATTCTCTTCTATTTAAACAACCCAATTATGTGGCTGTAATTACTTTTCTAATAGTTGTTGTTCTACCATTGTTGCTGAGGAGCTACAGAAACAACAAATGATGCGAAATGAAGCAGCTGATCATGAGATGAAGGATCTAAAAAGAATCAAGGTAAAAATATTTAAAAACTAGAGGGTACTCCGAGAGTACAAACCTCCGCCTACTGTAAAATTCCCCTACATAAAATGTCTCCGGAAAATATATATATGGTTTTTAAAAAATTTTTTTTATTAGTTCTAAGTGTAAAAAGGCTAACTGCACACTTCAAAGTTGTGGATGAGAGTTTGGTTTAATGGTCATGTATCCAGCCTCTCACAGTTGAGATCGCTGGTTCAAGTCCCGCTGAGATTTTTTTTTTTATTTCTTTTTTTTTTGTGGACCTTGATCTTTGACCCTGACCCTTCAAAATTTAACCAAAATTATATGATGAGTCATTGATCATTGTGGCTAAGTTTGGTGAGAATCGGATAAAAACTGTGGTCTCTAGGCAGTTAAATAGTATTTTGTTAGTTGCGACCTTGACCTATGACCTTTTCCTCTCAAATTCGAACTCGTCCGAGCTTTTGGGGTATAGATCATTGTGGTCAAATTTGGTGAGAATCCGATAAAAACTGTGGCCTCCAGACTGTTCACAGACACACACACAAACACACAAACTCACAAACACACAAACACACAAACATACAGGGGTGAAAATATTACCTCCTTGGCGGAGGTAATAATTAACAAAGCCCTAGAAATAATTTGAATACAAAAACATTATTCCTCAAAACATGGAAAATAAGAAATAAGTCAAATATACAATTTAAATTTTAAACTAAGTTAATCCTAAACAAGGTTTTTTTGAGGGTATATAAAGTGTTTTTTTTTTATGTGAAAGAAACAGTTCAGGAAACAAAAACAAAACACTAAAAATTAAATATGTTTAAATATCAGTTGAAGCCAGTTGTAAAGAGTAGCATGTAACTATATTTTATCAAGAGTGTCTATGTTAGTCCAAGGTTGTCTTTTTATTTCTTTAGACAGAGTGTGTAGAATGGATACATACTGCTACACTCATGATGAATGAGTTAAGAAACAACTCCCAGCTTGGCCATATACCCTCAGCCACCCAGCAATCTCCAGCTCCTAGCAATCAGCCTGACATAACACCGGCCACTCAGTCTAGTGTTGAGGTGAGACTTTATACTTATTTTACAGTTTAGATGACTTTGAAACCAAAGTAATTGCCATTTTCTTCTTTTTTTTTCATTATTTGTTTTTTTTTTTTAATTTCTTCTTTTTATTCTTTTTCTTTTTTTCTCTTAATTTCTTTTTTCTTAATTTTTCCATCTTTTTTTTCATCGCTTTAATTTAAAAATTCTTCTGTTTTCTTGGTTTTCTTTTTCATTTTCTTCCTTTCTTTGTTTCTTTTCTTTTTTAATTCCTCTGTTTTTTTTTTTATTCTTTTTCTTATTTCTTAAGTTTTATTCTTTTCTTATTTTTTATTCTTTTGAAAAAAATTTTACTATTCTGTTTTTCTCCTTTTTAAATTTTTTTTTGTTTTATATATATTATTCAGTTTTTATTTTCAATTGTTTTTCTTTTCCTTTTTCTTTTATCTAAGTTTTTCATCCCTTTTCCCCATTCTTTGTCTATTTTCATATTATATGTCACCCACTAGTGGATGTTAATAATGTTATGCATTACTTTTGTTTTCAGAGCGCTAACTGTGATACTCCAGTGGATACATCAAAGGAACCATCTTTGGTTCAAGAAGGTTCTAGGCCTCAAACTAAAGAACAGTCACGACCTGAGACATCAGAGGTAGTAATATAAATAGTCATCTGTCTTATTCTACTACAAAAAGTTTGCATACACTCTACCCTAATGTTTAGGATGAGGGCTGCATGTACTGTAACGCCCGTATTCTTAAACCAGACTTTAGTCGAAGTTTGACTTGAAAAAGTCGTAGTTCGAGCTATTACAAATTCGATTCATAAACGAAGTAGTCAAAGTTTGCAGTTCGACTTAATGAAGTCGAGCTTTTAGTCGAGTTGCACACGTCTGGGTTACAAATGCTATACATTGGCCAATGTCAAGAGAGTATTTGAGGAGCAGACGAAATTTTGTGCATTGATATCACTTTCCATTTTCTTACAAAAATTCTTACGCATCAGAACTATATACATGAAAAATAATTTTAATCGTTAATTATTAGAACAAGATCAGTATTAATTTAACAGTGAAGTACTTTTGATTTACAACAAACAAAATCTACAAAATATATTTAGGAACGATGGCGGTACGGTAACTTTCATATTTTCTAGGCCTCCAACAAAGATTGCGACGAACCCTGCACTTCATGTGTGACAAGAAAGCACTAGGCCCCCTAAACAATCCATCACGTGGTGAATTTCCGCATCTCCCATTGTCGCTATGGCTGGGTGTGTGTACTACTGTAAGTACATCGGGTTCACCTCCTACACGTCTCGAAAGTCGGACTCGACTCGCACGAAGAAAATAATGTAATTTGTATACGGTTGTAAATAAAGATGATTTTCATTATTATAACTTATACCAATGTATATTTAATTAAGTTAATTTAAAAATAGATTTTTCATTCTTCAATATCTGGCCAATATAACAACTCAATGACTGTTACGCTTTTCAAACCATTTAGTCGACCATTTAGCCTGCCCCCTCCAGGACTAAAAAAATCGATCAAAATCCGTCTCGATTTAGTCGAGGTTGGTCTGATTTAGTTGGCGATTTAGTTTAGTTAGTAGAAGTTCGGTTTATGAATTAAAATGACGTCATTTTTAAAGTTTTAGCTCGAACTACGACTGAAGTCTGGTTTAAGAATACGGGCGTTAATCTTGCATCTATTGATCTGTTCTAAATATTATCTTGTTTTCATAATGGTTACCAAATACTGGTAGTTTTTTTTTATTAATAAATTTTAACTATTTTGTTATTATTGTTCAGAAATCTATGGATGAAACAGCCCTTCCAAATGAGTCGTCCATGAGCAAATCTAATGACTTTGATACAAGCAAGATGGAGGTCATAGGTTATGATGATAATGTCCGTGTATTGTCTTTGGATGAAGTTACAGAACCACCTAAGGTAAGTCTTTCATAAAGTAATAATAGTTTTGTTTGTTTTTCATTAATAGATTTAGAATGACTTAAAATAAATAAAATAGAATAAATCTTACACAGAAGAAGCAATAATCAAACTGTCTGCTTGTCCCATGCTTCAACTGGTGGAACATATATATAGACTATTGATCATTTTATATATTTTGAGCCTTCAACTTGTTAAACTCTTTAGTACATCATTGTCTATCAGTGTACACCCATACACTGCTCATGCGCAGTTCATAAGCACAATGGTATGGAATGCTATTGGAGAAAAAACCTAGGTTTTCTGGGCCTTGTATTCCTTAACACAAATTGAAGTATGGAAAGATGTAACTTATAGAGAAATCTAGGTGTCACAGAATTAAGTATGTTGAAAAATAAAATAATATTTTTTTAAATTTTTTTTTTAAACATATTTTTTCTTTTTGACAAGGAATCTAAAGCTCCATCTACAACAGGTACAGTCCGATCAGGAACACCAGATACAGCAAAGGCTTATGAAGCTCTTGCAGCTGTAAACTCTCTACAGGATCAACTATTGTAAGTTGATGTCAATGTCTTTTGACATCTTTATTTGTCATATATCCAATTAACAGGTGTCCTTAATACTTATTTGCACTACAAATATATATTTGCAGACTTTAAGTAGTAACAGGTGTCTAATAATAACCGCTGTTTTACAATCAATGTTTACTCTTGTTTAGGGTAACTGAAGAGCGTGCATTAAATTCAGAAAACCGAGTAATACTACTAGAGGAAGAACTGACGGCTGCTCTGAAAAAATTGCGAGAATATGAAAGAAAAAGTGCAACGGCAAATCAACCAAACATCAATACGGCTGTACCAACGGTAGAAGAGAAATCAACTCCGGTTGTTGAAGCTTCACAGCCAAGCCAGAGTACAGTTGCTGAAGCAGCCACAGCAGCAGCAGGTCCATCAACATCAGGTCCATCAACATCAACACAATCTCCAAAGCATTCACCCCTTCCACCAAGTGCACCATCACCATCATCTAAGAGGCCTGCATCCCAACAGCAGCAACGTGTTCCATCAAGGACAACTTCAAGAAGTTCATCAAGAGCAAAGAAAAAATAATTAATCCAGTCTTAATCTTATTTTTGTATATAAAATAATATATAAAACTTAAATTATGAATAATTTTAATTGTGAATTTACATTTTTGTGTGAAATGTGTTCAACCGTGAAAAAGGTATCTTGTAATGAAATGAGAAAAAATAATTAAAATGTATTATTAATAGCCTTTGTTGTCTTAAAATGTTTTGGTTGGAATGCCAGCCAATTGTTTTTTTCTCTGTCATGCTGTTAAACACAACTCGTTTTTCAGTTTGCAGATTATCATTGGCTACTTCTTGAACAATACTGCCAGGATGGATGCATGGAAGTCACAGAGCAAAAACATGTTATTTTCAAAATTATTGTAGAATATATTCGGAATGAATGCACAAAAACAACATGTCTTAGGCTGCAGTACAGCTATTATTTCAATTCACGTGATATGAAATCATCTTGACCACCAGTTAAAGTTGTAACCATGAATTCATATTATGCAAAGTTATGTTATTTTCTTTGATCTATCTATTTTAATAATCTATGATGGTCGCTTCCTATACTGTTTTGTTACAACCTGTACAGTCAGCCAGGTGGCGTAGGATGAAGGATCCTAAATCAAAATAAACCAGAAAATATTTAGACAATTGGCACTGTCAACATGAAATTAAAAGTTGGTTGAATGTGCTGGTGTAGAGGCTATCAGTAGGTCAATTGTGAGTCTAATGGCTTGTTTTTCTATTGGCAAGATCAGCTGTGCACTTCTTATTAGTGTGCCAAGCTTATGATGGTCATAGAGTATCATCTCGTTGTTTGTAACAAAACGTTTTAATAATTTTGGAAGTATTCTCCCATAAGTTCTTTTGATACATTCTCAAGTTCATCACCCTTATGTAGACGGAATTCACGAAAAAATATACATCACACGCTTGTTCGATGGTCGTAATAAACAAGCCTAATGGACAGATTCATTTTTCAATACAGGTGCGCTGTCCTTCATCAGGTTTGTGCGTTTTGCGGTACATCAATGTGCGCAACCAAACGTAACCGCGCCTATATATTATAAATTTATCTTAAAACGGCACGCTTGCTACAATATGAGATGTCGTGGATTGTCGGAGCCAAATTTGGTATAAAACACAAGCTTTATCGAAATATTAATGTCAAAATTAGCGGGTGAATCCTAAACTATTTTAGTAGTTTTATTTTAAAAATACATTTTTTTGGTACTTTAACCCCAAAATAAAGCAATAATTGAAATGTTATTTTTACTGCCTAATATGGTTAATAGATAAAAATTTCATGCAGTATCAAAACCGTTGCTTTTTTCTAGAAATAACAGCGAATTAATCAAAACTGTTGTTTTTGCTCATTTTAAATGATATTTCATGGTTTCCCCTGTTTCCATGGTTACAAAACACTATTAACATTTACCAAATATAAAATTATTAGTGGATTTTTATAATTTAAGATGTCTTCTTCCTACTAATACAATGTTAAAAAGTTCGGATTATTGCCACATTTATCATTTTGAAATTGATTCTGGACCACACTTGTGCTACGGTGTGTAGTGATGCGTGAGAGATGAGGTTACTGACCGACGACGACCGACAGGAAGTAAAACTATTATTTTGGACCCTGGGCGGCTGCGGCGATCGCGCGAAAGTAAAATTTGTCCTCGTATTTTTATTATAAATACTAATTTTTACTTTTATTTCCTTAGGCCTTTATCTAAAAGGTAAGACATATTGTAAATATAGGTCTAGCGCCTAACTAGACTAGGCCTAGCCTAGCCTCCCGGACAAGCTAGGCCTACTAACTAGATAGGGGCTTAGTTAGGCTAGATAGAGGTTAGGCGATTGACAGACGATCGGCCTTTTTTAATACGATCGGGTAACAACGCGTGTGGACGTTAGGGCCCAACTTTGTGACGATCGGGTCCAAGAAAACGAATTGGATTTATAATTGTTCACCATAAAATATTAATAAATGTGTTCTTTCCACGAGTTTGTGATACAAAATAATTTAATAAACTAATTTAAGTACTTGAGGCCTAGGCTAGACCTTTGTAAAGAGTATCCATGGTGACAGTAGAATCTCTTCTTTGGGACACCTTTTATATATTCAGGGAACACTTTCCCACGAAACAAGCGGTCAGTCTAATTACCGAAAACAACCGAAAACAAACCGAAAACAAAATAAAATAATCTAAATACCGAAAACAAATTTTGTATAATACTTTTTTTTTTTGTCGTCCTCTATTGATGGGTGTTTCTAAAGACCATAAACACTGAGAGAAAACCGCCCGCGCGGAAAAGCCAAGGAAGACCCTACGAAACGGTAGTGTGCACAAAATACAACTAAAAATCGTACAATCAATCAATGATAACATCGGATTTACTTACAGAATCTATAAAAATATTTTAATTTTAGTCTTTCGATTTTTATCCAGAAACGAACGCATTTACTCCTCACAATAATTGTGAATCACGTTAATACTAGTATAGAAAGTAAATTGACTATGGTTAATCATGATCAATTTAATTATAGATTTTCAAAGATAATAATACAAAAATGATATTTTAAAGAATATTGATAATATTAGGGACTATAAAGTATACTTAAAACCAGCTCACGATAAAGGATTCACAATAAAATCTATTCAGTAAAATTACCGACGTTTTTAGAAACACCCATCAATAGAGGGCGACATTAACAAAAATATTATACAAATTTGTTTTCGGTATTTAGATGTTTTCGGTTTATTTTCGGTTGTTTATGGTTGTTTTCGGTTGTTTGTGGTTGTTTTCGGTTGTTTTTGGTTGTTTTCGGTTATTTTCGGTTGTTTTCGGTAATTAGACTGACCCGAAACAAGTGGTATTAAAGAGGGACGGGGACATGTGCAATATAATTTAAATACAAATGGCGACATTGACTCAGTTGCTGTTATTACGTTTTCATTTTAATTATAATGATTATTACTGTATTACTTATGACTAAAAACGAAATAAATAATTCTAAAAACCATCTTTATGATTATCGCCGACAAGCAGCTCAAAGACGTGCAGGTAGCCTTTTAGAACGACATCAGTTGCCATGGAAAAATCACGTCATTCATTTGACACGTGACACTATAATGCATATTTTATTTTTTGGGAATCCCCGATCAGCAAAAAAATGTAGCTGAACAGCCGCCAAAAATGTTTAATCGCCTTAAACTATATAATTATGATCATTTCACTGAATTATTAAAAAAAAATTACGGTAATATAATGGAAAAATCCTACATTATTGTGTTTTCTATTTCACACACTACTATTTATGCATGTTTTTTTTATACTGTATATATAAAATGGAAATCCCCATTCAAAAACATGAATGAGGAAATATTTTCCAAAATGTTTAATCGCCTTAAACAAACTGTATATCCGATTTCACTGAATTATTTAATAAAAAAAATATAAATGGAAACGTTGTCTATTTGACACTTTTTTGTTAAGAACTATCTCAAATACACAATATTTCACTTCATCTCGGTATGTACAGTATGCCGAGAACTCAATTATAAACTATAATGGAACGGATACAAACGAACTTGACTATCGGGCCCAATGTTAAGACTATCAGGCCCAACGCATAAGATGACCCCGATCGTCCTTGGCCCCGATCATCTGTTCACCGGCTAGGCCTAGTAGTACAGTAGGGCTAGGCATCCTAGCCGTACTACTCTACTAGCTAGGGCCTAGTCTAGCTAGCTGAGAAGCCTTTTAGGTCCTGAGTGCGCTATATTATTGCTGGTGTAGGGCTTAGCTAAGTACTGAAAAAAGGCATAATTAGGCAAAACCGCTCTTTACCAGCTAGGCCTACAAAACCCAACAAACTAGGCATAGAAACGTCTACGACTTACAAGAGAACTTTCTACCGTGCTACTTAGGTAGTGCATTGTTTTTCTCTTTTTATCATAATTAACCATTTAAGACAAGAAATGACCTGGTTTAATGTCTATTATATGCATTATTTTTACAAAACGTCAAATATTGCAGGTCTATTATACTAGCCTAGAGTAGTCCTAGGCTTCCTAAGCCTATATCAGGCCCTATTGTGACATTTTTTTTGTCGGTAAACACTTAAAAATGTGGAAAATAAGTTAATTCTGATAGTTATAATTTCAGTGGCCCACTATAAATGTCAGCATTCTTCATGCTATTGATATTCCATTTTTTATCTGTGTTGAACTCTGTTTTAGTGGATAAAGTTATTGTCTATCGTGAAGAAAATGTTCAGCGAGAATACCAGGTGTTTCCCGATTTTGCCAAAAAAAGAAAGACAATTTAGCAACGAAACAAAGCCAGACTAGGCCTTTACCTATGGTACGATGTTCATATGTTTCGCTGTAGGTCTACAAGATACCATTTGACACAAACTACTTAGGTTCTACATCGTTCTCTTTTTTATGGTACACTCTAGAACAGTTTGCCTATGTCTGTTGTATAAAACAATAATGATGAATGTTTTTTTTTATGAACACTAGAGTTAATTTTGAACATGCCAAATAAAGAAGAAAAGGCCAAAGAATTGCATAGTGATTTACTTGATGAAATCAGCCGAGAATTGAGAGAAAGTGAAGTAAAAAAATACAAAAAGCGTCTAAATGAGTTTGGAGGCTTCAGGGCCCGCGAAGTTGAAGACTTCGCAGATGACATTGATGCAATATTTGAAGCCCAACAGAAAAGGAAGATATTTTCTGTTGGCCAGTATGGAAAACTTAAGGATCAACTAACAAAACTGAAACGCCCTGACCTTGTTAATGAAGTGCTTAAGGTTGAGGAAGAAATGAATAAAATAGGTAAGTTCAATCCCATCATAGAGATCAGTAGAACCCCTCATTCACATGAAAGAGGAAATATGTTAACACTATGGCCAACCCTATTGAGAGACACTAAATGTTTTGTTCTGAAGGTTTCCTCAAAACAGTTCTACTGTACATGTCTAGTGTACTTATTTATTTACTGGCCTGCTAACAGTAGGAAAACCCCAACTGATTTTAACCATAATCGGATGCCATAAGATTTTTAAAACTTATAGAGGTGCATTTTCTATTTGGCAAGTTTGATAACACACTTTCCTGAACATGAAATTTGATCTAGTGTGCGGGGTATAGACTTATAAAAATATACCCAAAAATCATTTGTATAATATATATTTGTTTAGTCCATCTATTTCATTACATCATTTTGTATGAAAATTATATTTTAAAATTAATATTGCGTGTATGATTCAGTATATACAAAATACTGTATATCCAAAACATATTCTTGCATGTACTAATATTTCTTTTGAATAGACTTACCTGATATTATTTAATTAAACATCATTTTTTGTTTAGGTTTTCATGTTTTGCATAGAGGTGAATGTAAGTAAAGTTTAATTTTTTTTTTTCAAATACTGGTAATTTAATATTGTTTAAAGGTTTGCATGGCATGGTGAAAATCAGTATAATGATTAGTTTTTGGTATACCATGTACTGTATGTAGTTCTGAAAAAGATGGTTGAGTATTTTGATGTTTTAATCAATATGCTTCTATGAATGCAATCTCACGCCTGAGGGCGGTCAAAGCATAATGATCAAATTAAGCGTATTCCAGACAGCACCCCCTAAAAAGGACGAAATCTACCCGATTAGGACAAATAACCCCTTAGAACAACTATTCCTAGAACAATCAACCCCTAATTGTTGAATCCAGACACACGTTATACTAGGACAATTACCCTGGAGACAATGATCCTTGGTATTAATACCTACTACTATTAGGATACAATATTTCGCATTAAAGAACTGTTTTGTTTTTTATTATTAGCTATGGATGCAGCTCCATCTGAAGTTGGATACGTCAGACCACCTTTCTCACCTACTCTTCAAACCTCACCTAACTTTCCATTTCCTCGTAAAGAACCTGGCATGTGCTACACTCCTGGTAGAGGATATGTCCTGTACATATCAAATTTTTTCAACATGCCTGATCATACTCACAGACCTAGAGCTGGTAAGTGAAAAGAGTGTTCATGAAAGTAGTAGTGTGCTGGTAAATGATAGGTAGTTTGGAAGGCTTGTTAAACATAAATATCTTCCAAGGTTTATTGAAATAATCTTACCCAGCATCACAGTTTGCAAGGATTCGGCAATCATTAAGGTATGAGCCAGGTAGTTACCAGGCTATGTTCCATGTGTCACTACAACCTCAGGTGATAGATATGTCTCAAAATATGGACCACAACTGTGGAATCACCTACCATAATATTCGTCCATCATCTCCAATTTTAATTGCCTGTTAACACTGTGGAAAACCTGGATTGTTTATCGGCTTTTTTGCCATTTCTGTAATTTTCTTGTTTTGTTTTTCATGTTTTATGTATCAAGTGTCAAAGCGCTGCGTAAATAGCACTTAATAAAAGAAATTTTTCTTAAATAATAAATAAAAGTTCAAGCTAATAACCCTTGCCGACTGATTGAATTTGAGAGAGCATATCAGTTTGATCTTTTGTGCCAGTATGTTTTGAAACGAAGGTACTGCTCCACTGCTTGAACTCCGGAGTTGTTTGATTTTACCTTTCACACCAAAACACAGGGATGTCAACTCCAGAGTGTCTCCGGAGTTTTTCTTTTGGTGTGAATGGGATATTATTATCATCATTATTATCATTATTAAGAATTTAAATAAAACCATAACTTTTTTTATGCTGAAGATAAAGATGATTCTTTTCGAGGTTTTACGGTGCTTTTCTATTCATGTCTTTTTGTATAGATAATGTATTATAAAAATTTAATGTATCTTTTGTTTATTTAACAACTAAATACAATAATAGTTTGTATTATCATATTATGCTTTCTCTTTGAAAGGTGTTGGTCAAGATAAACAAAATATTTATGAATTCTTCAGGAAAGATTACGAGGTTGAATTCTGTCCAGATGTATCAAATCCTGAAAAGTTATGGAAAATTATAGATGAAGTAAAAAAAAAAGTGGAAAATGTTTACAGTAGTTTTTTCCTGATAATATCCAGTCATGGAAAAGGAATCCCATTAAGGGATGACGAGGGAAAAGATCTGTTGGATGATGCAACAAAGAGGCCAATTATCGCATCAGTAAGCAGTCTTTATTAGTGTAAATTGAAAAGAGTATCAATGTTCAGCTTGTATCCTTAAAATCTTGAAATGTGTGCCCTCTCTTTATTTGCTATTCCATTCAAGTGCATCTTTATACTCTATACTTATACTGTTATATGCAAACGGCTATGCTCAAGGCAGAGCTAACTTTGGTCTGACAATTTGGCCCACTTGTGGGCTGAAACGTCAAACTTTTAGACCAAATCACTGATTGTTAATATTAATAATATTCATTTTTTGTGGTATTTATGTTTTATTATTATTATAATGCATTTATTATTTCAAAAGCTTTAGTAATTCATGCATTCAACACAGGGCGTAATTTATTTACATCTTTTGTATGGAAAAAATGATTTTATTATTTATATGTTGGTAAAAATGCTTTAATCATTACAATTATTAAATGGGCCGAATTATCCCTGGGCAATTTTGGGCCGAAATTTCTCTGTCCTGGGCTGAATTGTCTCTGGGCCAAATTGTCCTGGGCTGAATTGTCTCTGGGCCGAATTGTCCTGGGCTGAATTGTCTCTGGGTCGAATTGTCCTTGGCTGAATTGTCTCTGGGCCTTGTGTCTGTATATATATCAAATTAAGATAAAGATCTTTGTTTATACATGACTTTTTTTTTCCTTAGGAAGGTATTCAAATGACAGGAAAAGAGTATGTACCAGTTGATGAAATAGTTTCAAAATTTGAAAATTTCATGCTTTGTGAGTAGAAATTTACTAAATGTAAACTAAGTTTTTGTAAATAAGATTGGATTTTTATTTATTCTTTTTGTGCTGTCAAATATTTGTTATGTTTTGTTTATTTTAATCTATATATAAATTTACGTAAGGGCAAAATTTGGTAAATCGCGCGTTATTTCTAGAATGTTTACTCGATGGTATATAAAGTTGGTTAGAATCTCGGTACTGATTTTAACCACCTGATGTAACCCTGTTTACTAATTAAATTTAGTAAACGAATTTAGGTTCAACGATTTGCCACAAATAAGGTGTTTTCCGATCGTGGTACTGTCTAATAGATGTCCTCTTGAAAAATACCTGCACACAATAATACGAAAATGCTTCGCATTTTCTTATCTCCTCCTACGATAATTTTTTTTAATAGCTGAAAACCGGTTCAACAGCTTGAGTACTGTATCATAATGTTGAAGACAGGCCGATTTCCTTTAAAAAATACTATTTTGATAGATTTAATATACGTTTATACAAATGTATTGATTTGCGATGAATGGAACATTCCAATCTATCAGACTCTCAGTTTGTAGGTAAATTTATGAGCCCTTGGTTTAACACAAGTAGGTAAATGTATGGGCCCTTAGAGAATAAACTTAAAACTGAGATAGAGTATTGCAATACTTTGACAATATTGTAAATACGTATTAACCATTTTTGGTCGCCATTTGAATCGAAATTTTCTTACTGTGAATGTGGTTACTGTTAGATATATAAACACATATACAAAGAACATTTATTACTGTGACTGTGGGTAGGCCCTACTGCTGGATATATAAACACATAATATACAAATAAAAGCTTTATTACTGACAGTTGCTTCTCAACGTTTGTATTAATTAATAATTATAAAAAATATAAATGTTGTGGTATATCGTTACATGTACTTTACCATTTCAATCGACTATAAAAGGGACAGTTTTAAAAAAGTATTAAATCGTAAATGTTTTACTGTGTTTAGTGGTATATTATTGATAGGCCTATAAAACATTTAAAATAATATTTCGTTACTGAGTGGATAAAGAATGTATTTAAAAATTGTTCTTCCCATCCTCTTCCCCATCCCTCAACTCTAATGTTATATACAAAACACAAATTGGATTTGTTTAAATGAGTTCAAATAAAAAATTTGGACTCATTTTTAAGACAAGTTTCTCTTTCGGAAGTAGGCCTAATTCCCAGGGTGCTAATTTTAGTTGACTACATAAATCATCGTGTCTCTTTATTCGTTTCTGCAAACGACTATAGTCCTGCGGTACGTACATTTGAAATCGCCAGTTTTTTTACGCTGAAATTACTGTGTATTCGAGAACCATCTGTGGGCACGACCTAGTTAATTTAAATGCTTTAGTTAATTTAAATGCTTCTTGCCTATCATACAAATTATATCACAAAGAACCAAGAATAGTACTGGTTGAATGTGTACATATTTATTTTATTCTGATGTTTTTATTTATAATCTGCATTTTTATTGAATGCCTGTAAACAATCCATTACACACTTAAATGTACCTTTGCCATTCAATTAGTTCAATGTATCACATGCTACTGAACGAAAAAGTGATATCCCTAATTTTGAACATTTTCAAAATGGTACATAAATGAACGTGCATTAGAGCATGTTAATTATCACTTTTCTGTGAGTTAGGGCTAATTCCAAATTACACATGATGCATAATTAACCAATCAAATTGCAAGAATACAAACAAGTGTGTTATACTGTATTGTACATAATTCTCAATGTACTGTTTCATGATTATGTAAATTTTCAAAACATGACCAGAATAAAGCATTATATTATTATAATATTGCAGCATCAATGTCTATGTTGTAACTTATTTTTTCAGGTAAGCCGAAAGTGTTGATATTTCAGGCATGTAGAAGTTTGTCAGACAGATCAGATGATGACAGTGGGACGGCGTTTTATGATGCCACCGATTCTACTCGCTCTGGTACATTACCAAAAAATGCTGACACGGTGGTCATACATGACACCAGTAAAGGTACAGTATAGAATATTAAAATGATCTATCGCTTTTTCGTTCAGAACACATGACATGCACCTTCTTAATTTAGGCTCAAATTTTAACTATCATGTCCACTATGACCCCATTTATACTTATGATTTGGGCCGGCCCTTGGTGGCAATTAATAACTCCACAAAGTTAGGCTGGCTCAGGCAGACCTGGACCACCTTTTGAGGTAGGTCCAGGAGCAGCTTTTATGTTTGGGCCGGCTAATGCAGTGAATCATGGCCAATGGCTTGAGAAAGTGAATCATCAGGGCTGTCGTTTTGAATGCAAGTATAAACACACTGGATCTGGCCGAAACAATACAATTTAGACCCAATCTTAAGTGTAAATGGGGTCTATGTCAACTGCTAAAATAAATAAATTAAAACAAATTTTAAAAATAATTATACAGTAAAACCCCACAATTGCATATGGCATGTGTTTTTGACCGTTCATAACTGATATTCTAAAACCTCATAAATTCGTCTCAAGTTTAGGAATGAGAATATGCAGACAGCTCACATTGGCCAAAGTTTTAGTGAACAATGTATTGAATACTGTACAGGTAACAGTATGTAAAACTGTCGGCCAGGCCTAAACTTCAAGTAACAGTCCTGTAGCTATTTCCCCTACCACTTTTCATTCCATTCATGCTAGTGGGGTAGTAAGGTGGCCTGGTATCCGTGCTGTCTTCATCAATAGCACATCGTTGCACATTTCCATTTGGAAATAAGTTCATGCTTTTTATTTTTTTAAATCACAATTATGTGCATAATCAATCAAGAACCCTTTTTAGGACTGTTGAAAATTGTGATTTTTATTAGTTTTTATAAGAGTAGTATTCCATAAAAAAATAACTTTCCTACACTTTATGTTTATGTAGTCATAAATTTTATAATTTGTAAAATTGGGTTTTGTAATGGAATTTTTTACTATGTTGTACTTTTTTTCAGGTGGTAAAGGGTGGCGTAATGAGGAGCATGGTGCTTGGATTTTCTATTGCATGTTCGTACAGGCACAACGCTTCTACGAAGGTGAACACCTACTCGATGTTCTAACACGAGTGAATGATATGATTTCCCGTCGTGATGCTCATGATGCAAACTCTAGAATTGTGGGTAAACAAATGCCATGTTTCACGTCAACTTTCACAAGGTTCTTTTATGTGAAGTAGTTGTATCTCCTCATTGTTACCATTGATGGGAATCAACGATCATGTGATCGTTTCATATTTCATACTTTGAATTTTATTTAAAATTATTTTTTCACTTAGTGGTTACAATCAGCAGCTGATGAATTTCATTTCAATAATCTATTTTCTTTCTTTTTTCATAAAGTCTGATGAGTAATTTGGATACTAGAATCTAATTTTGGTAATTTTATGATCTTTAGTGAGTTTCTTGTTTTCATGGTGTCAAAGTTTTGGATAAAAATAATTATCTTCAACATTTATCTTATTTGTAACTGTACGTTATTTCTTTTGGACAACTCTCTAATTATTGTTTATACCTATAGCTGATATGTTAGATTATTTGTATTTAATAGATAGCTAAACTAATGAATAGACAATTGGACAAGCAAGCAATATACGATTTATGCAACAAAAGACACAGAACTAATTTCATTTACTCAACATTACTTCACAAATTTACATGTGTAGCAGAGTTTTAAAAGTTAGTAAGTTTTAAAATAAATGAAATTTGTAGGTGTTTTAGGAAAATTTTATATAAGGTATTCATTTTGCAGCTCCCTAAACTGACAACTCTCTAATAGAAAATGTTATAAATTGATTTTACAATATTACAAAAGAATTTGTTAACGACGTATATGTTGTGTATCTGAATGCAACCACTTATATACTATATTTTGATTGGTCTAATTGATTTTAACAAATATAATTAAAAATCAATATTTCGGAAACAAATAATATATTTTCTTAAACTTATAAAATAAAAATTATGATAAAATTTATGACATGGATAAGAAAATTGAGACATAAATTTGTTATGCTGCAAATTACCTCTAGACATTACAATTATTAGGTGTAAAATTCAATAGAAATAGAATCTATGAAACCATTCATTTAATCAAACTAAAAAAAGAAATTTTGCATAAAGAAACATATGCTTGTGGATGGCAAATAAGTTATACATACTGTTATTATAATACAGTATAATCTCAGTACTATTGTGTTTAGAAATTAATTCACACAATGGATTTCATTTGAGAATGTAGTACATCTCATTTGAACAAACAATTCAATTCAGCACAGATATTCTTATTAGACTTGTATCTACATCATTTTATTTGTTTACCCCATTGTGTTATCATACGTGATCTTATTTTCTGAACAGCTCACGAAAACAAGTTTTAGTTATTCAGCTGAACAATTTCCCATCAAGAATAAAAGAAAACTTGAGAACATTTTTTTTTACTTTAGAACAGTAGGTCAGTTACAAAAAAAGAATGGAGAGAGTTTTTCATTTTCCTCTTTTTAAGAGATGAAATAAGCTTTTAGTCTACGAATGTATCGTTAAATTCTAAATATAATCATGTCGAATTGTAATTTTTAAATTATTGACAAATTGTACCTAAATTGTCTGCTTTGCAATAGTGAATTTTGGTATTCTATATTTGTAAATAGCTTTTTAATAAATGTTAAAATAATTATGCGCAGTAGACGGTAAAGTAAAAAAATCTTTTTAAAATTAAATCATAAAGCGTACTAGTGCGAATGTTGAAATAAATGCACCCGGCTCCAAATGGACCGTTTCAATTCTTCCATATTTATAATATATTATTTTTACCTCCTATATTTATGTTATAGGAATTTGTGTCATTTTAAATAGATATTATTCAGTACATGGAAAGTTATACGTAAATGCAAACTTTTATTAGTGCCTAGTTGCCAAAAAGGATTGCTAATTTGTACGCGTACTGATAATGTGTTGCTTGTAATTGTGTAAAATGTTAAGCTTAAAGCACTATGTTATTCCAGCTCAAGTATTGATATGACATGCCATATGTGCCAAAAAATGTTTTCTCTTTGCAATTATTAATTATGTTCAATCGCCATCTAATGTTTTATAATACACATGTGTTATTTTTTGCACCTTTTCAGATATTATTGTGAGAGCTATTTTCTGTAAATCATTCCAAAATGATAACTATTATATTAATTGAGCTATTAATATTTTATTAATTATTAAGTATGATTTTATTGAACTACATGATAACATAAATGAAAGCGTTAATAGTAATATTAATAAATAGTAAATACAGGTAAACATCCATAGATCCTAAAAAGATAGGAACCCCATGTTTGCTTGTTTTTGCATTTCGGCCAATTAAACATATCCCTCATTGGCACAAACATTTTATACCAAATTAGTTGGAAGTGCATCATGTACAACTACGCAAGACCATGCAGTATTGTTAGGGCATTGGCCCAAGCATTGACATTCAAAGATGTTTTATACCAAAAATGGTTGTGTGCATTTCAGGAGATAGTTCTGATTCATTTTTTTTTATTATGAATTTTTAAAAACAGCATGTGATGTTGCATCAAGATACCTTGGGTAGAAATCTTTTTTTCCTAACTTTTATCACATTCCATTTTTATGTCCACGGAACTGCCAAGTACAGTAGTTATTGTATATATATAAATAACCTAATTGAAAGTGAAAATTAAATAATTATGTGAGGTGTTAATTCTTTGTTTTCAGTACAGTATAAAGCTATTTACTGCATCAAATCCAATATTTTCTGTAGACGTAAAGAATTCTATATTTATTACTATTGGTTCAATGTTGTTTTTCCGTTTCATAGCCATAACGAATGGGTCTTATGGCATGTAGTTTGAATTTCTGTTCTGAAATCTTCTTTACCCCTGATTTTTATGCATATTTGCAATTTATATTGATTTCATTATCAAAAAATAGTTTGTGTTTGATGGCCCACTGATATAGATGTTACAGATGATATATTTTTGATAAAGTGATCCATTGCAGCTTTGAACACTGTCTGAAATTAAATACCATTGAGAATTATTATTCATAAAATATAGCAACAATATATACAGTAGTTTACATAAATTAAGTTTTATCATTAATATTTTATATTATATTTTTTGACGCAGCTTATGTATGTAGTTATAGTATTTAAGGTAGAACGTTTCTTCTTATCTGTAAAATTTAAAATTGAAGTTGATCATATAGTTATTATTAAATAAATTCATTCGATTCAAGAAATTTAACCTGAACACACTTGAATTCATTGATAAATTTTTTTTAAAAGATGTATTGTCCCCCAAAAATATGAAAAATGAAGATTAATTAAAAAAGACTTTGAATGGGTTATTCTTGTTTTAATAAAAAAAAATCGTGTTTTCTCATATAAAATGACAAATAAATATTCAAATTCAACCAAAAGCCCATTGGCATGCTGACAATTTGACTATTTTTTTGCTTTAAATGATATTTTTTTACAGTTTTTTCAAAATAATTTTTTTTTTTTCGATTTAATTTGTGTTCAAAGTTGATAACTATTATGTGACATTTAAATGGCATATTCAACAAAAACAATTTTAAACAAATATTTTTTCAGGGGGACAGTACATCTTTAAATGATAGGTGCCCATTAAAATGAAGTGACAGTCAACAAAAATGTCTTCATTAATTTTTTTAGATTTTTCTGAAGTATAATTTATGATTAATTTAATTTCAACTTTTACAGGTAACGATGAACATAGTACATCTTAAACTTTTTACCAGTACAAACTGAAATTATATGTATTTTAAATATTGCTGTTAACATTTTGCTAAGCATTTTCCGCTGTAACATAATGCCATATATGGAGTATTTAAGTTAAGTACATTCGCTTTACATTCCCGAGCTAAAAAAGTATTAATCAATAATTGATAATTACTATAATTTATTTGTATGTAATCTCTGTTCATTTCAAATGAATTCTGTGTGTTGTAGTATTATAACTCTGTTGGTTGCACAATAAATAATTAGGTGATCCGCTTCTATCAGGCAAGTCACCTATTGTGATTGTCGAAAATCACACTGTATTCTTTGTTCTTCTTTCTTTCTACCACAAAGTTGTGCTGTTGAAATAATCATTCACCTTCATCTTGAAATGTAAGCTTTTCGGTGTTGTTGATCTTTTTTGCGTTTGCAATATCTCAAGATTGGCTTGATCTGGAATAGAAAATGTGCGTTTTCAGCGTGATTCCTCTTGCACATGTAATTTTTGTGCGTGCAATATCTAATAATTGGTAAGCAGTGAGCATTTTCATAATTATTCATCTTGAATATAAAATGAAAACTTTCAGAATTATTTTTACAATTTTACATCCTGTCATCATCTACGCTAAATTTTCTTCTTTTTTATATGAAATATCTCAATTGACCTTCGCATTTGCCTTGAAATAGAAAATTCAGTCGAACCTACGGCCGGCTGGTTGTAACGCAAGTCTGTTTTTGCACTTGATCTTGCTCTTCATGCAATACTTGATAAATTATTTTCATGTAGTTAAAATGTGAAATAACGACAACCGCAAAGGGAATTTAATGAAAATGTGTGAAAAAATACAATATATAATTTCATTTAGCTCCTCCGAATGAAAGGTGACCCCACTATTTCTTTTTAATTAATATGAAAGTCAATATTCATGTACAATATTGATCTAAAGCGACGTCTTGATGTGACCACCTGAAAGATTTCCTTCTCTTTCATCACAGATTATCACATTCTATAGAGCGCATCTCGGTTATCCGTGCCCGTTTTTAATATATTCTTAAGGGTCTTTCACACCTGTTCCGGCACGGTTCCGGTCCGGCAAATCGAACATATGCGCCAATCGATATGTGCGTATCCGCGTGAAAACGAAACATTGGCATACGATTTGATTTTCCGGCGCCGGACCGGAACCCCCCACCCCCCCCCCCCCCCATCCTCTAACACAATACTCCCCGTATTACCCCCCCCCCCGGGTAATTACCCCGCGGACAACTATCTCTGACACAATACTCCCCGTAGGACAACTACCTCCTGGACCTGGACAATACTCCGGGGGAAAATAATCTTTTAGGACAACTACCACCCAGACAACTATCCCTTTAGAACAACTATCCCTTTAGAACAACTACCCCCGGACGGACAACTACCACCCAGACCATTCAACAACCTGACTCTGCAACAGTGTATAATAGGTAGTTACCCGGGGGGTAGTTACCCGGGGGTAGTTACCCGGGGGTAGTTATCCTAAGGGGGTAGTTGTCCTAAGGGGGTAGTTGTCCGGGTGGTTGTTATCCTAAGGGGGTAGTTGTCCGGGGAGTAGTTGTCCGGGGGGTAGTTTTCTTAAGGGGGTAGTTGTCCGGGTGGTAAACATCCGGGGGTAACTGTCTAGGGGGTAGGTGTCCTAGAACCGTGAAAGACCCTTAACTCAGGTAATTATCTCCGGTTATTGATACAATTGTCGTACCGGTGCTTAATTGTTCAACTCATTCAAGCAGTATATAGGTTTTGATTGGTTTATAGTTGTTTTGTTCGTCATGTATGCTGTGCTATGCAGGTGCTACTCTGGTGTCGTATGATATCCGGTGATTGTAAAGGAATGCACACCTTATTACGTTATTGTTACATGTGAAGCAGCAGCCGTGAAATACTCACTGACGGAGAGCGCAGGTTAAATCCGTTGTTATTGAATGCCTGTTGTCTGGTTGCGGTAGGCCTATTTTTCACGATGCCTAAAATCAATATCAATTCATTCTTAGTGCCAAAATTGGAAGTGAATATTTGAGAAATTGTTTAACACTATAGTTGTAAATTTTGAACCAAAATCGTAACATTATATACTTGCATTCCAATTACGGAATAAAGATAGATTGTATTCAAGATGATAATACAATTGTTTAAATTTGGATATATATTTACAGTAAATATTTTGTCACGTGTGCTCCTTCTGAACAATCTCCGCTATGGCTATGCAAACGCACCAATTGTATGTTTGCGCATAGGTGACGTATACACAGAACATTTTTTCACATCGGTATGTTGTTGTTGAAACAATCTTGAATGACCTACCATTTACTTACTTTTATTAAATGTCTTCGAAATTATCGCCAAGTGATAAATTAAAATCTAGTTAAATATTTGTTGCATGTCACACCAAGGCAATCTAACAACATATTCTGAGCTCCGGAGATGAAAGGATTTATCTGTGGCTGCGACACGATCTGTTTCACGTCCCTTAATAGACACTGCTCGCGTAGTACAGTACCTACTGATAAGACGTGTTCCTATGTTGGCAAGGCGAGCTCAGTGTCATGTTGTTAGATTGCCATGGTTTTTACTGACTTTAATAATATATTTACGAAGGAAAGGAAACGAAATAATGTATTAATAGTGAGTGTCGAATTGGTTACCACCACGTCATCAACGTTACCGCGCTATACCACTTCTATTCCTAGTAGTATTCACTATGCTAAAGGCAATGTATAAAAATACAGTATATTTTATCGTTAGGTTAGATAAAGACTCCCCTATTTTTCTAATGGATTAGCCTGTAAAAACTCTTGATGGTAGCACTATTAGTGTGAGCCAGCAGTCGCATTCTGAATAAAAGTAGTGGGTGACCAGTTCAGCCTTAAGTATCTGTCAGGTATGTCATTTTCTTTTTTTCATGATAAAAGTTAAATACTATAACTGACGCGTACCGTCTAGGTCGTGTTCAGAAATGGTTCTTGAATACAGAATGATCCTTATTAAAAGGACACCTTTTGGACCCAAAATTGTTTCTTTAAATAGGTGTGTCCCCTGAATTCAGACACTAACCAAACACGAAATTGTCCTTTTTTAAATTGGTGTTTCGCGGTGGATACTGTATACCAACAATAATTGATCTGGATTTAAGAAATTGAGAAGAATTTAAAATGTAGCTACGAAGATTGGACCCACAAATGTAAAAACGCATCACCCACAAATGTGAAAACAATCACAAATGTGAAAACGCATCACCCACAAATGTGAAAACAATCACAAATGTGAAAACGCATCACCTACAAATGTGAAAACAATCACAAATGTGAAAACGCATCACCCACAAATGTGAAAACGCATCACCCACAAATGTGAAAACGCATCACCCACAAATGTGAAAACAATCACAAATGTGAAAACAATCACAAATGTGAAAACAATCACAAATGTGAAAACGCATCACCCACAAATGTGAAAACAATCACAAATGTGAAAACGCATCACCTACAAATGTGAAAACAATCACAAATGTGAAAACGCATCAACCACAAATGTGAAAACGCATCACCCACAAATGTGAAAACAATCACAAATGTGAAAACGCATCACCCACAAAATGTAAAAAAAAAAGTCAAAAATGCTATTTTTGGGGTTAAATTGGTTGAGTTGCTTCAATATTTGCATTATGTACGTATATTTTAAGTCGACATTTGCGTGCACGTTACTTCAAGGTCATCAAGGTAATGCATTATTGCTACTTATAGTGTGTGGTTGTTGGCTTACTATTTATGCACGTATAGTTCAAAATCGATTGTTATTTGCTGCGCGCACGTGCACGATACTACAATATCTTATACCATTGCATGGTACTAATTGGCTTACTATTATGTATAAGGGTAAACTCAGACAGCGTCGTACGACGAGTCGTCTTGACTCGTCGGTGTGTCTGAGCGACGAGACGAATCGTATTGAGATAGCGTCGGGCGTGGTTTTGTGGACGTCGAAATGAATAACTATTATGTGACAGGAACGATATCTTTCATAATCAAATATGGATAGGCCTATTTCATTATATTACGAATGATAACATGAGTTTTATAGGGTTTTTTTCATACCGAAATAACCATTTAGAAGAAAGTAATTTGCTTAATAATCTATTAAAACCATAAATATAATAGTTCATCTTTCCCGAGGAAACACCTACTTTTATTTCCATTTCTTTGTATTAAAAAGAAATAGTATAAACAAAATAGGATTATACAAACAAACATCTATTTTCGTTCATAAGATTAACTATAGGCAAATTTATTCGTGGCGGTGAACGCGTTGTTAATCTATATTATTTACAATTCATTTTATTATATGTAAAGAATATAAAAGAACATTTCAAGAAAGGCGGTGTTTTTGTTTGTTACACATACAATAGAAGTATATACAGTAAGAGTAGAGATTATTAGATCGTATGATTACATTGTTCTATACCATTGGTAAGAGCGAGATATATAATCTATAAAAATATACTTGGTTTCATCCATGGTATTCCACTAAAAATATGTTTCGCCAGCAGTACCTTCATCAGGTCAAAGGGCAAAACATAACCGACACAGCTCTACAGCGTTACATAATATATCAAACGAAAAAAAAAACAAAACTGTGTGTTTCTTCTGTTAATACAAATTTACTATTTTAAAATATTATTAAACTTTAATAGCAATCACTACATTCTGATAAATTATAATAGGTGATCAATATTCAGAAAAGATCCACACATTAAATGTTTACAGGTTGTTTTAATCACCCATAATAATATATCAAACGAAAACAAAACCCAAACCAAAATGTGTGTTCTTTCTGTTAATACAAATTTAATAGACTATATTATTCTTAGATATTAAACTTTAATAGCAATCAGTATATTCTAATAATTCTACAAATGATGTTTTAATCACCCATAATAAATCACTTAATGGAATCATTACCATATCTATTATGATCAAATGCAATCTATACATCTCTCTATTACATTTTGTTATAACTATTAACATTGTATTGTGTGTGTTGTTTTTGTTTCTAGAAAATGGCAACCAGAGAAGAATTTGTGGAATTACTTGCGTATTTAAGTAACAGATATAAAGGTGTGAAGCGTTTGTGGCTAAGACTTCTACTAAATGACCACTGCTCTGGAGATGTTTTAAGTAAAGAAGATGTCCCAGCACTCGAATGGTTTAATGAACTCGAAAGAACCGGTTATATTCAGAGTAACCCTACTGATGTAGAAATTCTCTCAGACATCGCTAAAGTAACCGAGGAAAAGAAAGCGATAGATTTAATCAAAGAGTTTAAAGTGAAGCATCCAAACAACAATGAAGAGTACAAGTTTACCGATGGCAAACCAATAACAGAATATCGCAAAAGGCTTTTTAAAGCTTTAAGACAAAATACAACAAAGGTACAAACCATGCTCGCCCACTACAGCCTAGATCATCTAAATTTTAACAATATTTGGGATTTTGTAGTTTTTCTTGAGAGGGAGAATCATTTGGTAGATGAAAAGAAGTCGGTGGGACGTTTTTCAAAGCTTCTTGACAAAAAAGCTAGTGACGTATTTTGGGGTATCGAAAATAAGCCTACAGAAAAAGGGAATGTGAAAAAAAGACTTGAGGAAACGGCCACCGATGGTAAGCTTTATTTTAACTTCAAATAAATTTCAACGATCAAAAAGTAATAAGTTTGCTCAAATCAAATACATAGGCCTATTCAATACCAATGCAGTAACAGTTGATATATATATATATATATGAAACATGAACATTTTGTCAAATCAGACTTTTAATGTATGTGTAATTATGTGGAGGTTTTAATCAACTTATTCACTCCCGTAGAAAAACAAACCAACACAATTTTTTCAGCTATACACGCTTTTGTGGATCCAATTTTTGGTCAAAGTGAATATTATATTATTTGACATTAAAATTAATATTAATTGCCATTAAAAGAAAACAGATATGGAACGAAATTGAAATCAAAACTACAAACAAAACTAACCTTCTTAATTCCAACAACACCGTGTGTTACGTCGTGTTCTGTTTTTCTTTCTTTTACTTATTTGAAAATCAAATAGAATATGACATAAGCTACCCTCGTGATAAAAGCATTGAAAAAAAAGCCAAAGGACTGCACGGTGATTTGTTAGATGGTATCAGTCGTGCATTGACCTCAAAGGAAGTACAAAAATACAAAACACGTCTTAAAGAGTTTGGCGAATTCGGGGATCGAGAAATTGAAGACTTTGCAGACGATATCTACGAGGTTTTCACGGCACAACAGAAGCGGAAAATATTTTCTGTTGGTCAGTATGATAAACTTAAAGAGCAATTACAGAAAGTGAAACGCGATGACCTTGTTACTAAAGTGACTGAGGTAGAGATGGAAATGGAAAAAATTGGTAAGTTCAATGTTTCATTTCATAGATTCCATAGATTTAATATTTCATACAAGTATTCTCCTTTCATGCTAATTTATCTTTGTTTTCGATCTGTGTTTTTAACACTGTTAGAACACACAGAAAGTTCATCTGGGTTTCTATAATGAAGTGATCAGAATGTCTTTTTTATGATCCAGTATATTTTTAATAAAACCGTTAAATTCCATTTTTACTCGAGCGTTTGCTGGTTCTTCCACGTAGCTTAGTCATTAGCCCAAATATATAAGTATACAGTATACACACATTACAATGACAAAAAAGTTAAAACAAATTGGCTGCAGAAGAATTATAATTACAAATTATCCGACATTAACATAACATATTTTATAACAATCTTTTTATACAACCACAACAATACGGACATATCATTTGTTTAAGGTTTCGATGCGTCCACATCTGGTCCTAAACATGACAGACAACCTCACTCGCCTAGTCTTCAACCCGCACTCGACCTTTCGTCGGAGCGTCCCCATAAAAAATATGATATAAGCTACCCTCATGATAAAAACACTGAAGAAAAGGGTAATAAGCTGCACGGTGATTTGTTAGATTACATCAGTCGTGAAATGACCTCAGATGAAGTAAAAAAATACAAAATACGTCTTGAGGAGTTTGGCAGATTCAGGGCTCGAGAAGTTGAAGACTTTGCAGACGATATCGACAAAATTTTCAAGGCACAACAGAAGCGCAAAATATTTTCTGTTGGTCAGTATGGTAAACTTAAAGAGCAATTACAGAAAGTGAGACGCGATGACCTTGTTACTAAAGTGACTGAGGTAGAGATGGAAATGGAAAATATTGGTAGGTTCAATGTTTCATTTCATATAGATTCCATAGACATGATATTTTATGTTTTTTTTTGTTAGAATATAGAAACTGAGAGTAAACAAATTTATATCCATTTTTTCATAGGATTTCCTGTTTTGCATTGAGGCCAATGTAAGTACCTGTAATGTTTAGTTTGCTAATTATAGAGTGGCTAAAGCTGATCTTAGAGAGGAATCCGTGCATTTATGGAAAAAAGCATGAAACAATACAGTTGCTCTAAAATACCAAAGGATCACCAAAAAATGGCCCAAAAATAAGAACCCCTAGTGACCGCTATTTTGAAATTAAAATAGCCGCCAAAATATACAATTTTAGCTAGTATCTTTATATTGGGCAGACAGAGCTTTAAGATCATGAATTTCTGTCATAAGGGAATTGTAAGAAATACAATACAGTGTTATATTTTATAACTATAACAATCTTTTTTTATATATATAATAAACAGAATTACTCAAATGTTTTCTTGACCGGACCGGAAGTGGGGTTTGTTTAAAAGAAAAATGAAATTAAATAATTTCAATGATGTACGGTATTATCTATTTACAACATTCAAAGGAAGCTTTAAAACTATTTATCAATATTTTCTAAGTAATAAAACATAACTAATTGTTCAGGAGTCTGCCAGAGTTTTCGTATAGAAATGCTCCTACATCAAATATGGCGAAGTTATATTGAAAACAATAAAAGTAAATATAGGCCTATTTCATTCATGGTGATAGGCACTGTAATATAGATAACAACAATAATATATTTTGGCAGAAATATTGAGAACCAAAATTGCAGCCACGGGACATCATTTCTGATTACATTCTTGATATTGAAAAAACAGTTGTATAATGTTGTAGGATATTAATAATAATTATACCGGTAATAACAAATAAATATATTTTCGCAGCCATTTTGAAGTCAAATAGGCGGCTCTCTGTTAGTAGCCTTCATGAATCATCTATATAATGCCTTACTGTAGCTTAAGATATTGATTATTTTATTTCATGTTAATTGCATATTACCGTATTATATTATAACATTCGATTTAAAGCATAAACAATGGCAATGCAAAACTGAAACTAAATTTAAGGTAATAGCACTGGTTCTAGATATGATTTTCTATCTTTTCGGTATCTCTTTGATGATAATGCGTTTTTAATATGATTCCTGAAATCTCTATATATATATATGGTATTACTATTATTACTTATATTGTATCTGTGATATTGACATGTGAGGTCTAAAGTGTCTTGATTTTACATTATTGTCCAATAATTGATTGGTTAGCAACTTTTACATATAGCAATATTTACGCAGATGGAACAGACTTGTTAAGATTATGGAGTATTAGAATTAGTACGGTATAATTCGCTTTATATTTTTAGCTCAAATATTATCAATACTTGTTATACAAATAATGAATGTTTATGAGTGTTCGCCTCGTTGCAATATAACCTTTCATCTTTCACATCATGTCATTATTAATTTTGTACCATTACACGAATATAAAACATTCATTATTTGTTTTATATAACATCTAAATATATTCCTGTCATTTGAATCAGATTGAATAAAAGGTAGGCCTAGGCCTACATTTGATTCACATTGATTGAAACAGTAACATTTGGTTTTTAGTAATATATTAAATATTATATTTATTTGAATTTTATAAACACACCTACTGTAGTGTTTATTATGTCAACAAACGACCAAATAATCCTAGGCCGGCAAGGCTAAAGCGCATAGATAGATCTAACAGGCCTAGTAGGCCTAGCCCTAGAAAGGCAGCGATACCATTACGAAACTTTGATAGGCAACTGGAACTCATCTAGGCTAATTCTGTTTTTTTTTATTCCACGTCTTGTATAGATGTTTTCATTAATTAATCAAAATCATACAAACGATCTAAAGCTAATTTAAATGCCTTTTTGGTCTTAATTAGTACATATTATCTCTCCAAAAATGTACTTCCATCGCGAAACCAGTCATAACTTTCAATCTTCGGGGCGCAACACAGTGGGCCAGAATCAATTCAAAGTGTGCCAGAAGTCCAAAATGGTAAATGTGGCAATCCAAACTTGTTAATATTGTATTAGGAAGACGAAATCTTAAATTATATAAATCCACTAAAAATGTTATATTGGTAAATTTAACCATGGAAACTGGAAGAAACCATTAAATTTTAATTAAAATGAGCAAAAACAGCAGTTTTGATAAATTCGCTGTAATTTTTCTAGAAAAAAGGCAATGGATTTGATACTGTATGACATTTTTATCTGTTATTATTCAAATTAGGCAGTAAAAATAAAATTTCCATTTTTGATTTTGGGGTTAAAATTCACCAAATATAGCCCAAAAATACCGTATTTTTTAGCTTTACGTTAATACCAAATTTGGCTCCGACAATCCACGACATTGCATATAGCGATTTGTTGAATGTCCATATGCGTGCCGTTTTAAAATAAATGTATAATACATTCGGCCCGTTTATGCTTGGTTGCGCACATTGATGTACCGCTATCGTACGAACTTGGCGAAGAGAAACCCTTTCCACGTGTCTGTATTGGAAAAAGGAATGCTACCAGTGTGAGAATAAGCATTCATAAGTGTAGGTACAGGTAACATGGCCTCCATCGACTGGTTTAATTACCAACACTGAACTAGCGTGCGTGCGATGTATGTTTACGTGAATTGCGTTTACATTACAAAGTAGGGAATGACGAGAACATACCAAAATACCTTTTGGAGTATACTACAAAACTATCAAAGCATTTCTTTATTGTTTACGAAGAAGATGGTACAAGTATGGCCATCACAAGGTTCATTTCAAGAACCACAACAAGGAATGGCTTGACCAAACATTTTCGTTTAGTGACGGAACTAACCTTCTGCCAGGAACATCATCACGACATTTGGGTCGTTCGGCTAAGAACTGGATCTCTCTCTCGCAACGCTAAAAAAAGAAAAGCACAGCAGCTATTAGTATTCAGAAAACCAGAAGAACTTCTATATGCTGCATCACAAGGCGTCTATAAGCAAAATTTACATTTAAAATATGTGCTGAAGTTTGCAATGCTAACACCATCAAGACCAGCTAAATTAAGAAAGTTAATATCCGAAAAAAACAGAACCGATCAAGTTTACAAGTGTAGAAGCTTTGTCACTTTTAGTTGAAACTGATATGACAAAACAGTCATACCAAACACTCAGGTTGGCTGCAAAATGCAAACATGCAGATTTTACCCATCATACAACAACGTGAGGGAGGCTAAGCATAGATGCTACCCAAATGATATAACGGTTAAAGAAGATTCGGCAAGAGTACACCTTCAAAGCTTGCTGGACCATACTGCACTTCAAATTTTTCAGGAAAGAAAAGAAGAAATTACGGAAGTAGTTGAACATTTAGAAAGAGACGAACAGTTGATTTGTGAATTGGTACACTCGATGATAGTAGCATATTTTGTACTACTCTCGTTCCCTTGCAGTTAAAGTTCAAAGACCATATTTTATGGCAAAACCCGGTGCCGTCTTCCTCGCGATTTTGATGACCTATACACCTGCAATTCAAGAAAGAAACTAATCTTTCGCAGGAAGAGAATGAGTATATTCAAGATGAGATAAAAAGCTGCAACCAACGAAAATATCATTGGATATTAACTATGAACTGGCTGCAGATAGAAAAGACAACATCTAAATACACTACAATTTACAATTCACCATGGTTGACCAAAAGGTCGTGAATGCTTTGACTGAAACCAAGTCATGAATGCGATGTTATATATAAAAAAATACACGATCGGTTTAAAGAAGAGATAGGACTGAAAGTAGATGAACCTAAAGAAGGTTCAGGAAATTCAAACGTTGGCAACACAGCTCGCAGAGCTTTCCAGGAAAATGAGACTTTCGCCTGAAATTTGCGGGTTGGATGTAAACCTAGTACACAGGATCCATATGATTTTAGTAGCAATATCATGCAAATCGTGTTTAGAACCTTTACAATTTGGTAACTACTGCCGAAAAACAGAAGAGTTATATACAACCCTATCCATGGTATAAATGCCAGTGAGTGTACATGTTCTTCTAGTTCATGGTTCATCAATCATTTCGAGTTCTGTATTACCGATACCGATGAGCGAAGAGGCTCAAGAAGCAAGAAACAAATTCAAAAAAAAGTCTATCGACGAAAACATACAAATAAAACAACACGAGTCGACAACATGAGTGATGTATTTCATCGTTTGATGGTAACAGTAGATGTTTTTATCAGCAGCATTTCCCTAAAAACTCCACAGTCAAATTAACCTCTACCGCGTGAAGTTCAAGAGATGTTGAAATACACTCCATTCATCCAAGACATTGAATCTTCGGACAGTGACTCATAAGAAGCAAAATAAAGAATTACACAGATGACAATAACATTTATAATATTTTTATCTTGCAAATACAAATTGTATATAGTATTTGTATATTATAATATGATGACATCGGGTATAAAGCGTCTCACATACACACATGGCCAAAACAGCATCCATGCTATCATTCTAAATATCTAATTTTCTAACTTTTGCATTCTTCTTTAATTATCACTTCATCCATTTTGTCTTGGTGAAAAGGGAGGATATGTTATATTCCTCCCCTGAGTTTATAGCCTCTCTACCCGAACACAACACAAATAAGATGGACACAGTTATAAGTACGATTTGACGTATTTTATTTAATTGCCATGTTTTATTTATATATTTAATTAATGAATGAAAGAAAATATAGGTTAATACCTATCAATCAAATCAACAATCCTATGTAATATACCTTTGTGTAACATACAAATGAAAAAAATATTAATTCAATTGAAATGTACATTAAATATATATCTCCATTGAGATCCATAATAAGTGGTACAAACTCATATACAAAAACAATTATTTACGTCATTTAAGTTTCATATCTAAACCCTTATTTGTAACATGCAATAAAAACCTATTTTCAATATTATTATTATCCACACAATCAGAAAACAGTATTTGTAATGACATAATACTGCACATTAAAAAGATGGTTTCATTGAACTCTGTGGATCTTTAAATAATTAAGTACCTTTCAATCATGGATGTAAATTAATCACACATGATATTGCAATGAGAATTAAAGTCATCCAATCAAAAATTAGTATTTGATGACGTCCAATACATTAAAAAAATATTCCAGTTGGATTTATTGGGTGTAGCAAGGAAGAGGAAAATTTTTATTTCACCGGCTTCCCTGGGCAATAGAAACCCTTACATTTTCAATAGTGAATGTAATTATTAATCGACTTAAGCACATTCGCCTCAACCAATCAGAAAACACCATTTGTATTACGTCATACCTATTTAAAAATACTTCCATTAAATTCTACGGGTCTGAAAACCCCTTAGATATATCCTTTAAAAATTAACGTAATCAGTATTTATTCATGCGTATAGGCTTTTGGCACACTTTGAACCAATTCTGGCCCACTGTGCGCAAGTACAAAATAGGCGGCGCTGTTGAATTTTACAAGTAATAGTATAACAAAAATATTTTCCAAATGCGAAAAGATTTTTTTTTCGTACACGAAAAAAAGTACTATTAATTAACGATCGTTAAATAGATGCGTACTATTGCAGGCCATGTGACTCACAATCGTCCAATCAAATGACAGGAATTTATTTAGGTGTTATATAATATATTTTATTCTCTGTAATTTTCTAATTTCAAATGACTTTTGTGTTTCAGTATTGTTACAGCAATAATAATTATGTTGTACTTTCAAAATAAACAGCCATAATAATTAAATATTTGTTATGTAATATATTTGTGTCGAAAGTTCAACTTCTCTCTACCTGGTTATTAATATCAATGCCGACTATTTATATGACACCTTTCAAAGAAAATGTTAACTTAAATTATTATGATTTAAGTAAAATATTTAAATATAAATTCAATATAAAAACAAAAAACATTCAAAACAAATTAAAACTTAAGACGGAGTTTGAAAAGAGGTAAACTTAGGCCTATTCGCTTTTCGCAAATCTAGTAATGTTTAGTAGCTTTAAGTTCACTCAAGCATACACTTATTTGCATATTTTGTTACACCATGTGTCACAATCATGGTCAAGCTGACTACTTTTTTCTGACCAGTTGCTTGGTCAGCCTTACAGCTCTATTGAATGTGTAGCCGTGATGGTAGGCCTACGTATTGTAGGAAGCTCAGGCCTAAGGCAGAACAATGTATTATGTGGTACAGTAGGCTTGGTGTAGTCTATGCGAAGGATGTTGTTTATCAACATGTTCATCGTTATCATAAAATTTGGTAAGTTATTGATTTAGTTAACTGGATTTTAGTTGTTATATTTCAGTATTGTATTAATTTTCATTTGAGATTACCTGTATGTTAGTTTAGGCTTGGAATTCTGAATGAAACGCGCCCTTATATACTAAATAAAGGTATCTGACCAATGGAATTATTAAATAGTTGCCAAAGTTTTATTTATTTTGTGACTCCTATAACATTGACAAAGACACCACGTTTATCTTTTTAGACCCAGGTGTTGGGGAGTTAAGCCATCAAATGCCACATAAAGGTCACTGACATTTGACCTTAAATATCTGGCTGACACAACAACTAGAAGGCTTGATATTTATTCACAACGCTACAATAAAAAACACAAATTTCTAATATTAGAAAGATGTAAACAGGATATGTCACATGATTTGTTATTTTTTTGAATTATTCAATTCTTTTTTTAGTATTTATATTTCAGTATTTTGAACAACTCGTTATGATTGAGGCAAGCGGGTGTGAGGCACGCCTAATATTTGTGCGAGGCATTCCTTATCATTTCCATAAGTGCGAGGCATATCTTAACGTGATATTATATAAATCAACTTGACTATTAATTCTTGGTTTTAACAGTTGCTATAGCGACAATCAACATCGAATGACTCAGTACTTGTTGGCATGGGGACATTGCACATTATCAGACTGCATACTTCGATGCCACAAAAGAGTGGATCAATACATCATTATATTATTTTTATTAGACTATCAAGTGTTCACGATTGATTTTACATTATTACACATCAACATAAAATATTCATGATTTCAAACTTCATGGTTGAGAAATTCTTTTGTTGTATGTGACGCTATATCTAGTTGTTTCGCTTTAAAAAAATACAACTCCATTAATATTTGCTAGTAGGCCTACGTACCACTCTTAACTTCGTACTACTCCATTACTAAAGTAGGACTACATACTCAATTTATTACCTAAAGGTGTAATAAGAAGTAGGCCTACTGTTTCCTTATTCATTCATCTTTTATTTATGAATTTCAGTTAACAACACAACAATAAGGTAGGCCTAATAAAAGGACATTTTTGTTTTATAGTTTAGATGGAGTCGTTGGGCGTTTTATGCTTAAAAACACATTTAATAATTAATTTTAGTTTAAAACCTAAATATATGTTTATTAGTATTGTATTTAACACATGGTGCCCTCGACAATTTTTCTAAGAAAAACACACCTAATTTTGCTACCAGCATAAATTATATATAGGCCTAGAACTGTAAGTAACGTACAAAATACGAAGTCTAGGAATTAAACATGGCGTACGCAATTCCGCCACCAATTAGCTATGACATTTTCAACAGGCATCAATAACCATGATAAATCGTGCATGGCATTTAAAAAAGCTTTTGGCTAGACAATGCTAAAACAAAAAGAGGGCAATAACTGTAGAAAAAGACTGGATGTCTAGAAAACTCGGATATATGAGTTTTATAGATATAGAAAACTCAGATTTCAAGATCTGAGTTTTCTAGTTTCATTCTGCTATAAGAAAACTCCGACCACTATGTCAGGAGGGGAATGACTGCCGTCGCTTTTTGTGTCTCGAAATAACCGTCACATGTGCGAGATGGGACAGAGTTTGTGAAACCCTTGTTTATCGGATTGAGAACATTTTAAACATTAAATAATACTCCTATTTTTAGATAAAACATGATAATAAATTAGTCAGTTTGTGAGCCAATTGAAATGTATTTTTACTATATTGTGAAAATTGCAGTAATCAATGATAGCAATGTTAATATTTAATGAATTTATCAGTATGCTTTTGTGAGTATTTTTATAATTACAGGACTTTGAACCACGTCACAGATAGCAGAATATTTATCTCTACATTGAAATCCGCAATTTAACTGATAAGTGTGTTTATTACTAGGTAAATTCGGTGAAGGCAGCTTTGGGAAGAGTGAAATTCCTGGTTCTACGAAATCCTGTTTCGGAATTTTCAAGGTAAGTAAATTAGTAACCACTTTGTGCCATACACATAAACACACTAGATGATCCAGCAAAATAAGATGCAGTCATATAAATATAATAATGGTGTTGATAGGTGTATTAATTTAATCAAATATAAGGGGCTGAAATGAGGTGTGATAGTGTGCTCCTTCTAAATTGTAAGTTACTGTACAACTCAACGCATCCATCAGAGAGTAGGGATGTTGGTATGTATAGATGTAGATCCTCAGGTCAATAACTTCTCAACTTTAGAGTAATTCAATTCGCATATAACAATGATATATTAAATCATGGCAAACCTATTAAATGTTGGTATCTTTGAACTTGACCTGGCTGTTTGTCGCACTCACGACAAAAATATATTTTTAAAAATTCCAACTGGATATAAACATTTACAAAAATGAATTACTGTATAATTATTTTAGACGTTTATAGGTTGATAATTGTGAATATTACATGGTACAATCGTTATCATTAAATTGTGTTAATGATGTAATCTCAGATTTTAACAAAATATTATATTTATTGTATAATTCAATTCTATATAGTTTTATAGAAAATGGAAGAATTACTTAAATCTGTAAGTGATAGATATGAAGGTGAGAACCGTTTGTGGCTAAGACTTCTGCTAAATGACCACTGCTCTGGACAGGTATTGAGTAAAGAAGATGTCCCAGCACTCGAATGGTTTAATGAACTTGAAAGCAAAGGATGTATTCAATATAACCCTACTGATGTAGAAATTCTGTTAGACATTGCTAGAGTAACAAATAAGCAGAAAGCTATAGATCTAATAGAGCAGTTTAAGGTGAAGCATCCAAACAACAATGAAGAGTACAATTTTACCAAGGGCGAACCAATAACAGAATATCGCAAAAGACTTTTTACAGCTTTAAGAGAAAATACCAGAAAAGTATCAACCATGCAGTCACAATACAGCGAAGGAAATTTCACTTTTAGCAATATTTGGGATTTTGTATTCAATCTTGAGAGAGAAGAACTTCTGGTGGATGAAGAGAAGTCAATAGGACGTTTTGCAAAGGTTCTCGACAAAAATGCCAGTAACATTTTGTTGGGGTTAGAAACAAAGAGGTCAAAGAGAAGACCTAGTCCCATTGCTGATGGAGCCTCTGGAGAAAGAAAAAAGCTCAGGATTAAAAGTGATGGTAAGTTACAGTATAAACCGTCAGTTGAAAATCTTATTGAAGGAAACTGATAAATAAATAAAGGAAATACAAATAATAATTTTTTTTAAATAAAATAATAATAACTTTCACCTACATCAAAATCAACAAAACATCTCAAAATATGGCGGTTCATGCATTCCAACAACATTTTAAAAAGAACTCAGAATCAAATTTGACCAACGATCTTAAACATTACGCGCATAAAAACACACAAAACACACATTTTGGAAGTAAAAAACATGCAAAGAATGCAAAGACACAATGACACATATTTAAATAAAACACAATTCAAATGCCTACCTTGTTCCAACATTAAAACTCATGTGGCATAGAAAACTTCACACCAATACAAGTAACAAAGAAAGACACAACACATTTACATAAGGTAATCAACAAACCAGACATCACCATCAGAACAGCAAACAACCTTGGAATTAAACAATTTACAGTATAAAAGTCAACAAGCACGCACAAAAAAAACAAAGTAAGTAAGTATGAAAGAAAAAATATTTTAAAAAGAAATAAAACAAAACAAATCAGTTGCAGAAATACTAAATTGCAGTAAGTCAATTTCAAACATTACCATAACAATTGTTTAGACATAGTAATTAAAATATTTGAATACAATTTTATAACTAAATTTTCATTTAATTTTACTTATTATTTTTACCTATTAAAATTAAATATATTATTATTGTCTTCTAATAGTCTACGTTTTTTCATTTGTCATTACGCATTAAAATACTTTTTTTATTAGGTATTGATGCGTCCACACCTGAAAAGAATCCAAATGAACTACACGGTGATTTGTTAGATGATATCAGTCGTGAATTGACCTCAGATGATGTAAAAAAATACAAAACACGTCTTAAGGATTTTGGCGGATTCGGGGCTCGAGAAGTTGAAGACTTTGCAGATGATATCGAAAAAGTTTTCTCGGCACAACAGAAGCGGAAAATATTTTCTGTTGGTCAGTATGGTAAACTTAAAGAGCAATTAAAGAAAGTGAGACGCGATGACCTTGTTACTAAAGTGACTAAGGTAGAGATGGAAATGGAAAAGATTGGTAGGTTCAATGTTTCATTTCATATAGATTCCATAGACATGATATTTCATGTTTTTTTTGTTAAAGAACACCCTTTTTTTCATTTTAGAATATAGAAACTGAGAGTAAACAAATTTATATCCATTTTTTTCATAGGATTTCCTGTTTTGTATTGAGGCCAATGTAAGTACCTGTAATGTTTAGTTTGCTAATTATAGAGTGGCTGAAGTTGATCCTAGAGAAAAATCCGTGCACTTATGGAAGAACGCATGAAACTACATAGTTGCTCTATAATAATAAAGGATCACCAACAAATTGCCTAAAAATATTAGGAACCCCTAGTGGCCGCCATTTTGAAATTAAAATAGCCGCCAAAATATACAATTTTAGCTAGTATCTTTATATTGGGCAGATAGAGCTTTAAGATTATTATAATTATGTTTACATCATGAATTTCAGAATTGTAAGAAATACAATACAGTATTATATTTTATAACTATAACAATCTTTTTTTTATATATAATATATAGAATTACTCAACTGTTTTCTCGAACGGACCGGAAGTGGAGTGTTTTTAAAAGAAAAATGAAACAAAATAATTACAATGATGTACGGTATTATTTATTTACAACATTCAAATGAAGCTTTAAAATATGCAATAGTATTCTATTTATCAATATTTTCTAAGTAATAAAACACAACTAATTGTTTGCCAGAGCGTTCCTATAGATTTGCTCCTACATCAAATATGTCGAAGTTATATTGAAAACAATAAAAGTAAATATAGGCCTATTTCATTCATGGTGATAGGCACTGTAATATAAATAAATAGATACAATAATATATTTTGGCAGAAATATTGAAATCCAACATTGCAGCCACGGGACATCATTTCTGATTACATTCTTGATATTGAAAAGAATGTTTATGTTGTAGGATAATAATAATATACCGGTAATAACAAAATAATATATTTTCGCAGCCATTTTGAAATCAAATATGGTGGCTCTCTGCTATTAGCCTTCATGAATCATCTATATAATGCCCTACTGTAGTTTAAGATATTGATTATTTTATTTCAATTGTTTTGCATATTATATCATAACATTCGATTTAAAGCATAAACTGGCAATACAAAACTAAATTTAAGATAATAATGAGTTTTCTGTCTTGTCGGTATCTCTTTGATACATGTAGTAGAAACATGATAATGCGTTTTTAATATATCATTCCTGACATATGTATATATATGATATTACTATTATTACTTTTATTGTATCTGTGATATCGACAGGTGAAGTCTAAAGTGTCTTGATTTTACAATATTATTACGCGGTTATTAAAATTACGCGGTCTACGCACGATTTAACGAAATCACGTTTGTAATCATATCTTCACAAGCATGAATCACAATTAAATACAATTTGATACATGTAGTAGAAATATGATAATGCGTTTTTAATATATCATTCCTGACATATGTATATATATGATATTACTATTATTACTTTTATTGTATCTGTGATATCATGGATTAAAGAATAGATTCTATTCTTTAATCCATGGTGATATCGACATGTGAGGTCTAAAGTGTCTTGATTTGTAATGTCAAAGAATTGATTGGTTAGCAACTTATTTTACATATAGCAATATTTACGCAGATGGAACAGACTTTTGTTAAGAATATTAACAAAATGAAGTATTAGAATTAGTATATAATTCGCTTTTATATTTTTAGCTCACATAGTATCGATAATTGTTATGCAAATAATGAATGTTTATGAGTGTTCGCCGCGTTGAAATATAACCTTTCATCATTCATCTCATGTCATTATTTGTACCATTACTACACGAATATAAAACATTCTTTATTTGTTTTTTATAACATCTAAATATATTCCTGTCATTTGAATCAGATTGAATAAAAGGTAGGCATCAGATTGAATAAAAGGTAGGCCTAGGCATACATTTGATTCACATTGATTGAAACAGTAACATTTGGTATTTAGTAATGCATAAATACATACATATTATATTTATTTGGATTTTATAAACACCCCTACTGAAGTGTTAATTATGTTAACAAACGACCAAACAATCCTAGGCCAGCAAGGCTAAAGCGCATAGATAGGTCTAACAGGCCTAGTAGGCCTAGGCTTAGAGAGGCAGCGATACCATTACGAAACTTTGACATGCGAAGAATATAGTTAACTTTTTCAAAAAAGTGTGAGGAATATCTTAACATGTTATACTATACTATGCTATGATATTATATAAATCAATTATAGATAATAATTTGTCCCCCACCTATGACTATTAATTCTTGGTTTTAACACTTGCTATAGCGACAATACTTGTTGGCATGAGGATATTGCATATTGAGTGAATCAATACATATCATTATATTATTTTTATTAGACTATAACCCAGTGATTTATATTATTACACATCAACACAAAATATTCATGATTTCAAGCTTCATGGTTGAGAAATTCTTTTGTTGTATGTGACGCTATATCTAGTTGTTTCGCTTTAAAAAAAAATACCACTTCATTAATATGTGCTATAGGCCAGTACGTACCACACTTTACTTCGTAAAGGTGTAATAAGAAGTAGGCTTGCTGTTTCCTTATTCATTTATCTTTTATTTCTGAATTTCAGTTAACAACACAACTATAAGGTAATAAAAAGACATCTTTTGTTTTATACTTTAGATGCGGCACTAACTATGTATGGCGACATTGAAAAGAGGTAATTTTGAAAATGGGCCATTTGCTTAAAGACGCATTTAATATTAAATTCTAGACTAAAAGCCAAATATATTTTTATTAGTATTGTATTAGATCAGTATTATAGAACACATGGTCTCCCTCGAAAATTTTTCTAACAGAGAAGAACATACCTTAAATTTTGCTACCAGCAGGAATTATATAGGCCTAGAACTGTAAGTAGGTCTACCCTACAACATACGAAGCATAGGAATTAAACATGGCGTACGCAATCCGCCACTAAAAGCTATGGCATTCACAACAGGCATCAATAACCCACTATGATAAATCGTGGATGGCATTTAAAGAAGCTTTTGGCTAGACAAGGCTAGACCAAAACGAGGGCAATAACTGTAGAAAAAGACTGGGTGTCTAAAAAAACTCAAATCTAGAAACTCGGATGTCTGAGTTTTATAGATATAGAAAACTCAGATATCAAGATGAGTTTTCTAGTTTCATTCTGCTATAATAAAACTCAGGCCACTATGTCAGGAGGAGGAGAATGACTGCCGTCACTTTTTGTGTTTCGAAATAACCGTCACATGTGCGAGATAGGATAGAGTTTGTGAATACCCTTGTTTATCGGATTGAGACCATTTGAATATTGAATAATACTCCTATTTTTAGATAAACATGATAACAAATTAGTCAGTTTGTGAGCCAATTGAAATGTATTTTTACTATATTGTGAACATTGCAGTAATCAATGATAGCAATCTTAATATTTAATGAATTTATCATCAGTATCAGAGGATAAATTTGTGTGTATTTTGATAATACAGAACTTTGAACCACGTCACTAATAGCAGAATATTTATCACTACATTGAAATCCTCAATTTAACTGATAAATTCGGTGAAGGCAGCTTGTCCTAGAAAATTTTTTTCTACGAGTTTGTATTTTCCGGGCATCTTGTATGTTCTACCGGGGAAAAGTGAAATTCTTGGTTCTACCCAAATCCTGTTTTGGAATTTTCAAGGTATGTAAATTAGTAACCTTTTGTGCCATACACATGCACACACTAGATGATCCAGCAAAATCAGATGCAGTCATATAAATATAATAATAGTGTTAATAAGTGTATTCATTTAATCAAATATAAGGGGCTGAAATGAGGTGTGATAGTGTGCTCCTTCTAAATTGTAAGTTACTGTACAACTAAACGCATCCAGCATACAGTAGGGATGTTGGATGTTGCAAAATAGATCAAAAACTATACTCGTTTTGTAGTTACGAATATGACTGGTGATATTCGTCAGCACGAATACGCTTTACGAATATGAAATGGGGATCAGCTCAAAAGTTTCACAAATGTGTGACGTATCCGTTTTCGTTATCCTATTCGTAAGGTTGCGAAACCTCCCTAGAGTTCAGCAGCATAAATCAAATTGCGACATTCGATTGTTGTCTTTTTAATAGTTTAACATTAGGTGTTGTTTTAATTTTTTGGAAAATAAAGAAATTGAAACAGCATTTGTGATTGGGGGTGGTAAACTGTTCATCATTGATGGACCAGAGTATCTAATACTGTTTTGAAAATAATTGGTGTTGTGGATAGGTATGTGTATGTCTGTTCTAGAAAGTGTAGGGTAATTGTGAATAGAAAAATTGTAAATAAACATATTGCTTAAATGATTTGGAGAAGTGGAATGCAGGGCGGAAAATACAAATTTGCCTTGTTGCATTAAGTTTATATCAGTGAGTTTGAGGGGATTAAGGTTGGAAAATAAATGGGAAGAATGGGACCGCGGTGGAGCGCCAGATATAATCCTGATATCCTTCTTTTGTATAATTTGCAGTTTACTGAGGTTGGATACGTAAGTATTGGCCCAAATAATGTTACAGTAGCTCAAATAGGGAAGAATGAGTGAGCAACAAAGTATATAAGGGGTACAAATGAGGATAACCCAGATATGATACCAACGCTTTTGGAAGTTTTATTCTCTACTTCTTTAATATGATTTTCCACGTTAGATTGCTGTCCATTACTACACCTAAAAACTGATTTTACACAAGGTATATCATGGTTGTCAATGGTAATTTTGTTGGCTGATAAGTCAATAGATTTTTATAGTTGTGGGGTCCCAAAGAGGATGAAGCTACATTTTTTATGATTGAGAGAAAGTTTATTAGCAGCAAAATATTGGGACAAATTGATCAAATTGGAGTTGACAGTATTGAATAAGAATTGGACATTTTTGTTAGAATAAAGTACAGTTGTGTCGTCAGCATAAAGGAAAAAATTTAGGAGCTTAGAAGAGAAGTGAATATCATTGATGTATAGAATAAATAAGAGGGGGCCAAGTAGAGATCCTTGAGGGACGCCGCATGTGATTGGACTAAAAGTGGATATGGAGTAAGAGTATTTGGTACATTGGGCACGATTAGAGAGGTAACTATTTAAGAGATTAATTGCTGATCCACGGATTCCATAGTGAGATAATTTGTGTAAAAGAATACTGTGGTCAATAGTATCAAAAGCCTTGGAAAATGCCGATTGCAAGATGGCGGTTGTCAAAAGCGTCTATAATTTTATTTGTCAGGTCGATGAGAGCCATTGACGTGTTGTGTCCCTTTCTGAAACCGTATTGTCTGTTGAAAAGTATGTTGAAGTTGGTAATAAATGAAAATATTCGGTCATAAATTACTCTTTCCAGGGCTTTTGAAAAAATGGATAGAATAGAGATGGGTCGATAATTAGAGAGATCATATTTTGGACCAGATTTGTATATAGGGGTAACGCGCGCTAGCTTCATCCTCTCTGGTAACACACCGCTGGATAAAGCAAGATTAAAAATATGACACAGGGGAAGGGAAATCAGGTCAGCAATGTATTTAATGGCCTTGGTATGAAAGTCGTCAATACCTGGAGATTTATTATTTTCAAAAGAAGTTATTATTTTGACTATTTCAGACTCATCAACTGGGTTAAGAAATATTGAATTTGGATTTGGATTTGGTAAGAATTCTTTGAATGATTTGTTTACACGGGGAATTTGATTTGTAAGGGTGGGGCCAATTTCGACAAAATATTTATTAAACGCATTAGAAATTTTCTCCTGATCTTCGGTCAATTCGCCATCGCAGTTAAAGGGAGTATTGGATTGTTGATTGTTGTTGTTAATTGTCTTCCAAGTTGCCGTGATATAATTTTTTTGTTTGTGAAATATATTTTGGAAGTAATTAGCTTTAGAAATTTTGATTGCAGAGTTCAATTTATTGCGGTATAGTTTATAAGCTTTTTTATTTATGGGAGTCGGACGGTGAAGAAATTTGGCATATAATTTCTGCTTATATTTTATAGATTTGAGCAAGCCGTCAGACATCCATGATTTAATTTTTTTTTTGTCTTTTTTAGTGTTGTATTGGAGGGGGAAGTTTTTGTCGTATAGGGACTTTAGTGTGTTTTCAAAGTAATTGTATGCTATATCGTGGTCCTGGTTATAAAATACATTGGTCCACTGTTGAGTAGCCACGGAAGTGTTCTAATGACGTAGTGGTGTTAATTTTCCTAAAAGTCAATTTATCTTCCCTGTTTGAGCTAGTAACATTGGACAAAAATGAGATATTAAACACTGGGAGATGGTCGGAGATGTCACTGTAAAATAGTCCACTCAAGTTTGGAAAGTCAATTTGATTGCTTATGATATTGTCTAACAGGGTAGCTGTAGTTTTGGTAATACGAGATGGTTTGTGAATGCGGGGAAGGTAGTGATTGCTAAATAAGGAATTAACAAAGTATCGGGCATCGTTATCTGATTCATATTTGAGGATATCAATATTGAAGTCTCCGAGAATGTACACAATTTTGTTTTCTCTTCATAGTTTTGATAAGACAGATTCAAGTTCGTTCGTAATTGAAGAGAGTCAAGGGATGGTGATCTATATACTGTACCAATGACAATGTTTTTAGAGTTAGGTCTATTAATCTCAATAAAAATGGATTCGCAAATAGAGGGATGGAGATGAAGATCATGTCTTGTAGCAAATTGAAGACCATCACGAATTTACATGGCAATCCCCCGCCGTCTTTATGAGTTCGGTGATTAGAGACAAAGTGGTAGTTGGGGAGTTGAACCAAGGGATTATCGTACTTAAGCCATGTTTCGCTTACGCCAATTACATCGAATGGTGAATTTGGTAATGTTAAAAGCTGTTTCATGTCGTCAAAATGTTTTAAAATGCTCCTTGAATTAAAATGGATAGTAGAGAAACATTCACTTGTGGTATTAACAGAAAATTCATTAGGATCGTAATATTGGGAGGTGCTCATGTTGCTATTTGAAATCAGGGTCAATATTGGAGGTAAAATTATCTGGGTTGATTGAAGATGGAGAAAACAATAAACTGGATAATCGGTCGGAATTTGATGTGTTGCAATCTGAACCACAGTGGTTATGAGACATGATAGTACAATGCAAAAAAACAAAAGTATAACAATAAAAACAATTCAAATTGAAAAATAAAAATTGATGTCAAGAAAAAAGAATTCAAAAAGGGAAAAAAAACATTCCTTTCGGGTCTTAAGGACCGGGGTGTGCTAATGGATATAGCTCAAGACAAAAAGGATCGAAAAATAGGAATACATGATATTTGGTAACGTTGTTAGGAATTAGGAAGGAATTAAAATAATAATATGGTATATAAAAATGAACCTTCATAACATAATAATGATGATATCAATAACGCCAGTATAACATTAGTATCAGTGATGTTAATATCAGTGATAATGATATTTGGCCCATCAATAAAATAATGGTATCAATAAAATAGGTAATAGTTATAGTTATGATGATAATAATGTTAATATTATGTATTATAAAACAATAACATCAGTAATAACATTAAAGGTAAGATCAATAATAGAAATAATGATATTAACAACACAAACAAGATAATAACAATGATATATTAAATCATGGCAAACCTATTAAAGATGTATTGTTCCCCTGAAAAAATAATTCTGAAAAAAAATTTTTTTGAATATTCCATTTTAATGTAACATAATAGTTATCCACTTTGACCAAAAATTGGATAAAAAAAAAATGTATTTACCTGAAAAAAAAATGTAATTTAAAGCAAAAAATGGTCAAACTGGCTGCCAGCCAATTGATTTTTGGTTGAATTTAACCATTTATTCTGTCATTTTACAAGTGAAAACATTATTTTTTCATTTTTTTTTCTATGGAAGTGATTAACTTTATTAAAACTACAAAAAAACATATTCAAAATCTGATTTAATTAATCTTCATTTTTCATGTTTTTGGAAGAGAATACATCTTTAAATGTTGTTCATCTGGTATAACCTCTGAACTTGACCTGGCTGTTCCCCTAATTCCATAAACATTTACAAAAATGAATTACTGTATAATTATGTAATTATTTTAGACGTGCATAGGTTGATAATTGTGAATATTTCATGGTACAATCGTTATAATTAAATTGTGTTAATGATGTACTCTCAGATTTTGACAAAATATTATATTTATTATTGTATAATTCAATTCTATATAATTTTATAGAAAATGACAACAAAAGAGGAATTTGTAGAATTCCTTGCATGTGTAAACGATAGATATAAAGGTGAGAATCGTTTGTGGATAAGACTTCTGCTGAAAGACCACTGCTCTGGACAGGTATTATGTAGAAAAGATGTCCCTGCACTTGAATGGTTTAATGAACTTAAAAAGACAGGTTGTATTAATCATAACCCTGCCGATGTAGAAATTCTGTTAGACATTGCTAAAGTAACTGAGGAGAAGGAAGCGATAGATTTAATAGAACAGTTTAAACTGAATCATCCAAACAACAATGAAGAGTACAACTTTACCGATGGCAAACCAATCACAGAATATCGCAAAAGACTTTCTAAAGCTTTAAGACAAAATACAACAAAGGTACAAACCATGCTCGCCCACTATAGCCTAGATCATCTAAATTTTAACAACATTTGGGATTTTGTATTCATCCTAGAGACACAGAACCATTTGGTGGACGAAAGGAATTCAAAGGAACGTTTTGCAAAGCTTCTAGACAAAAATGCTACAGCCTACAGTAAAAGGGAATGTGAAAAAGAGTCTTGATAATGAAGCATCTAGAGAAGAGGGAATGACTAAGAGTATGAATTATGGTAAGCTATATTTGATAATTACAAAGTCTATGAAAATGAATGACTTATTACCTACAGTAATTGTGTCTGAAAGTCATCTATTATTACTATCTATTATTTCCAATACATTCCAACTTAAAAAACACCAAGCTGCTACAAATTATAGATGCATGTTAATGAAGTAAATTAATATTGAACGAAATTGAAATTAAAACTACAAAACAATATTACTATTACGTTCATAATTTTAACAACACCGTGTGTTGTAATAATTATTATCTTGAAATACCTTTCGTATTTATTTTATTTTGTAATAACCTGTCGTATTTTTAAAAAACTTGTCGGATGTTGTAACAATTGAGATTATTTAAATACAATGCCATCTTTGACATCGTAATATTAAAAAAACCTCAATTAACTTTTGCTAAATGATACTAATTTTGGATTTAATCAGAGCCATCTGAATTTTGATTTTTTATTTATTTTATGTCTTTAGGCAATGTAGCCAAAGGATTACCAATAGTAAATTAATCATTTTCATATCAGATAGGTGGTAATTCCCCTGATGGGATAGAATATGCATAATATATTCTATTGTGAATTTCTATGCTTTCTTTTACTTATTTGAAAATCAAATAGAATATGACATAAGCTACCCTCGTGATAAAAGCATTAAAAAAAAAAGCCAAAGAACTGCACGGTGATTTGTTAGATGGTATCAGTCGTGCATTGACCTCAAAGGAAGTACAAAAATACAAAACACGTCTTAAAGAGTTTGGCGAATTCGGGGATCGAGAAATTGAAGACTTTGCAGACGATATCTACGAGGTTTTCACGGCACAACAGAAGCGGAAAATATTTTCTGTTGGTCAGTATGATAAACTTAAAGAGCAATTACAGAAAGTGAAACGCGATGACCTTGTTACTAAAGTGAATGAGGTAGAGATGGAAATGGAAAAAATTGGTAAGTTCAATGTTTCATTTCATAGATTCCATAGATTTAATATTTCATACAAGTATTCTTCTTTCATGCTAATTTATCTTTGTTTTCGATCTGTGTTTTTAACACTGTTAGAACACACAGAAAGTTCATCTGGGTTTCTATAATGAAGTGATCAGAATGTCTTTTTTATGATCCAGTATATTTTTAATAAAACCGTTAAATTTCATTTTTACTCGAGCGTTTGCTGGTTCTTCCACGTAGCTTAGTCATTAGCTAGTCTATATACATTGAAAACCCTATAGTAAAAACTTGGAATTTTTTTCTATTTCTTTTTTTCTTTCTGTTTTTTTTTTTCTTCTTTCTTTTTCTTTTTAGTTTGTTTTAATCTTTCTTTCTTTTTTTCATTCATTTCTTCTTCTATTTCTCTTCTTTCTTTATTGTTTCTTTCTTTTATTCAAATGAAATGTGATAAAACGGCGTATCAATTTGCTATTTACAGATAATAATGAACAGCCACAAATATATAAGTATAGGCCTACAGTATACACGCATTACAATGACAAAAAAGTTAAAACAAATTGGCTCCAGAAGAATTATCAAAATTTATCCGACATTAACATAGCATATTTTATAACAATCTTTTTATACAACCAAAACAATACGGACATATCATTTGTTTAAGGTTTCGATGCGTCCACATCTGGTCTTAAACATGACAGACAACCTCACTCGCCTAGTCTTCAACCCGCACTCGACCTTTCGTCGGAGCGTCCCCATAGAAAATATGATATAAGCTACCCTCATGATAAAAACACTGAAGAAAAGGGTAATAAGCTGCACGGTGATTTGTTAGATTATATCAGTCGTGCATTGACCTCAGATGAAGTAAAAAAATACAAAATACGTCTTGAGGAGTTTGGCAGATTCAGGGCTCGAGAAGTTGAAGACTTTGCAGACGATATCGACAAAATTTTCAAGGCACAACAGAAGCGCAAAATATTTTCTGTTGGTCAGTATGATAAACTTAAAGAGCAATTACAGAAAGTGAAACGCAATGACCTTGTTACTAAAGTGACTAAGGTAGAGATGGAAATGGAAAAGATTGGTAAGTTCAATGTGTCATTTCATATAGATTCCATAGACATGATATTTCATGTTTTTTATTGTTAAAGAACACACTTTTTTGTTCATTTTAGAATATAGAAACTGAGAGTAAACAAATTATATCCATTTTTTCATAGGATTTCTTGTTTTGCATTGAGGCCAATGTAAGTACCTTTAATGTTTAGTTTGCTAATTATAGAGTTGCTAAAGTTGATCTTCGAGAAGAATCCGTGCACTTATGGAAGAAATCATGAAACTTCCCAAAGTTGCTCTATAATACCAAAGAATCCTCAACAAATGGCCCAAAAAAAGAACCCCTAGTGGCCGCCATTTTGAAATTAAAAATGTTGATACATTTAGTCATGACTAGAATATATTCAATAGAAAGTAGAGTATTATGCAATTATTATCAGCACTTATCTCAGACTATCGTATACCTTAAACGTTTTAAACCTCAATATCGTTACCGATCAAATTAATTTGCATTCTGATTAGTTATGCCTACATTCTATGGTAAAATGTTAAAGTATCGAAACATTGAGTACATAAAGCATTGAAACTAACTTCAAGCTCCAATCTTAAGCCGGTTTTCCACTAGGCGAATTTATTCGCGCAAAAAGAAAGTGCACATGCGTATTAATATTTTTATCTACTTTTTGTGCACGTGATGTGGAAAAATGCGCAATCCACATAACTCAAGAATGTTCGAGTCACGCGAATGTATTTGCTAATGGAAATCAGGCTTTAAGCTCTGTCTACACTATTAAACTTTATGTGAAAAAAATGTGATGTGCCCATATATGGACATGATGATGTCATATCACTACCATATTAAAGCACATCATTACCATATTTGGCCACATCACACTTTTTTGGTCAAACTAGTTTGATAGTGTAGACAGAGCTTTAAGATTATGTTTACATCATGAATTTCTGTCATAAGAGAATTGTAAGAAGTACAATACCGTATTATCTTTTATAACTATTACAATCTTTTTTTTATATATAATAAACAGAATTACTCAACTGTTTTCTCGAACGGACCGGCAGTGGAGTGTTTTCAAAGGAAGAATGAAACATAATAATTACAATGATGTACGGTATTTATTTACAACATTCAAAGGAAGCTTTAAAATATGCAATAGTATTCTATTTATCAATATTTTCTAAGTAATAAAACACAACTAATTGTTTGCCAGAGTTTTCCTATAGATTTGCTCCTACATCAAATATGGCGAAGTTATATTGAAAACAATAAAAGTAAATATAGGCCTATTTCATTCATGGTGATAGGCACTGTAATATAAATAGATAGATACAATAATATATTTTGGCAGAAATATTGAAATCCAACATTGCAGCCACGGGACATCATTTCTGATTACATTCTTGATATTGAAAAGAATTTTTATGTTGTAGGATAATAATAATATACCGGTAATAACAAAATAATATATTTTCGCAGCCATTTTGAAATCAAATATGGTGGCTCTCTGCTATTAGCCTTCATGAATCATCTATATAATGCCCTACTGTAGTTTAAGATATTGATTATTTTATTTCAATTGTTTTGCATATTATATCATAACATTCGATTTAAAGCATAAACTGGCAATACAAAACTAAATTTAAGATAATAGAACTATGGTTCTAGATATGAGTTTTCTGTCTTGTCGGTATCTCTTTGATACATGTAGTAGAAATATGATAATGCGTTTTTAATATATCATTCCTGACATATGTATATATATGATATTACTATTATTACTTTGATTGTATCTGTGATATCGACAGGTGAAGTCTAAAGTGTCTTGATTTTACAATATTATTACGCAGTTATTAAAATTACGCGGTCTACGCACGATTTAACGAAATCACGTTTGTAATCATATCTTCACAAGCATGAATCACAATTAAATAAAATTTGATACATGTAGTAGAAATATGATAATGCGTTTTTAATATATCATTCCTGACATATGTATATATATCATATTACTATTATTACTTTTATTGTATCTGTGATATCGACATGTGAGGTCTGAAGTGTCTTGATTTGTAATGTCAAAGAATTGATTGGTTAGCAACTTATTTTACATATAGCAATATTTACGCAGATGGAACAGACTTTTGCTTTTATATTTTTAGCTCAAATAGTATCAATAATTGTTATACATATAATGAATGTTTATGAGTGTTCGCCTGCCCTCGTTGCAATATAACCTTTCATCTTTCACCTCATGTCATTGTTTGCACCATTACACGAATATAAAACATTCATTATTTGTTTTTTATAACATCTAAATAATATTCCAGTCATTTGAATCAGATTGAATAAAAGGTAGGCCTAGGCTTACATTTGATTCACATTGATTGAAATGTGGCAATCCAAACTTTTTAATATTGTATTAGGAAGAACACATCTTCAATTATTTAAATCCACTAATAATTTTTTATTTGGTAAATTTTGATAGTGTCTTGTAACCATGATAACTGGAAGAAACCATGAAATTTCACTTAAAGTGAGCAAAAACAACAGTTTTGATAAATTCGCTGTTATTAGTCGCGTGCAACGCGATTCTACAGCTCACTATGTCGGTTGGTCGGTCGGTTGGTTGGTTAGTCGGTCGGTCGGTCAGTCGGTCGGTAAACACTAACTTGTATATGGCCTTGTCTTGATATCAGTTTCATCTAGCTAAGTCAATTTTTTTAAGTATATTCCTTATGGCCAGGACTCGATGTGGTTATGTTTTTCACGGTGCGCAATCAAAAATTACGCGATCTACGCACGATTTAACGAAATCACGTTTGTAATCATATCTTCACAAACATGAATAACAATTAAATAAAATTTGGTACTCATAAATTTCAGGTCATATTTCATCATATGGCAATACAATTACGTGCGTAGCGCATATAACGTATGCGTACGCGCGCTTAAATTAAAATTGTCAAATTTATTTTCTATGAAATTAGAGTATGTTTCAGGCAATTTTAAGCGTTTAAAAAATTGCAATGAGTGCGCAGATTTTTGCACGCGCACTGCACGTCAAACGTTAATACGCACTCTTTTTGCCCGATTTCTGTTTTACAACCTTTCTTTAATATTAATAATGTCATCATAATTATTTGATTCACTTTCCAACTCGAAATTACGTTATACGAGCACGTCATAAGTGACAGGCTACGCACGTGTAAATTTAAAAAATATAAATGTTTTTAAACATTTTCAACATTTTTAAACATGTTCAGCAATTTTGGTCGGTTGGTCGGTAAACACTAACTTGAGAACGCGACTGCATAAGAAGCAAAATAAAAGAATTACACAGATTTAAAAGATATAATATTTTTATCTTGCAAATACAAATTGTATATAGTAGGTATATTATAATATGATGACATCGGGTATGAAGCGTCTCACATACACATAGAGCCAAAACAGCATATTGGACTTGCACACAGTGTATGGACTCTAATCTACGGTTTTCATTAAATATATCATTCCATGCTATCATTCTAAATATCTAATTTTCTAACTTTTGCATTCTTCTTTATAATTTCATCCATTTTGTCTTGGTGAAAAGGGAGGATATTTTATATTTCTCCCCTGAGTTCATAGCCTCTCTACCCGAATACAACACAAAAGATAGACACAGTTATAAGTACGATTTTACGAAGAAAAAGAAGAAAACCCCTTAGATCCTTTAAAAATCGTAATCAGTATCTATTCATGCGTATAGACTTTTGGCACACTTTGAACCAATTCTGGCCCACTGTGCGCAAGTACAAAATAGGCGACGCTGTTGAATTTTACAAGCAATAGTATAACAAAAATATTTTCCAAATGCGAAAAGATTTTTTTTTCGTTCACGAAAAAAAGTACTATTTAACGATCGTTAAATAGATGCTATTGCACGCCATGTGACTCACAATCGTCCAATCAAATGACTAAATTTATTTAGGTGTTATATAATATATTTTATTCTCTGTAATCTTCTAATTTCAAATGACTTTTGTGTTTCAGTATTGTTACAGCATTAATAATTCTGTTGTACTTTCAAAATAAACAGCCATAATAATTAAATATTTGTTATGTAATATATTTGTGTCGAAAATCCAGCTTCTCTCTACCTGGTTATTAATATCAATGCCGACTATTTATGTGACACCTTTCAGAAAGAAAATGTTAACTTAAATTATTATCATTTAGGTAAAATATTTAAATATAAAGTCAATATAAAAACAAAAAACATTCAAAACAAATATAAAGAAACAAAACTAATTAGGAAAGAGAACTTAAGACGGAGTTTGAAAAGAGGTAAACTTATTCGCTTTTCGCAAATCTAGTAATGTTTAGTAGCTTTAAGTTCACTCAAGCATACACTTATTTGCATATTTTGTTACACCATGTGTCACAATCATGGTCAAGCTGACTACTTTTTTCTGACCAGTTGCTTGGTCAGCCTTACAGCTCTATTGAATGTGTAGCCGTGATGGTAGGCCTACGTATTGTAGGAAGCTCAGGCCTAAGGCAGAACAATGTATTATGTGGTACAGTAGGCTTGGTGTAGTCTATGCGAAGGATGTTGTTTATCAACATGTTCATCGTTATCATAAAATTTGGTAAGTTATTGATTTAGTTAACTGGATTTTAGTTGTTATATTTCAGTATTGTATTAATTTTCATTTGAGATTACCTGTATGTTAGTTTAGGCTTGGAATTCTGAATGAAACGCGCCCTTATATACTAAATAAAGGTATCTGACCAATGGAATTATTAAATAGTTGCCAAAGTTTTATTTATTTTGTGACTCCTATAACATTGACAAAGACACCACGTTTATCTTTTTAGACCCAGGTGTTGGGGAGTTAAGCCATCAAATGCCACATAAAGGTCACTGACATTTGACCTTAAATATCTGGCTGACACAGCAACTAGAAGGCTTGATATTTATTTACAACGCTACAATAAAAAACACAAATTTCTAATATTAGAAAGATGTAAACAGGATATGTCACATGATTTGTTATTTTTATTGATTCAATTCAATTCTTTTTTTAGTATTTATATTTCAGTATTTTGAACAACTCGTTATGATTGAGGCAAGCGGATGTGAGGCACGCCTAATATTTGTGCGAGGCATTTTTTATCTTTTCCGATGTGCGAGGCATATCTTAACGTGATATTATATAAATCAACCATGACTATTAATTCTTGGTTTTAACAGTTGCTATAGCGACAATCAACATCGAATGACTCAGTACTTGTTGGCATGAGGACATTGCAAATTATAAGACTGCCTACTTCGATGCCACAAAAGAGTGGATCAATACATATCATTATATTATTTTTATTAGACTATCAAGTGTTCACGATTGATTTTACATTATTACACATCAACATAAAATATTCATGATTTCAAGCTTCATGGTTGAGAAATTCTTTTGTTGTATGTGACGCTATATCTTGTTGTTGCTTTAAAAAAATACCACTCCATTAATATGTGCTAGTAGGCCTACGTACCACTCTTTACTTCGTACTACTTCATTACTAAAGTAGGACTACATACTCAATTTATTACTTACCTAAAGGTGTAATAAGAAGTAGGCCTACTGTTTCCGTATTCATTCATCTTTTATTTCTGAATTTCAGTTAACAACACAACAATAAGGTAGGCCTAATAAAAGGACATTTTTGTTTTATAGTTTAGATGGAGTCGTTGGGCGTTTTATGCTTTAAAACACATTTAATAATTCATTTTAGTTTAAAACCTAAATATATGTTTATTAGTATTGTATTTAACACAAGGTGTCCCTCGACAATTTTTCTAAGAGAGAACAGACCTAATTTTACTACCAGCATAAATTATATAGGCCTAGAACTGTAAGTAACGTACAAAATACGAAGCCTAGGAATTAAACATGGCGTACGCAATTCCGCCACCAATTAGTCTGAGAGCTATCAGTGTGTATCATCCTCGTATATAATTGTTTCTTAGTTGTAATAAAGATCACATTATTATAACATCTAGCATATTATTATAATATATAAATTTATAGGTACCAAAACTAATATTTTTATTTAAAAAAAAATTCGATAAGTATTTTAATAACACTGAAACAACATTCTTAATATAACAAATGATATGTAGTACTACTAAATCAATGTCTAATTGCATAGGACTATGTGTACAGTATTATGATCAGTGTAGTCAGAATTTGATAACTGAGCACGCATCTTTTAATATCTACCTCATCAATAATTAGCATTGATATCATATATCACATTGTTGGATATGATCAGTGTAGTCATAATTTGATAACTGAGCACGCATCTTTTAATATCTACCTCATCAATAATTATTATTAATAATCTATATCACATTGTTGGATATGATCAGTGTAGTCATAATTTGATAACTGAGCACGCATCTTTTAATATCTACCTCATCAATAATTATTATTAATAATCTATATCTCATTGTTCGATATGATCAGTGTAGTCAGAATTTGATAACTGAGCACGCATCTTTTAATATCTACATCATCAATAATTATTATTAATAATCTATATCACATTGTTGGATATGATCAGTGTAGTCAGAATTTGATAACTGAGCACGCATCTTTTAATATCTACCTCATCAATAATTATTATTAATAACCTATATCATATTGTTCGATATGATCAGTGTAGTCATAATTTGATAACTGAGCACGCATCTTTTAATATCTACCTCATCAATAATTAATATTAATAATCTATATCACATTGTTCGATATGATCAGTGTAGTCAGAATTTGATAACTGAGCACGCATCTTTTAATATCTACATCATCAATAATTATTATTAATAATCTATATCACATTGTTGGATATGATCAGTGTAGTCAGAATTTGATAACCGAGCACGCATCTTTAATATCTACCTCATCAATAATTAATATTAATAATCTATATCACATTTTTGGATATGATCAGTGTAGTCAGAATTTGATAACTGACCACGCATCTTTTAATATCTACCTCATCAATAATTAGCATTGATATCATATATCACATTGTTGGATATGATCAGTGTAGTCATAATTTGATAACTGAGCACGCATCTTTTAATATCTACCTCATCAATAATTATTATTAATAATCTATATCACATTGTTGGATATGATCAGTGTAGTCATAATTTGATAACTGAGCACGCATCTTTTAATATCTACCTCATCAATAATTATTATTAATAATCTATATCTCATTGTTCGATATGATCAGTGTAGTCAGAATTTGATAACTGAGCACGCATCTTTTAATATCTACATCATCAATAATTATTATTAATAATCTATATCACATTGTTGGATATGATCAGTGTAGTCAGAATTTGATAACTGAGCACGCATCTTTTAATATCTACCTCATCAATAATTAGCATTGATATCATATATCACATTGTTGGATATGATCAGTGTAGTCATAATTTGATAACTGAGCACGCATCTTTTAATATCTACCTCATCAATAATTATTATTAATAATCTATATCACATTGTTGGATATGATCAGTGTAGTCATAATTTGATAACTGAGCACGCATCTTTTAATATCTACCTCATCAATAATAATTATTAATAATCTATATCTCATTGTTCGATATGATCAGTGTAGTCAGAATTTGATAACTGAGCACGCATCTTTTAATATCTACCTCATCAATAATTATTACTAATAATCTATATCACATTGTTCGATATGATCAGTGTAGTCAGAATTTGATAACTGAGCACGCATCTTTTAATATCTACCTCATCAATAATTATTATTAATAATCTATATCACATTGTTCGATATGATCAGTGTAGTCAGAATTTGATAACTGAGCACGCATCTTTTAATATCTACATCATCAATAATTATTATTAATAATCTATATCACATTGTTCGATATGATCAGTGTAGTCAGAATTTGATAACTGAGCACGCATCTTTTAATATCTACCTCATCAATAATTATTATTAATGATCTATATCACATTGTTGGATATGATCAGTTTAGTCAGAATTTGATAACTGAGCACGCATCTTTTAATATCTACATCATCAATAATTATTATTAATAATCTATATCACATTGTTCGATATGATCAGTGTAGTCAGAATTTGATAACTGAGCACGCATCTTTTAATATCTACCTCATCAATAATTATTATTAATAATCTATATCACATTGTTCGATATGATCAGTGTAGTCATAATTTGATAACTGAGCACGCATCTTTTAATATCTACCTCATCAATAATTATTATTAATAATCTATATCTCATTGTTCGATATGATCAGTGTAGTCAGAATTTGATAACTGAGCACGCATCTTTTAATATCTACATCATCAATAATTATTATTAATAATCTATATCACATTGTTGGATATGATCAGTGTAGTCAGAATTTGATAACTGAGCACGCATCTTTTAATATCTACCTCATCAATAATTAGCATTGATATCATATATCACATTGTTGGATATGATCAGTGTAGTCATAATTTGATAACTGAGCACGCATCTTTTAATATCTACCTCATCAATAATTATTATTAATAATCTATATCACATTGTTGGATATGATCAGTGTAGTCATAATTTGATAACTGAGCACGCATCTTTTAATATCTACCTCATCAATAATAATTATTAATAATCTATATCTCATTGTTCGATATGATCAGTGTAGTCAGAATTTGATAACTGAGCACGCATCTTTTAATATCTACCTCATCAATAATTATTACTAATAATCTATATCACATTGTTCGATATGATCAGTGTAGTCAGAATTTGATAACTGAGCACGCATCTTTTAATATCTACCTCATCAATAATTATTATTAATAATCTATATCACATTGTTCGATATGATCAGTGTAGTCAGAATTTGATAACTGAGCACGCATCTTTTAATATCTACATCATCAATAATTATTATTAATAATCTATATCACATTGTTCGATATGATCAGTGTAGTCAGAATTTGATAACTGAGCACGCATCTTTTAATATCTACCTCATCAATAATTATTATTAATGATCTATATCACATTGTTGGATATGATCAGTGTAGTCAGAATTTGATAACTGAGCACGCATCTTTTAATATCTACCTCATCAATAATTATTATTAATAATCTATATCACATTGTTGGATATGATTAGTGTAGTCATAATTTGATAACTGAGCACGCATCTTTTAATATCTACATCATCAATAATTATTATTAATAATCTATATCACATTGTTCGATATGATCAGTGTAGTCAGAATTTGATAACTGAGCACGCATCTTTTAATATCTACCTCATCAATAATTATTATTAATAATCTATATCACATTGTTCGATATGATCAATGTAGTCAGAATTTGATAACTGAGCACGCATCTTTTAATATCTACCTCATCAATAATTATTATTAATAATCTATATCACATTGTTGGATATGATCAGTGTAGTCAGAATTTGATAACTGAGCACGCATCTTTTAATATCTACCTCATCAATAATTATTATTGATAATCTATATCACATTGCTCGATATGATCAGTGTAGTCATAATTTGATAACTGAGCACGCATCTTTTAATATCTACCTCATCAATAATTAGCATTGATATCATATATCACATTGTTGGATATGATCAGTGTAGTCATAATTTGATAACTGAGCACGCATATTTAATATGCATGGCATTTAAAAAAGCTTTTGGCTAGACAATGCTAGAACAAAAAGAGGGCAATAACTGTAGAAAAAGACTGGATGTCTAGAAAACTCGGATATATGAGTTTTATAGATATAGAAAACTCAGAGTTTTCTAGTTTCATTCTGCTATAAGAAAACTCCGACCACTATGTCAGGAGGGGAATGACTGCCGTCGCTTTTTGTGTCTCGAAATAACCGTCACATGTGCGAGATGGGACAGAGTTTGTGAAAACCCTTGTTTATCTGATTGAGAACATTTTAAACATTGAATAATACTCTTATTAGATAAAACATGATAATGAATTAGTCAGTTTGTGAGCCAATTGAAATGTATTTTTACTATATTGTGAACATTGCAGTAATCAATGATAACAATGTTAATATTTAATGAATTTATCATCAGTATGCTTTTGTGAGTATTTTTATAATTACAGGACTTTGAACCACGTTACAGATAGCAGAATATTTATCTCTACATTGAAATCCCCAATTTAACAGTGTGTTTATTACTAGGTAAATTATTTCGTACCCACCCCTTAAAATTACTCAAAATTGTTTCAATACTTCATCTAACCTACTCACGAGTTGTCTACAGCATTCTGCAAGCATAAAATTGTAAAATATCGATAACTTTTTATTTATAAATATTTTTAATCAATTGATAATTGAGCACCCTTCAGAAATCCATCGCAAGCTTAGCTTCGCGAAAATCATCGCTAGGCCTGCCGATAAAAGTACGGAGGCCTCATAGGGCATCGATCTATAGAGGACGCTGTTATGGTCATATTTATGTCTTTAAAAAATATTCCTCGTGAAACGAACTTTTAAAGACCCCTTCCCTGCAAATTTGGACGTTTTTTGGAAAATAATACATATATATCACTTTAAAAACATTAAACCATGTCATTCCTTGTCTTAAATGTACGTTTTATGGTAAATTATGATAAAAAGTGAGAAACAATGCACTACCTAAGTAGCTCGCGGCGATCGACCTCTCGTGGACGGTCTTAGGCCTAGCCTAGCTAGGCTTAGTTTTGTAGGCCTAGCTGGTAAACATCGGTAACGTACGAACATCGTACGCTAGCTATACCTAGTAGGGATGCTAGTCAAGTCGCCCCATCGCAAAGTCGCCCCATACAAAGTCGCCCCTTACACAGTCGCCCCACCGCAAAGTCGCCCCAAAACAAAGTCGCCCCGACACAGTCGCCCCATCGCAAAGTCGCCCCATCGCAAAGTCGCCCCAACGCAAAGTCGCCCCATCGCAAAGTCGCCCCATCACAAAGTCGCCCTATCGCAAAGTCGCCCCAAAACGTTAAAAAATAGTTTACAAGTGCGTAAAATGTCGCAATGATACACAAAATAACACGGAACGTGTATGCATAAAAGGGGAAGTCCCGCCATGTAGTCTCAGGTTACACGATCGTCACGCACCCCCATCATCAGAGAGGAAACACCGACTAATCACTCCGCGGTCGCACTAACGTGCTAGCTTACCAGAGGGAAACCCCCGTAATTACTCCGCCGTTGTCGCACTACAACGCATCATCTGAAGATGGGGAAACCCCGCCGGAGTTTTACGACGATATCAGTCGCGTTCGAAATCGGTCGCGTTTAATTTTGGTCGCGATAAAATGATGTTATACGATCTAGATTATTTTTACTTTGGTCGATGAATATTTATTATTATTAGGCCTATATTAATAATTGTTTGATTTTTGTTTTTATTTTACAGGTCAGTATGATGAGAAAGATGTGTGCCTTAAAAAATGACAATTTGTAAACATAGTTTAAGATTATAGTATTATCCAGCATAATGTAATGTCATTTAACAGTACATAATTATTTAAATGTGAAATATTTTATAGGAAACGTAGGCTGCGTCTGTGTCTTTTATTTTATATGCAACAAATTACGTAAAACAATTTATTTATAAACATTCAGTTTACTATTATAAACATAGTATTACAATGAACATTGATTGTAAGCCTGGAAAGGCAATCCCATCATTATATCCATTATAAAATTGCATCATATCACCACTATATGCTGGGGCGGATCCAGAGGGGGGGTCCACGGGGTCCGGACCCCCCCTAAATTTTAAGGGTGCCCTTTTTTTAGAGGTTCAATATTTTATTTGTGTGACATATTTGTGTGTATATTAGTATGCACAGAGTAGGCTACACTAACCCCAAAAATAAAAACAGAAATTTATCACAATGAGCGCGATGTTAAGTTACGGCGGCCGATCAAAGAGCATCGTGAGAGGTGGTGACGCGTGATGATCTCTACTTAAACTTCTAAAAATAGATCGTTTCACATACTACAGATGGCGCATGTAAACTTTTTACGATTCAACTCCGCGTACGTTACCATGCGCGCTATGTCATTGACTCGATTATTTGTCCATTGGTAAACACATTTTTATGTATTATTATTCTGAAAATAATTGAACTGTAAACATAATTCTTTTGAGTATTTGTTTATTTACATATCATTCCATCAGATCAACTATTTTTTATTTCCATTACATCCAACCAAACATGTAAAAAATGTAGTTAAAATATCGTACTATCTAGCGCGTACGACCATACGCGGTAGATTGTTTACTAAAAAATCATCGAAATTAGACTATTCAACCTTGTTTTTGTAGTTGAGCCTCTCATGACCTGGGATTTGTTTGTCTTCCTATGCCAAGATAATATAGTTCTACAAGTTGAAGCCATGTGCTTTTTTCTCTGAGAAATATATAAGTGCCAAAAAAAATGTTTTTTTCTCGATATGAAGCCTTTATTATTCAAATCTTTTAAAGAAAAATCACACATACCATAAAGAAGGTTCATTTATTTCATTTTTGAAACAATATTTGTGAAAATTACGTGAGGCTCAACTACAAAACCACCATTTTGTGATATGATGTCATCGTAAGCCAATCAAAGCTGAGCTTTCCCGCGATCGGCAGAGCTCACGGTTGAATGATTTTGGATTCTGGCTATTTGATTGGTGGACGCGAATCACACCCACAGCGGAATGTTTTCTCTCGCGTGTACCAAGAAGTCACGTGATCTCTCTGTACTGAACGGTACTACACAAATTTAGAGCAATGAATTTGTACGAATTGGGGTGGGGGAGGGGGGTCGGGGGTTGGGTAGAATAGGGGTTGATAGTTGCTTTTGCCTTTTTTTTTTACTTTTCTGTTAATTGTTATATTTTATATTGTGAAGGATGCACCTTTGTGCTAAGTGTGCCACCGATCTAAAGGTGTAATTCCAAATAAATAAATAAAACAACTCTATATATTTTATAAACATTTAATAACATATTTTATTGATATTTCCAATGTTGATATATAAAAGAAATTACTATAAAACGTAATTATATGTAATTATTTTAGCGAAAAATGGCGCAATTTGTTTACAACGTTCGTGGCTAAAAACGATCATTTTCGGCAATGTTTTAGACCCTATATTTCGAAAACTACAAGTCAGATTTTCGTAATTCTTTCTTTATTGGAATATTGAAACAAAATACCAACAGATAATGTTTAAATTGGTTGAAAAATAACAACTTTTAATTTTGCATCGTTATACCCTGCTAATAAGTGTCATTTCCGGCGAACTAGAAAGGTGCCATTTATCATGGATTTTGCGTGCGAGAGTGCCATTTCCGGCCATCTAAGTGTGTCCTGTAACAAAATTCGCTTCGCCACAACCCCCACCATGGGGGGCTGTGGCTCAAATACTCAATATCTGATGTGCCCTTTTTATCGGCGGACCCCCCCCCCCCCCCTCTCAAAAATGTCTGGATCCGCCCCAGATATGTCGTAAATGATGACGTGCGTGTGTGTATTCGTCGTACGTCCGTGACGTGTACGTATTACTCCGTGCCTCTGTCTTGTTTAATTTAAAATTAAATAAACACCCGATATGAGGATATTTATTAGGCATGATAATTAGAATGTTCTATAACCAAAAGGGTTGAAAAGAATTTCTTCAGTAAAATGATCATTGTGCTGTTGAATAAAAGGCGACTCGCCATCTGAAACATCCTCTGAAACCAATCGGAGCTGCGCCTTCTGGTATCTGTTTCCTCACAGCTGCTACGTCTTTCTGCTGACCGTCGGGGAGTCCCCTTTTTAAAAAACACGCACACGATACTGTACGATGGTTTTTCCATGGTCAATATGTAGCGTTTTAAATTTTACTAAAATACCTGCATGTAAAACAATCATATCGGCGATGAAATTTTTTTTTTTTCTTCATTTTGAAAAGTCATTATAAAATTAAGACACATAACTTGTCAATAAATGCAAAATGATCAAGTAGCCTATAACACTCATTGTCTTACAACACTGTTATTGTTTTAACTACTGTAAATCTATACGAAGGCCTACTAGAGTACTACACATTTATACATTTATTATATTATCCTAAAAAATGAGCTGGTATCCACGCGTAGGTTGAAGAAATGATTCGTAATTGTGGCTCTGGTAACTAATTTTAAAATCATATTAAATTAACATTTTCGAAACTATAAATCAGGGATAATCTTTTTAGAACTTTCAAACAAGGGAGTATTTTTTTAATGATTTTTAAAAGCACATCACTCTATTAAAACCTGTAAAATAAAAATTAAAACACAAATTATGTATATAATAGGATAAACATTATAATGTATGCGACATTTAGCGCGACCAAAGTAACAACGCAATCGATATCAAACGCAACCGATATGATTAAAACAGCGTACTACTAGCGGCGGCGCTTCATAATCATACCGAAATAAAACCGTGGGCGACTTTGCGATGGGGCGACTTTGCGATGGGGCGACTTTGCGATGGGGCGACTTTGCGTTGGGGCGACTTTGCGTTGTGGCGACTTTAGAATGGGGCGACTGAGCCGGGGCGACTTTGTTTTGGGGCGACTTTGCGATGGGGCGACTTTGTATTGGGCGACTTTGTATGAGGCGACTTTGCGATGGGGCGACTTGTATAGTTGCTGCATTAATTGTCTTTCTATTTTTGCCAGACTCCGTTGATACAAATTGGGGAAAACCCGGTATTTTCGCTGAAAAGTTAGGAGTCTTCCATTTGTTTTGGCCTCACGATCGATCGAAAAGTGGGCGAATTACAGGTGAAAAACAAAAATATCAATCCGCGCGCAATGCATTTTGGGATTTATAGCGGGCCGCTATAATTATTAGAATCGACTTATTTTTCACATTTTTAACCGTTTAAAGACGAAAAAAGTTATCGCAATAGGACCATATAGTATTATTTTTACATTAAATATAGTTTGTGATCTTAAATTAGATCTAAAAAACGTAGGGAAGGGGGCTTTAATTATGATAAAAAAAGAAAAACAATGCACTACCTAAGTAGGGGATCCAGTCAAGTCGCCCCATCGCAAAGTCTCCCCAAAACAAAGTCGCCCCGGCACAGTCGCCCCATCGCAAAGTCGCCCCATTACAAAGTCGCCCCAACGCAAAGTCTCCCCAACGCAAAGTCGCCCCATCGCAAAGTCGCCCCATCGCAAAGTCGCCCACGGTTTTATTTCGGTATGATTATGAAGCGCCGCCGCTAGTAGTACGCTGTTTTAATCATATCGGTTGCGTTTGATATCGATTGCGTTGTTACTTTGGTCGCGCTAAATGTCGCATACATTATAAATAATGTTTATCCTATTATATACATAATTAGTTATCCGCTTGGTAGAGCGGATAACTCCTTGTTATTGTATGGATCAATATTTTTTGGTTATCCGCAACTTAGTTGCAGGATAACCCATGTGATTGTAAATATCTTTTTTTTCATCATTGGTTATCCGCAACTTAGTTGCGGATAACCCTTGTGATTGTAAATATCTTTTTTTTCATCTTCATCATCTTTGTTATTCTTCTTTCTTTCCCGGAATTTTGTTCGCAGCGTATCTCTAATTATGGTGTAGCAGACCTACCACATAGCTTTTAAACAATTCAACATTTACTTTTAATTTGATTATTTATACATCCTCTATATATCTCTTTATTTAACCTCACATTGACAGGTTACCTTCCTGTTACCTTCACTTTTCTAGCTAATGGATTTTAAGAATGTTAATGACTCTAACAGAAAACCACATTAATTCTCTTAATCCTAATTGGTCAGATGAGATGGGCCAAGCCCAATATTACCATGCACTGACCACATTATTAACACACTCTTTTTCTCAACCAGCATCTTAGCTACACCGTTTATTGCATTGTCATTGTCAAATATTGTATATTGTATATTTTATCTATTTATTGAGAATCCTCACTTGATTCACTTGGATTGCATAGTTTACTGTATACATTTAGTAGTTGTTTTATTGAATTAACGTAGACACACTCTGTATAGTACAACTACAGTTTCAAAAGAATGTAAATAAATGAATAAGGTTTCGTAGCGTATAAATGGTGTTTAACCAAATGTTCTAAACTAGATGGTCGTGCCCACAGATGGTTCTCGAATACACAGTAATTTCAGGGTGGCGGTTTCAATGTATGTACCGCAGCACTATAATGCATGTCGTTTACAAGAACGAATAATAGACACGGTGATTTATGTAGTCAACTAAAATTAGCACCCTGGAAATTACTTCCGAAAAAGAAGCTTGTCATAAAATGAGTCCAATTTTTTTAGTCAAGTTTAAATAAACCCAATTTGTGTTTTGTATGTAACATTGAGGGATGGTGAAGAGGATGGGTGCAAAGAGGAACCATTTTTAAATAATTATTCTTTATCCACTCAGTAACGAAATATTTGTTTTTATGTTTTATAAATAATATACCACTAAACACAGTAAACATTTGCGATTTTTTTGCTGAAACTGCCATTGTCATAGTCGATTTAAATAATTTTAGCTGTAATAATAGTTAAAGTACATGTAACGATACACCACTAATAATAATAATTTATTAGGAAATGACACCTTTGCATCGGTGGCACACACAGAAGTGGTGCATCCAAATTAACATAATACATCAAAACAATACATAATATGACGGATACAGGTTCTTAAACTATTTGCAAAAATATAAAAGAAAAATCATTATCAACATGGTAATACAGGTACTGTATTAAATTGTCCTACAGTATCATAGGTTTGAGTTGATAATTTAAAAAGGTATATAAAAATAAACATAAAATATATAGTAAAGAGTTTACATTACAAACCATTGTGTTTCAACATCAGGTACTGAAGACCTATAGTTGTTATCACAGGTGTATAATATTTACAAATCATATATAAAAGCAACAATACAAAAGAAAAACAATCTATATATTGGGAGATTTAAGTTCTGACCGTTTCTCCCATGCAGCTCTTGTGTATTGTTTACAAAACAAATCAAAAAAGGTCTCAGATTCTTTACAAATCGCGATAGAATCTCCACCTAAAATATACTGTAATTTATCATCAGCACTGGCTGTTGTGTAACGATTCCATGTGTCATAATCATTACAGAGCACAAGATTATTTTGTAGAATGGATAATTCTTTCATTCTAATATTATCAAATGCTTTACAGTTTAATAAAAAATGTTTAATGTCTTCAATTTCACCATTCCCACATAAAGTACAAAGACCGGACACATCATTGGACCATTTATAAGTTTTACAATCTAAAGGTAGAGTGTTAGATCTTAATTTAAATTTCAGACTTGTCTCATAAAAATGTGTTTTATCAAGTAAATATTTTTCTAAATTAGGGAAAGGTTTCAATTTTGAGTATAAATTTAATGAGGTTTTTTGCATTATATTATTTGACCACTCTGATTTATATGATTCTGACACACATCGCTCGACATTGCTGACTGAGAAAGGAACAAGAGTTAAACTATCATTATCAAAAACATTGTTGTAAAAGCCTATATCTGTACATTTTTCAAATATGTCAACACAACTACTAAGAAATTTATATTTTAAACGATCAAAGTCACATTTCAATTGTAGCATAGAATTAAGTACAATATTAGGCCACCTGTGGTCATCCATAGTTATAAAACGATTGAATAATTTAACTCTGGACAGTTTGTGTAACTTGGATAATGGAACCCACCCAAGGTCACCATAAAGTGCCTCTTTTGGAGTATACCGTGGAGCTTTGAGAAGAAAGCGGGCCATTTGCAATTGCACTTTCTCTAGGTCTTCGTTATCCTTCTTGGAATTATTATACCAAATGCTACAAGCATAATTTATTGAAGGAATTGCAATGGTTTTCCACAGTATGTTTCCATAGTACACCCGGTTAAAGTCATCAAGGTTAGCTATGATACCTTTGATATAAGCTATAAGCCGGTTGCCCTTTTGGATAACATGTTCATAATGTGAATGTTCACTCATGTTTGAGGAAATATAGACCCCTAAATATTTATAACTATTTACTTCTTTTATCGATTTTTCACCTAATTTCCACTCTTTATCTTTATTTATGCGTTTTCCAACAACCATGACATTTGATTTTTCATGATTAAAACCAAGTTTCCATTCTTTGGCGAATATATTGGCAATTTCTAACATTTCAGTCATTTCCCTTTCATTATTAGCAATCAATATAACATCATCAGCCCAAAAGAGCCCTCCCATCCAGACACCATTCATTCTTACCCCGAAATTGCTTTCACGAAGAAGTTTAACAAATTCATTAATAAATATAGAAAATAAAATTGGTGAGAGTACACACCCTTGTTTTACTCCTTTGTGGATATTAAAGGGGGGTTCCGGGTTTAAAATGAATAGTAAAAAATGTAAAATATATTTGTTTGTCTCTTGAACGGTGAAAGTTTCAATTTATATAAGTGCCCAGTGAAGCAGAACGAAGGCTGTGAAATGAGGCCAGATTACAAGTGCAGCTACGGCGATATGACACTGTGTTACAGAATAGGAAATTCGTGAAATGGTCAATCTTCCGACGACTCGTTATCATTAACCATATCAATTACTTTTGTAAAATTATACTTATCTGATGTAATTTTAGTCGGTCTTCCCATTTATGAAGTCAATTTTCTATGAAAATTTATCAAAACAGTGAAAACTTAGATATGTTTGCACTTTACGTTTGCCGATTTTCGCACTGACTTAGGGAAAGCCTTCAAAATCAATGAAGCGTAACGTATACATTCCTGCTGAGCGAGGAGAGCGAGACGATGATACACGTGCTCTCTCTGCCCATGCTTGGCATCGTCACGTGATAAGCAGATACAGTATACAATACCAAACTGGTCGGGTCGAGTATACCCCGTTTATAATCACAGCATAAACGATGTACAGTATTTGATTGAAGGTCGACTCGACCTACCGGAATGGTATAGATAACGTAGCTCGAATGAGAGAGTTGGAATATTTGTAAACATAAGTATTGCTAATTTTAACAAGTGTAGCCTATAGTAAAAGGCCTGGTAGTATCAATTCGCATAGGGTCTACTACACTAGCTAGCTCAATTTTTAACTGGGCCGGATCGGCAAGGTCTCCTTCCGACTACCTGGTCTACTTGCTTGATGCAGTATCCGCTTTTTTGGAGAGTAAACTAGGCCTATTTTTAGGCCTACTTAGACGATCGGGACACCATACGTGCGGACGGCGATCGGACCTTGTTTTGCCTCAATATTTACAGCCGATTTTGTAGAACGTTTTAGGTTTAGATTGTTTAGGAGTTTGGTTGATAGGATGGGTTTGGATCCACTGAGTTTTGTTATTTATGGGCCAATCGTTTAGTAGTAGGCTAGCTAGGCCCATGATGGGCCCCAATGTTTTAAAACGTAGGGTAGCCATCGTGGCATGGAATCCCTAGTCAGAATGGCTCTTACCCATGACAAAAAATGATTTAGGCTAGGCCTAGCCTAGTACTTGAAGCCGATAATACGATCTGAACTATTCGAGGTATAAAAATAGTATAACTGTATACAATCTATATATAATCTGTACCATGGAGTAATCTGTACTAAATTTTGTATTTCATTAAATGTCAAATAAATATATGCTACTACTGTTATTATTACACTTTAGGCCTAGATCTAAATCTACAAAAAATGTATTTCACAATGATCGGGTGGTCGTGGTTTGACAGGGGAGAGAGATGTAAATTAGTTGACAAACACAACGTACATGACGTCGCGAGTTTGGAATCCACTGATGACGTGATTTTGTGAATATCTCATGAATATTAATGAGCTTCCCTAAGCTGCTGAAAAACAGACTTTCCATGAATTTACCCTAAAATATATATGAAATTTAATTTTTTAATTTCTCGTTATTACTTCTTCATTCTGACATGTCTATATTCTTATAATATTTTTTATTTAATAAATAAACGATATTTAAAAGCAATTTTAAACCCAGAATCCCCCTTTAAACTCATCAGTCATGCTTTCCCCCACTTTTACTTTTGCTTTAACATTGTCATATAGTGAGCTTATTATTTTCCAAATTTTCCCTCTAACTCCCGTATCCCAGGCACATTTTAGGAGACCATCACGCCATACACTATCAAATGCTTTTCGGAAGTCCAGGAAAGCTAGATGTGTAGTTTTACCTTCAATTGAACGACAAGATAAAATACTTTTCAATGTAAAGATGTGATCTTCACAACGGTGATAGGCTCTAAAGCCTCCCTGGACTTCCGAAAGTATATTTTCTTTTTCAACAAAACAAGATATATACATTGAGATTACTCTGTTAAATATTTTGGAAACACAAGATGTTAATGAGATGCCTCTATAATTATTTAGGTCTTTACGATCTCCCTTTTTAAATATTGGTACAACGATACTCATATTCCACTCACTTGGGATTGTTTCTAATTTGATAATTCTATTAAATAAACAAACTAGTGATGCCGCTAAAGCGTCTCCACCATTTTTTAAAAGCTCATTGGTTATTCCATCAACTCCCGGAGCTTTATTATTTTTAGCGATTGCAAGTGCCTCAATGATTATATCAAGGTCTATATTAATGTCACATAGTAAATTTTCGTCATCGTTATCATTACCTAATGTTTTAGAACGCATCTCATCAACCGCCCGCTTTGTTAAATATGTAAAACAATCATAATCGTTATTAGCCTTACCTAAGTTCTCCCAATACTCTTTAACAAAATAAAGTATTTTTCCTTTATCACAAGTAGTTTCATCTGATTCTGGGATTTTTACACAATTAATGCCTGATTTACTACGTTTGTCATTAGACCCTTTTAATATGTTCCAAAAGTCCCTACAGGATGGTCCTCCTTTATTAGCAATCTCTACCGATTTATTTACCCTAGTTTCAGTAATTTTCTTAGATATAAGTTTTTTGGCATGTATCCTTTTTTCTTGATAAGATTGCCACAGATTATCTGTGTGAACACAATTGGGATCTAATTTAACTGAGCGTCTATGAGCACGAGCAGCCTCTCTTCGTTCTGCTATTGCTTTTTTAACTTCATTATCAAACCAATGTTTACGTTTTTTACTTAATTTCTTAATACCAATACCATCCTTAGCTGAAGAAACAACAATAGATTTCCAGGATTCCCACAAGTTATCAACATTATTAAAGCCATCAGCATCCCAGTTGGAAAAGTTGTTTTCAATATTTTCTTGATACTTAACAAAATCCTGAATACCTGCAGTATTCCATACATGATTAGCATAAGAATGATGATTGACAGGAGTGATTAGGGTAGTATCTAGTTCTAACAAAAGGCTATTGTGATCACTTCCTGTGCCTAGCTTTCTGTCTTCATCAACAATGAACTTTACTACATTATTCAACATATTTTTAGAACAAAGTATGTAATCAATGGTGCTTTTCTGATTACCCTTGCACCAAGTAACCACCCCTTCACATAAAGGACTACAGTTTAAAATAAACATATTTGAATCATCCTTAAATTGTAGTAAACGCTTACCATTACTGTTAACCTGTGGATCACCATTAGCAATTTCATGACCAATTCTACCATTAAAGTCCCCCATTATCAGAATGAGAGGCTCATGATTTTCTGCATTATTTTCTAATTGGATAACTTCTGATAATAATTGATTAGTCAATTCATCTGATTTCTCACTGTCAACTCCATTAACAGGATAATATACTACCGATATATACACTGGTGTGTTTGAATCAAAACACACTTTTACCCAAATTCTTTCGTAGTCATCGGATTTACAATTAAAAACATTGTCATCTAAAATAGTGATATCTTTCGCAACAAAGGCACCTACACCCCCTCCTCTCTTGTGTTTTCTACATTTACCAAACCAATTATAACCATCTATATTAATATTATTATCATTAGTTAAAAAGGTTTCTGCAACGCCAAAAACATGAACATTATTCTCTTTGATTAAATGAGCAATCTCATTGAGTCTAACAGACGTTAACCTATTGATATTATTAAATACTATTTTAATATTACTACACTTGCTTGTTTTTGATCTACCATATTTCTTTCCACGTCGTCTGTGTTTTCTTCTTTTTGAATCACTTTCATTATTTGAGCTATAATCAGAGTTTATTGTATCAGTTTCTATCTGTAAGTCAGTTATTGAATTATTAAGTTCATCTGTAAGTCCCCCAAAACTGTTTTTTATAGTTATTCCCGCTGTATTGTTGCTTGCGCGTCCCTATGCTTGACGATCCTGGGCAGGGCTGTAGTCCTGTAAGCCATAGCCGTGTCTGTTGTTGTTGAAACGAGGGTTTCGCTGGTGTTCAAAGTGTCGATGGTGACGAGCATTGTTATGACGTTCATAGTGGCCTCGTGACTGTTTGGTATTTGATCTGGCAGACGCTGGTTTTATGATGGGATGGGTTGCGTTCATGTTGCTGAGGAGTAGTCTCGTTCCTGATCTCGATAGATGTAATCCACCACCATTTAGGTTCCATTGAGCAGCAGATCCATTTCTCAGCAAGAATGTCTCATCATTATCAACTACTTGAACATTTGTTTTCGTTGCAATTTCCTTAATGCTATTGTTCATTCGAACGACTCTCTCCTGGTGTTCCAGTTTATCAGTACGAGGGCATGTGGTGGACAAAATCACATTTGTTGTTGGTGATTTTGATTTGACGTCATTGATCATCTGTTCATAATCGCTTATCCCTTGGTGTAGATCTTCTTCCGTCGTGCAATTGTTGGTACCAATGTGTACAATGATGGTATCAAATAATTCAGGCTTATCAAGATTGCTCTTAATATCACTCACTTTAGCACCACGACAGCAAGTAACTTGCGTGTTTGCAAGACCTCTTTCACTAATATCCCGTATCATCGAGTCCCCAATTAGAAGGCATTTCTTGTTGACAGCTTTAGTTTCATTAGGTGGTTGAGGTACTTCTTGAATTTCTTTCTTTTGCAGCTCTGTGATTAATGATTTTTGATCATTTAGTTGTTTCAGAATCACTGTGAAGTCTTCGGCCATCTTAGATAATGTAGCTTGTTGCTGATTGTTTTGGCGAGTGAGCTCCTTTACTAGTCTTGGTAGGGCCTGGCAGTCAACACAAAACCATACTTTGGGGTTAGACTGGGGCTTCTGGTTTAAGCATACTCGATGATACTGTTCATTACATAAAGAACATTCCATCGTCTTCCCATTGCTCGCATTAAAGCTAAGTTTACATCCTACTATGCACTTAATTGTTGACGTAGTGACATTTTGTGAACTCCTAGTAGAAGACCTACGTTCATGAGGTGGAGAAGTAGGCTTATGCGACAACTGATCTTTTCTAGACTTAGGTGGCGAATTCATATCCTTATGTGGGCTAGCTTGGTGAGCCATGGCTTGGTCTGAGCAATGTTATAACAAAGGGCTGCAATGTGCAACAAAAGCCTAGCTTGATAAGCCCAATCACTGGTGTCAATGAATTGTGTTAGCTTGGCTGAGCCTAGCAAAGCACCAAAAACATATCACTGATTAAATAAAATACTACCCTAAAAATGTCCAAAACAAATACTGATTCAGAATCCTTATTACCTTCTCTTCATGATGATACAAAATTTGACAATGTAGTATGAAGGTAGGTTGCAAAATCTTTACATTCTGTGCAGGATATTTTTGCACTTGATGCACTTCCGGACTTGATAGCCAGACTCTATCTGGCGACGTTCATATTTTTTGTAATTATTAATCTATATATAAATTTACGTAAGGGAAAAATTCAGTAAATCGCTCCTTACTTCTAGAAATTTTACTCGATAAAGTTTATAAAGTTGGTTTGTACTTTCGATACTGATTTTAACCACCTGATGTAACCCTGTTTACTACTTAAATTTAGTTAGATAATTAGTTATTGACAATTAAAACGAATTTAGGTTCAACGATTTGACGACAGTTAAACAATAATGTGTAGATTTTGACCAGAATAGCCAACATTAAACTCAATTAAAAAAAGGTTGTTTTTTCTGTTGAGATCCTGAACAAATATTTCGTTGCGTGATAAATGGTGATACATTTCCTAAATATATCAATATTTTCAGTGCTGGTCGTTTGCTATTCTCTTAAGGCAGTAGAGCGTGTTGTCAACAATTGCTGTTGTTTTAGGTGGAACCAAATGATATTGAATACGTTAAAGATGTATTGTCCCCCTGAAAAAATAATTCTCAAAACAATTTTTGTTCACTATTCCATTTTAATGTAACATAATAGTTATCCACTTTGACCCAAAATTGGATAGAAAAAAAATGTATTTACCTGAAAAAACTGTAATTTAAAGCAAAAAATGGCCAAATTGGCTGCCAGCCAGTGGGTTTTTGATTGAATGTAACCATTTATTTAGTCAATTTATAGGTGAAAACATTATTTTTTTTCATTCTGTTTTCTATGGAAGTGATTAACTTTATTAAAACTACAAAATATATATTCAAAGTCTGATTTATTTAATGTTCATTTTTTCATGTTTTTGGGTGACAATACATCTTTAATTCTTGTGTTTGACTTCCCCGCATCAATTACATTCAGTCTATAGTTGTGCTGATGCAATACATTCTACCAAATGTCGTTTCACATGTGTTTCACAGTACAATAATTGACAGCTACAGTATTGGGTGTCAACACAAAGTGTTAAAAATTGTTTAATTATTATCAACACAAAAGATTCATGTTTTCAAGCTTTATGGCTGAGAAATTCTTTTGTTATAGTGACGCTATATTATCTGGTTATCTGTTCTGGAACTCTGTGAGCTCGAACCCGGAACCTTCTGCTTGACCATTAGACCACTGGGGCTTTCATGGTATTGTTCAAACTCGATTGGATAACGACTCTTTAACATTCTCGGCGTGGTACGGCGGAACAGCACTAGTCCCTCAATTGTATGCACGCGCACCAGAGATCAAATTGGTACGCCCTTATCTTTCAGTATTTTATTCACGAAGCGGGATCTACAAAGAGATACTTATATATATATAAACACATTAGGCATAGAACATTAATTCTAAACCGCCCGTGATACACTGAAATTTATTTAATTAATTAATTTGAAACGATAAAGATGAGGAAATCTGTGAGAATGAGAAAACCGAGATTCAAACCCTGAACCTTCTGCTTGATATGAAGTTGTCCTAACCATTAGACCACTGGGGCTTTCATGGTATTGTTCAAACTCAATTGGATAGCGACTCTTTAACACTCCGGGTAATAATAATTGTATAATATAAAAATTGTATTGTATATGAGATACAGTATTTATAGGTTGTTGCATATGATCATGGAGGTACCATGATATGATGTATCACTGAATAATTAGTGAATTTTATGAATGAACCAGTCACTATCATTAAATTGCGTTACTCTCAAATTTGACAAAACACTACTTAACAATAATTGTATATACTTATATAGAAAATGGAAGAAAAGGAAGTAAAGACGAGAGCCAGCGCCATTGATGAGAAAGCATCCGAAGAAGGCGAAAAGAGCAGGGCTATGAGTGAGAGTAAGTTATACCGTGTACTGTAATTCCATCACTTCATTTCTTAACTAGGGCAAATTCTTGACTTGACATGAATAATAACTAACAAAATGTTAACAAATACGGGGGTTTTAAATGGTTTCTCAGGAACTAATTAATTTTAGAAGACGCGAACTATGACCAATCTTTGAATATCAATACTGAAATGCTTTGCAGTGTGGTAGTATTTTACACAGTTGGAATGTGATCCGCCATTGTGTGAAGTCTTAATAACTGACCATCATAAATACGCTAGTACGTACACATTTAAAAGTATCAAAAGTATGTTTCAGGTCATTTGAGCATTTCATACATTGGTCTACACAATAAAAAGTACATATTTTTCAAATGTATTGCCATTTTTTTTAAACCCGCATTTTGAATAACGACTCAACACCAAGAAATGATCCTTACAATATTTTCTGAACCTACTGTGTAAGTTTCATTAGGGTGATTGTTTCTGGACTGCATCATTGAGATCAATAGGCCTACAGTTAATCTAAAAGAGACTAAAATTATTATTATTTAAAAAATCTTGTTTTGTTGTTGTTGTGTACATAATAATTTGTCATATGAATACATTAATAGGTCTATAGTAATATATAAGGCCTAACGAACTTATGTTAGCAAACAGTAACTCGAACAACCCAAGCAAAAAGAATTTTCAACACTGTAGGTATTTTTTTTAATGTTGATATTACCAGCCTCTGCAAAATGAGTACTAAGAAACAAATGGACTTTAGTTTTTTAGATTAACTTTTCTTTGAGCTTTTTGTTAGCACAAGCTTATACAAATTATGCTTCTTTGGGTTACGTACGATGCGGCACTTTCTTTTTAAAATATTCCTTCGCTTGACGACCGTCGTACATGTAAGGAATATTTCTAAAAACTGAAAACCTATAACTATATCCTCCAAGCTACTTCCACCACCTCACTTTGTTACATAGCAATTGAGACCAGTCACTGAATTTCCTACAATACCAATAGATCAAAGAACGTTATTATCAACACCATTGTAGATGCCGCAATACAAACACAGAGACAACTTGGTTACTGCTTAATTTTAATGCGTTGACCTGATATGATCTTCAACGATTAACTGCAATAGTAATCAACAACATAAGATAAAGGGGCTAGACCAGAACTAGTAGGCTAGCATAAACACAAACATAGCAAAACATGTAAACTCAATCAAAGGGGTACAGATATTTACCGTACAGTTGAATGTCCCTGACATGGACAACTACATTGATTATTCATTAATGTTTAATAGCTTCTATGTGATTGTTTTATACTGCAAATAACTAGTTTAGCCAACATCAACATGCTTACATGGGCGCAGCCATATTAATTTTCCCTTGACCACCTTTTCCAATTAGAGGGCACAAAATAATAAAGACAGTTGGCATTAACAGCCATCTTTAATGGTTGGTAGTTTTTTTTATACGGTACTTTTTTATGTTTATATATTTTTTGGTTTTTAAAATGAATTATAAATATACAATCTTATATTTTTTTATACAATGATTGCAATAAAGATGATTATGATAACATATCCAGCAAATAAATATTTTCCGGATCTGTATAATATATAAGGACTTTGTTTTAAATACAATTTTGTAAGTATATAATATTAAGATATATTTTGGATTTTCTTAACAGCTCTGGTTAGTAGAGCAACTAGATCTTATATTGGACCCCCGGTCTACATAAAACCAAGATTTCAAGATGAAATTTACACTCGTGGTAGAGGATATGCTTTGTATATATCAAACTTTTACGAAAAGTCCAGACCTAGATTAGGTAAGTGAAAATGTATTCATAGTTTGCTGGTATAGTAGGTGAGATTCACTAGTTGTTGGAAAATATAACTAGATCTTTTATGTGACAAAAGAAATAATATACATTAACTTATTAATTTATAACCAAACTTTTTGATGTGGTTAGTGAATTGTTTGTACCATTAGTCATTAGTCTGCTGTAGAGGGTTGTTTTATTACGCCTCCTATACCAAAAATAATAATTACCCTTTTATTCATAGTTGTACATTTAATTATATAAAACAATCTAATTACATTTGTATTTTTTTTTTTACATTTTCGAATTAGCACTAGATTTACTTTCTCGTCGTCTTTTTTGTGATGCTTTAGATAATATTTTTATATTATACGGACAGGAGCAATTATCAGAGATATTGTTATAGATAACACCTTATTTTCTGAAATTTGTTTTTTTTTAATTTTCTCTGAACCGTTATGAGCGAAGGAAAACACTGTACCATGTTTTTGCAGGAGTATAGTCTTTGTTTGAATGTTTACCCAATCACTACGTGACATTTGAATCAAACTGAGAACACATCTACATACATGGGAGGTGTACCAGTTTTAAAAAAACACGATTCAGTATTGTTTAATTATTTGCATTTTTAAATTTTGAAAGAAGAAAATAACACTGGAGAATGAGTTTGAAACTAAAGGCTTTGCATTTTAGTCACTACCCTACAACCCGGCCATGCTATGTCCTCTTTGATCGGCTTCTCGATTTTAGTTTCCTGTAGGCAGGCTACGTCTACGCTATATTTTATGATATCATGTAACTGATTGCGCTTAATTTCATCGTTAAGTCCCCTGACGTTGAATGTACTTATTTAATAAAATCTGTTTCTTCACCATTTAGTCGTTCCTATCGTTGAAACATTCGAGATATAAGCGAAAACATAAGACTTAAAGGCCGAGGCCCGTAGCGGCGTCACTCACTCCACCAACAAATACACTGCAAATTAATAAAGATCAAATTAGGCCTAAATATATTCATAAAGCATCGGAGTATATTGTGAATAGTATATAAAATTACGTCGGGAGAACTGATGATAAGACCTTTGTTTTGAAATCGAGTGAAACCCTGAAATAGCCGAGTTGTTGAGTAAACTGGCAGGAATAACTATGGGCTATCTGTGTACCTTTATGACCCTGGCATACTACTGCCCATGTTGCAAGCCGTCTAATGTCTCCTTTCTTAGGCCAAAACGGCCCTCTGTGTCGCGGAAGTTAGTTTCAAAAGATGTTTAAACTAAATAATGTATTAATTATACCAATTAGAATGGTATTATTTGAATAAACGCCCAACACCTCTCCAATAAAACATCATTTAGAATAATAATCCCCCCGCCCTCTAATAAATGCCCAGCCACATTTATTGTATTATATTATATAACATAATTATACTATTTTTAGCAGAATTCATCGGACTGTTATCTACAATTTACCAAGCATTTGTTATTCTTTTTTGCCACTTTTCATATCTATTAGAGGATTTTATTTGATTATAAATGTTACCATATTATAAAACTAAAACGTAACGTATCCCTCGAATAAGCAACTCCCTCAAATAAACTTCGCCTCCACACCTCCGCCCTATAAGGGCCCTACCAATCAATAAAAACTATACTTTAAAATGTTATTAATCATCTAAGACACTGTGAAACAGAGTAGGTTTTGTTTTACGAACATCGATTCAAGCACCATCAATAATGGTAACCGACCGAAAACATCCAAGCCAGAACGTCCTTCTAAAACCTTTTTTACCCGAGTCATTGTCATTCCGAGAACCATCGTCTATACTTCCTCTAGTCTTAGTAAATAACTAAACACGCTATGAATTCCCATTGGTTGCCAATTAGAAATTAGCCTACATTTTGTGATTCAACAGCTGCAGATATACCCGTTGGTCTACAGAAGTAAGTTTTCATTTACTGTTTCTCCCTTGACTAACATTCATTTTTTAATTACCCTGTAGAAACAATATACCATTCATCAAAACAAATCTACCCACATATACCACATCCTTCGTTAAAAGAAAGTACTTGTGATGTGAACTATTATAACTTTAAATTTCCTTTTTGACTATGAATTTGAATAATAAAGATCATATTTTTACTCTTACTCGGAGTACCCGAGTCTAGGACTCGCTCGCATCTTCTCCTCTTCCTCTTCTTCTTCTTCCATCTGGACACTATTGAGCCAACTTTCAAGTCCTACTAGTTCTTACGCGTCGGCATGCGTATACTAGGGTAATAGGTGAACAAAGCTATAGAGCGAAAATGTTCGTACTTCAAACGGATGCAGAACTATGACGTCATAAACATGGTACCAATCGAAAAAAGTGCGATTTATAAAGTACTACTCCTCCCTTATTCGTTGTTCCTAGGAGACGTAATGGTGCTGTGAGTACGTCGGTAGCTGTCGCCTTCTCCGTTTTTGTTTGGATCAAATTTGTTATGATTGTCGTACAATAGTTTGTGCTAGTTTGTATCATATTTTGATGTTTTTTGTTTGTGGATAACCTAATTTTGTGCGAGGTTTTGTTTACTCTCCGGATGACAATTTGAACCTAGGCGCCTATAGGTAGCCCTGTTGTGTTGGGAATACGTACGTAGTGAGCCTGCAGGTGGTGTGCTTGTCCGGTCCGTTACGGTCAATTAAGTGGAGCTCATACTTGACCTTGCGTCGGCCTAACATAAATCGGTCATTTCAACCTGAACGATGATTTGCTATACTCGAAATGAAATTTTACTTCTTTCTTCTACATGCGAGAGTAAAATACTGAACGATTTTTGCTGTAAAATGGAATATTTTGAATGGAAATGAATCTGATATATGGCAAGGAAAATGTGTCATTAAAAGCCGTAGATGTCAACTTCTTTCTTCTACATGCGAGAGTAAAATACTGAACGATTTTTGCTGTAAAACTCTAATAGAAAATGGAATATTTTGAATGGAAACGGATCTGATATATGGCAAGGAAAAGCCGTGGACGTCGCGGTGACCGTAAAATGAGGAAAACAATTGATACTTTGATTACACACCGTTCAGTTAGACTAAATAAATCAAGAAGCGTCAAACAATCTAACCTGATTCCAGTCAATCTTAGCTAATATTAATAAGATTAATAAAAAGGTGACGAAATTCCAGTTTCCCACTTTTCTATTTACGAATCCATGTTCTATTTGTAATAAAATGGTCCATGGAAGACCTTCAGGTAACACTGGAACATAATAACATCCAAGTTTGTACACTTGCGAAAACATGGTTTAATGGAGACAGACTATATTTGCAAGGTCAGTGACTATAATATTTTCTATAAGAGCCGCACAAATACCAGAGGAGGAGGTATAGCAACCTACGTCCACAACAGCATTCCTTTTGATCACGTTGATTTTATTACTGTTCCAGACGAACTAGAATGTGTTTGGGTCAAATTACAGCCTTATAAGCTTCCCCGTGAAGTTTCTGAAATATATGTGTACAAAGACCATCAACGTGACCTCTTAAAACATCTTAATCCGATTAAAAAGTCATTATTGCTGGGGATTTCAACAGTATCTCCCCTCTAATTAAACGTTGATTTCCACCAAGTTGTTAAAGATAAAACCAGAGGAAATTCTTGATCTCATAATATCGGACCTTAAAGATTTTTATATGACTCCTACAATTCAAGCCCCACTTAGAAAAAGTGATCACAATGTCATTATTTGGAAACCGCTGAACTCAATTAAGTGTAATGGTAAAATGGTTACAAATTGTTAAGCCTTGTACTGATTCGTCAATGAGAAGTTTCGGAAACTCGATTACCAAATTTGGCTGGTCGCAGGTCTATAGTATAAAAGATGTAGATGATAAAGTGAATATAATGAACAATACCCTTACCACCGCGTACAAAAAGTTTTTTCCTACCAAACATTTGCGAGTTTATTCTACCGATAGACCTTGGATTACACCATACATTAAGAAACTTATCAGGTATAGACAAACTGCTTTTAGAAAGAAAAAACATGAACGTTACAAAACACTTAGAAATAAGGTAATTTGGGAAATAAAGAAAGCTAAGGAGAAGTACTATCGTTATAAAGTAAAAACGCATAAGGTGAGCAATCCCCGTAAATGGTACGACAAAGTGAAGCAGATTTGTGGTAAACGTTAAGACAAACCAAGAATTAAATTTGATAATCCTTTACCGATCCCAGATTCCGTTGCCTCTAAACAAATTAATGAACACATCGCAAAAATTTGTCGTGAACTGGATCCTCTCAAACTTGGTGAATGGCCTACATACCTCCCTGCTGAAAGTCCACCGCCACAAAAGTCCAACAACAATTATTAAAAGTGCAGATTAATAAATCAGTTCCACCTGGAGAAATTCCACCAGTTATCATCAAGGAATTTGCACCCGAAATAGCAGAGCCCCTAACGCATATATTTAATTCTTCTAATCTTTGAAAGAGGGTATTGCTTGGAAACAAGCTACCTTTATACTGATACCAAAGAAAAAAGGTACAGTCAGTATTGAACAGATTAGACCGATCTCGCTTACGCCACTGTTTACTGATACTGATACTGATATTATTTTATTGTCCATAGTAATAATATAAATGGAAATTCATTTGAAACTGGCATGAAAAATATTTAAAAAACAAAGATATACTATACAAATTCAACTAAAAACACAAATATAAATTAAAAGCTAGGTTAAGTATAATACGTACAGATTAAAAGCTTTTATCATAAAATTACAAAGACATTAAAAATACAATATTAAAAAGGAGGAATTGCACAATGATACGTTAACACTACAGTTTCCTATCTTTATTGCCGTGAGTTTATCAAATGTATGACGTTGGCTATAAAGGCGTAACGGGATCGGTTTGTTCTTGTCTTAGGGACACAAAGCCTACCACTTCGGGATCGAATAAACTGATCATTTAGGGGATGACTGACATCACCCATTATACGCAAAGCAGCCTGTATTGATCTATCATTATATAATTCATCCAGGCAGATTGGCATATCGTCTATAAGTTTACCAGCTATTTTTACAATTTGATTTAGCCTTTTTTATCTTTCTTGAATAAATTACCATAGTTACAAATCAGAAAGTAAGATAATACACTTTGGATCATCGTCATATAAAACAACTTCATAATAGTGATATCAATATTGAGCGTTTTCATTTTTCGCAATATGTACATTCTTTGACATGCTTTACCAACTAATTTATCTGTGTTTGTCTTCCAGTTAAGTTTATGATCAATGATACATCCTAAATATTTGTATTCTTCTACCATTTTAATTTCTTCTCCATTTACAACTACTGGAATCAAAGGTTCACATTCTTTCCTATAATCAATTACAACTTCTTTAGTTTTAGTTGCATTTAATTTCAAGTTGTTTTCCTCACTCCACTTAAAGATGTATTGTCCCTCAAAATCATGAAAAATAAAGATTTTTAAAATCGGACTTTGAATAGGCCATTTTGCAGTTTTAATGAAGTTGTTCACTTCCATAAGAAAAAAAACGGGGGAAAAAATTACCCAAAAACTCATTGTCTTCCAGACAATTTGACCATTTTTTGCTTTTAATTACATTTTTCTCAGGTAAATAAATTTTTTTCAGACCCAATTTTTTGTGAGAGTGAATAACTATTATGTGACATTAAAATAACGTATTCAACAAAAAAATTTAAAAAAATATTTTTTTAGGGGGACAATATATCTTTAAGAAAATCGGTTATCATTTCCCTATAACTATTTTCATCTGCATTGGTAATATAGCCAGTCAAGACGGTATCGTCAGCATATTTAACTACCGAACACATCTTGGACTTGGATCTAAAACATGCAGTGAATAGAGAATACAGTACTGGCGAGATTACACACCCCTGTGGTATACCCACTTTTACAACTCTTTCATTTGACATAATATCGTTTAATTTTACAAATTGTGGTCTGGACTTAAGAAAGCTATATAGCTATTTTAAAGTATTTGCATTTATGTTCATATTATTCAACTTTCTAATAAGCAGTTCAGGCACTACAGTGTTAAATGCACTGGAAAAGTCAACATATAATGATCTGACATATGACCTATTTTTGTCTAAGTGACTATATATTCTGTTTATGTGAACTAACACAGCATCTTCCACGCTGCGGTTTTCTTGATAAGCAAATTGGAAGGGGTCGTGAAAAAGTTTAGTCATATCAAACAAATGTTTAATTAAAACTTTCTCAAAACATTTTATAACGTTTGATGTGATAGCAATTGGTCTGAAATCCTTCAGTTCCCTTGGTTTTTTTATTTTGGGTAGTGGGGATATCACTGAAGTTTTCCAGATTTTAGGAACAATACCATCATTTATACTTTGGTTAAATAGTAGAGTGAAAACAGGTGCAAGCTCAGTACTGCAGTATTTTAACACTCGACTTGGTATGCCATCAGGGCCTGTGCTCTTATTGGTTTTGGCTTTACTGAATATCTTTCTAACATTCATTTCAGTAATTAAACCAAATCTTTGAACATTTTCTAACTAAATGGTTAAATGAAGACCTATCTACCATTATAGATAAACAGCAGTTTGGTAATGTCAAAGGTATCAGCACGAGTCATTACCTTATTGTGCTCTTACACTACCTTCTTTCTGGACTGGAAAAACCTGGTCACAAAGCACGAATTCTTGCTGTAGATTTCAGCAAAGCTTTCGACCGTATTAGTCACCAGGTACTAATCAGTAAGATGATATCAATTGTTGTCAGGAAATCTATCATCCCGTGGTTCTGTAGCTTCTTAACTTGTAGAGAACAAGATAGGTGGCGCCAGTCGTTGGCAGCGGAGGGAGAAACATTTGTGCTTATTTTCCCCTTTATTTTATCGTTTTTGATGTTGCTTATTTACTTATTGGTGTCTCGTGAAGTGTTTACTGTGTTTTCTAGTATATTTGGTGTAACCGTGGATTTTTATGTCGGCCTTAATTTGACGTTTTTGATGTTTCCAGATTTACCTAATTGACTCCCATTCCTGATTAACAATGACCTTATAGTGCAATAATATATATATATGAAATTCGTAATTTAGATAGATAGGCCTACGGATGATTAATAATTTTGCTCGCAGTTTGTAAATTTGTAATTGTATATTCTTTATTTTTGTAATGCATTTATGTATATATATATATTTTTGTATTGGATGTTTGTGTAATTTTGCTGGTTTTTCGCATATATTTTATGTTAATGTTACTGGACGCAATTCAGTTTTGTACTGCCATGTCTTTGTTTTAATAAACCAGAATAAATAAATAAATAAATAAATAAATAGTATTGAGCTTACATTTGGCATGGGTATACCACAGGGACATGTCCTCAAAGCTATAGAGCCGGATTTTTTTATTTCAAACTGGATGCAGCCATATGACGTATCGAAGATGGTACCTTGATGCCAAACGATTTTCATCGTAATATGGCCGTGTTTGGTGTCATTTCAAAGGTCTTGACTTGAAAAATAAGAATATATACAGTAAAACCTATGATATTGTGGCGTCACTTCTGCTCCCGGAAATAGCAAAAAATAACTTTGAGATTTCATAATTTAACATAATTATGCCATTTCCTGTTATGTGACTTTTCAATATATGGCCGTTATTGGTAGTGAGGTTATTGATGTGTATGTGACGTTAGATCCCGTCTTATGACGTCATTACAGCTTCTTTTTCTTTACCCCGAGTATCGCAAATTCGTGCTTGTTCATCTTATAGAAGTTGCTTTTTTTAGAATTTTTATTTGCAGTGTAATACATTTTAATTACAGTTTATTGGTGTTTATTTCATGTTAAATACATAAACTAATATCCGTTAGAGAATGACCAAATTACATTTTTTTAAGGTGCTGAACAAGACGAAGTTACTATTAAGACGTTCTTTGAAGGATTTGATTACGAATATGATTTCCGTTCAGATGTAAAAACACCTAATGAATTATGGGAAATTATAAATGATGTTAAGACAAAAGTGGAAAGAAATAAAGAAAAGTATAAAAGTTTCTTCATCATAATATCCAGTCATGGAAAGGGAATCACATTAAGAAATGAGGTCGGAAGAGAACTCCCGGATGACGAAGGAAAGCCAATTGTTGTTGCAGTAAGGACATTTTTGCTATTATGAGTTGTACATCTATAAATAACGAAAAGAGTCCAATTAACTAGGCCTATAACCTAACAAATTGTTTATATTAAAATAATTGGGAGAATTAATGATTTTCTGGGAAACTTAGTTAAAATTTGTCAATCAAGGTCATGAATTGGGTAATACCAAACACCTTACTAACTAGATTCGGGTTAGCCTAATCAAATATATGTGAAAATGTTTAATCATGTTATTTTTAGGACAATATTCAACTGTTAGAACCAAACACTTTTGTGCGAGTTGATCAGATAGTTTCAAAGTTTAAAGATTTCATGACTGGTGAGTAGAGATAATACGATTTCTATATGATTCTTGTAAATAAATTGGTATGCAAATGAATGTTTACGAGTGCGACGGTACAAATAACTTCAAGAGGTGAAAGATCTTTTAATTTAGAAATTTCATTGTCGTTACTCAACAGAGCAAAATTACAACCGGAAATCATTTTTGTTGTTAAGGGTCTTCCATCGAAAAAGAATAGAAATACACCGGACTCTTGCGGGGAGCATGCACAAAGCATTGTCGTTATACTGTTGTTAATGGGTAGTGCTGTCCGGTCTTCCGTCGACAAAAGTAGGAATACACCGCGCTCGCGAGCGTAAAAATAGGGCACCACTTTTATCATGTGATCCACAATAGTCTAATCAAATGAAAATAATCTATTTACTGTAGGTTGAACTGATGTGTGCTATAAACAAATATGTGTAAATATTCAATAAAAATCTTCTTTTTATTGGATATTTATTGTTTATTTATTGTCTGTCACGAACTCCTATTACGTATGTTTCCGAGCGGTTGAAAACACTTTAGGAACTCCCTCGTGACATAAAAGTATAAACACAAAACTTTAACTTCTAAGAATCCCGTATGCGCTTTAAACAACAACTTCACAATAACTTTTACAATAAAAAATCCAACTCTCTTCAAAATATGCTTTCTTCCACTTACAATTGTCCTACATCCCCTTATATACAATTTGTTCACAACCTTCTAGATCATTCCTTATATATTTCTTATTCTATTGATTTTACAGTTTCTATAAATAGTATACTTCTGGAATGTACCTGATTGTTAATTATACATTGTTTTTTAATTTTATACATACCCTTATATTCTAGAATATTCATGATACTATATTACTGTATACAGTAAGTTAAGGAATGATAATTTATTACATTGTCCATAAATTCATCAATATTTTATAGGCTTAATTTTAATTTGGAAATTATGTGTGTCCAGAAAGTTCTTCGATTCCACTCGCCGTAAAATAATTCATAGTATTTAAAGTTGTTATCATTTATTCCCCAAGATTTCATGTACATTTTTATAACACTTTGACCATTGTTTTTGCTTCAAATTGTAATTATGAATCGTTAGAAACAACCAGTTCTCACACACAAGTTATGTTTCTTACTCTGCGCAATCTTAATATCTATTTAATAAATTCTTTTCAGATAAGCCAAAAGTATTGATGTTTCAAAACTGTAGAAATGTGCCAGGTGTGGAAAAGCTTGTCTCTGATTCCAAAGATTTTTGTTATTCTGGTACTATTCCACAGATTGCTGACATGGTAGTTATACATGACACAGGCAAAGGTACAGTATATAGTAATGTCACTTTCCTGTTAAAATACCAAAGGGAACATTTATTTATGCTAAACAAGAGCATGGGCACACAGTCCACACCCTATTTGACCCATCAAGTTACTTAGTTCTACCTCCTTAACATGTGCACCTTGTTGAACCCAAAAAAATGTGAAAATGCATCACCCACAAATGTAAAAAAAAAAACAAAAATCGGAAAACACACCCACAAATATAATAAAGAGCGCCAATGTGTGAAAACGCCCACAAATGTAAACCCAAACTAGAATTTAATTCGTCACTTTGACGAATTATTGGTGATCATTGTGATAAAAGATAATTTTACTGACATTTAATTTTTTAAATACATTAAAATATAAGCGCAAAACATTCCATCCTATGGTCTGATGCATATACGCTGCATAGTGCTGTCAAGTTCTGCTATTATGTGTCATATAGAATATATACAGTACCGATATATGTATATTGTATAGCATAGGTGAAATTACCCACATAATATGTTCTCATTTTTTGGTATGATGACGTTTTCATGAAGATGGCAATTTCGGAAGATACTCAATTCAATTCAATTTCATTTTATTTCGGAAATATCATCCATATTAATAAACTTATAAACCATAAAACTAAACTTAAGTATATAGAATGCTTCTCCATCTACAATACATTTTGGAGTTATGGAGCATATGTTTGCAAACACAAGCAACAAGGATGTTACCACTATTCAACATACGTTGCATGAAACTATAGGTGGATTTTCGCATGTACTCATTAAAGGATGGAACACCATGGTCAATAAACATTGCACTGGCACTACTACTTCTAGAGACATTAAGTATACGGCGCAGAGCATTATTGTAGCATAGGCCTACATTTAAGCTAAACAATTTGATACATGGAAGCGCGAATTTTAGGCGCGATGATATCATCAAAATGAAAATGGTGGCAACACTTATGAGAAAGATAATGTGTTGAGCAAGCACAAGCGAGATGTGCTCTGTTATAATTATGTGATTATTTATGACAAAAGAGAAAAAATCGTAATTTTAAATTCAGGTGCACATATGTTGACGTCATAACATGTTGTACGTCAAATTAATGTGTACATGAATTCATATCTACCTATACCTACCTGGATTTTGAGACATTACTGTGCCCCTCTTGACAAGAAGAATATTCTTCTTTGATAACGGGTGGTTAGATCAGTACTTTTTAGTCCGGTTTTAGATTGGTTTAGATGTTGAGATTCAATCACATTTTTCGCAAAGACTTCCAACAATTTATAGTTCTTATAGAGAATATATTCTGTCTTGCTTTCGATTTCACTTTTGGTTTCTCAATTTTTAGCTGATGAACACTCTACTCATCGTAAAAATTTACTGACATCTACTTTATTGATACTTCGCATCATTTTAAATATTTGAAGCATATCGGCCCGCTGGAACTCATTGGCTTCTAATAAGTTAAAACAAATCGGGGGTCACCGTGCATTCTGAGAAGCTATAATATAAGAGATTCAAAATAGGTATCTTTTTACACAAATTCGCATTAAATTTCCTATTGGAGAGCGCACGACTATTTAATTTTCATTTATAGTTAATGGAAATGAAAGCTATCACGTAGGTTATGAAGAACAAATTGCGTTATTTACGTGACGTGACCAAATTTAGAAACTGTAAGGAGCGGGGGAGTTCATTTGAGAGGGAGGCTTTTTATTTTGTTAATTGTAATAATATGGTAGGCCCTAACATTTCATAATAAAATAAATTCCCCTAGATACTGTATGAACAAATACAACATTTTTTAATTTGTTAAAATAAAACGGAAGTCGCGAAGTGATGACGAACCCGGAACTAACTTTACCGCCGACGGTTAAAAATCTACCGATGGCATTAGAAATTTTGTTTTAAAACCCTTAATAATACTTTTCTAAGACAGAAGACAGAAGAAGAAATATGGAACAATATCGTATAGGCCTGCTAAAATGGTGATTTAAATATACCTATGGCGGTACACATGGAACAACTAGGGTCAGTAACCGACACGGAGTAGGTGAGGCGCGTTTTACATTGTGTCTACCTATTTCAGAATTAAGCATAATTTATATATCGATGATGTTACGTGGTTATGAGTATGTGGTTTGATCTTGCCGAAAATGATCGCACTTGATATGGACGGCTAAAGTTTCGATCGCGATGTAATGTAAAATCCTGTGACGCAACACGGTGACTCGTGTCGTGTGCGTTACAAATTGGAAACCCCGGGCTTCGCTTATTTTTTCACTATTATATCGGCACAAATTTGACCCTCCAAAACAAAATTCCAATGCAACTTCCGGGGACCTAGAGGTAGGTCTATATTCCAAAACTTACTTCAATCCTACCCATGGTGGGGCTCAGGTAGCGGACTCGTTTATATTAGTTTTATTACGTTGGCTCAGCTGGCTTGTTGGGCCGCGGATCGGTCCCAGTAACCATGATCTTAAAGAGAGAAGGGCTAGGGTCCTTGAAAATTGTAATGAAATGTTGAAATTAATCTTAACCTTAAAGTGGGAAATTTGGATCTTGCTATACCCTATCATATGGATGAACTGCTATTCTTTGATTCTGATTAATTATTTCATAGCCTAAATATTCAACTATGTTGTGACCAATCTTTTTAATCACTACATTCATGGTATTAATTATTTTACAGTATTATAATTTTAAATTATACAATGCGCACTAGAAAAACATTTTCAAAAATATCATCACCTAACTAATCAAACTGTAATGTGACCTGATTTATGACCATCGATCTCATAGTTAAGGACTGCATTTTATGTTAAATTGTTAGTTTTTATCGCAAACGATTTTTTCGTCATCACAGATTTCCTCATCTTTATCGTTTCAAATTAATTCAATGTCAGTGTATCACCGGGCGGTTTAGAATTTATTTTGTGCCTGTGATGTTTATATAATAATACGCTGTTATAATTGATCAATTTTTAACTTTGACCCTTCATATCTACGTGAAATTCTGGTCTAGAAAAGTTAAATTTCAATTTGTCCCCTTTCGAGTGATGATTGATGCGCAAACATGTACGTTTTTGTGGGCATTATTATATTTTTGTGGGCGATGGTCATCGTTTTCACATTTGTGGTTGTTTTCACATTTGTGTGTGATGCGTTTTCACATTGGTTGGTGATACGGTTTCACATTTGTGTGTGATGCCTTTTCACATTGGTGGGTGATACGTTTTCACATTTGTGATTGTTTTCACATTTGTGGGTGATACGTTTTCACATTTGTGTGTAATGCGTCTTCACATTTGTGGGTGATGTGTTTTTACATATGTGGTGCTTCACATTTGTGGACGTTTCCGCATTATGGTTTCCACACACCACTTCCCAAAGCGTAGACCTAAACCAGCTTGGTCTCTTGCATGCATCTATGAAGCAATTCACAAATTAAGAGTAACTTTTTTCAGGTGGTAAAGGCTGGGTTGATAGAAATGGTGCTTGGATGTTCCAGTGCCTGTTTGTAGACTGTCGTCATATGTATGATAATGAACATTTCCTAGATGTTCTCACACAGATGAACCATATAGTTTCACGCCGTGAAGATCGTGATAAGTCTGGATTTATCGCTAATCAAATGCCTTGTTTCACGTCAACGTTTACGAAGTTCTTTTACTTATAATTTTAACTTCCTACTACGTTCTGTTCTATATAAGTTGTATTGTTTTTGGAAAATTAAAACAAAATAAAATGAAAAAGTATCTTCCTACTTACAAAGTAAAAAAAAAAATATTATTTCTATTAATTATTATTTAATGCTATTACCGATAACACAAGAATCTCCTGTTCGTCAATTTTACGTTCAAAGCACTGTATCGGAAGTACAGGGTCATAAGGTCACCGCCACTTACCACTTCACAGAGCCATTTGCACCCTCTCCAAACTAGGCTGGCTATTAATTACTATAGATGGCTCATGTCTCTGTACATGAATAATACATTAATAATACAAAATAATAGTAAAATTCAGTCTTTTCAAAACTAAAAATATACGATTTCTCTATGATGATCAACTACACAAATAAACTAGTTAATCATAGTAATTTTGCATTTGAAAACACTTTATTCAATCAAATATAGACCTAATAAAGGGCATAATAAACAAATAAAATATTAATTAAAAAAAAAAACTTAAAGAAAATATTGGAACAAAACATGGTATAAAATCCGCAAACTACATATTTGTATCCTTAGCACAAAGAAAATTGTAAATTTAGATTATCATTCCTGTTTTTTAGAGATTTTGTCCTGGCATGTCAATCAAAGATTTTGCCTTTCTAACATGTTGAGGGCGCGCTACTCCATGGCTCACCAGAGCCATATATTGAGAGAGTTACGACTTCGAATGGATTAGAAGCCATGTTTGTGTCCAACTATTCCTATGTAGCCTATGGAGTTGAGTCTTTTATTTTGAAAATGTATAACGTTCAAAAGGCTTTAATTATCGAATTTAATATCAAAACAATCAATTTGTTTAAAGGTTTTTGTTAAAATAATAAAAAAATTATAAAGTTACTGCGAACATGATTTTAAACAACAAAAATAGCAATTTCGGAACGGCTCTGGTTGTGCGCTCCATGCACGCTCTACGCGTGCGCGTTTAGTTTGTACAGCGATTCTCTATAGTAATGCATTGTTTTTACATTTTCTTGTTTAAAATCATGTTCGCAGTTACTTTATGATTTCGTTATTATCTTAACAAAAGCCTTTAAACAAATTGATTGTTTTGATATTAAATTCGATATTTAAAGCCTTGTGAATGTTATACATTTTTAAAGCAAATGACTCGACTCCATACGCTACATAGGCATAGTTGGACACAAACATGGCCGGTGTGCACACCACGTGACTTTCTAAAATCCGTGAACGCAATGACGTAACTCTCTCTATATATGGCTCTGTGGCTCACCAGAGCCATAGAGAGAGTTACGGCATTGAATGGATTAGAAGCCGTGTTTGTATCCAACTATTCCTATGTAGCGTATGTGGTTGAGTCTTTTGTTTTGAAAATGTATAACGTTCAAAGGGCTTTAATTATCGAATTTAATATCAAAACAATCAATTTGATTAAAGGTTTTTGTTAAAATAATAAAAAAAATATAAAGTTACTGCGAACATGATTTAAAACAACAAAAATAGCAATTTCGGAACGGCTCTGGTTGTGCGCTCTATGCACGCTCTACGCGTGCGCGTTTAGTTTGTAGAGCGATTCTCTATTATATAGTAATGCATTGTTTTTACATTTTGTTGTTTAAAATCATGTTCGCAGTAACTTTATGATTTCGTTATTATCTTAACAAAAACCTTTAAACAAATTGATTGTTTTGATATTAAATTCGATATTTAAAGCCTTGTGAATGTTATACATTTTTTAAGCAAATGACTCGACTCCATACGCTACATAGGCATAGTTGGACACAAACATGGCCGGCGTGCACACCACGTGACTTTCTAAAATCCGTGAACGCAAAGTCGTAACTCTCTCTATATATATGGCTCTGTGGCTCACAACAATGGCGCGGCCCCCGATTCAGGGACGATTCGGCCCTTAGACGATTCAGCCCGGGACTATTCGGCCCACTTTTGGTGGGACGATTCGGCCCACTTTCGGCTTTGTGGGCAGAAACGTCTCACTTTAGACCAAATTCATATTCATTTTTGTTGGTATTTATCAAGTTTTTAAAGGTGTTTTTTTTTTTAATTTTATATTCAATTTATTACTTCGAAAACCTTGTTTATTTCGTGCATTCGCCAAGCGGCCAACAGAGGGCGTAACTTGTTTACATCGTTCACGTGACTAAAAAATGATCATTTTCGCGAAAATGTTTTCAAAATGTTTGCTTTATTGCATCTTTATCCCTAGTAGTACTACCCTATAGTCTTTTTTGGAGTCTTATAAAATGCATATCAAAGCCGATAAATTTAATTGTGCCGAATCGTCTCAGGGCCGAATCGTCCCGGGCCGAATAGTCCCGGGCCGAATCGTCCCAGGGCCGAATCGTCCCGGGCCCCAGAGCCATATTTATATTCTACAATGCCTTTTGAAATTGTTACGCGCTTCGAACAAACAGGAGATTCTTGACAGCAGAGACGTCTGATCATTCATGTCCATCAGTCGTATGATAATATCAGGACCCAATCCGAAGATCCACCAACAACACGATGTTTTTCTATTTAATTTGCTTGCTCGACCTTCCTTATAAATGTTAAAACAGTGTTTTAGTTATAAAGTAGGCCTACCTATGTATTTTTTAGCAAAACGTTATATTAATTAATATTTAAGCCTACTCCTAAACAGTGTAAACAATTGATTTCCAAATATAATATTTTTCTTTTTTTCGTATTTAACTATTTTAGCTATTTTAACTTTTATAGTACAGAAATAATATTATTTACCTATCATTGAATATTAAACTTGTTTTTTTATTTTAATGTTTTATTGAGGGCCCTATATGATTAGTTTCACACAGAAACTGGATTAACCATCCTTGATACATGGAAATAGATAAAAAACGGCGGGACAGCATAAGTAACAAAGTGCACGCCTTAGTATGGATTAATTGGACCTTTCACTTTCCGAGCTCAAAATAATATTATTCAATAGTGTTATAGTCCACAATTAATAATTTATTATATATAACTGTATTTTATTTGTATGTAGGCTTAATCTTTTATTCCAAATGACGTTTGTCTCTGTAGGCCTAGTATTATAACTCTGTTTGCATTCAAAATAAATAGCTAGTAAACTATAATTGTTATAGATTCTGTTATCGATAAATTATCCTTTTATCACAGTCGTTCTGGTCACTAAACTCGTGCATGCAACGAAAGTATTCCGGATGTTTTTAACAAAAAAAAGATGATTTGACAACATTTAGAATTCATTAATAAGAACAGCAGTGTAATCATCACAACGGTTTCATAGTGGAAAATCTCTGGGATCTATACAAAACAAGCGCTTTTAGTGGATTTGGAATGTTCATGTTCGTTTCCGGACTCAAATAAATGAAAACGATAATGAAATGTGGCATTAAACATGGTAAAAAAAATAACAAACAAAAAAAAACGTCGGTATAACGTCATTATTTACGTTGGCTTATCAACTTTAATATTAATTTTAGAGACATAAACTACTGTAGGTCTACATTTTATATTAAAGTGTACTCTTCTGTACAACATAATAAATAAATATTAAAACACCAATATTTTTTTTTAAATTTCAGTCATACCAGTCAGTAAAGACCAGTTTATTTTTCTCTGGCTTAATACTACGTTTATACGTTTATACTACGAACGATAACTATTGACGATAAGTAGATAAACATACTGTACATTTTTCTTAAAGAAAACAAAAGAAATCTTAAAGGTTTTCAACCTTTCAAATTACTTATCTCAGTCCCAACCATGATAGGGACTTATATATTTTGTTTTGATGTATAATAAGTCCAATTTCCGGGACCTCCAACTCTATTTTTCTAAATTTTCTTAGCTCCATCCCAACCACGGTTGTCTGGTCTGTAGCCTAGTAATATCGTTTCATATCATCAATGTATAATTGTAATTTCCCGGGACCTAACAGCTCTATTTTTCAAAATTTCAAAAAAAAAAAGATTTACAATTTTTGCACCACAGTTGTTACAACTTTTATATAGATGACGTTAGACAGCACTTGTTTTTTGCAAAAATTGAAACGTTGGGTTGACGTTAGAGTTCCTCGCAATTGTTACAACTATTAGCAACGTATTGCGTCGACATTTGCTAATGACTACGACGACTTTAAATCAACAGAAATTTGTCGACTTGGCAAGTTGTATGTATTTGTCACATTTCCAACATTTCAATACAGCTTGTGACGTTAGATAATATGCACCTATTTTGTGTCAAATTTCCAATGTCGGGTCGACGTTAGAATTCCTGCACAATTACTACAACTATTAGTCGATGTCGGCGCAACGTAAGACAAATGACTAGGCGACGTCGACATTTGATAACGTTGAGCCAACAACTAATGGCGACGTTAAATCAACGGAAATTTGCCGCGACTTAAAAAGTTGTAATATATTGTCAAATTGCCAACGTTGCGACAACGTTTGAATTTTGACAACTTTTTTACAACTTTTAGCCAACTTGTCAAACACGCCTATAATATGTTGACGTTTGCAGACGTTGTGCCGACCAATGATAACGACGTCAAACAGACGTTGGGTTTATGTTATCGCAAGGCACATTTTTTTTATTAAACGCCGCTCGAATTTTTGACGAAACACTTTTAATGATGCTTGCTTCTTTTATTGATATTCTGTTTAATGATTTAAGAAATAAGGATTTACTATCAACTATTTTCGTTTAACAATCAATAGTAAACATTTTGGGTAACGTTTATATAGTCTGAAATGAACAAAATCCCTAAACTAAACAATAGTAATGTACATATTCCGTGGTAGAGACGTTACTGATCCACATGCCCCCAACATTCCAGTAAACAAAAAATCTAATTTCCAAACGACAAACGTACCGGTAATCACTGATAAACACAATTCATCATCTATACACACTGTACCATTCGCCAAAAATAGTTACCATAGAGGAATGATTATTTTGACAATGATAAATTGACCGCCAAAACGAAAACATTTTTTTTGGACAGGTCTTACAGACTACTGTCTGCATATATCACATAGACTCTCTTCTCCCAGACGTACTTCGGGGTTTGCGCATGCTTAGTCCGAGTTTCCAAATACCTATTTTTTCAGCCGTAGTACTAACAATCCGGGTAAGTTACTGTGATTTTATTTACTTGGCAGTTGTTTTATATTTCAGTGTTGTTAAGCGTAGGCCTATTGAGGCTTAAGGCTAGGGAAAATGTAATTTCAATAATAAACCTGAGAATTGCCGTATCTTAAACAGATGATAGGCGTTCTTCAGATCAGATACTCTCTCTGAATCTTGTATTACATTTTGTAATGCCATCTTTAATCAAATCGACCAGATACCGTAAATCTTCTAATAGTAACCCACACTCTAATAGTAACCCACCTTATAAGTCAATTTATAATAATAACCCAATACTCTATTGGGGAAAACCCGATACTTTCGCTGAAAAGGTACGATTCTTCCATTTGTTTTGGACGTCACGATCAATCGAAGTGGTTGAATCACAGATTAGAAAAACGAAAATGTAAATCCGCGAGCAATGCACGTTGGTATTTATAGCGGGCCGATTAAATTAATAGAATCGACTTATTGTTCACACAAAACCATTTAATCATTAACAAGATATCTTAGTTTTAAATAGAGATATCTTAGTTTTAAATAGAGATATATACTTCTTATTTTACAGGTACTTTTCAGTAGTGAATCTTATTCTACTTTGTACACATGTGATTGATGGTCTTCTACCTGTAGTGTTTCTTTATTACAACATAATAAACGGTTCACGCTTTAACACAAAGGCTGATTTGCGAGTTTTATGGCTGAGAGATCATTTTGTGGTAGTGATAGCTAGGTAATACAGAAAGGGAGAGAATTGACGCCATTATTGTTCTCAGATGTATGTAAATAAGGAAATTTACCCAGTACGCCTACTTGAACAAAAAATACCTGTTGTATACGATATTATACGTTATTCAACAAGGCATTCGATAACAACATTCAGTATTTCAGCCAACTTCCAATATAAACTTTGAAAGGTACAGTTATTATATAAGCCGATAATAGAAATGTAATTCTGTTGGATTAAATAATAAAGTTACAGGTAAGCATGCATAGTAATTACAGCACTCCCGGGTGCTGGATATTTTTTTGCGAGTAAAAACACCATTCCGTGTATGTTTATTTTACCACACCTTTTATCACTCCAAATTAATAAGAAGAATTACTAGCATTCTGCATATTATTTTTATATAGATTTTGTGTTTATTTTTAAATTTCAATTTAATCCTATAAAGACCACTTTAAACATAACTGAGGCCTATCCTACTTTCAGTAACAAGATAAACTGTCAGTATTATTCCTGACTTAAAGAACTAGAACTTTTATTCAACTTGACCACATTATTTTTGGAAGTTTTGCTGAGGTTATGTGAAGGTACCTTTGGAATACATTTGAATATTATTGTAAATTAAATGTAAATGTTTTGCTCATCAAAATAATTGAATAAAACAATAATTAAAACCCTTAATGTAGCCTACAGTACCTATCAAATAAATGATATTAACCATGTACTGTTTGTTAATGCCTAACTGCCTTATTACCAAGAGACGGACCCAACTGTGTTTCATAATGTCTTGGTCGAACCTGCCTTACACGCGAGTTTCAAGAGGGGTTAGTGAATTTTGTCCAAAATGGAGAAATTTGTGTCCAAAATGGGAAAATATTTTGTTCAGAGTAACGACAAAAGCAATAGGTGGCGCTACATCGTGTCCAAAATAGGGAAGCTGTCCAATATAGAGAAATCCGATTTTTCCAAAATGGGGAAATTTCTTTCCAGAATGGGAAAATGCTGTGTCCAACTGTCCAATATAGAGAAATCCGATTTGTCCAAAATGGAGAAATTTCTGTCCAGAATGGGAAAGTGCTGTGTCCAAAATAGAGAAGCTGTCCATAGAGAAATCCGATTTGTCCAAAAAGGGGAACCATTGTTACATAACTCACATTTATCAGAATCTGAAATATTCCATATATATAATTTTCTGTTTGTTGTAATTATTCTATTCAATAATTTATACATAAATGCTTTGAGTTTACTTTCTTTAATGTACAATTTTTCTTTTCGGTACATTTCCCAGTCTATTGTATAATAGTTGTTTAGTATATTTTCCCACCTATTCCATATGGTAAATAATCGGAGACGTCTTATATTTGGCTGTCCTTAGTATTCAACCAGTAGTATAGGCCTACTGTCAGTACTTCTTTTTAGTGTTTAGAAGTTTATTTTTTGTTTCTCTACAACTGACGTACATGCCTTATGACAGATTAATTGTATTTATTCAATTGGATTTGAAATTAATTGGAAGTTTGTACTTCTATATTGAATATTTTATCATTGTAAATAAAATTTGTGAAGCACTTTGACCAGTAGGTCTATATGGCAAAGCATTATAAGCAATTATTATCCCTCTATACTAACACTATGCAAACGTATAGGCCTACCTACTGAAGGAAGGCTGATGGAGGCTGTTGTATAAACATGTACAGCTGTAATTGGACATCAAGATTCTCAACCCTAATAAGTTACACACATTTTTTATGTTGTATGTCTATTGTGGCTTACGGGAATATGCATGGCAACATACGATTTTACGAGAAAAGTTATTAAACAGAACTTTTATTTATACGATGCAGAAGACTTTTAATAGGCCTACTGTTTTGTCTTAATTTATACAATGGAAAATTCAATGTAAGTTGTAATGAGTAACTTACTGTTTTAATAGATATAAAATGTTATTGAATAATTAATTAATTAATTCTTGCAGAATATTGGACTTTTTGGATCATATTACAATGTATGTCTTTTCAACTTTATAAATGATTCTGCTGTACAGTTCCTATCTTGTATATATTTATTTATTTGATATCTGCAAAACGTATATGCAATAGGCCTAATACTACTGTGTTGTAAACTTAAATTGAAGGCAATTTATTTATTTTACATTCATAATACTGAATCTTTGTACAAGTTTATATGGGATGGATGCATTATGATCGGGATTCTACAGTTTTTTCTATTACAACTAACCAAGGTTATATATGCAAGTTTTGTGGCTGAGAGATCATTTTGTGGGTACAATACCTGATTTACAGGAAGGAAGGATGATGATGACGCCATTATTATATTTTTCTCATTCATATGTAAATAAGGTAATTTACCCAGAAGGCCTACTTGTACAAGGTATTATATGTTAATCAACAAGGCAATCGACAACAACATTCAGTGTTTTCAGCCAACTTCCACTGTAATCTTTGAAAGGTAAGTTTGTACAGTTATTCTATGTAGGCGGCCTATAATACAAATATATGAATATTGGATTAAATAATTAAGTAAAACGTAGGCACACAGCAGTAATTACAGCTCTCCCAGGGGAAATGTTTTTTTTAGTACCCGTCCGTGCATATTTTACCACACATTTTATCACTAGCCTTTCTGCCTATTTGTTTAAGTAGCTAGATTTCGTTTTAACTAAATTTCAATTTAATTCAACACAGAATGAAGGTAAAGGAAACGACTATATTAAAAATAACGTGTGAATTGTGATACTTTTGGTACCGTATACTTACTAGTGTCTATAACCCACTTTTAGTAGATAAGCCTATCCCAACCCTAAAGAATATATCATGATTCCTCTTTTTAGACTACTGTATTTGCAATGGATATGATTATTTTGAACATTTTGTGATGCACATGTCAACCTAGGCACCATCACATTTTAGAATACATTTGAATATTATTGCAAATTTACACAAAATGAACTGCTTGTAGATAAAAATTGAAAAAAACACCATCATTGTAACACCCTTAGTGTTTTTTTGCCCAAACCTTCGAGAGACTTACTAAAAACTGTTAAAAAATAATAGGCATATAGTAAAAGTTATACCATTTATTCGATTCATGAAATTTATTATGTGTAGAAATACAAGGTAAAATGCATTAAAATTAGTAAAAAATTAATCAAACAAAATATTGAATGAATAATTTCTCTTTAATTTATATTAATCTGTACAGTGGGCCCTGTGTTTTATAATTTCTTTTGTCGAACAACCTGCCTTACGCGCGAGTTGTTCTGCAATAAATTACAAAAGACCTATGGTATGATTATTAGACCCAATGTTTGTTTCACACTTGATTTGATTTATTATTACCAACACATTGCCTGTAGCTTTCTTTATTTAAAATAATCTGAAGCCAACACAAGGTAGGTGGATATACATTCATAACTTATTAAAATTAAATTTGTATGAAGAAGGTGTCTAGGCTGATAGAAGTCTATCGTAGTAATTTGTTTAATATCGCCAATTGGTAAATGCTACTTTACTAGAAAATAGCATTCAGCATAGTAGGGACCAAAGGTTAACATTGTTATCATATAAATATGTTATATAGGCCTATTCATAATGGATCACACATTTATGATTTCTGAATATTGCAATGTATTATTAAATTGTGCCTGATACTGTTACTGTACTTTTGCTACTTGAGTACGGTAGCTGTATGTACCTATACTTTTCTAGAAAATGGAAGGAAAATCAGAATTCAGAGATTTACTTGCCTATGTAAGTACTGAATATGAAGGTGAGAATCGTTTGTGGGTAAGACTTCTGCTACATGACCACTGCGATGGAATGGTATTAAGTAAAGAAGATGTACCAGTACTTGAATGGTTTAATGAACTTAAAAGCAAAGGTTGTATCCATTATTACCCTACTGATGTAGAAATTCTCTTAGACATCGCTAAAGTAACCGAGAATAAGAAAGCGATAGAATTAATCAACAAGTTTAAACTGAAGCATCCAAACAACAATGAAGAGTACAGCTTTACCGATGGCAAACCAATAACAGAATATCGCAAAAGACTATTTAAAGCTTTAAGACAAAATACAACAGAGTTGCCAAAAATTCTTGAACACTACAGCATAAGTAATTTTAACTTTACCACTATTTGGGATATTGTATACCACCTGGAGAGGTATGAACTTCTGGTAAATGAAAATAATTCAATGGGAAAGTTTGCAATGATTCTTGATGAAGAAGCTAGAGAGGTTTTCTGGGGGAAGCCTGCAGAAAAAGTGAAAAGAAGTGCTAGCTCCAATGCTGATGATATGTCCGAAGTAAAAAGATCCAGAATGAGCAACGGTAAGCTAAAATCAATATAAATACCGTAATTAAGAAACTGACCAACGAGAAATAAGAAATGTCGTCATAATACTGTACATATGTTAAAATGCATAAATACAATATTTAAAACGATGCTGTGTGTATTTCACATACTTGTACGCATACTGTTATAAAAATTGGTAAATTTGGTTTATTTATATTATTGTATTAATAATACAAGCGTAATAAAATATGCATTGAAAGTGTTATTTCATTTTATTACACATACACTTTCTGATGATGACATAATATATGTCAAACTTAATGTAATATATCTCCTTATTTAAAGTTATATAATAAATATTGAAATAACTAAAAAATGAAATGCTTATAAATTATTAGAAACATCTGTCGGTCATTGTTTGCTGGTTAGTCAATCGGTCAGAAGAATAAACCAATAAAATGAAGACATATTATTTATATTAATGAAAATTCAAAAACAAATAAAGCAACCAAACACACTGAAAATCATACTGGTCCACCAACAGACAGAATAACCGACAGATATAAAATTCTAAGAAACCTCAAATCATTCGGACTAACATTTAGTTATGTTACAGATATAACCTTTGACTTCATTCATAACATAATAAACCAAACAGCAATCAATACTTTTCAACACCATGCGTTGTTATTTTATCCAGAGAAAGACAAGCAGAACACAGTTAGTGAAAGTGTTATTACAAAATACAGATCAAATACGATAGAACATTTTATTACAAATAGGCCTACAAATGTGTTACAAAATACAGCCAGTTTGTCAAAAATAGGAAGTAATTTAAACGTTTATTTTACACCATTATTATATTTTTTTTAAATTTATGATTTAAATACTGAAATATTAAAGCGATCGAACCTGAACCAACATGCGACGTCGACAGAAAACCATCCTCGTCTGGGCTTCAAACTTTACCAGGCTTATCTTCTCAAGAAGATCAACCTGACATGTCACGGGAGGACATGTGCTTCCCTCGTGGTAGGGGATATGTCCTGTACATATCAAACTTTTTCGAGAAGCCTGACCACACTAATGAACCTAGAGCAGGTAGGTCTAAGTTTAGAGATCATAGGTGTTGTTTGGTGAAGTAAAAAAGCTCACTCAACCAAATATCGTTTCAGTTTATTTTAAGACTAGGCCTATAGTTAATTTGGCCTATAAAATATTTTTAACTGAAATTCATTAATATCAATATTATATCTTTAAAGGTGTTCATCACGACAAAAACAATATTTGCGACTTTTTTGGTGGATTAGACTACAAACTTAATTTTCGATCAGATGTAGAAACACGTGAAGAATTGTGGAAGATAATAAAGAAAGCTAAAAAAAGGGTAGAGGAAAAGAATTACACCAGTTTTTTCTTGATAATATCCAGTCACGGAAAAGGAATTACTTTAAAAGATGAATCTGGAGACGATGTATTGGATGATGTAATGCAAAAACCAGTTTTCGTTTCTGTAAGGTTATTTTATTTTACTAATTGTAACTAATATATTTTAAAATTAACCGTAATCCCCTATGCCCACAATGCTTAACACATTTATACAGTACGGTACACTACGTAATATAGATACACTATGGAACAAGGCCATATACATGGCTGCAGTCGCGTGCTCAAGTTAGTGTTTACCGACCAACCGACCGACATAAGTGAGCTGTAAAACTGAATTACATCAATACATACATTTCTAATTTGTTATTTTTTTATAGGTAAATCTATTTCTATTTTCTATTGTAATATTAATTTTAGGAGGATATTCAGTTGGTAAACGAAAACACTTTTGTACGAGTTGATGAAATAGTTTCACAATTTGAAAACTTCTTACTTGGTGAGTAGAAACAATTAAGGTAGTAGCCTTGATTTTTAGTATGATAGAATTTTATACAAGAAACAATAATACCTAAAAAATGTATATTTTAGTATTATGATTTCTGTAAACATATTATTGTGAAAATATATAACTGTTCACATGGCCTTGTCTATAATTGACACCGTCACTTTGCGGTCACAGTGTAATGTCTTTTAAGACTTGTCTAAGTTCTAAACCGAAACTAGTAAAAACATAAATGTGTTGGTACATATGGCGTTTCATACGTATGAGCTGACAATTTGTAGTATTCAGACAACAATTGAAACTCCAACTGGTGGACTAAAGTAACTAAATAGGAAATAACTACAGACTTAGGGCAAGTCTATGTAAAGACATGTATATAAAGTATACCAATAACTATAGAGAATAAACTTGACTATTCTTTCGATTAGTGTACTCCCTCATGCACAATGTTGTACACATCACTGTTGGTAAAACCACATGAACAAGAAAGCAGGTAGTTCTTTACTCACTTCTCAAGTCGAAATAATCGTCGCAATAATTTCTTCTTTCAGACAAGCCAAAAGTATTAATTTTTCAGGCCTGTAGAAGTTCGCCAAGCAAGCCAGATGATAGCAGTAATAAGGTCTACTATACAGGCCAAGAACATTCATCATCAGTTACTGTACCAACAAATGTTGATATGGTAGTTATACAAGATACAAGCAAAGGTACAGTAGGTCTACATTATAAAATAGCTTCTTTATATTCCAATATCAGAGAGATTTACTCCTTTATATTTCAATCGGAACATAGATTATTGATTTTTAAAAACAGAATTATAATATGGTGGTGTGTTTTTTTTTCAGGTCATAGCGGCTATCGTAACGATGCCATTGGTGCATGGATGTTCCATTACATGTTTGTAAAAGCGAAACCTTTCTATGAAAAAGAACACCTACTCGATGTTCTCACGCGAGTGAATGATATGATTTCACGCCGTAATGCTCAAGATGGCAAGAAAATTATAGGTAAACAAATGCCTTGTTTCACTTCAACTCTCACGAAGTTTTTTCATTTGAAATAGATATCTCCTCATTATTAATATGAAAGAAAGGATTTTTATTATTATTATTGTTCTAATAGGCTTAAAGGCCTGTCTCTTGGGTCAACACATCTAATTTTTTACAAAATCAAACTGCATGAGTACCTTTCATCGTTTTAGTGGAAGAAAATAACAAATGACAAATCAACTAATAAAACTGTAAGAATATGAGATGTATTTAGAATGTGCCAGAAATACTTATTCAATCACCGAGTTATATTTGTACTTGTTTCCAAACAAATACAATTCGAAAATGCTTGCGCGAGGATGAATAATATTGAGTCTATATGGTTGTGTAATATCACATTCCATTCATTGTTTTAAGGTAATGATAATAATTATATATTCCCCCTCCTTCCTATGCGAAATGTATGCGTAAGTTACTGCTGTCCTACCAATTGATAATCCGTGTTAATAATAGTTTCTATGACAAACACGTGAAATCTGATCTAATATAAAAAATAGGTGGTGGTTGCAACAATTAGTTAAGTCTTAATGTATTTTAAATTAGAAACATTTTTGTAACAAAGTTCCATCAAGATGGAATTAAATAAAGTACTTACATTCCGAGCTTTAAATAGTATTAGTTTGACAATTAATAGTTGTTATATTTTATTTGTATATGAATCTTTTCATTTTCCAAATGACTTTTGTGAAGTTTTACAATAAAATTAATAGTAATAGGCTACTATATTGTCTCATAGAATATGTTTGTACTTTGGTTTGCCTTTAATTTATTATCACTGCATGTAGTCACTCCCGGCGCTTACAAATAAAGTGCTATCGGAATTGATTCTGAATTCTTCGACAACTAAGTAGCAGCGTAGACTTATGTTGTTGTTAATTGTTGTTTTTGTTTGGTGTTACCAAAGAATATAATATCAGAAGAATGAGCAATCCGCGGTTTTCCCTGCAACAGTAATGTTTTCCATGTGGTAGGACGCCGCACACGCCAGGATGTATATAACTTTTGTGATGGTCACACTAATTTAAGCCTGGACAACCGGTAAGGTTTTCATGATATAAAAAAATGTTATCAACTACATGCTAACATCATGTTAAATGCTCTTTCGATATTTAATTTAGTTTTATGCAATTTATTTAGTAAAAAACTACTACCGAGGGCGTTGTTGATGCGTTTTCACGAAGGATAGTTTATTTTAATAGTATTTCAATATTTAATTTGTTTCTAGTAGCAAACATAATAGTAATTAAATTTATGTATTTTATAGTAATTTATATCATAAAACATTCCTTGATTTACCGGGCGTAGATTAGTAGGCCTACGCGGCAAGGTCAACGACTAGGCCACTGTGTAATAACTTTTGTTATTGCTGTTAAACCTTTCTTTGTGAACTAATTTAACATTAGTGAATGTACAATAGTTTGTTATTAAATATTTTCTCTGAAATTTTATATAATTGCAAAATATATTATCATAATTCAATTTAATCTGACCAGTATAATTTTTATTTAAATTCTTTAGTCTGTATACATCCGTTCGTGTGAGGGCGGGCATCCATGCTGTGTCAAAAGTGATACATTAATTTTCAATGCAAAATCGTGGATTCCTCATTGAGCCTCATTCGATCTTCTGATATAAAATATCGCGGCCGGACTTATTCATCTACGACGGTTCATATGACAAGTATTTTAATGCGTTGATTCGATTCATATCACACTGCACATATTTATTTAGTGTCAATTAATGATTACTGTATTACATATTAACCTAATTCCAGGTAGGCCTAATGTGTGTATGAAGCACTCATCCGTTGTGAAAAAAACAATATAAAAGGTTTTATGTTAAATGAAAATTATATATCATTTATTAACAAGAAGGATGTCTAATAACTGATAAACTATTCAATCCTATCGTACTCATTTATAACCACCCAATGTTGTAATACTAATACCAGGAAGTTGTAATATTTTACAACTCCCAGCTATTTGCTAATACTATACAGCGATTGGGGTTTATTGATTACGAATACATGTGAACAATGGTTTAATTGTATGCATAACACCATGATATTTGTGCATGTGCGATGATTCGGTGACGACGTATAAGCAATTGTTCGAAGCACAGAACGGTTAAAAATTGCAGGGCACCGTTAATTATCGTTACACATATAAAATTGAGGAGGAATACATACATGGAGGAATGTAGATACAGTAGAATTTTGTGTCCGTTTTGAATATAAATACATGATTCAAAACCTTGCCATTGGATATTGTGGCATGTCATGCTTGACTAAACCGACAGGTGTGTATGTATTTCTATCGTTGGTCAATATTGTCCAGTAGCATGAGGAATTAGAATTTCAGCTGTACGCCAGAGATGGCAATGCAAATGTAGTGTCGAGCCGGGTATTTCCGTAAAGACAGAGCTTTGGAAATTATAATTTTAATGTAGCCTGTGTAATCATTGAACCATGAACGGTAAGGAAGCCGGAATTTTCATTGAAGAGGATTACCTTTATCTCTGTGACGGAAATTTTCCGATATTAAATATGGAGGTCAAATATTACAGAATAGAAGCCTCTACTTCCGAGAGCTCAAGCTTCGTACAAGCTATTGGTAAATGATTGTTGATTTATTACTGTAAAGTGTAATTATATCTAGTTCAGTGAATACATACACACAACAAGTGGCTTAATCATTGATAAAATTAACCGTGTTGATTTTTATTTTCTTCAAACCGCACGTTTGAATAGGCGTCATATCATTTGTATACGTTCACTCTGTTTTACTACGGTCAATGGGCATTATACTGTAAAGCGTGTGTGGACGGAATTAGGCTATTATGAACACTTGTCTACTATGGATATATATTACAATTTGTATGAAGATCTTAAGCATAAACGGTAGCATATTAACGCCGTTTAATTCAACTAAAAGGCCTAGCATCCAAGAATCGACTATTGTTCCATGGTCGTTTTCATCGGTTTCTTTCCACGGACTCGTAGCTGTCGCCGTGGTCAGTAGTAACTCGCATAATGTCGAGTACTACTCGCGTGACATTGTGCCTACGTATATTTCACGCGTTATAACGGATGGTAAAATTCTTGTAAAAACACTTCATAATTCGTACAGGCGACTACGTCACTGCCATATTGAATACAACGCTTCGTTTGCAACCGAAGTGTTGAGAAAAATTCGTTTTGTTTTCCATGATCAATACGTCAGGGATTATGTTTTCTCGTCACAATCTTCGTACGGTGAGATTGGTAATCTTTCAAACATCGTTAACGACTGTGAGGATTTCATATCGAGGAAAAACACGGGAATAAACTCTCTCAGCAGGTACTCGCCGATTGCATATTTATTTATTGTTCCAGGCACCAAGTGGTGTGGAATTAGCAACAAGGCTGATCACTATGAGGATTTAGGGGAATATCCCGATGAAGACGGCTGTTGTAGAGACCACGATTATTGCAAGATTAGTATACACAGTTTCGATTATGGTTATGGATATTATAATTTAGACGTCAAAACAATTAGTCATTGTGACTGTGACAGGGAGTAAGTAAAATGTATTTGATTATGTTTTAGAAAGTAGATAGTTAGATTAAAATATGTGTGCAGCAATAGGTGATCAATGTATATTACGTAGTAAAGCATACGCTAAAACAGTTACAATAATATATATTGCGCAATCGTGTACGGCCCATTTTCTAGTTTCATGCTATAGTAAGAGCGCTTTACAAATGAATGTCCGATTAAAGCTATGATACATTGTCCTTCTCGTGTGCCATTTAACTTTGTTTGATATCTGTGGACATGCAATAGGCCTATCGAGCCATCCGCTGTTTGCAGAGTACAACCTACTGCGTTCTGGCTGTCGTTTGCGTAGTATCATCAAGAACTACTAGGTATCATAATTCGTTTGTTCCCAGCTCAATTATAACATATAACAAGATGTGCAATAGATAGACTTAATCATTTTATATATTTTATTTTTTTGTGCTTTTTTGTATTTAATAGTATGTTTTTTTAATGAATATTGGACAATAAAAGTGTTTGAATTTGAATGTAGGCCTAAACTCGATTAAAAAATGTACATTACTGTACCAGTAGGCCTACATATAGACATATTGTTGATTGATGCGATGTTATGCCGTTTTTTTTAAATCAAAATAATAATCTCCTTAATAACTTGTTCCACAGGTTTTTTTCGTGTCTTCGTCTCATCAACAGTCCTAAAGCTCATATGGTTCTAGGAATGTATCAGTTCTTCCAGAAAAGCTGCTTTGATGTTGAGGAAAAATTCCGGTGCGTTGAGTGGAATTGGGGACTGTGCGTCAAAGAAGATACGGTGCCAACAGCTATCATCCGATCAGACGTTCGGTGAACTTCGGCGGACATACGAGCCATACCGAAAACTACCGAATATTTTGTATTTCCATGAGAACTGCACTAATACTTTAATAATATGTTTACTTGTTAGGTTTTTTACATTAAGTTTGTTTCCATTCTTTTAAAAATATTTGTTTCCTTTCCTATAGGCCTACGTCACATTGTGTAATATTTGTGTATTAGCCAATAATTATTTATGTACATTCATTATTTGTAATATTTATTATTTTAGGGACGACATTTCTGCGTGCTCTCGAAATTTTAAAGCATTCAGCTGCAACTATGCAATCGGCGTCGCATATCTCTACCTCCGATATTAAAAACTTCGTTTGATACCAATAATATAAAAAGTTTTTAAACAATTCTACAAATCGCATCCAGCAAAGTCCCAATTTGGCAACAACAATGACTGCATTCCTTATGCGTTAGCTATACTTTAGGCGGCCAACAGTCCAGTATAAATAGACGACTTTAAGGCTCATTTCCACTTTATATCAAATAAATAGATAAATAATATGTATTTTTCCCACATAGTACCAGAGAGTTGTTATTTAGTTAGATAATTACAACTCTCTCCCTGATAAAACAAAATAAACTAATTTTTCATCCTAGAACCCGAGACAACAATTGCCTCACCTACTATAGGATTACCATCTATGCTGCCTTTGATGAAAATAATATTTTCACACGTCCAATCAAATTACTTCATGATTAGTAAGAGTAATAACATCGTGACGATACGATTGTATTTTTTAAATTGATTATGGCGTCATTTGATAGGATTTTAAACAATACTGTTTTTTTCAAAGACAGCATATATGGTTATCCTATAATAGTTTTAGAATAAAATCGTTTCTAATTTCTTTGTTTTATGCAAGAAAAATGTATGTTTATCTATTTATCGTCGATCGTTATCGTCCTAGTGTGTAGCAGCCAACAGGAAAAAATCGGCAATATTTTGATGACAATTATAGTATACAGGATTGCGTAGGCTACGGTATTCATCATACATTCATTCATTTGTTATTTCGGATTCTCTGGTCCATAGAAAGTAAAATTACGTATAAATTAATTAAACAACAACTCCATCTCATGGTGGCATTCCACCCGGAGAGCATTGTTGACTTATATAAGACGTCAACGTTGAGAATAAAATATTTTTACTTGAATTACGACTACACATCAGGTCATATATTGATTTTCTTAAAATTTCATAAAAGAAGGAATTCTACATTCCGTAAACAGGCTGCTGGCACTTCTGTACAATGTGGAGGCCTTTCCAATAACATGCTTAACCCATTCTTGTAGAATACCTGAAGAGATCGCAATTTTGATCTTGGACTAACAATGCAAATTCAATTAATGTTGGTAGTATTTATTCATGATATGATAATGAACGTCAAAAATACTATATATTTGTACTTTTTGTGAATATTTTGATATCTGAAATAAACTAAAACTTAAATATTATTTGTGATTGTTTACCGAATTCATTTTGTTAATAGTTATGTCTAGGCCTATATAAAAATATAAAAAGCTATCATAAAAACAGTCTTTGTATTCATATGATCCTCGGATTATTGACAAACGCAAAATTCTCCAAACCGCAGTGGCAAACTCAGTTTCGCCTACAATTTCAAGTTGCAGATAGGCGTAGATAGGTATATACAGAACATGCCTATTGAAATTTAAGAAAATCGATTTATTAATAAACTCACAAACGAAAAAAACAAAAATGTGTCAACATGCGCCCTCTATGGCAATATTGTGTCAAGTGCTTCACTCAGTTTCTGAGTGCTTTAATTTTTATTTTTTTAGTAGAAATTACTATGAACTATTCTATTACATAGCAAAAGTAAAATGTAGATTTAAACATTGAAAATGCGATTGTACAGAATAAACCAAACATAAAATTAGGCTTACTCGATTGATCCGTTTCCGATTATTTAAAAGTTTTCCACACTCTTTAATTTCGAGTAATTCATTTTTGATAAATTTGTTGAAAAAGTATTTTATAATAAACAATAGAAATTGTAAAAAATATCTTTAAATAAAACTTTATGGTTTAGATTTAATAATATAGTCATAAATATTTTGATCCGTTTCCGATGATTAATAATTGCCGCATTCTAATAACTATTAATCAACAATCAATTTCTAATAAAACATTTTGAAAAACAGCATGTCGCCCTCTGTAATTTTGAGTAATTGATTCCTGATCAATTTTAAATATCTGCTTGCCGCCCCCTATAATTGTAATTACGATACAGTATTGTTACCGTTATTGAATACTATACTGTGTGGATTTTTTTTTTAAATATGATAAAAAAAAACAAATTACTGAATAATGCAAAGTCCATTTGTTAAGATTCCTTTTTGACAAAATATAATGCCAACATTTTTTACCTCAAGATTATTACAATTTTTCACGCTGCTGCTCTAGCCCGCTACGTCACACGAGATGACTCATTTATTAGATGATATCAAGCAGCAGTTATAGTACTACACTTTGACATTTTTGTTAAAATGGAAACTCGACTATAATTTATAGGTACCAACTGTATTTCTGTATTTATGAGTCCCATGACAATACTTTATTTTGCTGTCAGATAATCATTGAATTATTATCAAAACAGTCCAGGAAAGTTTTTGTTTGTAATATGATACTTCACACTTGAAGTATCTAAAGGTGTGATGAAGTGACCTCCAGACTTGACCTTAGCAATAAAATAAACTAAATTGAGTCTGTTTCATATCAAAGTTATTCACTTCTGTAACAAAATTCACATTATAAAAAGAGAAAAGAAACGTTTAATTATAACTTTTTCAGGTAAAATAACTATTATGTGACAATAAAATGACAAATTCAAAAACAAATTTGAAATAAAAAATATTTTTCAGAGGGACAATATATCTTTAAAACTGTTACATCAATAAGCGAGCAGCGTTTTTTGTAAGAAATATTTCTTGTTTAATAACTGTTCAGTCTTCTGCCGTATTGACTTTGGATAGGCCCTTTTGCATCAATTATCTTTTTGCATATACAGGTATATATTAATCACAGTTTAACTACAAAATAATTTAAATTTCGTTTTGAATATATTCATTAATGTTTTTATTACATATTTTTTAGCAAGAAGATTTCACTTTGTATGTGTGAAACAATTAACCTTATAGCTGTAATAAAAACACTACTCCAGTTGTAGAATGAGGGCGACAACCAACAATGAAGTCGGATGATGACACTATTATTGAATCTGTACATCTGGCTGACCTTTGACCTGTTCATCAGCTAATTCATCTAAAAACATGTCTTTTCTTTTAATAAATGGTTTGACCATTTCCTTGCTATCTTTAATACACTGTGCAATGTTTGCCAATGTCCAATGTTTACGTAAAATTGAGTGTTCCATTGTGAAAGGTCCGTCTTTTGTCCTGTTTATTCGAGATGTTACGGCCGATGATTTTAATTTAATTCCAAGCGAATTTATGGTGTCTCGTATGAAATCGTTATCTTCATTTAAACATTCCATTTCTGTTTTAAAATAAACAAATAGATCGAAATAAGAAGCATGTCTGAATAGAGTACAAGTGTTTTTGATTTGTGATGTGTAATGGCCTGACACGTCAGGCTATTAAACAGCGTGCATCAGCAAGCATTATTACGTTGCCATTGTCCTCATACTGTTACACAACTCCTCATTAACATTGGACTATCAATAAAGTAAGCGCTTTTCACTACTGCGATACCTGCTCAGATATGATTTTTTTTTAAATGTTTAATTTCTATTATTTACAGAAAACAATCATGTCACTTTAAAAAAATTAATAAAAACAACAATTTGATAGAAAACGACATTAAAGTTAATCTTTAACTTTGAATATTTTCTACTTACGTACCTAGGCTAACATATGGTGGATTGAAATGTAAACACTTTGCTGTTAATATAGTTGGTTGGTTGAACAACGTAACAGATTCTAATTTTCCTGAAACTGCTATGTCATAGGCTTCTTGTGATTGCATGTCAAGTCCGCTGTAACTGTGAATTGTATTATTTATATCAACATTATTTACATTAAGTTTGTTTCCATTCTTTTAAAAATATTTGTTTCCTTTCCTATAGGCCTACGTCACATTGTGTAATATTTGTGTATTAGCCAATAATTATTTATGTACATTCATTATTTGTAATATTTATTATTTTAGGGACGACATTTCTGCGTGCTCTCGAAATTTTAAAGCATTCAGCTGCAACTATGCAATCGGCGTCGCATATCTCTACCTCCGATATTAAAAACTTCGTTTGATACCAATAATATAAAAAGTTTTTAAACAATTCTACAAATCGCATCCAGCAAAGTCCCAATTTGGCAACAACAATGACTGCATTCCTTATGCGTTAGCTATACTTTAGGCGGCCAACAGTCCAGTATAAATAGACGACTTTAAGGCTCATTTCCACTTTATATCAAATAAATAGATAAATAATATGTATTTTTCCCACATAGTACCAGAGAGTTGTTATTTAGTTAGATAATTACAACTCTCTCCCTGATAAAACAAAATAAACTAATTTTTCATCCTAGAACCCGAGACAACAATTGCCTCACCTACTATAGGATTACCATCTATGCTGCCTTTGATGAAAATAATATTTTCACACGTCCAATCAAATTACTTCATGATTAGTAAGAGTAATAACATCGTGACGATACGATTGTATTTTTTAAATTGATTATGGCGTCATTTGATAGGATTTTAAACAATACTGTTTTTTTCAAAGACAGCATATATGGTTATCCTATAATAGTTTTAGAATAAAATCGTTTCTAATTTCTTTGTTTTATGCAAGAAAAATGTATGTTTATCTATTTATCGTCGATCGTTATCGTCCTAGTGTGTAGCAGCCAACAGGAAAAAATCGGCAATATTTTGATGACAATTATAGTATACAGGATTGCGTAGGCTACGGTATTCATCATACATTCATTCATTTGTTATTTCGGATTCTCTGGTCCATAGAAAGTAAAATTACGTATAAATTAATTAAACAACAACTCCATCTCATGGTGGCATTCCACCCGGAGAGCATTGTTGACTTATATAAGACGTCAACGTTGAGAATAAAATATTTTTACTTGAATTACGACTACACATCAGGTCATATATTGATTTTCTTAAAATTTCATAAAAGAAGGAATTCTACATTCCGTAAACAGGCTGCTTTAATTGTAAAAAATATCTTTAAATAAAACTTTATGGTTTAGATTTAATAATATAGTCATAAATATTTTGATCCGTTTCCGATGATTAATAATTGCCGCATTCTAATAACTATTAATCAACAATCAATTTCTAATAAAACATTTTGAAAAACAGCATGTCGCCCTCTGTAATTTTGAGTAATTGATTCCTGATCAATTTTAAATATCTGCTTGCCGCCCCCTATAATTGTAATTACGATACAGTATTGTTACCGTTATTGAATACTATACTGTGTGGATTTTTTTTTTAAATATGATAAAAAAAAACAAATTACTGAATAATGCAAAGTCCATTTGTTAAGATTCCTTTTTGACAAAATATAATGCCAACATTTTTTACCTCAAGATTATTACAATTTTTCACGCTGCTGCTCTAGCCCGCTACGTCACACGAGATGACTCATTTTAATATTAGATGATATCAAGCAGCAGTTATAGTACTACACTTTGACATTTTTGTTAAAATGGAAACTCGACTATAATTTATAGGTACCAACTGTATTTCTGTATTTATGAGTCCCATGACAATACTTTATTTTGCTGTCAGATAATCATTGAATTATTATCAAAACAGTCCAGGAAAGTTTTTGTTTGTAATATGATACTTCACACTTGAAGTATCTAAAGGTGTGATGAAGTGACCTCCAGACTTGACCTTAGCAATAAAATAAACTAAATTGAGTCTGTTTCATATCAAAGTTATTCACTTCTGTAACAAAATTCACATTATAAAAAGAGAAAAGAAACGTTTAATTATAACTTTTTCAGGTAAAATAACTATTATGTGACAATAAAATGACAAATTCAAAAACAAATTTGAAATAAAAAATATTTTTCAGAGGGACAATATATCTTTAAAACTGTTACATCAATAAGCGAGCAGCGTTTTTTGTAAGAAATATTTCTTGTTTAATAACTGTTCAGTCTTCTGCCGTATTGACTTTGGATAGGCCCTTTTGCATCAATTATCTTTTTGCATATACAGGTATATATTAATCACAGTTTAACTACAAAATAATTTAAATTTCGTTTTGAATATATTCATTAATGTTTTTATTACATATTTTTTAGCAAGAAGATTTCACTTTGTATGTGTGAAACAATTAACCTTATAGCTGTAATAAAAACACTACTCCAGTTGTAGAATGAGGGCGACAACCAACAATGAAGTCGGATGATGACACTATTATTGAATCTGTACATCTGGCTGACCTTTGACCTGTTCATCAGCTAATTCATCTAAAAACATGTCTTTTCTTTTAATAAATGGTTTGACCATTTCCTTGCTATCTTTAATACACTGTGCAATGTTTGCCAATGTCCAATGTTTACGTAAAATTGAGTGTTCCATTGTGAAAGGTCCGTCTTTTGTCCTGTTTATTCGAGATGTTACGGCCGATGATTTTAATTTAATTCCAAGCGAATTTATGGTGTCTCGTATGAAATCGTTATCTTCATTTAAACATTCCATTTCTGTTTTAAAATAAACAAATAGATCGAAATAAGAAGCATGTCTGAATAGAGTACAAGTGTTTTTGATTTGTGATGTGTAATGGCCTGACACGTCAGGCTATTAAACAGCGTGCATCAGCAAGCATTATTACGTTGCCATTGTCCTCATACTGTTACACAACTCCTCATTAACATTGGACTATCAATAAAGTAAGCGCTTTTCACTACTGCGATACCTGCTCAGATATGATTTTTTTTTAAATGTTTAATTTCTATTATTTACAGAAAACAATCATGTCACTTTAAAAAAATTAATAAAAACAACAATTTGATAGAAAACGACATTAAAGTTAATCTTTAACTTTGAATATTTTCTACTTACGTACCTAGGCTAACATATGGTGGATTGAAATGTAAACACTTTGCTGTTAATATAGTTGGTTGGTTGAACAACGTAACAGATTCTAATTTTCCTGAAACTGCTATGTCATAGGCTTCTTGTGATTGCATGTCAAGTCCGCTGTAACTGTGAATTGTATTATTTATATCAACATTATTAACATTTTAACGTATATATATATAAGTATTTATATTTTTATATGGATGTGTTATTGCACAAAAGAGCTATTTTAAAAGTTAAGATTGACTATTGTATATGTTGAGCATACACTAAATATAAAAATTCAAGTAATTTGACCAATGACAATCGATGGATTATTCAAACTGTCGCTTGTCATTGGTCAACTTGCTTAAGTTATGTCCTTGCATTGTGTCTCTAGTAAAAACCACTGTTAACATACAGTATGGTTTCACCGAAAACAAGGCCCTGCAATACAATATATTAAATCATAAAATCTCCTGCAAAATATTTTCCAGAAATCTGTTTCAAATTATTTGAATCTAGTAGAATATTTACTTTGAATTATATCGTCTCGATGTCTTTGTTAGCCCTGTAACAACTCTATCAAACTTCTCTCTTGAAATATGACCTGAAAAATTGTTTAATTTTTAGATTAAACATTGATTATTTTATATTTTAAATTTTTGACAATGTTGCCGAGTTGACACCAGGCACAGGTGTCAAGGTGTCAATTAAGACCATCATAATTATGCATTTAACTTGGTTTCTGTACTAGGTTATATTAACATTTGTTTTGCGAAAGTTTTATATGGTATGTGATGTGCACTCACGGTATGTTGATTTGACTATAACTTTCCCTTCTGCGTCATAGTCACTGGTTGCATAGCCTAGCTGCATATTAACATGATACTGCCTGGGTAGCAAGGCATTTTGATAGGCTGGAATATATTGTGATGCTCTGCCTATACTCAATACTGTAGTAAAAATAATCAGAACTATTACAATACGTGGTATTTGGTTGTGGGGTGGGGGGGGGGGGGTTGATTGGGTTTGAAATACCTCTACTTTTGTTCTTTAATACTGTACTTAAAATGTTGTTAACTACAGTATAGTTAAATATTCAATTATAAAAACATTCTAGTACTGTGGTAGTATGATAAAATCTGTGATTTTGTTTATTTGTTTGTTTATGCATGAGTGGGCAGGTTGAAGGAAAAACCATTGGATGTACAATATCTAAAAAACACAATAGAAATGTCAAACAATTTTCAAAAGGATAGAAGGGCATATTTTCTTATTTCAAAGTTTAAAATCATCCTCTGATTTATTATAAATTATAAATAACAGATTCTACAACAGTGTTTACCTAGAACACCAGAGGACTTCTTGTCAAGGCCACCAGAAACCACTTGAACATTGAGTCTGTTGAAGTAAGGACCAGCCACGAGAGGATGGAACCGTAGGTCTTTCTTCTCTTCCACCTTCCAAAGCTGATTTTCATTTGATGTTTCTTTACCATCATTTGGTGCTTCTTTGCCAAATTGTTTTACCTCCACAAATGTTGGTAGATATAACTTCTGAGATGCATTCAAATCTGTATCAAGAAAGATGTGTTATTTTATCATTGAATTCAATTTTTTAAACTTTTGATGAGGAAAACATTGATTCTAGTTCAGAGGCACAGAAGTAACACGAGTTAAAACATACCACCAAAAAAACAAAAAATATAAACGTTTCAGCAAATTGATTTTATCAAGCACATGCATCATGATTTTTTAATACACATAGTTTTCATGCTATGTTAATGGAGTGAAGTGATGGTGTAGCTTACTTACTTATGCGTACTGTATATTTTCACTTTTAGAAGATCAGAAAAAATTATACATTTTTAAAAAATCATACAGTGACGGTATACAACTACACATACTTTATTTATATTTTCACTTATAGAACATCAGAAAAAAATTAGACATTTACAAATAACATGAAATGCTATGTTGTCATAGCTTGTCATCATTCCAAGCATGGAAATAATACAACGTAGTTGCCTGCGCACCATCATCATGAATTTGGTAAGTAAAAGAATGTTGAGATTTTACTTAGTTACCACACCTTTTAATAACGATGTCTTGAGAGTACCGATCAGCTGTGAACATGTTATACCAGCTGGCTTATGGGCAGCAAACAACCCATGTAGTTTATTGAAGCTCATTTTTTAGTGTAATATCAATAAAATAGCCAATACCATATCACTGGTCAGTGGAGTGGTAGTTGTTGTGTTGCCAAGATGCTGGAGCTGGAGAAAGAGATATAATTTTTAAAGCAGTGTCATAAATAGTATTATTATTATTGTACATTAATTGTAGTATTATTATTAGAGATGCCATACTAATGCAATGTAATACTACTAAATAAGTAGACCTTTTCAGGGGGCGGAAGGGGAAGTTAGAATCATGTCAATCACCGTTGATTTTGGTCACACTATTACCGCGACCGAACATCTATATCTGCCTTTCCACCATGGCAAAGTGGGATTTCTTCCATGGTTAATATTCTCTTTCCCCACTCTGCGTGCTCTACATACAGCTAGAGGCCTAAACAATCATTTCAAATTGTTTACAAATAAAGATGGTGTTTTTTACTAATCTACAAATCTTAGTTAAAGCTTGAAATACCATATCATTACAATATATAGAGAAATACACTTCGTTTTGAATACAAAACAATTAGGCCTAGGCCTACCGCTCCCCAGAGATATGAATTGTTTTCATAAAATAAAAAAGTAAATAAATAAAATCACATGGCAGCACAACGCCCTCAATATTTTAGCTGCTGATGAAAGAAGAATTGCACCACCTAAGCTGCTTTCCAGAACGATTTGGCTCGACACGAAATATCATCAAAACAAACTTAATACAAATCAATCTACCACACGAACACATCACCAATTTCCAATTTAACATTTAAACTATTCTCACTGGTAGGTATACAATCAATTATTATGTAATATTTCCGTGCTGAAGCAAGACTGTTGTGTGTAGGCTAGGCCTGACCCTCTTCTTAATTTAATCAGAGCAGCTGATGCATGAGAAGAGAGTGCTTGTTGAGGGCCCTTAGAGCTAGTGGGCGAGGAGACAGGCCTACCTAGGGCCTAGGACCTACAACAATGATTTTTTAAATAATAGTTAACAGTTAATTAATGTATTTGTTCATAATTTACCATTTTTGTAACTAGTGCTTTGAGGATTTTGAATAGCCAAAACAAAAACTGTGTAACTTAACACTAAAACAGTAACAGATCATCAGATAGTATGATATGGTTAAGTTCCACCAGGAGCACAATAATGCAACTGTCCAGCGCGTTAAAAAATGTTGGTGTTAAACTTTGTACTGTATATAATTTTATTATATAATACTGTGAAAACGGCCGTGAAAACGTACATGCATAAGCTATTATTTTACCAAATGATTACGATGTTGCTATCGTAACTCTAAACATGACGAAAATATTTTTCAAGCCACCTCTTTTTTTCACATAATTGCGAGCGAATAGGAATAATTCTATAGAATTAAATTGTTTTTTGAAAATATATTTATAGTGATTAATTTGTTTATTTCTATATTATTAAAACCGCCCTCCCCCAAAATTGTTTAGAGGTTAAAATAAATGTAACGATACGTTAATAGGACAGGAGACAACACTCCTTTGAGTTAAAAACAAGGATTATGAATTACGCAGAAAAAATAAGTTGCAAGTTGTCTTTCGATTTATTTCTCACAATACTGAACCACATTTATCCAGCAAGCTGCCTGGTAATTCAAAATAGTCCTTCTACAAACAATTAAATGTTAACATGCTAAAGAACATAGATAACTAAAGCGCCTTCACGGCAAACAACAGGCTATATACCGTTGTTCACCTGTGCGTGCAATAGTTATTTAAATTAGGAGATCGTTACAGTATACGGTTACGTAAATACATACGAATCGTTATAGGGATTCTTACATTAAATAAATCTTTTTTTTTTGGCCGTTAACTCAGTTTACATAGGCCTAGACTAGAACCTAAGTCTGTAGGCAGTCACAATGATAAAAGATATCAGATGTAATTGCGAAATTCACTCTCATTTTTAGGCGCTGTTGTTACAATTGATTGATAGGTAATATCTTGGTGAAATCCTCCTGGAATTTGCGATTAATTCAAGTCTACAGTTATCACAATTTATAGTTTATTAATAATTATTTAGTTATACAGCACTGAAAATGGCCGATGCAGGATGGGATGAAGTAACTTACCTGAGAAAGAAAGCACCAAAAAGTTCACATTTAAAGTCTTCTCAGGTATGGCTTATAGTTCCTTTTACAAAGCAGCCTAAATATTCATTCATTACAAGCATTTTTTTAATTGATGTTGTTTTTACTAGTACTAGTGTATATTGAATTACCTTTAAGCGGGGTTCCCACTAGCAACGAAATGCAAGGACATAGACGCAACGCAATCAAGTTGACTAATGACAAGAGACAATTTTAATAATCAATGTGTGTTGCACCTACATCCTTGCGTTGCATCCTAGTAGTAGGAACCAAGCTTTAAGTTATCACAGTGAAAACAAATTCTCTTGAGGTGTGCTACAATACATCTGAGAACGTTCTTTTGTTTACCCTGAATTGCAGCTGTACTGTATATGTTTGAGAATACCCTTGTTTTATGAGTATTCACAAATGCATTTTAGTATGTGTTTCAAGTATTCAAAATGAATGTGTAAGTTTTTTGTGTTTTGTTTTTATCTCGTAGGCTGTGAATTCTGCTATGAGATCAGGAGCTGCTGTTGAAACCAGTAAAAAGTGTAAGTGGAAGTCATACCCCCTTTTACACCGCCAGTAAAAATGCGGAGTTGATCCGGAATTGCATAACCCGAGTCGTACCCGGGACGCAAAAATACGGAAATGTAGGCCGGTGTAAACGACGTAAAAAGTTACCCGGGTCGCTGAACCACCCGAGTAAGTGATGCGAAATGTATTCAGCGTCAAGTCAACCCGGGACGCGCCTGGGATGAACCTGTGTTTGCGGTGTATAAAACGTTCAGCGTATCTTTACCCGTTTGTTTACTATCCTCGCTCACTATAGTATTTAATTTACATAAAATTAGGATAAGATTGATTTTGTTTATTCGCTTATTTAATAAATAAAACTCATGGTTATTTGTTATTCATTTTTATTTCAAGATATTATTCTTCCCGAGTAGACTTAATTTTTTTGTGTATTGCCATAAAACAAAATTGTGGGAGGTATAATGAGCAGACCGTTACTAAGGTGTCTCTTCATGCGTGAGAGGGCAATATTTCGATTGATCTAGAACATTTACATGGGTTGGTATTTTGCAGTGTAAATACACGCAACCTGTGTCATTCCCGTGTTATGAATCAGGTGTGAAAAGGAAATTTATCCGGACACGACATAGGTTTGTTATAAGCTTGCCTGTGTAAAAGGGGTATTAGTATGAATTAGAATTTGGATAAAATTTATTTTACACATTTGGATTATGTGACATAAGCAAGTTGTGCATGTTTTTGTTTATGCTTTCTTGTTGACCGTTTTATTGGAAAGAACAACTGGTATTTTTATGCCAAGAATCTGGAATGGTCTATTCAGTAAAGTAAGTTTAAGTAGAATAAACATTCTGTTTTTATAATTGAATTATAGTCAAGTCAGGTATCATTTATTGTCATTTGTTTTAAGAAAAAACATAGAAATTCTGTTTGCTCTGTTGGCGGAGCACAATATCCAACGGACACAACACAAACTCTAAACAAAAACATTACAAAAAGTGTCTACATGATGTTTAAGGCTCTAATAGCTCCTGGAAAGAAAAAATAAAAAAGTCTATCCTGGTTGGTAATAAGGATTAGTGCCTTTTCCTTTCAAACCCCTCTTATTTGGAACTCATTACCAAATCTACTTTCAACTCAACTTCAACTTTTATATTGTTTTATTGTCCTTGCTTGATTCTCGCACAGCGCCTTTGATAAATATTTGAATCAGTGCTATATATATTTCTGTTATTATTATTAGTAGTAACCAAACTTTGGTTAATTAGAATTTAATGACATTTTACTAACAATATAAGATTTTATTTTCACAGTTACAGCCTCAACAAATAAACAGCATGTAATAACTAAAGACACAGCAAAACTTGACAGAGAAACTGAAGAGTTACATCGTAAGTGATTAAATTCATTATATAACACCCATGTGACCTAACACCTTTTAGGTCACGTGGTATTTAATAAACATTCTATTGAATCCATACATTATCAATCATTCAATTTTGCTATATGGTCTTTGAAGTACAGTATCGTCCTTATATCTTTGAACGTGGAAACATAAACTGATAGTTCAGCCTTTTTTTGGAAATTTGAAGAATGACATCACAAGCTGTTATCGGCCTCCGATAGCTAGGCCAAGCGTAGTACACGTGTGGAGATGAAATGATGTGTCACACCTTTTCTTGATACCAAGCTAACGCTGACCACCGGTCACCATTGGTCATTTTCAATACAATAAGAAATTTATAGGGATGAGAAATGTTTTAAATTATTTCTGATTTATTTTCGATAAAATAAGTCAAGTTTTAATTCCAAGGAATGAGAAATGTTTAACTTTTTTTTTCTTAGATGAACGTGTCTCATTAGAGGTTGGAAAACTGATAAGTCAAGGGCGAATAGAGAAGAAGATGACACAGAAAGAACTTGCGACAGTAAGATGATATTTGAATTAACAAACCAGAATTTCCCATGCAGTTTCTCAAATATGTTTTTAAATCGTGTGAATAGAGTAGAATTACAAATTGATCACTTTTTATTTTGCATAACTAGCTTGTTTATTCTAAAACATCTGATGTTGAAATTCTTCTTTTTTTTTTCGTTTTAGAATATACACACAGCTCATGTATACACTTTTCTTTTGTATACCTTGTAGCTTCTAATTTAGACGTAGCATAATTTACAAAGAAGAGTATTGTGTTCAACTAATTTATAACACAACACCTTTTGTGTGCCTTATAGCTTCTAATTTAAAAGTATCATAATTTTACAGTAACCGATTTGTTGCTAATTTCTGTTCAACTAATTTGTGCAATTTTATAAAGTTAAAAGTTCTGAAAAAAGTTTCTGCTTTGTTCTATAGAGAGCAAAACCTGTTAACATGTTTGTTTCTATATTTTACAGCATTCTAAACACAGATGTATTCAACATTTTTAGTCAATAATCATATTTTAAAATAAATTGTTTCAAAGGCCCCTTTTATACACTCTCGGATGATATTTAAAAAAATTGTACTCAATTGTATTTTTTTAGTATGTATTTATATTGTATTGTCTGTTTATGCGGATATTTGCCGTTGATGGTATTGGTAGCTAATAAAACTGAATTGAAATGTGTTTGTATCAAATAATTTTATCCTTGTCTAGAAAATTAATGAAAAGCCGCAAGTTATTAATGATTACGAAGCCGGAAGAGCAATCCCAAATAACCAAGTCCTCGGGAAAATAGAGCGGACATTAGGTGAGTCATAATGCAAGCCATTTTAAACTTCATTTTTTGACAAGCTATGAGGTACAGACAAATAAATATTGGACAATTTACAAAAACCAGATAAAGGTTGGATGGTCGGGTGGACAAAGATTGCATTTGTATTATTTATTGACTTTTATACATTGTGGCGTAATGATCTTGAATTAAAAGAACTTCTTCAACAGCGTGATAAAGCTCGTCAAAATGGTAATTCTAAAGAAATTATCAAGATATTATCACGTAGAATTCTGTCACAAAACTCTGAAAAACAACATTGTTCAGATCAAACCATTTCAAATTTCATTTGATGAGCCATGAGGCACTGGCAAATAAATCAAATAAAACAGTTTTTAAAAACCAGCTAAAGGTTGAATGGTCGGGTGTGAAAATTCATACTGTTGATATAAGTTTGCGGGACACTTTCTCACTCCTGAGGACGATCAAAGCATATTGATCGAAACGTCGAGAAACTCAACAGTTCTTTTCAGAACTAATATATGTGGTACCGCAAACTTATATCAACATTTGATTTCGCCATGCAAACCTTCAAACAATATAAAATTCATACTATTCTCAATTTCCAATTATACTTTAAACTTTTATACTTGATACAATGTTGGTTTGTCCATAAGGGCTCCGATCTGCTTTGAATGTTGCAGGGACACAAAATAGAAGCAAAAAACTTCTGTGAAATACGCCAGTGTTTGTCCTGATTAAATTTTGGTCGACAAAAGGAGTGTCATCATCTTTGTTCAGTTAAAAACATGATTGAGCTCTCAATCATTAAATTCATAATTTGTTTTGTTTACAGGGATAAAGCTCCGTGGAAAAGACAAGGGAAAGCCTCTCACATTTGGCAAGAAGAAGTGAATTATATGGTTAAAAGATAACAACCAAATTTACTACATTTCTTTGTGTGGAAACATCTTTGTATAATATTATTTGCACATAATTCATTAGCATTAATAACTGTATACTAACACAAGTTTTAAAGCATATGAAGAAATGATGCCGGTGGTGTCATTCATTTTTGGAAGTCGGTAAAGATTTTAGTTAATGGAAAATAAATAAAGCTGTTCTTTTATCGTGATCATTGTTTTGTTTTTGTCTTGTTTGTAAGTAAATAACATGAAATAACCTAATAATCAGCATTACAAATAGGCTCGTCCACAATTAGTATTACAAAATAGGCTCCACCCATAATTAACCTTGCAAAAATAGGCCCCACCCACATTTGTCTTTGCAAATGGGCCCCACCCACATTTATGTTTGCAAATGGGCTCCACACCCACATTTGACATTGCAATATTCTGTGCAATCATCCTTGAATATCAAACTTTGTAAATTTGTTAAATTATCAAAACATAATTGTACATTTCATGCATCAACAGCCATAATCACCGTCATGTTCATTGTACTGTAGCTTCTTGTTGTATAAACCCACTAATATTTAAAATATTATGATGGAAGATCTAAAAAAGCATTTATACATATTTATATAAATCATCTTCTCCTTTCATTGAGCATGCCGTAAATGATCTTATTTTCTGAGGTTACAATGCATCACATATTTATTCGGAAGTTGAAGTCTAATTTCTGTATTGGTACATTTGTTAGTTGAAACATTTGGTGTTTCTAACTCGCACATCATTGACCAATGGCTTGGATTTGTATTGTCCACTTTATTTGATATTTATGGTTTTTTATTTTAATATACTTTTATTTTAATATACTTTCATTGTTGTGACATTAAGCCACACCTTCACACTAAACTATGTTTACTCAATACAATTTTGACCACAATTTCTTGCAAACATTTCATTTATTATTAATATTATTATATTAGCTCATTTAATTTTCTCATAAATACAATATCAACAATTGTAAAGTCCAAAAATTGGTAAGCCCTACTCCATTACAGCATGTTATGCAGCATTCAGATGGTTGATATTCTATTATGTAGGTGTTGGTTACAGGTGGTGTATGTGAAATAGCATCTTTCACAGGTGGATTTGCATAGTCATACTCCCAACTGACATCTGTTATGTAAAGCAGCTTTTAAACATTTCATTAAGTAGGTGTTGGTTACAGGTGGTGTATGTGAAATAGCATCTTTCACAGGTGGATTTGCATAGTCATACTCCCAACTGCCATCTGTTATGTAAAGCAGCTTTTAAACATTTCATTAAGTAGGTGTTGGTTACAGGTGGTGTTCATGGTATATAGCATCTTTCACAGGTGGATTTGCATAGCCATATGCCCAACTGCCATATGTTATGTAAAGATGGTGGTGGCATGCATGCAGGTGGACAGGGCTGTAACACTCCTCCTTTCCCAACAGACAGGTGGTATACATGGTATAGCCGCCTTCACAGAGGTGCATTAGCATCGTCAAACAGGGCTACACTATTCCTTTGATAACAGGTGACATACTCATGGTATAGCACCCCGCCCTGCCCCCCCACACGTGGGTTTGCATTGTCAAACAGGGCTACACTATTCCTTTTCCAACAGGTGATGTACTGATGATATATCACACCCCCCCCCCCCCTGCCCCCCATACGTGGGTTTGCATTGTTAAACAGGGCTATACTATTCCTTTTCCAACAGGTGATGTACTCATGGTATAGCCTCTCTTACAGGTGCCTAACAGGTGGTATCTTCATGGTATAGCCTCCCCCACAGGTGCATTTGCATCATCAAACAGGGCTACACTACTCCTTTGCCACATGTTATGTTAAGCAGCTTTTTGACATTCCATTGATTAGGTTTTTGATATACTGATTGTCTGTGTTATCGGCAGGTAGAGAGCCTGTGGCATCCTTCACAGCTGGATTGGCACCATGATCAAGGAGCATCTTAACTATTTCTTGATGCTCGCAAATACATGCTGAAAAATGTAATAAAACAGTATCAAATTAAAATGAGATTTTTATTAACTCGAAACCGCATAAGCTGACATGCATGAGACCCTCAATATCTCACAGACGTTTCCTCTACTGTACATTCTCTCCCCCATGAGCATTTTGTGTACACTGGACCTACAGAAGATTCGTTCTACGACCAGAACCATGCGCCTTGCTATGCATTACAGTCCCACTGAAAATTTTGGTTGTATAATTATTAGTGCCTGCAACTCGGAGCAAATGTAGCTTATATGTAAGTTTCCTGTTTATTACAGCCAAAGATTTGGTCTGATTTTAAATTAATGTTGCTATATATAGAACTATACCATAATGCAATGCAGTTTGATCATCTGTGTCTTGATGGTTGATGTTGGCTTTCTGTCCAAGTAGATATTTAACAACATTTTCAAATCCTCTATCACATGCCCAGTGAAGTAAAGAAAGACCCTGTAATGACAATAATGGTAAATTATGAAAAATTAGTATGTTGAAATATGCACTTAACCTCTGACATATATATATATTACCTCTGACATATATTAAACATTGACATGTATTTCATGAATGTACTTCTCCAATCTCTTCTTATATTGTTTATTGTACTAGCACAGATACCCAAACAATTTTTATATAAAACGCACTAACTCTCTTTCATCATATAGATAATACCATGAATTTTCCATTTTTTTTCACCTTTTTGAATTGAACATTTCATCTTTTACCTTAACACATTTATACCACTGCACTAAATTCTTGTATATTAGAGAGCTTTCGTTTCGGGACAGTAGATGAAGAAGACGAGACGAAGTTAATAGACTGTGACTGACAAGCGCAAAACATATTCCATTTATGTTACACAGCCGGCGTGTAACCATCTTGATCGTCTACCGTCCCCAAACGAAAGATTGCTATTATTCAACAAATGAAGACTATGAAATACTAACCTCAGAGTCTCTGTAGTCAATGACACTATTATCTTTTTCTATGTGTTTCTTTAGTTCTTCCAAATTACCTTCTTTACACCAATCCAAAGCTGTTTTCTCATCATCTCTGAAACATTTAAATTACAGTGGTGATAGTGATACACTAAACTATATCAATACCAGAAGGATGTTCTGGAATGGTTGACCTATAATATATAATACCCTGAATTATTTATTTATTACTGTGTGGAAATTGGTTTTTTTAATAAATGGTGGCTTAGTGGTGGTACAATCACAAGGTCTGAGTGTATTGTCACAGTAGGCCTACTTGGATTTTGCTTACATTGAAAATATCGGCACTACTCTGCTTAGACAGCGGGGTGCAATGCAAGTGTTCTTTTGCAATAAATGACAGACAACTGGGTATGCCTGCACTGTTAGTTGTGCAAAAAATCTATTATATACCTTATAACTTCATCTTCAGGTTTCTTCATTGTGCTAACTGATATTCCAAAGGAACCAGAGTTTTGTTCACTATTTTCCTCGGTAACCTTTGTCCTCCAGGATTCATCCAATGCATCCATTAATGAGATGTATTCTGTCATGGCCTCTTCTGAGCTCATATTACCCAGCTGAGACCAGGCATTCCTGCAAAAAGACAATGCTGTAACATCAATATATTGGACATTTAAAAATTGAAAGTGAGCCCTCATGAGGACAAAAAGTTGGCATCAGCTGGCTGTGGGGAAAACCACTGAGACTTATTGGCAGACTATTAATATGGGGATTACCCCAACATGTGACATGGTAAGTTCCAGTTTATTGCCCAGAATTAGTTTACTGTACCCTCTCTGCAAAATATCAAGAACCTACTATTGTTGGATATATTTTAAGATATGAGTAGCAAACATCAAATGTCTTTGGTTTTAAACATTAAATATTTTATGAGTAAAATACCATAACCTAACCTATTGTATATTTTAAGACATATTTTAAGATATGAGTTTGCAAACATCAAAGGTCTTTAGTTTTAAACATTAAATATTTTATGATTAAAATACCATAACCTACCATTTCGCTTTTCCTTGGAAGTCAAACATGTGGGGTTTTGATGTGTTGCATTTTCCAACTGTAGCCTATGAAAAAAAGAAACAGGAGTGGAGCTTGGTGGTTAATATGCTTGCCTTCCAATCTCAAGGTTCTAGGTTCAATCCTAGTGTAACTCTTGACTCTTTCAAATCCACTCCCTAAGCCTCAAATAAGACTTTTTACTCAGGGTACCTGAGTCTAGGACTTACTCATTTTCTCCTCCTCCTCCATCTGGACACTATTGAGTAAAAAGTGTGATTTATAAAATACTACTCTCCCTTATTTGTTGTAGTATTGAGCTGGGATTTGGCAGGAATATACTACAGGGACATGTCCTCAAAGCTATAGAGCCGGATTTTTAAATTTCAAACCGGATGCAGCCATATGACATCTCGAAGATGGTACCATATAGCCGTATTTGGTAGCGAGGTTATTGATGTGTATGTGACGTCACATCCGGTCTTATGACGTCATTACAGCTTCTTTTGCTGTACCCCGAGTATCGCACATTCGTGAATGAAATTAATTTTTTTCTAAATAATATAATAAGAGTCTTCTAAAGTATAATTTGCAATGTACATCGAATGCACATAGCATGGGCATTTTTTAATTGTTTAATCCAGTCATGTATAGTACTGTACCTGTTTATATCTGCCATATAATCTCAAAAGCTGAGCATCTTCTAATGACCTGACAAGTGTTTTTACATGTTCAGCCGCTTGTTCAAAAGTTTCCTTTAGATCTTCAATTCTATTCTCAGCCATGACCACTCACTAAAAAATATTAAGATTGAAACTTATAAGATTGTTCATGGTCTTGAAAATGTTTGTTTTTCTGACTTTTTTACTTTCCAAAAATTCTGCTGGCCATTTTACACGAGGTCATCCTTTTAACGTGTGTAAACCTCGGTTTAATACCTTTAGTAGAGCTTCTTTATTTAATTTACGTATCATTAACACATGGAACTCATTACCTTTATCACATTGTTCCAAGCCCAACACTTTCAAGCAAAAATATGACACACACATAAACACTATGAGAGGAGGCAGCCTTTACGAGTAAATACTATTTGCCTCCTTATTTCACTAAGGTAAGTAGTTTGGGCGCTCCATAACTGGCGGCCGAAATGCGCTGTGAAAATCTACCTTAACTAGGCCTATTTTTTGAAAGAAATGCAAAGATTTTCATTTTCACAATGCAGATTTGAATCTAATTTTCTTCTGAAAAGTGGGAAGGCTCTCTCTGGGTGGGCTCTGCTGAAATGTATGTTGCATATGTATGCTTAAAACAAGCTGCCAGTTTTTTGGGTTTTTTTGACAATTTTCTAAATAAACGTTAAATTGGCATGTATCTAGGTTAGCCCTAAACCCACTCTATAAAAAGCGACAAAAGCAACACTCTCAGTAGGTGTCTCTCCTCTGTGTGTAACATATGTGCAGCAGTAGGTAGCCTCTAGGAGGCCTAGGCCTAACTAGAGTCTACTAGGCCTAGTTAGTTAGGCCTAGCCTAGCACTAGGTAGGTAGGCTAGTTTAATGACTAGGCCCAGTCTAGCTAGGCTCTAGCTAGGGTAGGCTAGGTCCCGGGCCTACCTATCCGCTAGGGCCAGGCCTAGCTAGTAGGCTAGTTTATAAGTATATTTAGATTGTTGAAAATGTATAAAAGAACGAAAAACCAATAATTCATTACATTGTTGTTTACTTGGTGTGTGCGTTGTTCCGCACGACTAAACTTGAAATTTGAAACCGGCTAGCAACAAGTTACATAACGTCTGGAATCTCGAGACTATTGACGCGTTCACACTGTGTTTACAAATTGTATTTTAAATACTTGTGACAACAAATAACACCGGTTACGTTTTTGTTTATCAATGATTTAATATAATTGATAAAGTCAGATGATTTCGATGATTTATACAAGAAGAGAATGTGGTACCGAATTACGTTAAGTTTAAAGTAAAACACAGGCAAATCCGGCAGTCTTCAACATACTTTTTGTATACATCAGTCGCTTAGAAAGTATAGGCCTATTGAATCCTACATATTCTGTTGACTGACTCATGTTATCGATCTTCTTGTTGGTGGAGAGGAGGCGATTTTACTGAGAGCCTGTTGTCGTTTGGTGCCAACTGGATCCTGCAGTTAGTCAGCCTAGGAAGGCTGTTAATAATTCATGGTATGTAGCTGTATTTTTATTAAAACACTTTTTTGTTTTATTTTAATGTTTTAGGTCAAGGAAATCTTCATTTCAATAGATTAAAAATGACTTTTTAATGCAATTAATTGGATTAAAAAACAAATGATATTATTACGAATTAGATACATACTGTAGTAATGTATTGTGACATGTTTTTTTAATATTTTCACTTTTACACTAAATAGTTTTATATGTTTATGCAATTTACATTTATTTCCACTTTAAAAAAAATTGAACTTCTCATTTTATTTTATAAGCATTTTTTTTCAAATATGTGTACAGTACATTATGTACGTATTGAGAATTGAGGGAGTGATAGTACTGTATACCTCGTTTATAAATACAGTGTTTAGTCCAGAGGAAATTTAATATCCTTCTCTTCCCACCACAACAGTTTGTAATCACATAAATCTTTCTCGGAATTTAATTAATGTATTTCTTACTGTTTTATATTTTTGTATAAAAATTTGGCACACAATTCAGTTATAACTGGAAAAACACATGAACATACTGTAGGTCAAAATATTGGCCTACTTTTTCTTAAACTTTTTATTAATTGTTTGTTTTTTATTTTTAGGAACTTTTATAAATTGCAGAATATTATCTGAAATTGACTATACTCTAAAAAGCGATTTTAAACTTAAAACTAATATGTAGAAGTCCTTGTTGGCCATCAGAATGCGAAATTCACCCTTCACTTTCGGATCCTCTTACTGATGTTGTTGTATCCTATGATCTTCCCTCTTGAGATCCTAACTTCATCAATCAAGGTCTTCCTAAATCTACCTGTCATCATTATTACTTTACATGTTAAATCCGTACACTGTACAGTAGGTAGATTCTACAGTACTATAATACTGTAGGTTTCTGAACTTGACATCCAGTTCAATATAGCTAATATTTTAAGATTGAATTCAGTCATCATTTAATTAGGAGGTTATCTTCCTTATTTAAAGATAATGAGTCATTTTCTTTATATCATCAGTAATTTCCTTGTGGGTTTTAGTAGATTCTCTGTAGCCTAGTGCTCTAGCTTACAGTAGACTGTTTTCCTGACATAGTTTCCAGTAAGCTTTGCTAATTTACCGTAGTACAGACAAGCATCTGAATTCTCTTTAATAGGCCTTCAGAGCCAAAACAAAGGTCAATGGCCTACAGTCTGTGCCAATTTTAAGGCTTTTAAGATTTTTGGTGCCCCTGTTCGGCCGCTACTGTACAATGGTATTAATGCCGCATTTTGGAGAAGCAGCCATTTCTTTCTGAAAGGGTAAAGACTCATTTGGTTGAAAGCTACAGTACCCTGAATGATTATGAAGGCATGGAACTGACATGTTAGGGAAGTTAACAACATAGCCTTTTGAATCCTTTTATTTTCATGATATTTCTGTTTCTTAATCTGTTTTGCTAGTCAATAAATTTCCCCTTTCAAAACAATTCCTGCCTTCTCGACCTCTCATCTCTTTCTCTAAAAAATCTCTTGATCTGTATTGAACAGTAACAAATGTCATCAGTATATCTTTGCAATATGTATAGTTACATTACTTACAAACATGCTGAATCAAAACTTCCAAAAAATGGAATTAGCTTTTGTTTTTTGATATAAATGTACTGTAAACTATTGCAACAACTGTTACAGGCTTATTCTAGACATAAAGTCCGAAAAAAGGAGAAATGAATGAATGAAATAAATCTCTTTTGCATTTTTTCAACATTAAAACCAAATTTTAATACAAAAATCTTTTAAAAAAACTAAGCCCCATAAAAATTCACTCATGGTTTGAAAACAAATTGCATTATTTTAATGACCTTTCCCGCTCAATTAATTTTACTTTCTTTTCCAGTGCAAAATTGAAATAATCTAAAAATTCTGAAAAGAAGAAAGATGTCAGGATTAGGAATGTTATATCTTCTTGTACTATGTTACACTGTACAGTTGGCATTGGCACAATTTAGTAAGTAATTTCATTTTGCTATGACGTTTCAATATTTCAATGTATTTTATTACTGTTAAAAGATACTAATAATATTAAAAATAGGAATGTTTGTCTTAAACAAAGTGTTATTCTTTGGTAATAATACACTGTTAGTTAAGGGTTCAATACTAACTCAACATTTTAATTAATTTCAGTAAAATGATAAAAATGATCACCTATAATTCGTCAAAGTGACGAATTAAATTCTAGTTTACAATTTGTTTTTTTAATAGTATCTGTGATTTCTTTGCAATGAAACAATACTTTGTGTTTGTTTTTTTTGTGTTAATGATGTTTATATCAATAAAGAATATTAAGATTAAGAAACATTAAACATGTTACAAGCTACAGTGCATAACTACAGTATGTGACTCTACAGTACATTTAACATTTATGGAACGCCTCCTCTGCCTTCAGTTCACATTTATCATGCAGTACACACCAATCGTCATGCAGTACACACCAATCGTCATGCAGTACACACTGCATGACCATGACGATTGGTGTGTACTGCATGACGATTGGTGTGTACTGCATGACCATTGGTGTGTACTGCATGACCATTGGTGTGTACTGCATGACCATTGGTGTGTACTGCATGATGTTTGGTGTGTACTGCATGATGTTTGGTGTGTACTGCATGATGTTTGGTGTGTACTGCATGACGATTGGTGTGTACTGCATGACGATTGGTGTGTACTGCATGACGATTGGTGTGTACTGCATGACGATTGGTGTGTACTGCATGACGATTGGTGTGTACTGCATGACGATTGGTGTGTACTGCATGATAAATGTGAACTGAAGGCAGAGGAGGCGTTCCATAAACATTCAGTACAGATACAATGTGAGAAACTACTTCTGTGATTCTACAATTTTAACATACAGTACAGTAGATTTTAGAAAACTACAGTATGTTAGTTACTATGATTATACAATTTAAACATATAGATTTTAGAAACTAAAAAACTGTTATTTAACTGTAGTTGTAGAACAAGTCTTCTCAAATACGGACTACTGTATAAACCGTAGGTCCAGTGTACAAATCTACTGTACTATAGCTAAGTGTACTTTAAAGAACCTAGTACATCTTTCGAGACGAGTAGGTATACTACCCCGGTATACTATAGTACACACAAACAGCCACTGTCACACACATCATATCTGGGGGGTATTGCTAAACTGCGCAAACTGCGCAAACACTGCGCAAACACTGCGCAAACAACAAAAAAAGCTGCGCAAACCTCCTTCAAAACAATTATTATTGATTAGAACACAACTAGAACTATATAGGAAGACAATTTATGAGGAAAAAAATTTGAAATTCCTTTAAGTTTGCCTTTTTTTGGGTGAAAAACTTCAATTTTTGGGAAAATTATTGATTTCACAGTGCAAACAACAAAAAAAGCTGCGCAAACCTCCTTCAAAACAATCAATATTGATAGAACACAACTAGAACTATATAGGGAGACAATTTAAGGGAAAAAAAATTTGAAATTCCTTTAAGTTTGCCTTTTTTTGGGTGAAAAACTTCAATTTTTGGGAAAATTACTGATTTCACAGCGCAAACAAAAAAAAAAGCTGCGCAAACCTCCTTTAAATCAATTAATATTGATAAAAACACAACTAGAACTATATAGGGAGACAATTTATGAGAAAAAAAAATTGAAATTCCTTTAAGTTTGCCTTTTTTTTGGGTGAAAAACTTCAATTTTTAGGAAAATTACTGATTTCACAGCGCAAACAACAAAAAAAGCTGCGCAAACCTCCTTTAAATCAATTAATATTAATTAAAACACAACTAGACCTATAGAGGAAGACAATTTATGAGGAAAAAAAATTCGAAATTCCTTTAAGTTTGCCTTTTTTTGGGTGAAAAACTTCAATTTTTGGGAAAATTACTGATTTCACAGCGCAAACAACAAAAAAAGCTGCGCAAACCTCCTTCAAAACAATTAATATTGATAGAACACAACTAGAACTATATAGGGAGACAATTTATGGGAAAACAAATTTGAAATTCTTTTAAGTTTGCCTTTTTTTGGGTGAAAAACTTCAATTTTTAGGAAAATTACCGATTTCACAGCGCAAACAACAAAAAAAGCTGCGCAAACCTCCTTTAAATCAATTAATATTTATTAGAACACAACTAGAACTATATAGGGAGACAATTTATGGAAAAACAATTTGAAATTGCTGTAAGTTTGCCTGTTTTTTTTAAATAAAAAATTTAAATTACAGATTTCACAGATTTCAAGGTTTGCGCACACTGCGCAAACACCAAAAAAAGCTGCGCAAACCTCCTTCAAACCAATTAATATTGATAAGAACACAACTAGAACTATATAGGAAGACAATTTATGAAAAAACAATATTGAAATTCCTGTAAGTTTGCCTTTGTTTGGGTAAAACAATTTTGCGCAAACGCAAACTTTAAAAAAAACAGAAACAAGAAAAATTTTTTTTTTTAAATATAACTTTATTTAATGAAATGTTTCGCAATTATTTACCTTCAAGGTTTTTTTATAACATTTTACTGTATTTCCAAATCAACATCATGTAGGTTTGCGCAGGGTTTTTTTAGGTTTGCGCGATTTACACTGTAAAATCTGACATTTCACCAAAAAAATTATGTTTTTCGCCCAAAAAAAAGCCAACTTACAGCAATTTCATAATTTTTTTTTCATAAATTACTTGCTATGATAGTCCTAGTCATGATAGAACCAATAATAAGTGATTTGGAAGAGGTTTGCGCAGGTTTTTTTTTGGTTTGCGCGATTTACACTGTAAAATCTGACATTTCACCCAAAAAATTATGTTTTTCGCCCAAAAAAAAGCCAACTTACAGCAATTTCATAATTTTTTTTTCATAAATTACTTGCTATGATAGTCCTAGTCATGATAGAAACAATAATAAGCCATTTGAATGAGGTTTGTGCAGTGTTTTTTTAGGTTTGCGCGATTTACACTGTAAAATCTGACATTTCACCCAAAAAATTATGTTTTTCGCCCAAAAAAAAGCCAACTTACAGCAATTTCATAATTTTTTTTTCATAAATTACTTGCTATGATAGTCCTAGTCATGATAGAACCAATAATAAGTGATTTGGAAGAGGTTTGCGCAGGTTTTTTTTAGGTTTGCGCGATTTACACTGTAAAATCTGACATTTCACCAAAAAATGATTTTTTTTTTCCCCAAAAAAGGCCAACTTACAGCAATTTCACTATTTTTTTTTCCTAAATTACTTGCTATGATAGTCCTAGTCATGATAGAAACAATAATAAGTGATTTGGTGGAGGTTTGCGCAGGGTTTTTTTAGGTTTGCGTGATTTACACTGTAAAATCTGACATTTTACCCAGAAAATGATGTTTTTCGCCCAAAAAAAAGGCCAACTTACAGCAATTTCATTTTTTTTTTTTTATTAATTACTTGCCATGATAGTCCTAGTCATGATAGAACCAATAATAAGTGATTTGGAAGAGGTTTGCGCAGGTTTTTTTTGGTTTGCGCGATTTAGACTGTAAAATCTGACATTTCACCCAAAAATTTATGTTTTTCGCCCAAAAAAAAGGCCAACTTACAGCAATTTCATTATTTTTTTTTCATTAATTACTTGCCATGATAGTCCTAGTCATGATAGAACCAATAATAAGTGATTTGGAAGAGGTTTGCGCAGGTTTTTTTTGGTTTGCGCGATTTTCACTGTAAAATCTGACATTTCACCCAAAAAATGATGTTTTTCGCCCAAAAAAAAGCCAACTTACAGCAATTTCATAATTTTTTTTTCATAAATTACTTGCTATGATAGTCCTAGTCATGATAGAAACAATAATAAGCCATTTGGAGGAGGTTTGCGCAGGGTTTTTTTGGTTTGCGCTTGGTTTGCGCTGTTTGCGCTTGGTTTGCGCAGTTTGCGCAGTTTAGCAATACCCTATCTGGGCCCCTCTGGGAGAACAGTCTTTCACTGAAGAGGCTACCCAGTATAAAGAATAATAATAAATTTTAGAAACACGGTTTCTATATAATCAATAGAGTTAAATTATTAGAATATACTGTACACTGATTTAAAAAGTAAAACATTGTATATATGCTACTGTATCAGTATCATTCTCATTCAGTTGTATTTCTGGCCTTTGTTTATTGACCGGATATTAGCCAGTACCAAGAGAATGAAGTTAATTGATCTGATAATTAATTAATAAATGCCATAAATGAATGTGTTACTGTTGAAATATGATATGATGATTATCTTCTGATATTAAAATATTACAATGCATTGCCACCTGTTGTCATTCTATTATCTGATACGTTTTATTCTTTTCTTTCAAAACTAAAACATGAATTATTCATGATGTATCAATAATAAAAAACAAGGAAGCAAACCTGTCCATGGGGTGGTTTAATGTATTCTACAGTATGATGATGGTGAAATGGTCTATTGTAATTCAACAATAACAAAAAAATTATTTTTTCAGGATAACATACTGTATCTTTAATGTTTACTGTACTTTTTAAAAATCTTTAACATGATTTAATTTTATTACTGTACAGTAAATATTTTTATTAAATAAAATGAAGGTATTGTACTTTAGGCCTACAGATAATAATGTAATAATAATTTTAAAATACATTTCATTTTTACCTAAAGTTCCCCCTCCCCATGAAAAATCTAGATTCTCGTACTCTACATGAATAGTTGGTATTTAACCAGTTCAAGTACCTCTGTCAGATCTTATAAACTATTAAATTATAATGATATTATCCAAACGGCAGGAAACCTTCAACTACTGTGCAAGTAGCAATCTTATCACGCTAATGTTTATGTCAGTAACAACTCAATCTGTCAGCTATCTGCTGATTTGTCAGACAATGTCAATACTATTATTTAACAATCACTTCATATATAATGTACTGTAGAGTACTGTCTGATATGATTCAACAATATGAAATGGTTTATGATTGACAAGTTTATTATTTAACTCTTTCATTTTTTTATTTATAAAATGCATCCACATTATTCACATTTTTAAAACCGACAAATCTATTGGTACAGTAGGCCCATGGAGAAATAAGTTACTGTAGCTCCATGGTAGGCTTAGGCTAAAATGACAATTGACATTAAACGTAACTGAGCACTGCCTCAGAATACTGTGAGAGGGGCTTACCCATCAAACCAATAGAAATGTAGGGAAATTTATATATACAAAATTGTCATTGTCCTAAACAATTTGGTGGTTGCTCTTTCTTTTATTTTTAATGTTTATAATCAAATAAATAATATGTACAGTATTTCTTAGTACATCAGTAGGAATGGCAATAAGTATACTTTAAATGTACAGTACAGTATGTGACTGATTAAGACTAAGAGAGAACAATTTGTTTTTTTCGGGAAAACATTTGGACATTTTCTTTTTCAAACCATCTGTATAATAACATACTATGTACAGTACTACTGTATGTTATTGTTAGCATTTTTAAATGCTTGCTACTATTTCATCCCACCATCCACAGCTTATTTGTGACCATACAATACACCCCTGCTGAGCCACTTCAGTATTGTAACAACTATGGTGAAGTTTTGTTTCAATAGAACATTTATATTTATTTTTTGCAGGTTTCACAATTGACCCATCGGAAACCGTGATTGTATTAGGAGACCCAGTAACCTTCAATTGTCAAGCAAGCGATGTACAAAATAGAGGTAGTATATTGATACAATGGAAGAAAAACAACTATCCGCTCTCTCCCTCAAATCGCATAGTTGTCTATCAAAATGGCTCGTTGCATTTTACACAAACCGAAAACCAAGATGAGGCTGTATACTCATGCGTAGCCACACTTCAAGATTCATCAGGCATTATTGAACTGATAGAGAGTATTGCTGCCAATCTCTATTTTGCCTGTAAGTTAAAATCATTTTTACGATTGCTTGGTTTTATAATTCTAAACACTGCATAGCCAAATGCCATCAAAGCCAAATAAAAGTATTAAATGTAGTGTATGCCACTTAAAAAACAAATTCCCCTTTACAGTATAATCTGTATCTATCCTGAGCGAGGTTTCCGCTCAACCGCCCGTCTGCTCCACACATTGTGTAAATAGTCAAGAAATAACATAGATTCAATATTTTTGATATTTAACGCTTATTACCATTACTGTGAGTCTGTAAATTGTCCTTTAGAAGGTTGATTCAAGAAGATTGGAAATTCTCCCTCGTGAAAAATTTTCCTAAAAATACATATTTTTTGGTTTTTTTTAACTTATTTAAAAAAAATATAAGGCCAGCACCAGCTCATCCTTTCAGAATTGGTCCTGTAACTGTGCTACTGTATGCTGTATGTACTGTAATCATTGGAATACTTTTCGTGGTTTTAAAAATTTGAAATATCTGCAATCTTTGGGTGTGACAATGTCACAAGTCTTTTGACACATAATTTTAAATAAAACCATTTGTGCTTAGTGATCAACAATTACAGCCAAGTACAGTATGATTTGATTTTAGATAAAATAATTTGTTTCAATTATAAGTTACAATTTAAACAGGTGTCACTCCACGAAGACAAACTATAAATTATTGTGTGCAGGCAAGCTATAATTATAATAATGATTTAAAATTCAACTTTCATTTCTTTTGAGTTTTTTTAACAATTCATTAAGAATGATTTTACAATCATTGTTTGATTTGATTTATTCAATTTCAGCGAAAAGAAAAACAAATTACAGAAAAATACAAAAAAATAGAATAGAATATTAAACAAATTGCCATAAGAATTTGTCAACTAAATCACTATATGACAATTTTCCTTAATAGAAATAATTTTATAATTTTAAATAATAAATATGAAATGAAAAAGATAAGAAGGATTTTAAAAAGAGAATTTAGGTACTTTATGAGTGTTCACAAAGACTTCTCAATTTCTCGAACCTTGCTTTAAAAAAAAATACATCTATCAATATGGTTCGTTCAAATTCATTTTAATTAATATAGAATTTTAAACCCGGAGTTGCCCATTAAGCTAGATATTAAAGCAGGATATGACAAAGTACATGTTTCTAGATCCAGTTCTTATATCAGCAAGATGAGGTTACAGTCACCTCCCCAGTAACTAAATTAACATGGACTTTTACCCAAGGGGAATGTGTCATATTACTTATAAAGCAAAACTTACAACATTAGTATGTTAGATACTTTAGCAATTTCAGTGCTTAGTGCAGTTGGTAATAATGTCATTGCTTGTTATAATTAGATAAAAATTGAACTTAAAGATGTCACTTAAAAATAGAAAAATGGTATGACTGTCACTTTTCTAAAAAGTAAACTTTCCAGAAAATCAGACAATTGATTCCACCCCCGGAGTGTTCATGTTTGCAAAATTATGTTGGTATACAATGTACTGTATACTTATTTCGGTATTTAAAGGATAATTGTTGTTCCATATATTTTTATGCGAATTATTGAATTGTTCAAATTAAAACAGAATTGAAAATACTTCTTTCAACTGTACATCATGATAAATACTGTAGATACAGTAATATTTCAGTAACAGTTTTTTTTTTATTTTAGAATACAGATGTACAGTACATATACATAGTGTGCTCTGTTCGCTTTTTAAATTAGACTGTTGATGTTAAAACGGGTCGTCGCCTTGTTGTTGAGGATGCTGTTTATTTTTGTCTCAAATTGGATCAACAAAAAAACATTACAAATTTATTGTTTGAAATCCAAATTAAATTATTTCAAGATCTTTAATGATTGCTATTCTTTTTTTTTTCTCACACCCACGCCATTCAACATCCACGTTCACTTCCACATATTAGCTATTAAAAGTTATTTACAACTTTATCTGTACAGTATTCTAAATTTAAAACTTTCTAAAACAAAACATATATATACAGTATAAACTCTGTAAACATTAGCACATGCAAGTTTTGGCAAAAAATTATCTTGCATTTAAACTCTGCTGCACCCAATGTGGTTGAGGCCACGAAACTACGTCATTGCAGTAATTATCAATAATTAATAGTCTTTGTAGATATTATCAGATTTTAATATTATTGTTGCACAAACCGAAAGTGGAACAAGAAAAACAAATTATCAATTTTCGAGAAAGTATGTTTTTTAATGTATAATACGACTTGTGTACAAATATGCAAATTAATGTTATTTCCAGTGGGAGTGCTAAGGATATTAGCATTACACCATTGGACTCAGGTTCAACATAAAAATAAAATTATAACATAAACGGAAAATAACATAGTTTGTTGTGTTTATCTTAAATGCTCTCAAATTCATAGTCCTCAATGAATTATATGGAAACATCTAACCACAAAGAACTAGGCCAACTTCTAAATATAGTTTAACATTCAGTCAATAACAGAAACGATGCCGACAAAAGATCGTAAAAAAACAGGATCAACTTTTATTTTAAATATATCAAAGGGTTGTCAGTCGCAAAAGTACTGTATATTTAAAAATGTGTTTATTTTATTGTAAAGAATTTAAATAAACATTCATGAATTGTAACATTTTAAAATATTTGAAAGAGAAATATTTTAGAATGAAAAATATTGTTATTATTGCATTTGTAAAATACAAGAAATTCAAACTGTGAAATTTACAGTTACTAATAAAGTTAAAATATGTGGGAGGACAATGGAAATTGCTAGTTTCCTTTGTGATTTTAATTGTGCTAATGTCAGGTCCTACTGAAATTAGACTGTAACAACTGCTACAAATTTTTACAGTACTGAAATATATTGTTAAAATCCCTTCATTTTATTAATTAAGCTAAAGAAAATGTAAGAGTTGTACAGGTACTATACAGTAGATCATGTATTGTATGTTTTTCTTTACTTCTGCCTACAGTACTGTACTGTAGGCCTACTGAAGGTAGACTAAACAGTTTAGTTTGTGACACATTCAAATAACATACTGTACTACAGTATACTACTGTATAGACAATTGTATGTGAACATTTTCCATTGCTTTCATTAAAAAGCTAATAACAATGTTTTTTATTTATTTTTTATTTTTTTCAGTTTTAGATCCTGTGTTTTTTCACCCACAGTCCGTAGGGGCTGTCGACCACCAGGTGGAACCTGTAAACTTCCAGTGCGTGACAGGAAGCAGTCGTCCTGCGGCCACGGTGTACTGGGAAAAGGATGGAGTGCGGTTTGACGGGGGAATTAGCAGTCAGGGAGGATATGGATCGTCAAACTCGTTGAAAACATCCGCTACATTACAAATTAACAATGTGCAGACGAGCGATGCGGGGAGGTATCTATGCGTAGTCGAGAATGCTTTATTATTGGGTAGCATCATGAAAAGTGCACACGCAGAGCTTACTGTCAGTCGTAAGTTACTTTCTCTTTTTTTTCAAAAGAAAACTAAATATTTTTAATAGAATCAATAACTTGTTTTATATTTTTGTTTTCAATAATTTTTTTATAATCTTGTTGTATTTCAGTATAATTATCAATTTTAAGAAAACAACATTGTAAAAAACTAAGCTAAATTATTATTACAAAGTGTACAGTATGTCAACTCATATAGTGTGTGATTTACAGTACTGTATATTTAAACAGTGGCTTTTGAACCGTGTGCAATTACTATATTTAACCAAATACTGTGCCTGTACAGTAATTGACTATTGATTGAGTGACTTTGATGTAATCAAATATTAAAGTACCCCAAACTTGGTAATACGAAATAAAAAAAAAATTAACAAATTGGATGAAATTTTTTTCATCCATTCATTTTTTTTTTATTTTTTTTTTTTTATCAATCTTTTTTGTTAAAGATTACATTTAAGTCGTTTAGCATAAAAATTTGTTAGTACTTTTTAATTATAATTGTTCAGCCTTTGTCTGCCTTAAGCATGTACAGTACAGGTACAGTACTCTTTTTTTGTTTTTTTTAAACAATAAATACTTCAATACAGTATAAATATTAATGATCTGACAACTTTTATTTATTCTCTCCTAGCCAATCCTGGGGTTCCATATGTCAGTGTTTCTCCAACTGATAAGATAATCGCAGTAAATACAGCGTCAACCCTCACTTGTAGAATAGTTGGAGATCCAGCTCCGACAGTTTCCTGGACCAAAGATGGGATACCTGTTGCCGTGTCTAATGATGTTGACATCCTTGCGAATGGTGACCTCTACTTTCAGGCGTTACAGCAAGGTCACTCTGGAGTGTATGTGTGTACCGGGACAAGTAGACTTGGCTCTGCGTCCACTGATCCTGTTCAACTAACAGTAGCTGGTAAGATATATGTGTCCTCACTTTTTTTCACCAGAGCGTTAACACCAGCATTCTGTAGCATGTGCAAACTTTAAAGTTTTGCCACTAGGTGGTGATGTAAGGGATAGCAGACTGGTTGTTGCTGTTGTCGACATCTCATCTATTTTCTCTGGATTACAAAGTTAGTTTTTTAAAAACTACTCTAAAGTATAGTTTTAAAATAATAGAGAGGAGGACAGGAGGAAACTGTCCAGAAGATGTGTTTTGAACAAAAAATCAACTCTCTCTCTCTCTCTTTCAATACTATTTTTAAACAATAAGCATTTGTTTGACATTATAGTATATTTTCATTGGAACTAAGCCAGTAATTTTGTATCACAACAATTCTGATCATCACCAGGTGAAAATAATGTGTTTGTTTCATTCTTTCCTCTTGAGGATACTTACAACATTGAGGGCACCACATTATTGATGTGGGTTCTGTTATAAATTTAAAAACAACTATTCCTAATGCAATACATACAGTACTTCAAATGTTGCCAAAAAAAGCAGCAAGAAAGGAAAACATACTTAAATGACCCTTTTTGTTGAAAGAGAATTGTTTATTGTAATGTGTATTGAACCAATCCAATAGTGATTTCCAATAATGCTCAACGTTCCATTTTTTAGTATGATGGACTCACTGTATAATTATGTTGGTTACATTTACAAAATAATATAGTTCATTATAGTTTTTTATTCTAACTAATAGTGATGGAATGGGAGTTTGTTTTAAATCCTGTTGGAGTAGAGACTCTAGTTGGTTCATCCGCTACCATCGTCTGCCGTCCACCATACAGTGTGCCACCAGCGAATGTCACATGGTACAAAGATAATATTGAATACACACCAGCACAAGGTGTTTCTGTAGTTGGTAAGAGTTAATCTCTTTCTTTTTCAGTGTTTACTGTGGTTCTGTAAGTGTGAAAAATTTTCCCAAATCGAGATTCAAACAGACTGTTTTTCCTGATATAATATGGCCTTTATGAACATATCAAAGACTATGAATAGCACATAATAAATGTTTTATGTAACTTTTGTTTGCAATTAGTTTAAATTAGTTTAGAAGGAAATGTCAAGTTATTGAATAAAGCCATTGTAATTATAGCTGTGCTGTTTAAATTTATGCAAAATCATTATTTAATAATTATTAATGAAGTTACAGTTACAACTGTACAAATGCAAATATATACATGTTAATAATGATTTTTTATCTGGAAACATGTGATGCTTGATGACTAATTTTCCTTTTAAACCGATAAAAATCAGGTTCAAGTTTATTTTTCATTAGTTTCTAATCAACAATTGTTACTGAACTAGAATTACAGTTACAGATCCTTTTATTAAGAGGACACATTCTCTGGAGCCTAATAAACTGTCCCCTTAATAGGGTTTCCATGGAATAGACTTGATTATGGTTTTAAAACATATATTTCCCCTTGTTCGTTCATTTTACAGATAAGTGTCCCCTTGATTGGGCTGACCCTGACTAGAAGCATCCCAAAAGGGTTCTACATTCAATTAATGTTATAAATCTGTGGAAAAAGGCTGAAATAAAATCAATAGAGCGATTTGGCGATGCATTGTTTATACTTCGTACTTAGGTACCACACTAGGTCATGTGACAATCATTGCCGAAGCGGTCTATTATCTGGATAGATTTACTCTTAATTATGTAAAACGTGAATTTTTAGATCCTGGCGACCTTCATTTCACTTCTGTATCTGTGTTGGACGAGGGAAACTATTTATGTTCTGCGTCAAACAGCTATCTGCCTAGAACAGTAGCTTCAACCTCAGCTTCTCTCATTGTCAATGGTAAGTCTATTAATTACGTACAGTAGTTGTCTGCAATTGGTGAATCAGCCCGACACCTAATCTGTCAAAACGCCTGTAGCGATAATAACGATGATAGATGTAGCATAAGGAAGTTATGGACTGGTTTATCTCTTAACATGTAGACTAAACACGTCTTATGCATTCCTTCCTTCATTATATTCCTGTATTAATAGATTACTTATGATTTGATGACAGTACAGTTTATAAATATCACATGCTAGATTTTGAAGATAAACGAGATAGGACAAAAAAAAATTAAATTAATATAGATTTAAATCTGATCCGTTACACAGAAGTCTTATAATATTACAAAATAGCAGACAACTGGTCTCATTTCTGAATGAAAGAAAAATTTAAAAAAATTCCTAAAATTTACAGACTTAAACTTTGCCACTCAATTTATTAAATCCTTCTATCTGTTATACTGTAATTCTATGGTAAAGGATGACTAAATAAAGTTTAAAGAAAATAAAAAAATGATCATTATAAATTCAAAAACTAAGAATTTTTTTTATTGTTAATAGATATTTTGTGAAATATGTTATTGATAACAGTAGTATACCATATAAAATTGAACTATTTTTTCCTCATAAATTGTATACAAGATCTTATACATCATAAGTTACATAATATCTTTTTTTAATGTACATCTCCAATCTTCTATCAACTAAAAGTGATCCGGGTATCATGTTTTTAAAATGATGAACATGTTCACTGTATGTGTTGGTTCCATTTGTAAAATAATACAGTTAATTTATAGTTTTTATTGTAACTTGGATGGATTGGGAGTTTGTTTTAAACATTATATAGTTCTTATCAAACATACCTCTTGAATCTTGTCTCATGTATCAACTAAAAGTTGAAGTGATTCGCATATCGTTTTCAGCCACAGATTGATTTCTTCATCAGTACTTTCTATGAATTGATGATTATTATCTCACAAAGATTTATCTTATACAAATTGAGTTATAATATCTTATGAATAAAGAAAGCGAAACAATGTCTATCAATTTTAAGTAATTACAAATCTGTTTTTCTTTTTTCTATTAGTTGCTGCTGGTATCTCTTCACCGCCAAGTAGAACTGAAGTGATTCTTGGCAGTGACTTGCAGCTACAATGTTTGGTGTCTGGCAAACCAACACCTACCATTACATGGTCACAGTATAACCAACCTTTGACCTCTGGTAATAGAGTCACTATTGGGTAAGATAATTCTTTTATTGATAATTCAAAAATATATATATTGATTGGGTTATTTATTGTCTGATGGACTAACTGGTTAATATGATGGTAAAGTATACTGAATATTTTCACTCATCTTTTGTATATGTTTTTCTTGTGAACAGGATTGCCATCTTTAAGAAGGATAGAGAATGAATTCGCTTATGGTTATTTGCCTAAATTTATTTAAAAATAAATAAACTGAGTCGACCTCCATCCCCTCCCAAAGGGAGGGAAACAAAGCAAAAAAAAAGTTTATACAAAGAGGATAAACTTGTCTTTCCAAACATTCTGCGTCCATTCCTGTCTTTCTTTTTCTTACATGTAAGTATAAATAAATATTCCTATTTCCCTAACTTTTCCATAGCAATGGTGGTCAGTTGTTACACATAATAGGAGTCACAACATTAGATGAGGGAACGTACACATGCCAAGCAGAAAATCTTTATGGATCGGAAAGTGCCTCAGCATTTGTGGATGTTATTGGTATGTTTATTTAAATCATGTGATGTTTTTAATCTCTATAACATGCAATAATAATTAATTGATAGAGATATAGAGATGCAGTAAAAAAAACTACAGGCAAATATATCCTAATAATTTTTCAAAAAATTAAAGAAAAACGACTTCTTTTTTATTCAATTTAAAAGACATAGATATCAAATACCACTTGAATTATCTATAGATTTATGAAATAATAATATAATTGATTATCATAGGATTATAATAATGAATTTGTTTGTAGTTGCTCCACAAATCAGCATGCCCCCTGGCAATGTAACCGGTAGCGAGTCTGGTACCATCGTCATCCCTTGTGAGGTGACCGGTGATCCTATGCCGGACATTATGTGGCTGAAGGACGGTCTTGAACTGATCATTCTACCTAATGATCCACATTACCAACTGACCAATCAAGGCTTACTTATAACAGACCTTGATGTTGTGGATTCTGGTTCGTACACGTGTATCGCTGAGAATCAGGCAGGTAGTGTTCAAAGTCCTGGCCAGCTTATTGTTGAAGGTATTCCTAACTTACTTATTTAATCATTTGCTTTCGATGTTGTGACGGTATTAGGATTCAGGGTTAACCATAACAGTTCATCCTGTTGATAAGTTTCCAATGAGTTTTCAATTTGAATTCCATTTTCTGGGGCAAATGCGTGGTGATCTAAAGAAGATTAAGTAGATTGTTGAGAAACTTTCATGTTTCTAGGCTGAACATTAAATTAAAGTCTTCAACATGACAAGAAAAAATGTTGTTCCCTTTAAAGGATGTTTGCTCCATTAATTTTTGTTAAACTAGTGCCACCAGGTCAAAAGATGTAGTCAACTCTTCTAATACCGGAAACTCCTGGGCTGGCCTAATACTGTACTGTATGTCTGATTTTCTAGAAATTCTGGTATTGAGAGTGTTTTTAAAGATTAAAAATAAATGGGAAGAAAAGTCTGGTTTTGGGAGAGTTTCCATTTTTTAGAGAGTCTGGTATAATATAGAATGACATTTAGTCATCTATGGTAAGGGTACACATGTGTTAAATTAATTTTAGTGTAGACTATACCATGTAGCTGAGTAAATTTTTCACAGAAAGTTATTAGACTATTTGCAAAGGAATTATTATGATCAATCTAAATCTGGTATATCTTATTTTAAAAATCATATCAAATGAAACAAAATGCCTTTGCATTGTCTCTTATTTCCTCAAATAAATCCCTTTTCAATGCAGTGTGTGACATGTTATGTGTTAAAAAAGGGGTTTCTTTTAAAGAAAATGTATCTTAACTTTGTCTACACAGAGCACATGCCTTTTCTTTAAAAATCTTGTTGTAAAATTGTTCTTTTGGACCCAATATATCCTGGAAGTTTACAGGTCATCTCGCCACATCTTGTTTGGCTTCCTGTTTTACTTTCTTTTCTAAACTCGCTTTTCTTTTATACCAATTCTGAATATTTTACCCTTTAAACTACATTTTTATTAATACAGTAATATAAAAGAAAAATGCAAATATTTTGTGTACCTCTGTTTTTTATACCTGTATCATGAAAAGATGAAATAAATTACTGTTAAAATTAGATTGTATAAAAACAAAGATCCAAAAGGTACTCATGGAAACTATTGAAATTATATTTAAAAAGCAAGACTTTCTGGGAAACCAGTCTTTTTGGGCAACCCAAGTTGATTAAATGTGTTTTATTTATTATTAATTAGCAGCTTGTGGAACTTTTACTGGTTTAAGATAAAAAACAAAAAGTGTTCAGTAGTAGATTGATAAATAATAGATAACAATTTCTATAGCACTGATATCCTCCACCCAAGCTCTATGTGCATTAATAACAACTTGTCAAAATATGGTATATAGCGATGTTTTCAGATTATTTTAACACTATTCAGACTAGTGGATTTGATGTACAGTGTTTTGTTAATTTAGAAGCTTGTAGAAGAAGTCAAAATAGTAGAAACAAAGAGAAATTTTAATTATTTTATAATTATTTGCAGTGGCTCCAATAATTGTTGCGCCACCTGCCAATCAGACTGTGAACGATGGATCATTCCTTTACTTCCAATGCGAAGCAGAGGGTATACCAACACCCCAGTATGAGTGGCAGTTTAATGGTCGTCCGTTACCATCATGGGCTACTTTATCTTTAAATGGGGATGTGCTTACGATAACATTTGCATCGAGAGAGCAGATTGGATGGTATTCGTGTAGGGCATACAACCGACAGGGACAAGATGTAGCCCGTGGCTATTTAAATGTTGAAAGTAAGTACAATAATATTTGCGTTTGTTTTTATTTACTTTGAGTACGAACCATTTTTATCGCTGGTTTAGTAATACAGTATATACAGTAAAGTTTGTTTTCCTAAAGGTAAAACATACCAATAATGTGTCTTTATATTCCCACTGCACTTTATATTATATTGGTGTAAAGCTCTAGGATAGGTTGGTAGGCTTTTTATAATACAGTATGTCAGTTTTAATGCTTTTAAAACACAAATACACTGAGATTTTGTCTAATTAAACCATTAAAATCAACAAGTGGGTATTATTTGCATTTGTGTACAATGGTACAACTGAAAGAAAATTGAAACTAAATTGCTAAATTGTATTATCTTTGGTGGCCAGTTAGTAGTATGAGTATCGCGGTAGAGAAAATGAAAATATATAGATTCTGCAGTTGTTTTAGGGTACATTGGGTTTATGGGAATTTTGTCTGCAGACAGTACTGTTTCAATCTTATTAGATCTCGTCAGTGCAGCTCAGGTTTCGAAATGAAATGTACCACAGAACTGGTACAATATATAGGCTGAGCCAGTTATGTGGAACATGGTACACTGATTATGAATACAAAAGAATGCACAAACTCAATGAGCATGCTATGCAAAATAGCTAATAGTATTCACAACAAAAATGCACCTACATTTCGAACAGAAGAGTACTCTACAAAACAACATACTATATATGTATATAGCAGAATGTAGAGGAGCGTAATTATCCAATATGCAGACTGTATATATATTATTTTATTTTGTTTTTTTATTATTGTTTCAGTCTTAAAGAAATGAAATAAATGTTATATTGAATTGTAATAATTCATATCAAACTACAATAAAGTTGTCCTTGTCAATAAAATATTCAGAAAATATACAATTGTATTTATAGGTTTATGTGAATGAGTAATACTCCACCTAAATGAGGTTTCTAATGGATAAAAACATCACCTTGTATATATCCATTTCCTGTATTGAGATTTTAATTTTGAATATGCAATTACTGATTCATATGATATAATTGCTTAATAATATCTGATTTATATTGCAGATAATCTAATATTTTAATCCCAATTTTCATATCACTTTCACACATGTTATAATAAATGTACAATTGGTTAAAGTAGGGTATGTTTCCTTTAAAATGTTTCCTTTAAAACATTTCCTTTGAGGGGATTGATGTTTTTTTATTTCAAGTTTTGTATGGAAGTTGTAGATATTAGTGTAAAAGTAAAGACTTTTCAATCTTTTATTTCGGAATCTGAATAAATTAAACAATTATTTAAATGGTATGTTTTTAAAAGGTATGATTTTTGATGACCTGCAAACAAGTCTAGGTCAGGTTTGCATGCAGAACAATAGGCATGTTCTTTTCTTCTGAGATCGAAAACTCTCTAGTTTAGAAAAACCAAGTGACCGATTTTAAACCCAGATGTAATGTCTTGAATTTGATTTTTTTTATGTTATAAACTTCAGAAAGTTTAATTTCAGAGAAAGTTTAATAACTTAATCAGATGTACTTTTTAAGACTATGATTCACAACATTTGATTAAAAATACATTTAATGTTGCTGATGCATGCTTGTGATTAATTACAGTGTGACCTTAACGTTTTCTTGTTTCCCTTAGCCTCTCCTGTGGTTTCTGTCATTAATGATATTGAGGTAGTGAGCGGCACTGACATCAGGGTCTCATGTTACGCTGCAGGATTTCCAACGCCCTTATACGACTGGTTGAAAGATGGCCATGCATTGTTGCCCAGCGCAAAAGTGCGTTTCCCTACTACTAACTCGCTTTTAATATATGATGGTCAAAATACTGACCAGGGTAAGTGTTTCAACTACTCTCATTGCCTCATCCTTAAGATATGAAATAAAGCCATTGGTCCCGTGTACATACAATGCATATGCATCATAAAGAACTTGGTACACTCCTCGAAAAATGTAGGGGAGCGTCTCCCAGTGGACCAATTAAAATGTCCGCAGTTTCCAGTTAAACTACATTAAAAATACAATAATTGAGCTTGGCAAGAAAAGTGCAAGTTATTCAAAGTACAATAAATTAATGCATTATCCAAATATAGTAATGTATTTAAATCACTATCTCCATATGTAGGCCAATTAAGAAAAGCACAAAATATAACATTTTCTGATTTGAGATGTGCTTCTTTTTTCGTTTGGAAATCCAAATTTGAAAGGAAGGCCACATTTTGAGATTTAAAATTGTTCAGAGGGCCTAATTTGGTTTTGCATTACTACCAGTGCTTTCATATATTCAGTCATCGTGTAGTTTATTGCTTAATAATCTTGATTCTGGAAAATGTCATTGATCCACAGTGATAACACATTCCAATTTGTCTGTAAAATATATTACGGCACTTCATGTCAAAAACAAATGTGTTTGAACACTTTTTTTGGTAATGAAAACACTGAATTGTGATCTTAATCGTGATGCGCTCATAATTCTAAAGCCTTGTATGGTTAGGAACATGACTGGTATGTGGCATAACATGTATGTCTAATAGGAACAATCAATTAATATGCATGAAATGTGTTTTCCTGTCTTAGGTACTTACACATGTGTGGCTTCCAATGGAATCGGCAGTGACAGGAACAGCTTCTACGTCTCAGTTATCTGTAAGGAAAACTTAATTTACAATCGCCTAGCAACAGTGTAAAAAGTCATGTGTTTTAACAGAATTATTGCAAAAATCAGGACACCACTCATTCTGACTCAGATCTGCTTTTTTAACCTAATTTTTTTTTAAAGTTGATTTAATGTTAGCTAGCATTTAAAATATGATATAGACTTTTCTGTGGTTTATATTCAGATACAGTAAAATAATGTCATTTAAAATGAGGGGTAAACCATTGGCAACTAAGTCCTACAGTACATTCAATGTTGTCCAGGTTTAAAATCTGACTGACTGTCCTAAGTGCAATTTAAAAAGGTGTCATTTTGATTTAGTTTTATGCAATTTTGGCTTCATGAGAATCATCAATTTTGTTTGCAATCTTAACAAATAAATTTTACAAAAATGTAGCATAATTTAACATTTTTATTCTAAGAGGTGACAGTTTTGAGTTGCCCGGATCAATTTTATTCACATTACATTTTATTTATAACACAACTGAATATATTCTTGTCATTTGATTGGACGATTGTGGGTCAATGTATGTATATTATTAACTGATCCAGTAGTCGTATAGTATTTTTTAAATTTTGTTTACGGGAAAAAAATCTCTAGGCCAACTGTAACCATCCATGCCTCATAAATAGTTCACATTTTCCATAAGTATTTTCAATAAAAAAAACCGATAAAAACTTTGTCTCTTTTTTATAGCAAAACCTAGCCCTCCACAGATCCAGACAGTAGTGTCTATTAGCCCTGTGGCTGTTAACGTAACCTGGGTACCCACTGGTGATGTAGCAGATTCAAAACAATACACTATACAATATAGAAGGTAAGAATAACAGATTACAAATACATTTCAGATCATTACAAATGTTAAATCTTTTGTTCTAAAGATTATCAGTATTTATTTAAATACAAAAACCTTCAATTTCACTTTAGCATTATAATTAACAATCTACTTACAACGTTAGCAACCATATCAATTATAACATACAAGAATATAAGAAGAAAATAAAATTATATCGTAAAAATAAAATGTCTTCTCCCAAAGCGCCCATACTATTATAATGAGAGAGACTCGAGGTATGTAAATTAGATCTACATTAAAACGCACGCCAGCAACCGATTCCATAATCGCAACAAAGCGCACCAAACTTTCTAATTTTATTACATATTTTATTCTTTCAGAGATTTTAAAAATAGCATTATCACTTTAAAAACCTATTCAAAATGCTTATTCTGTTTTTTTAGAAAAAAATATATGAAATAATTATATTTTATATTTCAAGCTAATAATCAATATTTTATTCATTTGTTAATCGCACAGTGCATCAGCATTCGCACTTTGGCAGACATTCATGGACAATGTTCCATCTACTCCAGGAATACAGAGCTATGCAGTGACTGGATTGATAGAATCTCAAACATACTCATTCCGACTGTTTGCCAAGAACAGCGTTTCAGTTTCAGAGCCAAGCATTGTTGTAATGTTTACAACACCATCTGTTTCAGGTAACTGGGACACCTCTATTTAGGGGGACATCTCTATGAAGGGGACACATTCCTGTGAAACAAGGGGAAATATATGTTTAGCATTACGGCCAGGCTTAATCAAGTTTTTAATTTAAGACAATAGATCAAGAAAAAAGTAATGTAAAAAACCAATAAAAACAAAGATACTAAACTTTAGTATACAAGAGTATATGTAAGAGGACTTAAACTCTATAAGGAACGCAAAATGAACTAGAATTTAATTCGTCACTATGACGAATTATAGGTTATATGCATTGATTTAAATAAAGATAATTGATTTGTAAAAGATATATTGGTTGATTGATTTTCTCAGAATCTTTAATTATTTATAATACATGATAGGATCTTGCTAATGCGAATACAATAGCCGGTATCATAATCCGGTCAAAGATCCCTCTGCGTATAATGTCATAAACCACATTGTTACATAGTAATAAAGACATTACTTACTTTTTATCAAGATTTCATTATTATGTGTATAATCTATACACTAAGAAATAAAATTGTCAAACAATACAAATAATAAAAAAAAATGTTATTTCGTTTCGTTACCCAAGGTGAGGCTCGATCTCGGTACCTTGAATGCTATAGACACGAGCACAGACCACCGAGCCATACACAACTTACTAAAACATGTAGAAAGATTCCTCCGTGTATTTACTATTCAGTAGCCACTTTGGTGCAGATACATTATTACATACCGCAATGAATTATAATTTATTACTATGATGACATCTTTAAAAATTTAAAAAAACGATGCACTGTCAAACTATATACTTTTAACTTTAATATATGAACTTCTTAAGAAAGAAAGTTAATGTTAAGTTTGTTATTTCGGCCTAAGAAAATGTCAAAATTTGTTTGATTGTCGAAATTAATTTTTTTAAATTCAATATGCAATTAATGATAACTTAATCAACTTTTGTTCTCTTAATTTGATAATAAATCATACATATGATACATACACTTCAAGAAAATGAAATAAAAAATAGGTGTTCCCCAGCATTCTGACGATATATATTAATTTTAAAATTTAGCATATTTTCACTATTTTGTTAACTTATACGTGCGTAGCCTGTCACTTTTGACGTGCTTGTATAACGCAATTTCGAGTTGAAAAGTGAATCAAATATGATGATATTATTAAAGAAAGGTTGTAAAACAGAAATCGGGCAAAAATAGTGCGCATTAACGTTTAACGCGCAGTGCGCGTGCAAAATTCTGCGCACTCGTGGCAATTTTTTAAACGCTTAAAATTGCCTGAAACGTACTCTAATTTCATCGAAAATAAATTTTGACAATTTTAAAACTTTTAAGCGCGCGTACGCATGCGTTATATGCGCTACGCACGTAATTATATTGCCATATGATGAAATATGACCTGAAATTTATGAGTACCAAATTTTGTTTAAAAGTGATTCATGCTTGTGAAGATATGATTACAAACGTGATTTCATTAAATCGCGCGTAGACCGCGTAATTTATGATTGCGCACCGTGAAAACATAACCACATCGATTCCTGGCCATAAGGAATATACTCTAAAAAATTGACTTAGCTAGATGAAACTGATGCCAAGATAATTCACGGACAAAATAGTGCTAAGGAAAGAATAAATAAATAAACTAGATTTAATTCGTCACTATGACGAATTATAGGTTATATGCATTGATTAAAATAAAGATAATTGATTTGTAAAAGATATATTGATTGATTGATTTTCTCAGAATCTTTAATTATTTATAATATATGCTAGGATCTTACTAACGCAAATACAATAGCCGGTATCGCAATCCGATCAAAGATCCCTCTGCGTATAATGTCATAAACCACATTTGTTACATAATAATAAAGACATAAGTTTTTTAATCTGTTATAATACTGCACGTTTTAAATTGTTTGCAATATTGTTGTTTTAATCTACCAAGCAAAGTGAATTTCCATTTTTATGGACAAATAAAATTTCTTGAATCTTGAATCTTGACATAAGTTTCTTTTTATCTAGATTTCATTATAAATCATGTGTATAATCTATACACTAAGAAATAAAATTGAACAAACAATACAAATAATAAAAAAAAATCTTATTTCGTTTCGTTACCCAAAGTGAGGCTCGATCTCGGTACCTTGAATGCTATAGACACGAGCACAGACCACCGAGCCATACGCAACTTACTAAAACATGTAGAATGATTCCTCCGTGTATTTACTATTCAGTAGCCACTTTGGTGCAGATAGATTATTACATACCGCAATGAATTATAAATTATTACTATGATGACATCTTTAAAAATTTAAAAAAATGATGCACTGTCAAACTATATACTTTTAACTTTAATATATGAAATTCTTAAGAAAGAAAGTTAATGTTAAGTTTGTTATTTCGGCCTAAGAAAATGTCAAAATTTGTTTGATTGTCGAAATTAATTTTTTTTAATTCAATATGCAATTAATGATGACTTAATCAACTTTTGTTCTCTTAATTTGATAATAAATCATACATATGATACATACACTTCAAGAAAATGAAATAAAAAATAGGTGTTCCCCAGCATTATGACGATATATATTAATTTTAAAATTTAGCATATTTTCACTATTTTGTTAACTTATACGTGCGTAGCCTGTCACTTTTGACGTGCTTGTATAACGCAATTTCGAGTTGAAAAGTGAATCAAATATGATGATATTATTAAAGAAAGATTGTAAAACAGAAATCGGGCAAAAAGAGTGCGCATTAACGTTTAACGCGCAGTGCGCGTGCAAAATTCTGCGCACTCGTGGCAATTTTTTAAACGCTTAAAATTGCCTGAAACGTACTCTAATTTCATCGAAAATAAATTTTGACAATTTTAAAACTTTTAAGCGCGCGTACGCATGCGTTATATGCGCTACGCACGTAATTATATTGCCATATGATGAAATATGACCTGAAATTTATGAGTACCAAATTTTGTTTAAAAGTGATTCATGCTTGTGAAGATATGATTACAAACGTGATTTCATTAAATCGCGCGTAGACCGCGTAATTTATGATTGCGCACCGTGAAAACATGACCACATCGATTCCTGGCCATAAGGAATATACTCTGAAAAATTGACTTAGCTAGATGAAACTGATGCCAAGATAATTCACGGACAAAATAGTGCTAAGGAAAGAATAAATAAATAAATAAATAAAGATCCTGACAGAATCAAGAGGTTATATGCATATCATGCATATAACCTAATAAAGATCCTGACAGAATCAAGAGGTTATATGCATATCATGCATATAACCTAATAAGAATATTCAAGAGGCACTTGTAGGGAGAACAAGCCCTGACATATTTACCTTGTTCTATTGTGACTATTGGTATTGGATAGTATACATTACAAAGAGAAATGTTATATTCATTAACTTTTGTTTGCATTTCTTTCTTTTGTTTTTGTAGGCCCGTCAGCACCTAGGAATTTACAAGTTTTGACTGGTAACTCATCATCTGTCACATTGACCTGGGAAATCCCTGCTATAAGATATGCTTCTATATACAAGTATGAGGTTAAATATTACACAACTACCACACCAACAGGTAAATTCCTTCAATGTCATCATTTAAACGGTTAATTTTCTCCCTATCTCTTTATTATCTTATGGATAATTTTCCTCCAATGTGATTTTCCTGTTGTGCCTAGCTTATCTGGATAAACCAACATATATATATACACATACATACGAACAATTCTTCAAGATTATTATTAGTATTGCTCATGAGCCATGCCCTTATGTGGGCGACTCCGTCCATGCATACCTTTGCCATTATGTTCTACTCTAGGAGGGAAAAAGTCTGTCGGTTTATCCAAGTAAGCGGCACTTGTAGACTACTAGCGGTTGAGTGAGTGGCCGAGCGGTTAAGACAGTGGAACCGTAATTACGTAGCCATAACATCGGCAAGGGTTCGAGGCTCACCCGCTCCATGGTTCTGGTGGTAGAACGAGTCTTCTCAGATAAGGACTATAAACCGTAGGTCCAGTGTACACATCTAGCTCATGTGCACTTTAAAGAACCTAGTACATCTTTCGAGACGAGTAGGAGGTTACCCCGGTGTACTAGTACATCACAGCCACTAATCATAACTGGGCCCTCTGGGAGACCAGTCCTTGACTGAAGAGGTCGCCCAGTATAAATAAAATATTTCATTTCACAACTGGGTTTGTAATTTACTTTATTCACTATACCTCATGTCACCACCTTTGGATACCATTTTTGTCTCCCACCCCAGACATTATGAAAACAAAAATATAAAATTTTTAGATAAATATATTAAAAGTTGCAGTTTCAAATTACAATTTAAATAAATGAGTTTTATTTATTTAATTATAATTAGATCAACGAGTGGTTCAAGTTCCAGGTGGGGTGAATCCAACTGTTCAAGAAATCATTACAGGCCTACAGGGTGGTACAAGCTACTCATTCAGAGTACGAGCATCCACAGTGACAGGAGGCCTAGAACAGTGGGGTGACTACTCCACACAAGCCCCATTCACTACTAACCCAGCTCGTAAGTATTTTCAGAAGTTTTAGAGAGTCGCCAGAGCAACAAACTAGCCCCAATCAACCTAAAACTCAAAGTTTTTTGCTTGATATGCAAAGACTCTACAGTTAAATCTCTTCATGGTATGTTCAGTCCGTTTTGCTAGCCACTTTTTACACTTTCAACATACTGACCTGGTTCTCAATTGTGGAGATAAATTTTATAATAGCTGTTTTGATCTATTCTTTGTAACAGAAGGGGTGGGTGGGGGGGGGGGGGTCTAGGCACAGTGTGAAAGCAACGGAGTTATAGCATATTTAGGAGAAGCAGGTTATTTTGTTATCATGGTACAATTTTTACAAATGGATAATTTACTCCTTTTCAACATATTATTTCAGTATCTCTAGGCACATTAAAGCCAAAAGAAAATTATTATAAAGAATTAGAGCAAAATGTATATAGTGTAATAATATAGTTTCTGCTGTGATATTTTACATTTCACTATTCCATTTCAAAAACTCTAAAAAGCTCTGGCTTATTCTCGAAAAACCTGTCAATATATTCCGTTTCTAAATCTTATTTTGAAGCCACTTATTTTTATTGTAAACAAAATCTTTCAAGACATGGGTGTTTAAAGGATGTGACTTAATACAACCCTTAATCCAGTGTCTTTAAAAAGCTTATGTGAAGACACTTTTAATGCTTATAAATCGTAGGAGTGACTCTGTAACAGCATACCATAGATGAGCTTGCAATTTAGACCTGAAAAAAGTAATTTAATTCATTAAATTTAGATTGACACTAAAAAAACAATTTTTTTTTGTTTGTTTTGCGACTGAAGAATATATCTCTTAGTCCAGTGGCACGAATCATGCTGTGGTTGTCATTACATTTTTCACGCCAACATCCAGAGCTGCCCAATCCATTCTTTTATGGCGTTTGCCCATGATGTTGAAGGACGTCCTTGTCGTTGTTCCTTCCACTGATCCCGTGACAAATGGCATGACCAAATAATCTCATTTATTTATATTATCTAACATATAATTCCTTATATAGGGTATTTAATTCATTCCCAATATTTTTAGACTGTTTTCTTGGCTCCCATTCTATTGTAATGGTTTATTAATACAATGCATTGAAGTGACTTATTCATAATATGCTTTTTATGTTTTTTGTTTTGTCAGCTCCTGGTATAGCACCACCTAACATCAGGCTTGTGAGTGCATCTTCTACTATCAAGGTTACATGGACAGTAAGTATGACAAGAATATAGTCACGATTAATGCTACATAGGTTTATTGAAAAATAGTGGATATTTATGAAATTTCAGTTATTAAATTTATATTCAAGTCCTGCAATATTTTATTACATTGTGTTCAGTTATACCTATTGGATGTGAGAGGGACTCCTTGAATCTGTTTGGCACATATTTCATTTTACTTCAACCAATTTTATGACAGCAGTTGATGTAAGTGCCGCTGATTATGATTTATATCATAGAAATGTGCACTATTAGTGTTGTTAGTTACTATGCTCTAAAAATTGTACAATGAAATGTTGCTCTATCATATTGTATTTGCTGAAATTTAGAAGAAGGGGAGGAGGGTTCCCAGGCTGGAACATTTTGGTGTAACTGTCTGTTGATTCTGTTTGGCACATATTTCATTTTACTTTTACCAATTTTATGACAGCAGTTGATGTAAAGCACTTCTGATTATGATTTATATCATAGAAAAATGCACTATATTAGTGTTAATGTTTTTCTTTTATTCAAATATTTTATTTTCAGAGACTTTAATGTTAATCATGATACATATTTTTTATCAACAGGATATCCCAAGCATTTACTTATCTGAGCCGTTGCAAGGCTACAAAATTGAATACGCAAGTGGTGGAGCCACCAGATTTCGCAGTGTATCAGCCACGACAACAGAAGTAACACTGACAGACCTACAATCGTTTACATTTTACACGGTCAGATTACAGGCTTTTAGTGAATCCGGATTTGGGCCATACAGCTCACCAATGACAACACAAACATTGCCTGGAGGTGAGATACGTGGAAAATAAATGATAAAATACATAGATCAAGGGGAACCTTTGGTGATAATAGGGGTTGGCTATTCCAGGCCTTATTTATATTGATAAGATATATTGACAGTTCTTTGTTTTTTTGGAAAGTGTCCCCACAATATGGGTGTCTCCTGAATTCAGGTTTCTAAAAAAAGGGTTATACTGTATTGTGATGTACTTATTTCAATATGTCATCTGTAGATTCAATTCAATTCAATTCAATAAACTTTATTGTCAAACTCGTGAATGGCTTGAAACTTTGGCTGAAAGTACACACATTAAAATTGTCTAAAAACATTGTCGCACAAACAGTAATAAAAAGTATAAAATCACATAAAACTGAGAACCAGATGTTATATAAAATAGTTAAAAGAGGACATAAAAAGTACAAATCGAGTTAAAAGTACAGCTAAAATACCTATTTCCTGTTGCTATTCACATCCTATGTGAATTAAAGAAATTACAATCTGGAAAAATTTAATAATAGTTTGTTTGTTGCTTTACAGCACCATCTGTTGCACCAACAGGTCTAGCTGCAAATGCTCTAAGTCAAACAGCTCTGCAAGTCTCTTGGAATGTGAGTATTAACAGTGTAATGCATTATTAATATAGTTTGATTGTTTCTCATCAACCTCATGGTCCTGGTCATTTGTCTGTGACACCATGACTTCTCTTCTTAACATTGGTACCACAATCAAATGCTTCAATTACCATTTTTAATTACTGTTGAATATTTTTTATTTCTCTTTTGTGGCGTTAACCACTATTTATTCATTTCATCTTCAACAGATTAATACAATAATTGAATACTTCTGTGATAAGCATAATAATAATAACTATTTCATTGTTATTCTTTTTTTTCTTTTTTTTTTTTTATATATTTACATTATGTGATTTTATCAATGTTACTGTTCTTAGAATCTGAACATTAATATTTCTTTTCTGTTATATCCACCTTTTTTTGTTCTAAAATTCTCAACATCTAAAATTGTAAACACTTAACTAATAAATGTACTGCAGAAGATACATTTACTAATGTTATATGTTATATAATTATATTGTTGAATATTTTGAAATAAATTTTTGTTTGTTAATAGAGTATTTCTGCTGCTTCAGCCAATGGTCAGCTGTCCGGTTACATTCTACACTATCAACATTTGGTTGACCAAACATTTTACAATGTTACTGTACTTGCAACACAAACTACCATTTCAGGTATGTACAAATATTAAAGAGTTGTTGAAATAGCAATGCGGAAGTCAGTCAACCACAAATGCTGTCGGATGCTTTCCATGTCTCGATTTATAAGTTGTTTTGATGTTACGCAACACAATTGTCACATGAGTACCTACACAAACCAAAACCAAATCCTTGCATGCGCATACACACTCCAACTTGCACAGCGATTTTATCGGCATGGTCGACCATGAATTTAAATCATAGATTCCTATCAGCGCAGTAACCATGCAGTTAGTCCCCTTGTTTTATAGTTGATTGTCAACACAGAGAACTAGCCACACAGTTTATCCTGCCAATAGACAATTACAATAAAAACGTATGGTCAATTTTTCTACACTATCAAACTTTATGTGACAAAAACTTTATGTGGCCATATATGGACAAGATGACATCATATCACTACCATATTTGGGCATTTGTCAAACTAGTTTCATAGACAGCTTTACACTATGTATCATAAATAAACAAATAAGAAGATAATAATTTCTCTATCTCTATCAGGACTACAACCAGGTAGTAGTTATAATTTGCAAGTGTCTGGCTTCAATCAAATTGGATCTATGATATCAGAGGGACCAAGATCATCACCTGTAACAGCCACCACAATGGATGGAAGTAAGCCTTATGACTATTGTCACATAAAACACAATTGATTTCATAACTTTAACCAATAAATAAACAACAGAGTTTCTATCTACAATTAAATTAAGTAATTGAATAACCAGCTAATGATGGAAATATAGGCTATAATATTGAACTACTACTATTATTTAAATTTATAAGTTGCGGAAGGTGGAAGAAGTAGACAATGTTTCAGTTCCTGGAGCTGTTGCAAATATATATTTATTAAAGATGTATTGTCCCCCAAAAACATGAAAAATAAAGATTAATAAAATCAGACTTTGAATAGTTTATTTTGTAGTTTTAATAAAGTTAATCATTTTCGTAGAAAAAAAACGGAAAACAAATTATGCTTTTACTTCTAAAATGACAAAATAAATTGTTAAATTCAAACAAAAACCCATTGGCTGGCAGACAATTTGACTATTTTTTGCTTTAAGCGAATGCATTTCTTTTTCGATCCAATTTTTGGTCAAAGTGTATAACCATTAGGTGATATTAAAATGGCAAACAATACATCTTTAATATGTTTGTTACAATTTAAATTTTAGTTTGTGGACCTGTTACAAGTTTACTTTGATAATACAATTGTACTATTTCAGTTTAGAAATGCAGGTACTGATTAATACATTTATATTAATTTCAGTTCCTGGACCTGTTAGAAATGTAGCAGCTACACCAGGCTCAACGTCTCTTGTCATTAGATGGTGGTCACCAGAGCAGAATAATGGAGTGATTTTGGACTATACACTAGAATATAATCTTATAAAACTGACAACAGCAAATGCACAAGGTAAGGCGTGTATCTCACACTAGAAGGGTAGCACACTGAAACGGTACCACACTACAATGGTACCACACTACAATGGTAGCACACTACAATGGTAGCACACTACAATGGTAGCACACTACAATGGTACCACACTACAATTGTACCACACTACAATTGTACCACACTACAATGGTACCACACTACAACGGTACCACACTACAGCGGTACCACACTACAACGGTACCACACTACAACGGTACCACACTACAACGGTACCACAATACAACGGTACCACAATACAACGGTACCACACTACAACGGTACCACACTACAACGGTACCACACTACAATGGTACCACACTACAATGGTACCACACTACAACGGTACCACACTACAATGGTACCACACTAAAACAGTACCACACTAAAACAGTACCACACTACAATGGTAACACTACAAAAGCACCACACTACAACGGTAACACTCTACAAAACACTCTACAACGGTAGCACAATACAATGGCAACACTGAAACGGTAACACACCACAATGGTAACACACTGAAATGGTAACACACCACAATGGTAACACTCTACAATGGTAACACACTAGAACAATTCCCAGTTAAGATAGACTCACTGAAGCTATGCATTAAATTTCACATTAACTTATGTATTGTGTTTGAATTTTTTTCAAAGTTTTATAAATCTATGTGGAAATTGGTTCATTGATTGATTTATTTGCAGGATCTATGAATCAGCAGATTATATGGGCAAATGCTACATCTGGTGTTGTTGTTACCAGTAGCCTTGTGTATACTTTAAATGGTTTGCTGCCTAACAGCACATATAGGGTATCAATTAAGGCAAGAACATCAGCAGGCCTAGCTGACGAGGCTGTTGTCAATGACTTTACAACAGGTATGTTTATGTAATAATTGATGACATTTTATGAGAAAACAATTTACATAAATTCTGGGCCAGGTGGATATGCAAATCATTAATATAAGACACAATTCATAGTTTTCTGAATTTAGGAAAGGATAACAAATATGCCTAGTAGATCTTTAAAGCATAGTTTCATAAACAGCGAATTTAAAAAAGAAAGATTGATCTTAAAAAAAATTGAAAAACCTTTAAATTATGGTGGTAAGACAACAAAGCCATGGTAAACTCTAATATGACCCTGTTGGCATAGATTTTGTTTTGTGCATTAATTATGTACTGGCTAAACTGATGTTAAGTTTGTCTCTTTCCAGGTGAAATAGCAGTTACAAGTGAACCACCAGATGATCCAGATTTTGGCCGTACACCTGCTACAGGTATTACTTCAATCGCAACAGAACCAACAGAAAATTCAAATGAGTCATCCCCACTTAACTTTGCCAATAAGTAAGTTAGCATTTAAACTGACCATACTATTAATATCACACATGCTATAGCTGGGTGAAGCTCAGGAATTGCACAACAAAATATAATATTTTCCAGACCGTCTTACAAGTTTACTCAATAAAATTATATTTCAAAAAATAGTAACCATCCATACATTTTAATTAGGTAAATGATGTGAATTTTGTTTTTTTGTGATGTCTTGTTTGTTGTACAGTTTTTATATATTTTATACTTATTTATATTGTTATCAAGATGTTCCCACTTCTTTTTAGGGTATTTGCAAAATAGGATGGCAATCTCGGTAGAAATTCAATACATATGCTTACATATCAAAATAGGGTGATGTGCCCAAATATGGTAGTGAAATGAAGTAATTGTGTCCATATGGGCACATCACATTTTTTTTGTTTAGACAGATCTTTACTCATCTCAATGCATTTAAAGCAAGTGCTATGTGAAATATAGTGGACCTGAATTTCATTAATTCTTTTCCTCTCTGAACACTATTTCATTACAAAATTAACTTTGTCAAAATATATTACATTGCAGGACAAGTTTGATCATCTTCATATGTTGTGTAGTGTTGGCTGGAATAGCGTTTGCAATGGCTGCTGTTGTACTCCTTGTCTGGTGCAAATCTTTGGAAGACAACAACTTCAAGAGAAAGTCAGCATTACGCAAATTTTGTAAGTCTTTGTCAATGATTATGTATGTTAAGTCATTTAATCTTAATCACATGAAAACATGTTAGTAACACCATGTCTTCAAAATGTTTTTAGAATGTCAATCTTGAAAATAAAAATGTCCTTCTTCTTTCTCCTTCATGTTTCCCTATATATTGTTCTTTGGAGGCTCAGTCTCTGGAAGCAAATTTTGGCTTCGTGTGCAAGCCCATAGCCAGGATTTTTACAGAGGGGTTCGTTTTTCTACAAAATGAGCAGGAATCATGTTGTTTGGCCTATCTACCATCACATCTGCTGCTAGTCTCTAGTTTAAAAAGACCACAAAGGTGGTTTGTTCAATCCCTTGAAGCACATAACAGTCCCTTCCCCCATCCCCTCCCACATTTTGAGTGTGTGAGATAATTTCCCGAATGACTCTAAACCCTAAACTGGGTCTTGCCTCTTATATTGGTCTATTGATGTATTTTTTAGTATTAGCCAATGAACAAACAACAGCAGATGGCGCAAGTTCTGTCAGTGATCAGGTTGCCATGACATCTCAGTTATCCAGTTCTAGTGGAAGTGCTACGTAAGTAAATTTTGTAGTTGTTAATATTGTATTCAAATAAAAGTAAATAAAACAACTAAAGTCTATCACTTTCGCAGACTTGCTTTATACATTACTGTATTTCTTCTTCTGTTTCATTACCTGGGAATCTAAAACTTTTCTTTTCTATATTGTTTTTTTTAACAGGCCTCAGGGTAAATCAGAAGTTCAATTTGTAGACTCGTATCCTGGTGATAACAATCCAGTTGTGGTTACTAGTACACCAGCATCTAATGGCGGTTATCAGAGGCAGCAACAAAAAAGAACCCCTCAACCTACTAGAGTTCAGTCAGCTTCTCCAAATCTATATAATCCTCAGAAGCCTAGGGGGATAGCACCAACTGTTCCTAATGGTATGATACATAATTTGTTTACTGCAGTTTGTTATTACAAAAGTTTTCATTTCCAAAACTTAAAACCTCTATGTTTCTGGCTTTTGCCAATTACAATATGAATAGACTATGATTTATTGTGCTTATAAACTAGGTGAAGCTTGGGGAGTTGAGTTAAAAGAGTTGTGAACTTAGAACTTGGGGATTAGAAGGCAAGCAAACTGAATGACTACAGCTCCACTTCTGTTGTGAACCAAGTCTCTGTTATCACTTGCGCAGATTATAAACATTCCACTAGCTAATCTGCTTTCAATTTTTACAAGTAAAAACCTGCAAATAATAGTTCAAATAGTTCAGTAATATTTTAAAATATTTTTTAAAAATAACATAACAAAAAGAATTACCTTTTTAAACAGGGTTGAATGGAGTTGATGGTACAAAACCTACATCACCAGATGACTTAGATCTACTGTTTACAGAAGTAAGTATAGTTTAAAATACATTTGTGATGAACATGTATGGAAACACTGAAGAAAAGATGCAAGAAATTCACTCCTTTTTTCTTTCCAGTGAAAGATATTATACAGTATATACGAGCCGCTAGCCCACAATACAAGTGTTAATTACCATGAACATTAGAATAGATACAATTGACATTATATACAATTGTAGATACAACATATCTAAAGAGTGGTACTATTGTGTTTTTGTGGATTTAAATAATGAAATTATGTAGAACATGTTTGGGATATGGTGTGGAAGGTATCCATCTCTTATCTCATTTGAGTATAAACGGCATATTAAAATCAAATGAAAGATATCTTCAATATTTCCACTATTACATACTTTGCATACACATTTCTTGCAAGAATATTGAATTCCTTTTTCTGCTTCTAAATTCTGGGTCTTCTTTAGCAAGCATCATTTTGTAATATGGTTTGCTAAAATATCTAAACAGATTACATACCAGTACAATTACATTGTGTCTGTTTCTTTGAATGAATACAACCAACCAAAACTATAAGGGAGCGTCTCCAAAGTATCCCAACGCTGTACAAAAGGTTTCACCGCATTAGAAACGTTAGATGCGTTAATGAGCTATAGGCAAGATGTGCTCATAGAAACGTGTCTTCTCCAACGCAAACTACCACAAGCATGTCTTGTTAATTATCGTAATGCCTATACACCAAGGTTATTACAATGATGGTTATGCATCATTTATGTAAATCAGGAATTTTCTAGTCCATGCACACTGTAGTCTCTTTTACAGATTTTCGAAATTGTATATTTCATTTTCTTCACAGACATCAGGTAACCTGATACATCAGCAAAACCTAGCAGCGATTGCGTCTCTGTTGAATCATGAAGAGGAACAACAAACACCTATCGATGAGTCAACATCATATATTATTTCAAAACAACGCACAACATTATGATCACGTCAAATCATCATTTGTTTATTGTTTACATTGTTATTATGTCATTCAAATTATTTCTAACAAACATAATAACATCATTTTTTTGAAGAGCAACTCTGGGTTTAAAGATATATTGTCAACCTGAAAAAATAATTTTGTTTAATCTTTTGTTGAATATGCCATTTTAATGTCACACAATAGTTATTCACTGTGATAAAAAAAACTGGATCGAAAAAATAAAATTTACTTGAAAAAAAGTACTTGAATTTCTGTCAGACAATAAGTTTTAACCGTTTATTTTGTCTTTTTGTATAAAAATAATTATTTTTGTTGTTTTTTGTGAATAACTTTATGAAAACTACAAAATGGCCTATTTAAAATCTTTTATTAATCTTCATTTTTCATGTTTTTGGAGGATAATACATCTTTAAGCATTAGGACAAATTTTTTTAATTTCTTTATTCTGGTCGCCGTTCACATATATATATATATAATACATTATCATTTGTATATAAAAAAAAAAATCACGAACCTTTAATTTATCAACCATTTTCTTGTGTTATATATTAACATCATTTTATAAAAAGAGTTGTGTTTTATTAATCTGAAATATATTTAGTTTTATACGTTATGATAATCATTCAATAATAGTTTTGTGTAAAATAAATATTATGTATTTAAGGAAAACATTTTTAATGTTATAATTTAACAAATACATTTTGGCAATAACAGAGTTTATGTGTTTTTACTAACTAATATCTGTACACATACAAATATGTAAATTATACATTTATATTTAGAAGTTGGTTTATAACAGAATTATCCTATCATATAAACGATTGATAGCATTCTCAATTCTCCCAAGGTTGGACTCCCAAATAGTAGAAACCAGAAGTTATAAATTATTTCTATACTTAAAAATTGGATTCAGAAAACCAGAGTTTGTGAAAAATCTAAACATTTTGGGCCAGTCTGGTTTTGGGACACTCAAGGGTTTCTGATTTTGGGAAAGTTGTAGATGTATTTATTACTCATGTTTAAATTGTTATGATTTCAATTGCATTTAAAGTTACAGCAAGTTTGTGTGCTCATTTTGATGTTTAATTTTATTTCATACACATTTTATAAATATTGTATATTTTCTACTTAAGTACAAACATATCACAATTAACTTTAATATCATAATAAACTTAAATAAAATTAACTTTTTATATTAATTAACTTTTAATATTTATGCCTATCATGTTCACCTTGTTTCCTAGCCAGTACTGCATTATAAAAGTATATTTCCGTCCATTCTTAATCCAACAGTAACTCTAATTTCAAACCATTTTTTTATTCATTCAGTTTTATATATATATATATCTTTATATGTACATTATTGCATTTGAAATAAAAACTGTACATTTTCCGTCCATTCTTAATTTTACTGCAATATTTAAAGATGTATTGTCCCTTTGACTAATTCCAAAAAAATAAAAAATAACAGATTTCGAAAAAAGGTGGGTCATTTTGAAGTATCACAATAGTTATTAACTATCACCAAAAATTTGTCGAAAAAAAATCATTTAACTGAAATACAGACGTTTTTTTGTTAAAAAAATAACTCTGACTTCCAGTCAAAGTTTTCGATCAAAACATACCCCATAATGAAACGCACTTGGCTACTCTGTATGCATAATCATAAAACTTCCTCACGATCTGTGTGAAAATACCTTCTCAACCGTGACTCAATCCTAATCAGCATATGCATAATGCATACTCATGGTTTGAAATCTTTGTTTACTTTCGCTCGCGACGATTTTCCAGACGAAATGTAATCAAACTAATTTACCTGTTAATTACGTAAACTTGTTGCTTTTGGCTCGAATTTTCGACTTAATGTGAATAACTTTAATATTACTTTGATATGGCCAATTTAAATTTAGAATATTTTGACCTTCATTTTTTTGTGTTTCAAGAGACAATACATCTTTAAGCACAAAATATTTGTCTTTTATACTATATTAGTGTTATTTTGACCAAGGGTATAGCTACAGCAGTGGCATTTTTATTGCTATTTCTACGCCATTTTTTATTTGTAAAAAACTTCATATTTAATATTATATTCTACCTTTATACATTTTCTTGTCAGTGACAGATCCAGTGGATATGACCGCTCCCATTTCTACCAACAGCTATCTATAAATCAGAACCTTTCATAAGCAGACACCTTTTTTTAACCCAGAGGTTTTACGAATACAGTAGGCTTCATTGCCCTTCAGTGGTTTAGAAAGTCGTTATGTAACATCATTTTAGGCATTATGCTTTACAGAATTATGAGAATTGTATATACAGTATATGTTATCATTTAGATTATTTTCTTTTTTCTGAATATTTATATTAGTGTGTTTTTTTACTGTGTGCAATTATTGTGATCTCTGCTTGTGACTTTTAAATCTCTGAATTGAATTAAAACAAAAAGATATACTATAAAGCAGTAGTAAAGTGTTTATTTCATAATTGAAGCAGCAACACAGTTAATACATATGTAATTTAATTTGTAGAATTGTGTTAAGAATGTTATTACACTAATAATATGGTATAACTTCAAATGTTGTTATTCTTTTGGACAAATACATTTTAACATAATCTACATTTCCTAATCTGCATTTTTGCATATTTTCCCTATTATATTTTTCTTCAAAGTTATTTCTGTCCTTAATCATCATTCTGTTATCATCAGCAACGGTCTTGAAAAAGATATAAATTCAATTCAAATTTATTCATCTCCCTTAGGAGAAACATATAAAAACAGTACAGTAAAATAAAACACATCTGAATAAAGATTCACACGAATCATAAGAAGATCAAAATGGGTTTAATAAGTTAAATAAATAGGTATAATACCAAATGTGCTATTGTCTAATCTAATCTAATAATCTATAATTATACAACATAAGATTAATCCCTTTTTCCAATTACTACTGTACATTGTTAATGTTATTCATAGTGTGATATGTAATAATTTTGTTTCATTTTTTTTTCGTTACCAGCTTCTCTTAACTAAACATCAACATCAGTGTTAATTGTGAATACCATGCCATCTTCTATCAAGATTATATGAACAGTAAGTAAAATAATTTATCATCGTTATGATGAGATGAGTTTACTAAAATGATTCAATATTATATATATATATATATATATATATATATATATTTATATATATATATATATATATATATATATATATATATATCCGAGTTCGAGTCTCGGTTGGGGCGACTTTTTCTCATTCTCACAGATTTCCTCATCTTTATCGTTTCAAATTAATTAATTAAATTTCAGTATATCACCGGGCGGTTTAGAATTAATGTTCTTTGCCTGATTTGTTTATATATATAAAAGTATCTCTTCGGAGATCCCGCCTCGTGAATAAAAATACTGTAAGATGAGGGCGTATCAATTTGATCTCTGGTGCGCGTGCGTACAACTGAGGACTAGTGCTGTTCCGCCGTACCACGCCGAGAATGTTAAAGAGTCGCTATCCAATCGAGTTCGAACAATACCATGAAAGCCCCAGTGGTCTAATGGTTAGGACATCTGCATATCAAGCAGGCGGTCCGAGTTCGAGTCTCGGTTGGGGCGACTTTTTCTCATTCTCACAGATTTCCTCATCTTTATCGTTTCAAATTAATTAATTAAATTTCAGTATATCACCGGGCGGTTTAGAATTAATGTTCTTTGCCTGATTTGTTTATATATATATATATAAATATATATGTTTTATATATAATATATATTTTTATATAAACACAAGAGGCAAAGAACATTAATTCTAAACCGCCCGGTGATATACTGAAATTTAATTAATTAATTTGAAACGATAAAGATGAGGAAATCTGTGAGAATGAGAAAAAGTCGCCCCAACCGAGACTCGAACTCGGACCGCCTGCTTGATATGCAGATGTCCTAACCATTAGACCACTGGGGCTTTCACGGTATTGTTCGAACTCGATTGGATAACGACTCTTTAACATTCTCGGCGTGGTACGGCGGAACAGCACTAGTCCTCAGTTGTACGCACGCGCAACAGAGATCAAATTGATACGCCCTCATCTTTCAGTATTTTTATTCACGAGGCGGGATCTCCGAAGAGATACTTTTATATATATAAACACAAGAGGCAAAGAACATTAATTCTAAACCGCCCGGTGATATACTGAAATTTAATTAATTAATTTGAAACGATAAAGATGAGGAAATCTGTGAGAATGAGAAAAAGTCGCCCCAACCGAGACTCGAACTCGGACCGCCTGCTTGATATGCAGATGTCCTAACCATTAGACCACTGGGGCTTTCACGGTATTGTTCGAAATGTAAAACATAACATATATATATATATATATATTTTTATATATATATGTTATGTTTTACATTTCACCTGAAGAGTGCGGCCAGCTACATGCTGGTCGTACGAAACAAATTTGTAGTGATTAAAACAATGAAGTAACCAAGTTTTCTGCTGTTATTTTATTTATTTATATATATATATATATATATTAAAGATGTATTGTCCCTTGAAACACAAAAAAATGAAGGTCAGAATATTCTAAATTTAAATTGGCCATATCAAAGTAATATTAAAGTTATTCACTTTAAGTCGAAAATTCGAGCCAAAAACAACAATTTTACGTAATTAACAGCTAAATTAATTTGATTACATTTCGTCTGGAAAATCTTCGCGAGCGAAAGTAAACAAAGATTTCAAACCATGATTATACATTTTGCATGATGCTAATTAGGATTGTTTACAACTCGTCACGGTTGAGAAGGTGTTTTCACACAGATCGCGAGGAAGTTTTATGATTATGCATACAGAGTAGCCAAATAAGCGCGTTTCATTATGAGATGTTTTGATCGAAAACTTTGACTGGAAGTCAAAGTTATTTTTTGAACCAAAAAACGTCTGTATTTCAGTAAAATGATTTTTTTTTTCAACTAATTTTTGGTGAAAGTTAATAACTATTATGATACTTCAAAATGGCCCACTTTTTTTCGAAATCTTTTATTTTTTATTTTTTTGGAATTTGACAAAGGGACAATACATCTTTAACTCTCATGACAGCCAAAATTTGGGCAGTCACCTTTGCTGGAAATCTTGCAAAACTTGTTCATTGGTTGATTCTACTGAAAAATTTAAGAGTAACCGAACTGGCCACATTTTTCGGATAAGACAATCAATTCATTGTCTAACCAAAAACGTCATTTATCTCATATACTGTAATATTTGTGGCAAACAGTACGTTGGGGAAACAAAAAACACTCTCCGTATGAGAATGACACAAAACAGATCAGCTATCAAAACATTAAAGCTTGATCAACCTGTAGCCGAACATTTTATTTCAGCTGGTCACTCGATTGCAAATTTCAGAGTTATTGCAATAGACCACGATGTCAAATGGAGCGACAAAACTCGCAAAGACAAAGAAAACCACTAGGAATTACAACTTAAAACCATGGAGCTATAAAATTTTTAAAACCACAAAACCTTTTGGACTTAACATTAGGAACATACTCCCAGATTGGTAAAATTATTCCATTGACTACCAAAATTTAAGTTTCAGTATTAACCACCATTTTGTTGTAATTCTTTTATTCCTGTCCACCCAGGCAGCACTTGCCAGTTCTTATACTATGACGTTATCCAAATTTCTTCACTTGCACTGATGAAGGGCTAGTGTTGCCCGAAAGCTCTGCTAACTTTTCTGGCTGTTTTACTTTATCTTTCTGATTTAGCTTTTCGCTTTTTTTTGTATCTCCATTAAGATCCAGTCACTGATACCCACAGTTTTTTCAGTAATTTGCTTTTGGATTTATATATATGTATAACTATTATATTATTGCCCTTGGATATATATTAGCATTTTGCAAAGCACGCTCGTTGAGCTTGTGCACTCTTTGTGTTCATAATCGGTGTACCATGTCCCGCATACCTGGCTCAACCTATATATTATGCCAGTTCTGCGGTACATTTCATTTCGAAACCTGAGCTGTACTGACGAAATCTAATAAAATCGAAACAGTACTGTCTGCAGATTGGATATATATATATATATATAAATCCAAAGGCAATCTCAGACACTACAGAGGTAACATTTGAGGCCTATGTCCGTAAGACCATTCAAGAAATTCTTTAAGAGCAACGTCAAATGAAACATGAACTTAAAGAAGCTATCGAGTTTAATTCTACATGAATTACGGCGATTGAAAGCAAAGATCTGAAAACACAGGATGAGATAAAGGTTTTAAACACGGAGGTAGAAACGCTCAAATTTGAGATTGCTAAACTGCACGATGGAGTGAATAAATCGGAGCGCTTCTCAAGAAGGAATAATGTACGTATTGTTGGAATCAAACAAACCCCGAAAGAAAATTGTGTTGAAAAAACTGAAGCTTTTCTGATGGAATATTTTGATTTCCAAACACCACCTAAAATCGAGCGTGCCCATCGAGATGGCAAAGGATTTAACGGTAAGCCGCCACATATCTTGGTTAAATTTTTATCGTATACCGATAAGATCACCGTTATGCGACAATGCTCTGATGCATTGAAGGATGTATCAACATACATTATTGATGATCTTACCTCTGCAGATTTACTTGAGAAACGAAAGTGGAAAATCGAAGTAAAATCTCTCTATGAAAAAGGCACGAAATTACGTTTCTCGGCGGGAAAATGGCGCTCAGCAACTGGAGTTGTCTTTACATTCAAGTAACTGGTCCCAAGCATAAAAGAATGATATACTTTAACACTTAACTTTACGTTTGATTATTATTCTTAACTTAATTACTTTATGGAACTTAATTAATCTCTTGTTGTTTTTCATGTGTCCTAAACCGGAACCAGAAATTTTTTGTCACGGCGACACTAAACTATTTTTATTATTGTGTTTTAGCATTCCTTAGTTTGCATAAATTTCATTGCCTCCTCTCCAGGACTCAATTGCTTTGCAATGGATAATAGCATAATACTGTTAACACTATGATAGTATTATGCTGTATATTCCTATTTCCTTTACTATTGAATGTTGATAATCTATTGTATCTATCTATTTCGCATCACTTATTATTGTATATAACAGAGTTACTTTTTATTTACATATTATTATTATTAAACCTATGATGGATTATGTTAAAATGAGATTTATCCCGCACCTTCCCTTATTCACTTATGGTAGTCTGGTTTATTTAAATACAGTACTATATCGTTATTTTAATAAACTGTATCCATGAATTGTTTATCTGCAGTAAATTGGCTAATAATGATGTATTTGCTGTATCAATTGTAGTCATGTTTCACACATACGATGTTGTAATAATGATGATAACTGGATTTGCTCTGATTGTTTAGGTAATTTACTTCCTTTTAACATGATAATAGATGATGATGAATTTAGACATGGACTTAAATATTTTTTCAAGACCAGAAGAACAATTATGATAGACTACAATCAATAATCTTGGATCCCTTTGATATTTCTTTTAATAATTATGTTGATGATAATACACTGCAACCTGAACATAATGATGAATGTAACTATGATTTGATTGACAATTTTAATTCTAAAATTACCAATATAACCCCTTCATTTAGCATTTTTAGCATGAATTCACGTAGTCTTGCCAATCACTTTAATGACATTACTGATCTATTAAGTGTTTTAAATCATAATTTTTCTGCCATTTGTTTTACTGAAACTTTTTTTAACAATAACAAAACTGATTTTATGTTTTATGATATTGCAGGATATACTCTTTTGCATTCCTCAAGAACCAACAGAGCGGGAGGTGGTGTTGCCATATATTTGAACCAGAGTGTACAGTATACCCTACGTAATGACCTTTCTAGTATTATTTCTCCTAATTCTGAATCTCTCTTCATTGAAATTAATTCTGAACCTAAGAATATTATTTTAGGTGTAATTTATCGTTTACTTGAATTATCATTAGTTTCTTTCAATCATTCCATTACATTACTTCTAGATACAATAAACAACGAAGACAAAACGACTTATATTGCTGGAAACTTTAATATTGATTTGCTGAAATGTAACACTCATAAACAATCCTCCGAGTTTTTAAGTAATATGTTTAAATTTAATTTGTATCCTTTAGTACACGAACCCACTAGAATAACAACCAAAACCGCTACCCTTATCGATAACATTTTTACTAATAATATTCAAGACAAAATTTCACCTGGAATATTGTATTCCGATTTTCAGATCATTTTCCTGTTTATTCTATTATTCATTCCTCTGTTCTTTTTCAACCAAATAATAATTTGAAACATATTTAAAAACAAAAAATTAATGGCCGTTCATTCATTCATTCATTTATTCGGTCAAAATCAACATACAATACATGATTACATAACAATGTTACAAAACAAAAAGTTAAAACTTGAGACTCACAATTAAAAAGAAGGAAAAAATGTTATAAACGATCTAAAACAATGCAAATGTCTAAAATGATGGTTAAAAAATGGCTTAAAAATGGTTTAAAAATGGCATAAAATACAGCATTAAAACAGAATACCGTTCAGTACCATAGTTTACAAAAGTCATTAAAAATACAAGTTATAAAAAGACAATAGAATATTAAAAAGCGTTCAGTTAAAAAGTAAGCAGCAGAATAAAGTTATGAACATTAGAATAAAACAGTTAAGTTGATTTCGACCAGGATAGCCCAAAAAAAACAATTATTTCCGTTGGGGTCCTGTAGTATTGTATTGTGATTTTAAATTATTTTATCCTTATTTACCGGTTTTCTCTTTTGTTCGTTAAATATTCTTTAACCAGTTATCTAAATGTTATGTCGTTTGGTAATTTGTTCCAGTCATTAATGGCTGTAGCATAAAAAGTTCCATCGATAGCTTTAGATGCTTTTGGCGGAATGAAGTTGAATTCACTTTGTCGTGTACCATGGCTATGTTGGTCACACACCTTATCAAAATATTCATTTAAATATGAGGGAGCGGAATTATTTAAAATCTTATGCACTGTATTTAACTTCATTTGAGTTACTCTGTCTTCGACATTTAATAATCCTAGTTTATTCAACTCTTTCTGTCCAATATGGGTTCTTGGTCCTTCACTTAAAATATATCTAACCATATTGTTTTGCATGACTTGTAACTTATTTTTACATTTCTTTGTAGTGGCAGAATACCCTGATGAACATGCATAATCGAAATTACATTGAATAAGTGCATAGCTTAAAATTTTTCTTGCATTTTTATTTAAGAAAGAAGCTTGTCGGTAAAGAAATCGTTGTCTTGCCGTAATCTTTTTAACGACTGCATTAACAATTTTTTCGCCCGACAAGGATTTATCTAATGGTATACCAAGGTAGTTTATGGAAGAGGATTCTTTTATTGGCACACCATTGCAGTGAATTGAGAATTCAGTAGCCTCCTTTAATTTAAATTTGGAACCAAATAGTATCGCCTCTGTTTTTCCTAAGTGAATTGATAGCTTATTATCAATTAGCCACTCGTTACAAGATTTCAATTCAGTGCTTAGTTTTTTGGCCAATAAGGTCGGGTCCTTTCCAGAAACCATCAGGATACTATCATCGGCATATAAAATAAGTTTACAGTTAACGCTAGTCGGCATATCATTGATGTAACATAGGAACAAAAGTGGGCCTAATATACTTCCCTGTGGGACACCACATGTTATAGGGAGTAAGCTAGAGTTAACATTGTTTACACATACTAACTGTTGTCCGTTATACAGATACGATTTGAACCATTGAGTCGATCCTATACCCATTGCTTCCAGTTTACGGATCAAAATGCCATGGTCAACTGTGTCAAACGCTTTTTGGAGGTCTAGCGCTACCATACCAGTATAGTTGCCATTTGACATTTCTGTGCGAATATAGTCCGTTATATGAACTAAGCACGAATCCGTTGAATATCTACTCCTAAACCCTGATTGGAAGTCATATAAAATTTCATTTTCTCTGAGGTATTCATCAATTTGAACATATATAGCTCGTTCGAGTACCTTGGACATTACACTTAAAATACTAATTGGTCTATAGTTGCTTACCACAGACTTGTTTTTTTTTTAACAACTGGATGTACCCGTGCAATTTTGAGGTCATCAGGCACGGTTTCGTTTTGAATTGATAAATTTATAATGTGTGCGATAGGACCTTTAATGGCAATTGCACCATCGCACAAGAATCGTGCAGGAATGTTGTCTAAACCAGTACTTTTAGCTATATTTAGGCTTTGTAGCTCCTTTAGAACGAATTCCTCTGTAACGGGGATTAGGTTCATATTATTTTTGGACACTCCCTTTCTTTCATAAAATTGTTTGAATTTAACTGATTCCGTATTATAACGTGCACTGCCGTTAGAAAGTTTAATAGCCAGATCATTTGACACGCTAGTGAAGAATCTATTGAAGTGTTCTGCGACTTTATCGTTATCAAAGCAAACTTTATCTTCTATATTTAGTACAATTAGGGGTGAAGACTTTGTATTTTGACTATATCCCAGAGATTTTAATTGCGCCCATAACTTTTTTGGATTTTGTGTATTTTCTTCTAAGTTTTTACTAAAATATTGAGATTTCGCGCACTTAATGTCTCTACGGACTTTGTTTCTTATTTTGCAGAAATCAGAATATATTTTTTCGTCATTTCTATGTCTTTTAACCTTCCTCAATAATGAGTCACGGTGACGAATATTTTGTAGGATTGTATCGTCTATCCATGGTTCGGTTCTATTTTTTAGTCTTACCTCTTTTAAAGGGGCAATCTCGTCAATAGCATTATTCTTTGACTTAAAATTTAACCAAGCAAGATTAACATCATTGAGATTATATATACTATATGATTATATATACCAATCAATATCTGATAGCTTAGATATAAACGCGGTGGTAGTGTATTTCCTTAGAGACCTAATTGTTACATTATTGTGTTTATTAATAGAACTTCGCAAAATTTTCCGTGTACAATAAATAAGAACATGGTCACTTATTCCAAGATCTATAGTGCCAAACTGAGATATCCTATCAGGGTTGTTACAAATTACGTGATCTATAATCGTACTTGTTTTACTTGTAACTCTCGTTGGCGTATTAATAAGTTGTTGACAATTGAACAACCTCAAAAGATTTAACAATTTGTTTAGAAGAGCCGAGGTTTTATCTTTAAAATTAATATTTAGATCACCCAGAATAATGAATTCGTAATCTGGTTGCATATTCGACAGAGTATTTTCAAAGTTGTCGAGGAAACCATTGTCATTCGGGGGTCGACAAATATTTCCAATTAAAATTGGTTTTGTTTTGGGGAGTAAAATTTCAAAAAATACTGATTCAATTTGATCGTTGTGTAGATCAAATCTTGTATTAAAAGCAATGTCATTACGTATATATACACATACACCTCCACCTGATCTTGATCTGTCGTTGCGTAGAGTTGAATAGCCATCAATCTTGATTTTTTGGTCGGGAACAGAATCGTCAAGCCACGATTCTGTGATAGATATGACAGCTGCGTTTGACTTTAATGCGAGTCCGCGAAGTTCTGAAATCTTTGGTATCAATGAACGTGTGTTTAGGTGTACAAAATGTAAACCTTTATTTTTGAAACAGTTAAAACGGTCCGTCGTGATACCAGTTGTTTGGTTGATATTGTTCGTATGGGCAGTGTTGTTGCTTGTGACCTTGTTGCCTGTAGTTGTAGCACGTAACTGGTCTTCGGTCGGTCTGATGATCTGTTGCTGTTCGCGTTGAGTGTAGAGTAATGCTGCCGCCGGGTTGGTTTGTAAGCCTTCCGATGAGACTGCCTTTTGGAACGAACGCTGATTTGAGTTTCTTCTCCCATCTTGAAAGATGGTGCTTTCGCTTAGAGACACATTTTGTAGAAGGCGATTTACTCTCGCTTCTGATAAATGAAGGCCATCTGTACAAAGAAGGGATTTGTCTGGGCAATCATCTTTGTATCGAAAGTTGCTATCGTTGTCAACGAAAGTAATGTCACTTTCTTCGGAGACAGTTTTCAATATTGCGTTTAAATCCAAGATCACATTAGGTTCAACCCTGTTGTCAACGCGGGGAGGGATGCTGGACACAGTCAATTGTTCGGATTTGGACTTCGCCTGCGTGATTAAATCTGTATATTCACTTGCGATTTCATCAGCAGAGTTATTCGAAGCAAGGTTATTTGTGCCGCAGACTATTATAATATCTTTGAATGTACCAGTATTCGGATCATCAAAATACGATTTTATGTCGCTGATACATGCTCCTTTTATTGAATGAACAATCAAGTCATCCTTCAAAGAGACAATGTTTTTTACAAGTGAATCTCCAATTAGCAGGTTTTTTTGCACCCTGTGGTCTATAGTTTCAGGTGAATTTACATCTTCATTATGAGTAAGCGTCTCGTTTAGCTTTTTGATAGTAGCACTAAGACCTTCTATCGTATCCGTCTGCTTCATGTGTAGTTCTTCCAATTGCAGTATCCTGTCAGATTGCTCCCGAATAACTTTCGAATGGTTATTAGTTGTATCTATGAGAGTCTTTACAAGAACAAGTATTTCGGATACATCAGATGACATATGTTTGCAACTGAAACATGGCCAAACGCCAGTTGACTCCGCCTCAATCAACTTCAGGCAGCTTTCGTGATACCAGTGGCCACATATGCAACATCAAATGGTATTGCCCTTGTTGGCGCTCCCTTTAAGAGAACACGTTGAGATGCAGATCTTTTCCGAGGCTGTAGAACATTTTGTGTACTTATCTTTGGTTTGAGTTGCATTCGCCATGTCACTCTCGTTCGGTCAAAAAAAACAAAGGCTACAGGTATGTAGTGAGTCCGGTTGCTAAGCAGCACACGTTAGAAAAATACACTGACAGTTAGACAAAAGACGCTAAGATAACAAAAAGCAGTGCCTATGTCGTTGTCTGTTCCGCTGGGTAGATATCTGTCGTGGGTGTTAGGTGTAATCGTGTAGCCTAGCGAAATAGAAATGAAATTTGTTGTTTTGTCGTGAAAATTTTACGTTCAGTTTAGATCACCCGGAAGCACATATAATTCAAAAAGATACCTGTAATGTTATTTAGTCCATCAAGCTATGAGTCAGTAGAAAATGTAATCAGTAAATCCGACTGCTTTTTCAACGTACATACCCAGCAAACACAGAACGTTTGTTTTCTTTTCTTTCATTTCTTTCTAATAATCTTCTTTCCACTGATTGGTCTGATGTTTACAACATCAATAATCCCAATGATGCATATAATTTATTTTTAAACAAATTTTCTAAAATATATGATACTCACATTAAACACGTTTGATCTAAACGAAACCTTCATAAGGAAAAAAAACCATGGATAACTTCAGGCATTATTAAATCTATAGATATAAGACACAAACTTTACAAAAAGTATATTAAATCCAAAAAAATTAGACAAAGATAAATACATTAAATATAGAAACAAATTAACTAATTTATTAAAAGTTTCTCGTAAACAACATTTCAATGATAAATTTAACTTGTATAGAGATAATATATATAAGACCTGGCAAACCATTAATACTGTTTTAAGTCGTAACAAACGAAAATGTCCACCATCATTTTTTCTTCACAAAGGAACCAAAATTACAAGTCCACATGACATTGCTAACAACTTTAACGATTATTTTGTGAACATCGGACCTAATCTAGCAAAGACTATTAATGAACCCTTAAACCAATTTCCATCTTATCTTAATGCACCTCTAATTAATTCTTTTTTTCTCTCTCCGACCTCAGAAAATGAAATTATTAACATTATTAAAGGTCTAAAAAACAACAAGAGTCCAGGCTGTGATGACATCTCAAGTAATGTTGTCATATCTATTTGTAATCTAATTTCTAAACCACTATCCCACATTTTCAACCTATGCTTTTCACATGGGATATTTCCTGATCTTCTTAAAATTGCTAAGGTAGTTCCTATTTTTAAAAAGGGTGACCCTCATTTGTTTACTAATTATAGGCCTATTTCTTTATTAACCTGTTTTTCCAAGATTCTTGAGTGTCTCATCTATAACAAGTTATTTAATTATCTATCTAAACACAATATTCTTTATAATCGTCAGTATGGTTTCAGAAAATCTTATTCTACTGATTTTGCACTTATCGATATATATGATCAAATCACCAAAGCTATAAGCACTAATCCCTTTACGGCTGGCATCTTTCTTGATTTGAGCAAGGCCTTTGATACTATTAACCATGATATTCTTTTAAGCAAACTTGAACGATACGGTATCAGAGGTCTTGCTCTAAATTTATTTAGTAGCTACCTTGCCAATAGGCATCAATTTATTTCATTTAACTCTTATAATTCACATTTCTCCCAAATTAAATGCGGCGACCCCCAGGGGTCTATACTCGGCCCTCTATTATTTTTAATTTATGTTAATGATCTTCCCAACTCTTCTTTTTTGTTAAATTTTGTTCTTTTTGCAGATGATACCAACATTTTTTATTCAAATAAAAACGTAAATAATCTATTTCAAATTATTAACACTGAATTAATCAAGGTCTCTAATTGGTTCAAATCAAATAAACTGTCTCTTAATACTTCTAAAACTAACTTTATTCTTTTCAATTATAAAATTAAAAATACTGATTCTTTTGTTATTAAAATTGATAACAACATTATTAATCAAGTAAATAATACTAAATTTCTAGGAGTTACGATAGACTCTAAATTAACATGGCAACCTCACCTTAACAAAATGTCTAATATTATTTCTAGAAACATTGGCGTTATGAACAAATTAAAATTTTATTTTCCCCAACATATTCTTTTATCGTTATATAATACTGTAGTCTTACCTTATATTAATTATTGCAATATTGCATGGGCTACTACAATTGACAAATTTGTATACTTGTGTCGCTGGACAGGTCCTGAAACAACACATATTGATAATATATTTAAACTTCAAAAACGTGCTCTCAGGATCTGTGCAGGATCAACCCGTATAGCCCACACCAAACCATTATTTTATAAATTTAATGTTCTTAACGTCTTTGACATAAATAAATTACAAACTTTTACTTTTATGTACTGTTTTAAGAATAACATATTACCTGCACATATTTCCTCACTATTTCCTAAGCAACCATCTGAGATTCATGATCACAGAACTAGATTTGCAAAAAGTAATGTTTCATCTGAAAAATATATATCTTTTCTTAGGAAAAAATCTATTTTTTTTAATGGCCCTAATTTATGGAATTCCTTAGATACATCACTTAAATCTCTACCAAATTTTAAAATTTTTAAATCTCCTCTTCTTCTTTTTTTTTTTTTCTTCTAATGTAATCATGTATAGCCAATTACCTGGATGATAATTTATTATCTACCTGCAACTTATTTATAACTATATTGCTTAAACCAGACTACATTTGCTTTGCATTTCTCTATTTTTCTTATTTGGTGCTTATTATTATTATCATTTGTATCATATATTGTTCTTTGTGACTCTGATTTTTTTTTTTAAATGGTGACCATGCCTTAAAGTTTGTCTTCAAACTTATTTTGGTCTCCATCCACACACACTATACTTGACTTGGTTTATTATAAGACATTTAACTAGTTTGTCTGTTTTTTCTTTTACCTAAATGATGTTTATTACCAATACTATGTTATATATTTTGTGTATGGAAAATAAATAATAAACAAAACAAAACAAAAATCCCTAGCCCAAGCAGAAATCCCCACCATCCTCTCAAACATCCCCCACTAAAAAAAAACCCTGGACTCAGGGAATTTTTTGAATGTAGTTTAAAACCTTCCCGGTACAATTGCAGTCATTTTGATACCCCATATGTATGGTTACGTGCAGAAACAGAAATTTGTATAACGAACAATTACATCAAAGGTGGGGAAAAGTGGGGCATTTTAACCCCATTTTAGCCCCTAACTTGGATCCAAGATGACGGATGTTCAAATATAGTTTAAAACCTTCCCGGTACAATCATTTTGATACCCCATATGTAAGGTTACGTGCAATAACAAAAATGTGTATGACAAACAAACAAACATACAAACAAACGCACAAATTCTCTCACTTATAATATAGATTATCACAGATTTTCACCCACCAGATACATTCTCCCATACAACAAACTTCCTAACAATCAGTGGAAATTCCAACTTTAATATGCAACAGTATTTTTCTTTCGCCAATGAGCTATGCTCGACGCGATTATGAGATCATGTTCCGAATATGAGCACTGTTTGTGTACGCAATAAAAAGGATCAGGAGATTGTTGCTTCATTCTGATTACGTTACATTGGATGCATACATTTTAGGTTTACTATTAAGTTTTGAGCTATTTAATAATTAAATATTTTTACATTGTCTGCTCCATGGTTTGCCACTGCAACTTTTCGTGGTCTTTCTGAGATTACAGCAATCCCACATGGGATATTCAGGCCATCATCTATGTTATCTATTCGTTTAATGAATTTACCATTTTGATCAAATAGTTGTAATTTATAATTACTGGATACTATTACATTCCCATCCATATCTATGGTTATACCAGTAGGAACAAATACTTGACCATCTTCTTCACCAGAGCCTACAAGGATCTTTACTAGCTTATCATTATCATCAAACATTTGTATTCTGCTATTATCACGATCAGCAACAATCAAATGACCCTCTTTTGTTACAGCAACATCTGTTGGTCCTTTCATTTGACCTGCTTCACTTCCTTCAGAACCTATCTTACCCAGTAGACTACCATCATCAATATTGAATTTAAACACACAGGGATATTCACGATCTGCTACATATAAGATACTGGTCTTTTGGTTTACTGTTATTCCATCTGGATATTGTAATACTCCTTTACCAAAGGTTCTGATTTCATGATGTTGATTATCACACATTATAACACATTTGTTAAAACCATCACTATACACCATGTGACCATTGCCTATTTGATGCATGCAATTAACTTTAACATTTTGTGGTATTTGTATCTTAGAAACAAAATTACCTGATTGATCAAACTTGATTAAATCTTTACTGTAGCTTGACACTAACATACATCCATCAGTATCTAATAGGCCTACTACATCTGATACTTTTGCTAGTTTTCGATGTTTTTTATACTTTGATATGTTATATATGGTATGTACAAGTCCAAGAGGCTCCACCTTGACACTCACCGGTGAACCTATCACATGCAACATATTTCCATCAGTGATATCCATGTGCCATTCTCCTTCCAAATTGCATCTACCTGTTATTGTGTAAACTTCCTTTCTGTGTACTACTTCAGTGACTGATTTCTCGCCTAATGGGTTCTTTAGTGTGGCTGTTAATTTATCAACATCTGCACTCTCTGCTAGACTTGATACTTTTACACTGAATGAGTGTCCTTTTGTGACTGAAATGTTCTCATCTTCTGTTTTAACTTTGTGTGCAACACTTGTGATAAGTTTACCAACACCTTCATGATTCATCAGCTCAACAATGCTGAGAGATGGAATAAACTTTGTAATTCTTGTTTGAGTAAATGATTTAACCAATTCATCTGCTGCAACTTCATTCCCAATAGTAGTAATTGATATGACTATCAATAACTTTATTTTGTTCTTCATAAATCTGTGCAGGATTTGCCATCTTTACTGTAGTTTCTTCCTTTACCTTGCTGATAATTGTACTCTCATGACTTTCAATTGCTGTTCTGCTCAACTTCAAATTCTGTCTATATCTATATTTATTGATAACATCTAATCTTTCATTTAGTTTTTCGCATGCAGAACGTTTACATGTACGACAGTAAGGTTCTATTGCTTTATCAGGATGATGTGGACAGTTTTGTGAATCTTGACTTTGTTCTTCCGCATTTGTTTCTAGGTTTAGTGTGTATAGTGAATGGTTTTTCAGTGCAGGAAACCTCTTATGCTGTTTTATGCATTGCTCACAGAGATACATTTCACACTCAGCGCAATAGTATAGTGGTGGATAATTTATACATGTGCAGATTTCTGGTTTTTCAGATTCAATCTTCTCAACACGACAAACTAGATAACTTATTCTTTCTTTGCATTTCAGATGTTTTAAATCATCATTTCTTAGATCGTACATCCGGCGGCAATTTGGACATTGTATTTTTCCATTTGTTTTCAACAAATCTTGCAGACATTTGAGGCAGTAAGTATGATGGCACTCAAGTGTCTTTGGATTTGTGAATCTTTCTAGACAGATTGAACATTTCAGATCTTCAAATGTTTTTATCTGTAGTGTAAAACAAAAAACAATCATTTTTATTTATTTTGGTTTTTGTTTAAAGACAATTATCATATTTGAATTATATATTTCAGTGGCAGACCATTTAAAATTTTATTACATTTTTTAAAATGAAATAAATAAAAAATAAAAGATCTCAGTAGGTACATGTTTTGCGCCAGAATTTGTAACAAATGGCACTTGGCTTTCTCACTTATGGCCCTGTCACACATTTGACGATTTAGACAGCGAGTCACCAATGTTTCAAATTTCGAAACGCATCAGATACGCCTAAATGTGTCACTATAAGTTGGAAATAAGCTTGAGACACGTTAATCATAAGTTAAAAACACATTTTGTGTACTCTGGAATATTATCTTGACTTACTTATAACATATATCGTGCATATGCGGAGCATACACAACATTTCTGGCTGTGCTTGGTGTATTGGACATACACTAGCATGCTCTTAAAGTATACAAAACTTATTTTTAGCGTATGTACGTTATGCCTATGAATTTGCATATGTCAGTTATACGCTGTCCAAATCGTCAAGGTGTGACAGGGTCAGTAGATCAAAATGAACGGTGCTGTGGCACACAAAAGGACTTTTGTGCCGTTGTTTGCTGTCAGCTAGGTTCACCCTGAATAAACTTAAAATTAATTAATTTGAACTCGAGTTTGACTATATATACAGTGTAGCATGGTGAAATTATGGACACACATCATGTTCAAATTTTTTGGCATTGATGATATTATCAAAATAAACTTGTGGATAACATTATCGAAAGATAATGAATTGAGCAACAAAATATGAGATTTGGAAGAAAATTTGGCATGTAGATGCGCAGTGCGCGCTCTTTGAATTTTTTTATAAATTTGACGAAAAGGGATGAAAAAACTACTTTTTAAATTCAACTGGCCATATCATAAGGTCACAACATCCGAAAAGCTTAATTTTTATATGAATTTATATCTACATTTCATGAGCTTTCATAATCAATTATAATCAACAAGGTCACCTTTAATTCTGAAAAGATGTGAGATATTTAAATATATGCTGAAGGTCAAATTACACAACCTACGTTATTCAAGTTTTTACGTGATGATGTCATCGAAATTGAAATAGTGGCAAGTCTTGATAAAGATAATTAATTTAGCAAGCACATACTGAAATTTGTGCGAAAATCGGGCTCAAATAACGGAGATGCGCACTATTGAATGTGATAATCTACAAAAAAAAGATGAAAAATCCTAATTTTTAAATTGAAGTGGCCATTTGATGACGTCACAACATTTTGTTCGCCAAATGTGTGAATGAATTCATATCTACAAGTCAATGGCTTCCAGAATAAGTTAAACAATTTAGGGGTCATCGTGCATTCTGAAGAAATATTTTCATTTTAAAATTGCCTTATTTTTTACCATTTTCAGCACTTTTGTGCTATTAATTTGCGCATTTTGTCATATTTAACGTGCTCGTATAGCGTTATTTTAAGTTGGAATTGACTCAAATTCTGTAAATGTACTAAGAATTGTGAGTAGAATGTGATTTATACAAAAAATGTTATTTTTTACGCTTTCTAAGATTCGCGTGCGGAAAAACGCATTTTTGCACAGTAATTCTTTTGAAACACGCAAATGGCCCAATTGATGCTCTAAATTGATCAAAACTTAATTTTAAGCTTTTTAAATTTTTAACACGCAATTTCATGCGCATGACCTTGAAACGCGCAGGTTTTTATTTGCTAATATTTTTACCTTTGACCTGAAGTTTATGTGTAGTGAATTTTATTTACATGTGATAATGAATTATGGAGATATGATTGATAATCTAATTTCACAAAATGACGTATAAATGACGTCACAAATGAGTGATCACACTGAAAACCTAACTACAACTAAATTAAATTATTTTAAATATATTTTGAAATTTTGGTGATTATTGACATTTAACTTTTTGAGATAATTGCCACACAAAATCTGTACAGAAAGAAATAAATAAAAACAAATAGACATGAAACTCGTCACTTTGACGAGTTAGTTATCCGCACGACAAACGCCACGTGTGCGTCATACGTTGGAATATTGCACACAGAAAAAGATTATGGCATTATGACCTGAACTGAAGAATATGATGTTATTGCTGAATTCTGTTATTTTGTGTCATTATTATATAGTATAAACAGTATACATATCACATACAGTGTAGAAATTACGGGACCCGTTATTTATTCCAATTTTTAACATGTTGACAGTCTCAAAATGAAACACAAAGATAGCAATTTTGGAAGGAAATTATTTCAACAACAACATATTAAGAGCCATTGTCTGTAAGAATCAAAGAAATATCAAAAATAGTGGCAGACTCAAAAAAATGGATTTCTTTCAAATTTTGCACATGGCTATATATGTGTTAAGAGAAATCAAATATGAAGTATTTTTTATTTCACACATGTATTTTCATGGCAACAGCCAAATTTGTGTTTTTGACAAATTTTGTCCTTTTTTAAGGTTTTTAAAATGGATATTGGTACTACTTTGATGAACGATATTTTTGTTTTGCTCATTTAATTATAAAAAATAATTAGTGTATGCATAATAACAATGCATTGTGTACCTGTTTCATAATTTTTTTTATATTTTTGATTTTATACTTTGGGAGATACCATTTATTTAAAAAGGTGTGTTTTTCACTTTTTTTAAATTGTTAAATGCAACTAAACTTTACAAATTTTTTTTAAAGTTTAAAGTTTTTATAAAAAAAAAACATGGTATATTAGTAAAAATATTTTATTTTCTTTGATTATTTGATTTGAAACTCTTTGGTCAGAAAATTTTTTAATGTTTTATATAGTTCTAGTTGTGTTGTAAGAAAAAAATAATGTAATTCCCAGTTTTATTGTCATTTTATAGGTTATATCCTCTGGAAATTTGAATAAATTATCAGATCGTTGTGAATTTTAATCTTTGCAACAGATTACTCCTCTCTTATCGATCGATCATCCACTATAGAGTGTCAAATGCATGCATTCAAGCACCACCCACACTGCCGCTACCATCGCCCAACCAATAGACGGATTCAAACTCCTCCATCCCACCCCCTCCCCCTTTCTCAAAGCCCCCACCCACCCCAAGTTAAAAATTGCAATGCAAAAGATAGGACAAAAAGTTAAGTTTTTAGACCCTCGCCTCCAACCCCCTTACTATTTCAAACTCCTGGATCCACCACTTTCCCCTCCCCAAAGTTGAACCAATCAAAAGTCAATGATATACTCAGGTATGTTAATGCTACATAACAAATATTGAAGCCCTGATGTGAAATTTTATTTCATTTAAGGTCAGCATGTAAAATATCACACTTTATATTAAATATTGGTTTTAAATTCTATATTTTTTTTACTGTGATGGTTGGATTCAGTATTAATTATTAATTAATAATTATCTGATAATTATTTAATTTCCCTTAGTTATGCATAGCAACAGTTACTATGGTAACTAAAATTGAGATATTCTTTAGATTATTCATACTTATCTTATACAAATTTAAATTTGTAGATTATTAACAGGCATGCCTTATTTGCATTTTCAAATTACCGTTTCACAAGGTCATATTCATAAGGACTTTCTTCTGTGATTATTTTTATTCATGAAAACCCCATATTTTATTTACAGCGGGCACCTCCCGTAAGCGGCCACCTCCCTTAACGGACGCAATTTGAAAAGCCTGTTTGTTCTTCCTATCTAATTAGTGCATTTGGTACCTACCGTAAGCGGCCACCTCCCGTAAGCAGCTGCGGGCACCTTTTTATACTAAAAATGAGATTTTTTGTATGACAAATGACCTCCCGTAAGCGGCCACCCGAAAAATGTGATACTTATTGCATGGACTTTCTTTTTCTTTTTATATTAGCTTTATTTCGTAGCGGTTTTAAAAACATTACTGTGAAGAGATGAGAAAACTACACAGATTTTGACCGACCATTTTTCATATGATAAAAGCTTTTAAAATTTGTCTGAAAATGCTAAAAAATACTAAACCACCTGATTATAAATAATAATACAATTAGCTGGAAATTGAGAGGCTCTTTTCGTGTATCGTGTATAGCCATAATACGTGTTTTGGCCCTTTATCGGCAGAACCTCCCGTAAGGGTCACCACCCGTAAGCGGCCACTTTTACTTAGTTACGCATAGAAACAGGTTCTAAGATAACATAAATAATACATTTTGACATAATTTGACCCAACAAATGACCCTTTCACAAAGTCAGTCATTTTCTGGGATTCATAGGTAAGTAAATTTGGGAAAAAGTAGTAAAGCTATGTAATCAATTGTTTGTAGTCATGAAACCCCATATTAAAAATATTGTACTTAGTTACGTATAGAAACAGTTGCTACAGTACACTATAGGTAAAATGTTGATGTCATTTAACCTCAATATGTAAAATATAATTTTTTTTTTGTATGAAAACTCCATATTTTATTTTGAAAAAATTATCCTTAGTTACGTAACAGGTTTAAGATAACACTAAAGGTCAATTTTTTACCTTTATTCAGATTTGTCAAGACTTTCTTTCTGAAATTATTAGGATTCAGTATTTAAAGTAAATTTGGCAAAAGGTAGAAATGTAAAACTATGTAGGAAAAATGTTTGTAACGCGTAACTTTGTATAAAACACGCATTTTTTTTAACAGAAAGTTAGCGCATGATATAAATTAAACTTTTGCAAAGTTTCAATTCAAAATGTTATTTGGTTTTTGACCTATGTTAAATACGCGAAATTCACAAAATCGCACGTAAGTCACGTTGCGCAACTGTAAACATCCTGAAAAGGTTCGCTGCACAACTTCATATGAATGACGATATGTTGAGAAAATTATGAAATGTTATGTTTGCAAGTTTTACAGATACGTGTGACACAAAAATTACAGAAAGAAAGAAGAACTAAATTTGAACTTGTCACTTCGGGTTATCCGAGCAAACGCAACATGCACATACTTTAAACTATATGAACTTCGACAATTATTATGCCATCCTATGACATGAATTAAGATTGTTTACAGTGCTGAATTGTACCTATTTTGTAGCATAAAGCATATTACAGTGTTTACAGAATACACTGTATGTTATATACAGAGTAGCATAGACGAAATTACGAGACCCATCTTTTAAATCCAATTATTAACACGATGACGTCATCAAATTGGCATATAAAGATAACAATTTTAGAAGATAATTATCTAAATATTTACATTAAAACAAAAATTTTGAAGAATTTTGGGCACGTAAAAGTGAGATGCGCTCTATTTAATGTGATGAGCAATAACGAAAGAGAAAAAAATCCTATATTTTATATTCGTGTGGCCATACGATGACGTCATAACATCCGAGGGGTAAAGATTCTGCATGAATTCATATCTACAACATATCAAATTTAAAAAAATGGGGGGCATGGATGATCCTGAGGAGCTATAATAGATTAAAAATAGGCATAATTTTGACAATATTTTGTCACTTTTGCAACTAAAAATGGTCTAAATCAACCTGTTCGTATGACGTCATTTTAATTTGAAATGATGTCAATCTTTTTCAAAATGACTAGGAAAGACTGTAAAATTATAATTCAAGAGAAAAACACAGTGCGCACCTTACGCGTAATTTTTTTTGCGCGCGTGGGAATTTTTGACATGCTCAAAATGTCATGATCAGCGTAGAAAGTTGATTAGAAATTAATTTTGCGCATTTTGAAATTTTAAATGCGCATGCTCGCGTAACTTCTTGTGAAACATGCCATTTTTAATCCATAGAAAGTTTGCCCTTGATATGACTTAAATTTTCACAAAGTTTCATGAAAGAATATTTGTTGGTTCTACAGTTATAGAAAATCATAAAATCTCGCGTAACTTACGCAACGCGGCTCTGACATCGTCCAAAAGCTTGGCTGCACATCTACACTTCAATGTCAATCTTTTTACTAAGTTATACAAAGTTATGTTCACAAGCAATAGAGATATGCTGGTCACAAAAATCCAGGAAAGAAAGAAGAACTAGACATGAAACTTGTCACTTTGACGAGTTAGTTATCCGCACGACAAACGCCACGTGCACGTCATACGTTGGAATATTGCACACAGAAAAATATTATGGCATTATGACCTGAACTGAAGAATATCATATCTTGTTAGTGCTGAATTCTGTCTATTTTGTGTCATATAGTATATACAGTATAATCTGTATACATATTACATACAGTGTAGAATAGGTGAAATTACGGGACCCACCGTTTATTCCAATTTTTAACATGGCGACGGTATTAAAATTAAACACTAAGATAGGAATTTCGGAAGGACATTATCTCACCAACAACATATTAACGTGTAGAAGAAATTTGAATATGTAGAATATGGATGCGTGCTCGTTTAAATGTGATGAACTATGACGCAAAATATGAAAATACGACTTTTTTTATTCAACTGGCCATATGATGACTTCACAACATCCGATTGGCAAAATGTTCACATTAATTCGTATCTACAGTCCAATAGCTTCCAGAAAACGTTTTAATCATAATTATTTACCACTTTTTATTCTTACGAGCTATAACAGAGTAAAATTTACTGTAAAGATGAAATTAATGACCCTGTTAATTATAGTTTTTAGGCATGATGACGTCATAAAAATTAAAATATTTTTAACTCATGCGTAAGATAGTTGATTGACCTAGACAATATTAAAATCTTGGAGAAAAAGGAATACAGATAGGCGTGATGCGCTCCATTGAATATGATAAGCAATAACGAAAGAGACAAAAATCCTATATTTTACATTCGTGTGGCCATACGATGACGTCACAATGTCCGGTTAGCCATATTGATTCATGATCCGATATCTACAACTCATCAACTTCCAGAATATGTAATTTAAAAAAAGTTCACCTCGTTGTTTAGAATCTTTGACTGTTTAAAAAAAGGCATAATTTTGACGAATTTTGACACATTTTTTAACTTTTTCATCAAAAACGCACGTAAATTATCCAATTCAACGTGCCCGTATGACGTAATTTTAAGTCGAAATTGTTAAAAGTTGGTAAAATTACTAGAAAAGGCTGAAAAAACATAAATCACGCAAAAGAAATTGTTTTCAACGCTACGTTCGCACCATGCGCGTAAAGAAATGCGCGCGCGTGGGAATTTTTTACATGCTCAAAATGACATGAAACGCGTAGGAAGTTGATTAGAAATTGATTTTTTGCATTTTGAAATTTTAAACGCGCATGCGCGTGTAACTTCGTCTGAAACATGCCATTTTTTTTCCACAGTCAGCTAGCGCAAGATATAAATTAAACTTTTGTTAAGTTTCAATTTACGTTGTTATAAGGTTTTCGATATATGTTAAAAACGCGAAATTCATAAAAACACGCGTAAGTTACGTTGTGCATTTCTGATGTCATTCACAATAGCAGGTGCACAACTTCATGTGAATGCCCACATGTTGACAAAGTTATAAAATGTTATGTTTACACGTTTTTGAGATACGCGTGACACAAAAATGAAAGAAGAATACAGAAAAAAAAGATGATGAAACAGGACAGTTACAAGGAGTTATCCGCTGATGCGGATAACTAATAACAAAGAAGATGACTAGACATGTAACTCGTCACTTTGACGAGTTAGTTATCCGCACGACAAATGCCACGTGCACGATATAGGTTGGAATATTGCACACAGAAAAAGTTTATGACATTATGACCTGAACTGAAGAATATGGTTTGTTGTTAGTGCTGAATTCTGTCAATTTTGTGTCATATAGTATATACAGTATAAACAGTATAATCTGTATACATATTACATACAGTGTAGAATAGTTGAAATTACGGGACCCGCCATTTATTCAAATTTTCAAACACTAAGATAGGAATTTCGGAAGGACATTATCTCACCAACAACATATTAACGTGTAGAAGAAATTTGAATACGTAGAATATGAATGCGTGCTCGTTTAAATGTCACAACATCCGATTGGCAAAATGTTCACATGATTTCGTAACTACAATCCAATAGCTTCCAGAAAACGTTTTAATCGTGATTATCACATTTTATTATTACGAGCTATAACAGAATAAAATTTACTGTAAAGATGAAATTAATGACCCACGTAATTTAAACTTTTAGGCATAATGATGTCATAAAAATTTTTTAACTCATGCGAAAGATAGTTGATTGACCTAGACAATATTAAAATCTCAGAGAAAATGGAATACGGATAAGTGGAGATGCGCTCTATTAAATGTGATGAGCTATGACGAAAGATACAAAAATCCTATATTTTATATTCGCGTGGCCATACGATGACATCACAAAGTCCGGTTAGCCACATTAATGTTCGATCCGATATCTACAACTCATCAAATTCCAGAATACGTAATAAAAATAACTTTCACCGTTTAGTTTAGAAACTACGAATGTTTAAAAAAAGGCATAATTTAGACGAAATTTTGAACTTTTTCATCAAAAACGTGCGCAAATTGTCCAAATTCGACGTGCTCGTATGACGTAATTTTAAGTTGAAATTGTATAAAAGTTAGTAAAATTACTAGAAAAGGCTAGAAAAACATATATCACGCAAAAAAAAAATGTTTTTAACTCTACATGCGCACTATGCGCGTAAAATTTTGCATGTGCGTGGGAATTTTTGACATGCTTAAAATGACATGAAACGCGTAGAAAGTTGATTAGAAATAAATTTTGCGCATTTTAAAATTTTAAATGCGCGTGTGCACGTAACTTTGTATAAAACACGCGATTTTTTTCAACAGAAAGTTTGCGCACGATATAAATTAAACTTTTGCAAAGTTTCAAGTTAAAATGTTATTTGGTTTTTGACCTATGTTAAATACCCGAAATTCATAAAATCGTGCGTAAGTCACGTTGCGCAATTGTAAACGTCCTGAAAAGGTTCGCTGCACAACTTCATATGAATTACGAAATGTTATGTTTGCAAGTTTTACAGATACGCGTGACACAAAAAATTACAAAAAGAAAGAAGATAAAGACTAGATTTGAACTCGTCACTTTGACGAGTTCGGGTTATCCGCGCAAACGCAACATGCACATACGTTTAAAATATATGAACGCCGACAATTATTATGCCATCCTATTACATGATTTAAACATGTTTACAGTGCTGAATTGTACCTATTTTGTAGCATACAGCATATTACAGTATTTACAGAATACACTGTATATGTTATATACAGTGTAGCATAGACGAAATTACGAGACCCATCTTTTAAATCCAATTATTAACACGATGACGTCATCAAATTGACATAAAGATAACTATTTTAGAAGATAATTATCTAAATAATTACAAATTTGAAGAATTTTGGGTACGTAAAAGTGAGATGCGTTCGCTTTAAAACGCGACAAACATTTACGACAGAGATGAAAATCTGACTTTTTGAATTCAACTGGCCATATGATGACGTCATGATATCAGACAGACAATGTATATGAACTCATATCTACAATTAAACAGCTTCCATAATAAGTTTTAATCATGCGGGTCACTTTTCAATTTGAGGAGCTATGACAGATTGAAATATACTGTATAGATCAAATTAAGCAAGTCACATTATTCTAATTTTTTTTTATATGATGACGTAATAAAAATTAAAATGTTTTAACTCATGTGAAAGAGTATTGATTGAGAAAAAACATATTAAAATCTAGGGCGAAATAGGGTAAGCATAAGCGCAATGCGCTCTATGAAATGGGATTAATTAGCACTAAAGCGAAAAAAATCCTACTTTTAAAATTAGAGTGGCCATATGGTGACGTCAGAACATCCGGTAGATATAAATTTTACATGAATTGATAACTACAACTCATCAGCTTCCATAGTAATATTAAAAAAATGTGGGTCACCTGCCATCCTGAGGAGCTATACCTGATTAAAAATAGGTGTATTTTTGCACAAATTCGCATTAAATTACCCATTTTTTAGCACACGATTCTTAAAGTTTAACGTAAGTTCATCCAAATGAATGTAATCTACTACAGAAGGTATGAAAAACAAAAATCAATTGCAAAAACCCCTTTTTCTGCTCTTTTTACGAGCTGCGCGCACAAGTGCGTGCGCAAAACGCAAACAATTTAGAAATTTTGAAATGCATTTTGAAATTTCAAATACGCGCGATTGCGTAATGTTGTGCGTAGCACGCCATTTTTATCATGTCAAAAGTTGCTCCATATTATGAAATACACTTTCGTAAAGTTTCATAGAAAAATAAATTTTTGTTCAGAATTTATGAGCAATCATAAAATTTCATAAAATCTCTGACGTCATATAACAAAGTTTCTTGCACATCTACAGCTACAGGTCAATCTTATGACAAAGTTATACAATCTTATGTTGACCAGAATTAGAGATACACATGCAACAAAATTCCGGGAAAGAAATAAGTATAAGATAGAACTAGATTTGAACTCGTCACGTTGACGAGTTAGGCTATCGCCCAACGCATCGTAACACGCACATGTTATTTATTATGCTTAGTCTACAATAGGCTGCACTACAACGATTGTAACGAACAGCTGAAATACATCAAAATCGTTTAATAAGTGTCAACAGTTGACGGTATTAGCATTGTAAACGGTTTAGTTGACGGTTATTTTTTATTTTACACCACTCACGTTTATTCAATTGTTGCGGATAACCAATAATACAGAAAAAAAAAAGATGATGAAACAGGACAGTTACAAGAAGTTATCCGCTACTATGCGGATAACTAATAATATAGATTTTATACAATAACAATAGGTGATAATTTTATTATAAATGATCACCTAATAAGTACACTCTTAATTTAGACCCTAAGCATGGATTTTTATATTTAAAATCAAGCCTCTGTATATCATTTGTTCCTATAGGAAATATTGAGGTAGGCTCTAACTAAACTGTATATAGTTCGGTGGTAAGAGGGGGAGTATCACCACCTGATGGAGGAAAAGTTGCCATCCAACTTTTATAGACCAGAATTTTCCGTAGATTACAAATCTGGAAGGTAATTGATCAGGATAGGAAACTTTTTCGAGATATAAGGGTCAAAGTTCAAAATTGACCAATTACAACAATGTATTATATATATATACTCGCTTCGCTCGCGTACCATTTAGGTCATGCCCACAGATGGACGTTCTCGATTACACAGTAATTTCAGCGTAAACAAACGGCCGATTTAAAATGTACGTACCGCAGGACTATAATACATTGTAGTTTACAGAAACGAATAAATAGACATGATGAATTATGTAGTCAACTAAATATTAGCACCCTGGGAATTACTTCCGAAAGAGAAACCAAATTTTTGATTTTTGGACTCATTTAAACAAACCTAATTTGTGTTATATGTAACATTAAGGTTGAGGGAAGGTACAAAGAGGAACCATTTTTAAATATATTCTTTATCCACTCAGCACTGAAATATTGTTTTCATGTTTTATAGGCCTATAAATAATATACCACTAAATACAGTAAAACATTTGCGATTTAATAATACTAAAACTGTCACTGTCATAGTTAATTGAGATAGTTAAGTACATGTGACGATACACCACTACGACGTTTATATTTTTTGTGATTATTACTTAATACAAACGTTGCGAAGCAACTTTCAGTAATATAGTTTATTTGTATATTATGTGTTTATAATCTAACAGTAGGGTATCTCCCACACTCACAGTAATACAGTTTATTTGTATATATGTTTATATTATATCTAACAGTGCCAACACTCACAGTAAGAAATTTGCGATTCAAATGGCAACCAAAAGTGGTTAAAGATGTATTGTCCCCCTGAAAAAATAGTTCTTACAAAAAATTTTGTTGAATATTCCATTTTAATGTAACATGAATAGTGATCCACTTTGACCAAAAACTTGATCGAAAAAAAATGTATTTACCTGAAAAAATGGTCAAATTGGCTGCCAGCCAATGGATTTTTGGTTGAATTTAACCATTTATTTTGTCATTTTATAAGTGAAAACATTATATTAAATCTATCAAAATAGTATTTTTTAAAGAAAATCGGCCTGTCAACAACATTATGATGCTGTACTCGAGCTGTTCAACCGGTTTTCAGCCATGAAAAACAATTATCGTAAGAGGAGATAGGAAAATGCGACAGACAGTGTATACCACGATCGGAAAACACCCCTATTTGGGGCAAATCGTTTTAATTGTCAATAACTAATTATTGAACTCAATTTAATTAGGATCAGGATTACATCAGGTGGTTAAAATCAGTACCGAAAGTATGAACCAACTTTATATGCCATCGAGTAAACATATGCTGAAATTTAATTAATTCATTTTAAACGATAAAGATGAGGAAATCTGTGAGAATGAGAAAAGTCACCCCAACCGAGATTCTAACCAAAACGATATTATAACCAATTTATTAAAGCACAATTTGGTCTTGTAATAATGGTATATTATGGACATGTTCGCTTAGTAACTGTGATAAACATGAACAACAGCATGTGTATTTATGGTGACGCTATATATGGATGGAGTGCTATGTAGGCATAAAGCCAATCTAGATTTTAAAGGTCTTTTATTACATTTTTATAAAAAAAAATCTTTAGCGATTAAAGATGTATTGTCACTTGAACCACAAAAAATGAAGGTCAAAATATTCTAAATTTAAATTGGCCATATCAAAGTATTATTAAAGTTATTCATTTTAAGTCGAAAATTTGAGCCAAAAACAACAAGTTTACGTAATTAACAGGTAAATTAATTTGATTACATTTCGACTGGAAAATCGTTGCGAGCGAAAGTAAACAAAGATTTTAAACCAAGAGTATGCATTATGCATTATGCTTATTAGGATTGTTTACAACTGATCGTCACGGTTGAGAAGGTGATTTCACACAGATCGCGAGGAAGTTTTATGATTATAAATGCATACAGAGTAGCCAAACAAGCATGTTGCATTATGACATTTTTTGATCGAAAACTTTGACTGGAAGACAAAGTAATTTTTTTTGTATTTCAGTTAAATCATTTTTTTTTTCGACTAATTTTTGATCTTGAAAATTACCCACTTTTTTTCTGGAAAAAGTCAAAGGGACAATACATCTTTAAGGGTCAAATGTCAAAATTGAACAATCATAGAACTTATATCTCTAAAAACAAATAAAAACATTTAACATAAAATTTGATGTTTTCTCATCCTGTTAATCAACCATATGCAATGAAAAAGAGCACATTCATCATGTCATCAGTTGACATGAGGTCAAAGGTCAACAATATGTGTAGTTACCATATACAAGTAATCAAATTATTTGATCAGTAAAGTTATAATTTAACGTATCTCCTCCGAAACCACACTGAACGTTTCGTGACCACATTTGGCACACTGATTTTTATTGATTGACTGCTAGACTAAACGTAGCTCTCCCGGCTCCTATTGTTAGGTAACAAACCAATCGGATTACTACACCTGCCCATGGCTGGTGGTAGTAAGGAATAACCGACCGGAGAAAACGTAGCTGACTCCGGCGGATCTGGAAACCAAGCTGAAGCAATGCTTAGCACCTGACTCATTTTATAAAGAACATTGCTGCAGCTGTATCAAATTCCATGCGAGAACATCTAATTGGTAAGCTCACTGATCTCATTAGAGATTCTTTACACTTTGATATAAACAAGACTAACGATAAGATAGCAAGCCTTGAAGAAAAAATCATGATTTTAGAAAACAATATTAATGAAGCTGAACAATATTCCAGGCATAATTGCCTAATTCTTCACGGCGTTCCTGAATCAAGCAACGAGTGCACTGATACCAAGATTATCAATCTGCTTCAAGAAAAGCTTAATGTCAGCGTTGGAATTGCCGACATAGATATAACTCATAGACTAGGACAAAGTAAGGGCTCAGACGCTAACAAACCTAGACGTGTTATCATTAAATTCTCAAACTACAACAAAAGAAGAGAAGTATTTAATGCAAAGAAGTAATTTAAAGGGACTAAATACTTCATACATGAGAATCTGACCCTGAATCGCTCGGAGCTATTACGAGTCATAAAAGCCAAATATGCGAAGTTCATTAAATCTACATGGACACTTGACGGCAAAGATCTTTATTCTTACCAACGGCATGAAAAAACTTACCATCAGTAATCAACTAGATCTATCTCGGAACCTAAACGATTTAAAAGCTTGAACTATAAATATATAACAATGATTGACATTCTATAACTAACAGCATGAACTGGTTGACCTTTAAATAAGGCAATACAAGTTGGCAAATTTACTTTGTTTTTACAAGTTTTTTCTTATGTTTCACCTTTTTTTTGTTATGCCTTACAGAAATGTACTTATTGTTTAGACCCAAACATAATTATGTATTTTGGTATTATGGCAATATATTTAAGTATTATACAGTTTAATGATGACTACACTTGATAACTCAATATTGCAAAACTATGGTGGTGTAGATGGTAACTCTCTACAAAACATGCTGTGTCTTGATGAAAATGATTTAAGTGATAATCCAGTTCAGTTACTTAAACACTCTCCATATTATGATTGTGATTCTATGTTGAATTTTCTAGAGTTAAGAAAAAACAATTTCTGTATACTTAGCATGAATATCCAATCAATACATGCTAAATTCAATGAATTAGTTGTATTTTTAAATGATTTAGCAACTAAACAGTTTATTTTTCTGCTATTTGTATACAAGAGTCATGGTTGAGTGACTGTGCCGATACTTCACAAATTGAATTTGATAATTATGTGTGTATATCACAGGGTAAATCTTGTAGCTCAAAATTACACTGTGAAATTAAGTGTTGTTCATTCTACTGAATGGGAAGTTCAATTTCTTGAAATAACATGGAATAACCTGGTGAAAAACATACTCCTTGGTAATATATATCGCCCACCTAAAGATCTAAATGAAAATTACAATAAGTCTAATACAGGAGCTGGTTCCTGAACTTACACGTTTTGACAAACTCAATCAAGAGATTATTATAACTGGAGACACAAACATTAATCTACTCAAAATAAATGAAAAAGAATGTTTTAGTAAATTTTTTGATACACTTACAAGTTTCAGTTATTTCCCCTATATCACATTGCCATCTAGATTTTCAAAGCGAAGTGGAACTCTGATCGATAACTTTTTCTGTAGATTAAATCAATCACCAAATAGTGCAATTCCGGTATTATGATTAAGAAATTCAGTGACCATCAACCTTATTTCTTGATATATTAAATACGTCTCTCAAAAAAGCAAATCCTGTCCACCATGTTAAAAGTTATAATCATAGTGACATCATCAAATTTGTTAATGAAATAGAAAACTCTGACTATGACTCTGCTACAAACCCCCAACAGAAATTAAAATATCATGAATAATCTAATAATGACTGCTAAAAATAAATGTATGCCTTATAAAATTGTAAAATCTAATAAACATACACACAAAAAATCAAATTGGATTACTAGTGGAATAATCAAATCTATCAAGTTTAGGGATAAACTACACCTAAAATTAAAAAGAACACCAATAACATCAAATGAGCATGATACATTATAAATAAATCTTAAAACATATAACAATATACTTAAAAGTAATATTAGGACAGCTAAATAAATGTATTATGAATCATGCTTCTCCAAATGTAAAGGTGACATTCGTAAAACATGGTCAACCATAAATGATGTAGAAAAATTGTAGACAGTTTCCTGAATTATTTGAAGATTAGAAATAGCAAATAAATTTAATTTATATTTCACAAATATTGGCCCAAACCTTGCAAATAAAATCAATATTGACAGCTGTAACAAATCTTTTAAACATTTTCTCTCAAATAAAATAACTAAATTTTGAAAATGTAAATGAAGATACAGTTTTGGAAATTATTGATAAATTAAAATCAAAGTAAAGTTGTGGTTGGGATGGTTCATCAACGAAATTAATTAAATCAATTCAATCAATTATAATTAAACCACTCACAATATAAATCAAATGATAAACACAGGGATTTTTCCTGATAAACTGAAAATAGCTAGAGTTATACCTTTGTTTAAAAATGGTGATAACTCTTGTTTTACAAATTATCGTCCAATCTCGTTGTAATTTACAACCAATTATATTTTCACTTTCAAATAAATAAATAATTTTACAGCAGCCAGTATGGTTTTCGGTCAGGCCATTCTACGGAATTAGCTACACTTGAGCTTGTAGATAAAGTTATTCAAGACATAGACAATTATGAAATACCAATTAACATATATTTGGACCTATCAAAAGCGTTTGAGACATTGGATCACAAAATAATGTTGCACAAATTGAATCATTACGGCCTTCATTCGAATTCACTTAATCTTATGAAGGATTATTTAACTAATCGTAAACAATAATGTGGACATTAATGGAACTCAATCTGATATTTTACTATAACTGATAACTGAAACTACAGGTCTACAAGGATCAATACTGGGTCCGCTTTTGTTTATCATATACATATATTGCAAACGTTAGCACTATTTTTAAAACTATAATATATGCAGACGATACAACACTTTTAAGCACCCTCAGGACATGTAATCCAATTAACAAAATTCTCAACATTGAACTTGATAAAGTTAGTGAATGGCTTAAATTAAATAAATTATCATTAAATGTGTTGAAGTCGAAGTATATGATATTTCATATGAGTAAACGTCGTGTTGATACGTTGGATATAGAAATTGACAATGTTAAGATTCAGCGGGTTCATAATTTCAACTTCTTTGGTATAATAATTAATGAACATCTAAATTAGAATAGCCATGGTGATTATATTTCAAATAAGATTTCCAAAACTATTGGGATTTTAAATAAACTAAAGCGCTTTATCCCAGCAAATGTTATGAATATTTTATATAACTCTTGAGGTGTTTCGCACATAAATTATGGTATACTGCTTTGGGGCTATGCTTGTAAAAGAGTAACAATATTGCAGAAGAAAGCGTTACGTATAATTACTCAAAGTAAATACAATGCCCATTCAGAACCTCTTTAAAAAAATTCAGATTTCTAAATTTATGTGATATTCATAAACTATGCCAATTAAAATGTTACTATAAATATTCAAATAATATGATACCTGATTATTTTAAAAGGTTTCCTTTAGAACTAAATTCAGCTTTACATTCGTATAACACATGTATACAAGACAACTTTTATGTTGTGAGGGTCAATCATGAGTTTGCAAAGAAGTGTATTAGGTATAGCCTAACTTTATTAATTAACAATGCTGTCAATTTGATCACTGAAAAGGTAAATACACATTCTTTGAAAGGTTTTTCTACATATTTAAAAAATAATCTTTTTTCAGCTAGTATGATTATGTATGTTATATCCAAAATTGTTATATATGTAATAGAGATGGGACGTAGCTGACCTGATGTGATTTTGTTAATTTTATACTTGTCATCTTACTTATTTCAACATTTCTGTTAAGCCTAAAGGAATTTTATATTTATTTATGGATACAGTACTGTATGGATAGGTCAACATTTTACAGTCTACAGAATTATTTATTATTTAAAATGTTTGGGTGGCTTCCATGCATGTAGCTTTTGGCCTTAATGGAAGTCTCCCTGGTCCTTTTGTATATTTTTTGCTTTGTATTTTTTTTTCTTTATGGATCAAATAAACTGATTTGTGACTTGTGTGTGTGACTCAGATTACTGAGAATACCTAGTTATGTACTAGCCAGTCTGTGCATCTAAACTGGTAAAACAAAATGCATTTATGTGGTTTTTGTCTAGATTTGGTAGTCTTTTAATTATTTAATTGGTTTTTCACTGGCGCCTTGAGCACTTTGGTGGATACGCACCTAAAATATCTTACTGTTATTAATTATCACTTATTTCATCCCATCGAAATCAGAACATAGTAGTTAAACTAGTAAATCCACAGGATATGTACATCCAAATTTTGTTTTGGCCAGCAGCAAAAAAAATGATTTGTATTGATATCAAGGAAGCAAAAACACATTGTTAACATAGTTTGCGAGAGGGTGCAGGTAACCCCTTTCTGGCTCCCCAACTATTATCTCTATACGTGACCGCAGGATTGGTTCCTGATTCCTCTTTCTCGAAAAAAGGAAGAGACATAATCATTTACAGTGAACATCAGTCCAAGCATTGCTTTTTTCTGTTAGTTGACATTTTTTATTATTATACCTTATTTAAAGAGGGTAACCCTAAATAAATCAAGGGGCCCTAAAAACATATATTAAAAACACAGATGTTAAAAATGTATACATACATATACACACATACACATATATACTATCAATACAAATATATATACTATCAATACTATAAATAAGCCTACAACAATACTATACAAATAGTAGAGATTTTTCTTTTGGTGTCAAATATTTTTTAGAGCAGACTTTTATTGACACCGCATTTGTGTGGAGGGTAGCATATTCATGTAGGTTGGTGCTCTATAGATAAAACTGTTTTTAAAAGTTTCGGTTTTAGGGTAAGGGACGACAAATTTCCTCTCACTGACACTTCGGGTACATCGATTTGAAATTTTGGCAAGATGCAGGGCAATTAGGTATTCCAGAGCAAGACCATGCAGATTGTAGTCTGTGATCTTGGACGTGCTATTATAATGTAGATAAATTCTACAGAAAAACTATCTGTAGCTAGCAGTATATTGAGGGTCAACGAAACATTTCAACATCATAAAAGTTTAGTCATATTATTAATTTTATTATTTATTTTACAGTATATAATACATTTAAAATAATTAATTTTGAAACGTGAGCACTAGAAAAAAATATTAGAAACTTTACTGATTAAATAATGTGATTACATTTATCACCATCGATCTCACAGTTTGGATAACTTTGTATTATTTGGTATATCACTTTGACCTATGTCAACTGGGGTAATGGTGATTGTGCTCTTTTGATTGCGAATGATTGATTGATGTCTTAACAGTATGATAAAATATGACATTTTGTGTTTTTTATTTGGTTTTTTTATTTTGTGATTGGTCAAAATTGACCTTTAAGTGCAAAGGGTTTTTTTATTCAAATGTAATAAAAGACCAAATTGAACTTAAATAAGTTGGTTATAACTAGATGGTACACTCGCTTCGCTCGCGTACCATCTAGGTTGTGCCCACAGACGGTTCTCGAATACACAGTAATTTCAGCGTAAAAAAACTGGCGATTTCAAATGTATGTACCGCAGGACTATAATACATTTCGTTTACAGAAACGAATAAATAGACACGATGATTTATGTAGTTAACCAAAATTAGCACCCTGGGAATTACTTCCGAAAGAGAAACTTACCACACAATGAGTCCAAATTTTTGATTTGGACTCATTTAAAGAAACCCAATTAGGGTTGAGGGATGGGAAAGAGGATAGGTACAAAGAGGAACAATTTTTAAATATATTCTTTATCCACTCAGTAACGAAATATTGTTTTCATGTTTTATAGGCCTATAAATAATATACCACTAACGGTGACTAAATATAGTAAAACATTTGCGATTTAATGCTTTGTTAAAACTGTCACTGTCATAGTCGATTGAAATAGTAAAGTACATGTAACGATACACCACTACGACGTTTATATTTTTTGTAATTATTAATTAATACAAACGTTGAGAAGCAACTGTCAGTAATAAATTTTATTTGTATATTATGTGTTTATATATCTAACAGTAGAGCCTATCCACAATCACAGTAATAAAGTTTATTTGTATATATTTTTTTACATCTAACAGTACGCACATTCACAGTAAGAAATGTTCGATTCAAATGACAACCAAAAATGGTATTTGCAGTATTGTCAAAGTATTGCAAGTTTATTCTCCAAGGGCTCATAAATTTACCTACTTGTGTTAAACCAAACTGGCAGACTGAGAGATTGGAATGTTCCATTCATGCCAAAATCAATACATTTGTATAAACGTATATTAAATCTATTAAAATAGTATTTTTTAAAGAATTGAGGGCGCTGGTCAGCTGCAGCCATTTTGCTTTTTCCATGCTGCCGTTTTTATAACAATCTTCCTCCATTTTAGTGTCTTTTTAACTCTTGTTTAATTGTTTCTGTTGTAAGTAATTTGTTTTTATTGTGTTACGCGATGTCAAGCCAAGTTTGCACTGTTGTTGTTTGCTGTTCTGCTGAATTGATTTAAGCCTAGGCCTAAGCACTACCTGACCATTGAAAACAGGAGTTACGCCCGACCGGTAAAAGTGGCATCTCGCCCTACAACTACTATTAGAAAAGTTTAGCCTAGCACGAGAGCTTGAACATGTGTATCCGGTATACCGAAAGTGAACTATTAGGGATTAATCCTGCAAAGATAATTAATGGACAACCAAGATTAAACAACAGTAATAATATTTACGAACTGTCGGATATTTTGTTCAGACATTTAAAATGTTTAAGCATCTTGAATATGAAATAATGAATAGATCGCGCAGAGGAGGTAAAAGAACAAGAAGACATAGGCCTATAACTGCAATTATTACTCGTAGAAAACTCGCTTTATATAAAAAAGAAAAATTACGCTTCGAACTAACTCACGCCTAGAAGATACCGGTAACAATAGACAACATTTCCATCATGCTCTCCCGTGTTTCTTCCTGACTAACCCTAGGTCACTTGTCTACAGACTGGATGAACTTGAGGTGCTTATCCGACAACATAACATTGATATTGCAGTCATCACTGAAACGTGGCAAACTCCTCACATTGAGAATGATGCACTCATGATTAACGGCTATGATCTATTTACTAAACATCGAACCGACAAAAGATGTGGTGGCGTTGCCATCTACATAAGAGCTAATATTGCATCAAAAAATCTATCTAATATTATAGTGCCTGAAGAACTCGAATGCCTTTGGATTTTTGCTAGGCCAAAACGACTGCCAAGATCAGTTTCGACAATCATCGTATGCGCTGTTTATATACCTCCTAGTTCGCCTAATCAAACCCTACTAATGGATCATATTACGCAATCAATTGACACATTAAAACTTGTTCATCCTGATGCTGGCTTTATAATTTTAGGTGATTTAAACAGAACTAATGTTGAGCCAATTTGTCGATCTCACAATCTAAAACAAATAGTCAAGGAACCTACTTGAGGAGATGCTGTGCTTGATCTTATTGTGACCAATCTAAAAAGTCAATACGACTGTCCAAAGATTTATTCACCAATGGGCACCAGTGATCACAATGTGATAGTCCTATCACCGAAAAGAATCCTAGTCAAGCCTGATCCTAAATCAGTGAAAAAAAAGATAACGCAACCCATGAAGGCAGCGAATATCCAAAGATTCGGTCAATGGATTACGACTTACGATTGGTCTGATGTATATAATTGTGATAGTGTTGAAGATAAGACATCTATGTTTTATGAAAGCTTAAATGTTGCGATTGATTACTACTTTCCAAAAAAAATCAGTAAAAATGCATGTGCGTGATCGACCATGGATGACACCTGCAATCAAGAATCTGATAAAAAAAAGCGCCAGCAAGCTTTTGCGACTAGAGGAACATCAAATGTATGGAGATTCTACAAAAACTGTGTGCAAAAACAAATCAAATCATGCAAAAAACACTATTACAAAGAAAATATTAGTAATCTAAAATCATCTGACTCGAAAAAATGGCACCAAGGTATCAAACTACTTTCAAATAAGCTTAAACCACAATCTACTATTTGTGCCCCAGGTGTTCCGTTAGATAATTTGGTTGGCAAGAGCAATGCTATCAACTCCTTCTTTGGTGACATAGCGCGCAGCAGACCCCCTATCGCCTTAAACAAATTACCATCATTTCTACCTGCACAACTGCCGCCTTGTGTGTCGGAGTGGGAGATGTATCTAGAACTTAAGAAAGTGAAGGTTGGAAAATCTCCCGGACCCGACAATATTCCAAATAAAATCTTGAAGGAATTTGCATGTGAGATTAGCCAACCAATAACGCATATTTTCAACACATCCTTAAGCAAAGGCATTGTCCCCGGCTTGTGGAAGGATGCCGTAGTTGCCCCAATCGCAAAGGAGAAGAACAAAAGTATTGTGAATGTAAATAAATTGCGCCCCATATCTCTAACTTGCACTCTTGCTAAGATAGCAGAGGGATTCGTATCCCGCTGTTTAATTTTGGACATTCATAAGAATATTGATAAGCGACAATTTGGTAGCCAAAAAGGTTGCTCTACCAGCCATTATTTAATTGATTTATTGAATGTATTTTTTTCTGGTAGTAATACACCTAAGTCCTTGGGGAGGTTGGTTTTGACCGACTTCTCCCAGGCCTTTGACAGTGTGGACCACACTATTGCTGTGAGCAAGCTAGTGAAATTAGGATGTAGACCAGAAATAATACCTTGGATCATAAGTTTTGTTTCAGAACGTACACAAAAAGTGAGGTATATAACTCCGTCTTGTCTAATAGTGTTCAATTGAACTGTGGTGTTCCCCAAGGAACCCGACTAGGTCCCATCATTTTCCTTGCAATAATAAATGATGCACTGTTGAATAGTGATCTAAAAGTATGTAAATACGTTGATGATTTATGTATCGGTGAAGTGGTTAAAAGAAACATTTCTTCTAATATCCAACACACAGTTTGTATATGGTCAAATGAAAATAAACTCAATCTTAATGTTGATAAATGTAAAATGATGTACTTTTCGTTTCAAAAAGTACTTCCAGTCATTGATCCCATTGTAATTGACGACCAACAACTGGAATGTGTCACAGAAGTAAATATCTTAGGTGTCTGGGTCCAAAACAACCTTAAATGGGATAAAAATGTTAGTGAAATCATCTTAAAAAGTAGTAGAAAACTTCATATGTTATGTCATCTAAAAAAATGTAATGTCCCTGTAGAAGATCTAGTAGCGGTTTATACTGGCTACATTAGATCTACCCTTGAATATGTGGCACAAGTGTGGCATTCAGGTATTACTAACGAACAGAGCAATGCCATTGAGAAAATAGAGAAGAGAGCATTCCGAATCATTCTAGGCCATAAATATATAGATTATCCCCACGCATTGCATAACCTTAACCTCCTAACTTTATCAGAACGTAGAACAAAGCTGTGCCTTAAACTTGCCAAAACTTGCGCAAAAGACGATCGTTTTTCATGGTGGTTCAATAAAAATAACACAGCTCAATAAAAATAACACAGCTCACAATATGGTTCTTCGAAATCCAAAAAAATATGTTGAGCCATTAGCCAAAGTCAACCGTTAGCATAATAGTGCAATCCCATATTTTACCAGAATTTTAAATAAAAATAATAATAATATATAAAGATTTAACAACTACAGCGTGCAACATCTGTTGGCTCAATTGTGTTTTTTAGTGAATTTTTATACTATTTTAATGTTTTTAATGAATTGTTATTCGGTTTGGTTTTTTGGGTTTTTTTTTTTAATATATTTTTAAGTTCATATCTGTACCGTAATTTTTATACTTAGTAATTTAAAGATAATTCGTCAACCATATATTTTTATATCTAATTGGTAAATTTGTTGTTGTCTTTATATGTGTATATTGATCTGTGCAATTTTTATTGTTATGTAAATCCCAAGCAATTCAGTTTCTTTTCTGTGATTTCTGGATATATTAAAATAAATGAAATAAATTGTGTAAAAATAAAATCGGCCTGTCTTCAACGTTATGTTTATGTACTCGAGCTGTTAAACCGGTTTTCAGCTATTAAAAACAAATATCGTAGGAGGAGATAGGAAAATGTGAAGCATCCTCGTATTATTGTGTGCGGGTATTATCAAGTTGGACATCCATTAGACAGTGTATACCACGATCGGAAAACACCCCTATTTGGGGCAAATCGTTGAACCTAAATTCGTTTTAATCGTCATTAACTAATTATCTAACTCAATATAATTAATAAACAGGGTTACATCAGATGGTTAAAATCAGTACCGAAAGTATGAACTAACTTTATATACCATCAAGTAAAAATTCTAGAAGTAAGGCGCGATTTAACAAATTTTGCCCTTACGTAAATTTATATATAGATGCATACATATATATAATACATTATATACTTATACCTCGAAAATGATTACCTTCCATATTCGTAATCAATGGAAAATTATGGTGTAGAAAAGTTGGATGCCATTTTGTCCCCTTTCGGGTGGTGATTCCCCCTCCTGCCACCGGACTAATAACCTATAATACAGTTCAATTGAACACCACATACTATGCCACACACTGTTATTCTTTTTAAAATAAGCGGATGTAGGGGTTGTCGAAAGGGGTGAGATTAGCCATCTGAAACAATAACCTTATCGACTAAGTTTTGCTCCAATAAAAACATTAATCCACTCCTGGTTGTTAATTAAGTTTTATACATATTTTTTTACCTGTGTGTCAGAGTTAACTGGTACTTCTGATGTAGCAGTACTCCTTGTAGGTTGTCTATCAGTTTGTTCTGAAGAGATAAAACATAAATGCTAAAGATTTACCTTAATTTTCAATGCGTTTGATTACTTTGACGATTTAATGATGAAATGATGAAGCAAATACACTACAAGCTAATTATACAGTATAATATAAAGTAAATATAGCTATAAATTGATTTCTTTTAATTCACCAATTATTGCATAAAATTCCCTGACTTACGTTGGGACAACCACTCTTATTCAATATAGTGTTAAGCTATTATATAATATCTAAATAAATTCCTGTCATTTGATTGGACGATTGTGGGTCACATGGCGAGCAATAGTATGCACTATTGAATGGTCATTTAATAGTATTTTTTTCTCCTTTTTTTCGTGTACGGGAAAAAGTCTTTTCGCATTTGGAAAATATTTTTTTACACCATTACTTTAGAAATCCAATTAATTAATCCAATCAATGGGAACATCTCTAGTGTGGAATCGTTAGAATTAGCTTAGATCAGTTCCAGTTGCCTGACCAAGTTTTGTAATGGTATCGCTGTCTTTCTAGCCAAGCTAGGCCTAGGATTATTTGGTCATTTGTTGACATATTAAGACTACAGTAGGTGTGTTTATAAAATCCAAATGAATAAAATATTTAATATATTATAGCAAATCATATATTTACAAAAAAACAAATAAATTTACTGTTGTTTGTTTCAATGTGAATCAAATGTAGACCTACCTTTTATTCAATCTGATTCAAATGACTAAAGGAATCTATTTAGGCCTTAGGTAAAACAAATAATAAATGTTTTATATTCGTGTAATGGTACAAAAAATGGCATGAGGTGACACCTCGTTGAAATATAATCTTTCATCATTCATGCCATTATTTGTACCATTACATGCATATACAACATTATTTGTATATAATAATGGGCATTTTCAGGATCGTTCCTGTCTTTTAAAATTATTTTCAGTGCCACAAAGATACAAAGTTTCAGTCAAAAATAGAAAAAATAACTTGACTAGGCTGTAATCTGTATATAAATTTACGTAAGGGCAAAATTCGGGAAATCACGCGTTACTTCTGGAATGTTTATTGATGGTATATAAAGTTGGTTCGTACTTTCGGTACTGATTTTAACTATCTGATATAACCCTGTTTACTATACTAATTTAATTGAGTTAGATAATTAGTTATTGACAATTGAAACAAATTTAGGTTCAACTATTTGACCCAAATAGGCGTGTTTTCCGATCATTTGAAAACCGTTTGAACAGCTCGAGTACAGCCTCATAATGTTGAAGACAGGCCGATTTTCTAATAAAAATACTATTATGATAGATTTAATGTACGTTTATACAAATGTATTGATTTGTGATGAATGGAACATTCCAATCTCTCAGTCTCCCAGTATAATTATTTGGTTTAACACAAGTATGTAAATTTATGGGCCCTTGGGGGATACACTTAAAACCTTTAGATATAATATTGCAATACTTTGACAATACTGTAAATACGTATTAACCATTTTTGATCGCCATTTGAATCGAAAATTTATTACTGTGGGTGTAATAGCATAACAACCACAATTTCAAGACATTCTCAAATTTCCTTTATTCTTTTTTACAACTACACTATAAAATGGAGAAATAATATAATAAAGTTTGGGAGTTATTTCCAAATTTTTAGAATGAATAATTTAGAAATATGACATTGAACCATACAACAATGGAAGAATTTCGATTATAAGACAATTGGTATCATACAGGACTGTTCAATTGAAAAACTAAATAAGATATTACAGGCTAAGGCGAATGATCAGAACATTTCACATTGTTCATGCTTTGAGATATGATGAGCGCAAAATAAAAAATAATGATTTTGCACAGTAACAATCTACTCACCGATATGGAATCTTTTTTATACATTACCAGTACTATAATGTAAAATACACCTTCTTACCAAATTCTGCTAGTTTTTTCAATGCATCTCTGTAGTCCATTTCATGAATTGCAATAGCAATTAATTTTTCTTTCTGGTGATGGTCTCCTAGTAATATTGGTGCTAAATCATGATGCAACCTTTTAGTAGAAAACATTTCCCATATCTTTTCCAGTGATTCAGAGTCATGTAGCATTAGATACAATACTATACTTCCAGTTTCTACTTTCTCAAATGTAATATGCCTTTTTGAAAAGTAAGTAGTAAGACCCTGCATTGTCGTATGAACTTCATTGATATCTTTTGTACTCAACTGTTTCTGTTTTTCCATTAAATCCAACAGGAGTTTCAGTGCAGGTGGTATCTCACTGTCATTGACTGATGATAGACTTTTGTATTTAAGAGTAACTGATATTTGCACATCTTAAAAAATAAATAGAGAAAGCATAGGCGGTACAAGATATGATCATCTTAAAAAAACAATCTTCATAACTAGCCAGGACTGGGAATTAAATGGTAAACAAGTTGTTATTTTCTTAACCTATGTTTAATATTCACTCTGCCCAATCATGATTTGGTTGTTTTTGTATTTTGATCCTCAAATTTGTTTATACTTTTTTAGCCATGGCTTGGTTAATATCTACCGATACCTTCTACATATTCTATTTTCTCACTTAAATTACCTTTAGCTTTATCTTTTTTTAGTTCCTTTAAAGCAGCTTTGTATTCCTCCAAGTCAATGATGGTCTTCCAGTCTTGCTCAAACTTCTGTTTATTTGTTGATTTCAACATTTTAGCTAAACCCTTGATTAGCTCGTCCTCCACATGCATTTCCATTAATCCTTTTAAACCATGTTTACTCTTTGTGTGCAGATGAAAAATTAGTGCTGGTTTTGGATTGTTGATTCCTAATCCATTGACTTCCATGGATGGTACACTTTGGTTCAATTCGTTTGCTTGCTTAGCAATTTCTACACATCTATTAAACAAGCTGAGAGTAGACTCTGAATAGACAGTGATGGGAAGAATTGCACCTTTGAAAAAAATTATAAATTTAATAAATTTGAATAATTTTATTATGAAGTGAATCCAAAATGTAAGTGGAAAATGAAAATCAAGTACATTATTACATTTTTATTTGACTGTGTCGGAGACTGAAATTTTATTACTATTATTTTGTTACTTTTATTGAGAATGATTCTATTCAATTTATTCATATTTTACACTTAAATAATTATTTTGATTGGAACTACTTTATTATTATAGAATGTTTGCTTTTGTGATTTTGTACGTATGCGCATTAATAATTAGATAGCGTCGATGTTATAAGGTTGTAGGGCGAGCAATTACCTCGTGGGCAGTTGACATGAAAGCTCGAGGAGGATAAGCTGTGTTAAGAAGAGTTTAAAGATTGTTAGTTTGTTATTTTTTGCGAAGAAAACCACTTTAATTGTAAGTCTAGTATGCTATGTTTCCTCAAGTAGTTTATAGTGATTTTGATTATTAGCTTAATTTAATATTATTGATGGTAATCGACATTTTAATGACAAGTGATGTAACGTAAATTAGGCCTAGTAGTAGTGATTACCATGTGATGTCTGCATGGTTATGTGAATTTGATTACCATATGTAACGATCAAAGACTTCGTATTGTATATAAATGAGCTAGAATAATGACAGTAACGGTTTTTGTGGCCTTGTTTGCCATGTTGTTATGTACTGTATACAGTACTCTTTTACGAAGTTGAAGTTATATTTGACCTTGTAGATTGTTTAATCACTTTGATAAGTTAAGAACTATTGAGAGTCGATCAGTTACCGATCGTTTACATTGAGTTTTTTGGTTTCGTCGAGCGCCCTCTAGCATGTATTCCTATAATGTAAACAACAAAGATGGCGGCGCCCATGTACGATATCGGTAGCGTTAAGTTTCTGATTATGTTGGTGCATATAAGTACAGTAGTTATATTAGTAGTTGTAATTGATTATTTTAGATGGTTGGTGTTACTGACAATTGCAGACTGCAGTAAATTGAGCTGATTTGAGAGCAACTTGTTTTTAATTGTAACTATACTAAGCTGTGTTAGTGTTACAGGAGGGCATTGCAGGTATTGTCATTGTTTAATATGAATTACTATTTTGAGGACTTGCTATGATATAATTTCTTGAGTAAAGATATGTTATTAGCTGAGTGCTATAATGATGTAAACTGATGGAGATAGATAACTTTGAGAAGTTATTATTTGAGTTGTATTCTTTATGAGATAACTTTGAGAAGTTATTATTTGAGTTGTATTCTTTATGAGATAACTTTGAGAAGTTATTATTTGAGTGTATTCTTTATGAGATAACTTTGAGAAGTTATTATTTGAGTGTATTCATTATGATAAATTGAGGTCATAATGCTTAGGTATAAGTTGAAGAGTTTATCTTATATCATTGTAATGTTATTTTTCTCTGATTGGTATTTCAGGGGTGTATGTTTTAGTCTGTTTAATAATTCACATTCGATGATTTACAGTCCAGTTACAATAAACGTCTTACAACGTAAATACAGAACAGAGTGCGAGGTTCATTCTTTTGTTCTTTGTGTGTGGCCCACGACAACTGCATAATACATTCAATGTAATGTTTATCATAGTGGTTTAATAGCATAGTATACAAAAGTGTACCAATTTCAAAATACAAAAAGACACATTTTATTGATTCAAAGATTGAATTTTTGTTATTTGAAGAGTAGGTGAAGAATTCTCAAAAAATTTCATCTGGTTTCAAATGGATATTAAATAAATCAATCAACTTTTTGGTTAAACCAGTTGACAAGTACTTACTTGCTACGTTTCAGCTACTTTCAGTAGCCTTGATCACGCAAATGACGTTGACATGATTAGAAGAAACTAAGAAATAACATCAACAAAAAAAATAGATTTGAACGGCACGATATTGAAAGAAAAATGGGTAGTAAGTTTGTCAGACAGGAATCTATCACCGATCGAGCACGACATACTAGAAAAAGGCCTGAATTTTGCGATTGCCAAAGGATGTGATCGTAGCCACTGAAGTAGCCTGTGAACAAATTACTGAAGCGGAAAGAGATATTGTACGAGGTAAGGTTACTAGCATTTTAAAAACCACCAAACCACCACAAACAAATATCACAAAAGAGCAACATTCAGCCATACTAGCCTAAAAAAAGACAAAAACATCATGATCTTACCGGCAGATAAAGGCAGAGCTACGGTGATCATGAACACCCCTGATTACAAACGTAAGGTAAACACCATGATGAAAGATGGGGATGTGTACGAAAAACTTAAAAAGGACCCTACAAAGAAATACAAGAGAAACCTTGTGGAAATCCTAAACAGATTATTAGAAGAAAAGAAAATAACATATCAATGGAAAACCAAACTCTTCCCCACTGCAGAAATCATCCCACGATTATACTGCACACCTAAAATCCACAAACAGAACAATCCATTACGCCCTATCGTAGACAATATTAACACAATATACTACGAAGTCTCCAAATTGCTCTCAAAATTATTATCACCGTTGGTTGGAAACACAGAATTCCATGTGGAAAATTCTAAACAATTAGCAGTCGACATAAAAGCACTGAACAACATAGACATAGGAAAACACACACTTGTATCCTTTGATGTTATATCTCTATTCACAAAGACACCTATAAAACCAACAATCAACATAACACACAACACTTTACTGAAAGAAACTAAGATAATGGAAAATGGAGGATATCAAGGAGCTGTTAAGCCTAGTTCTTAACACAACATATTTCACATTCAATGGTGATATTTACAGACAAAAAGAGGGAATGGCAATGGGCAGTCCTGTCAGCCCCATAATGGCAAATATATTCATGGAAGACTTGGAACAACGTGCCACAGAAACAGCACCATCACATATCAAACCGATTTTCTGGCGCAGATATGTAGACGATGTCCTGGCAATTGTACCAATTGGTTTTGAAGAAGAACTCCTCCAACATCTAAACACTATTGACCAGACAGGCCAAATAAAATTCACTATGGAGAACATGAAAAACAACACCATCCCTTTTCTCGATACTCTAATCACTATTCAAGACAATGGTAACATAAAAACATCAGTGTACAGAAAATCGACACACACAGACCAATACCTACACTTTCAATCAAATCATCCACTCGAACACAAACTTAGCGTAGTCAACATCCTAGTGGACAGATGTGAATCCATCGTATCAACAGAAGAAGGACAAAAACAAGAAATGAGCCATATTAAAGCAGCTTTATCAACATGCGGATATCCAGAATGGAGTTTTAAAAGAGTTAAAGACAAAAGGGAACATAGAAAAGCAAACAAAGACAAAGAAATAACAACAGATAAAGAAAAATCCAGAGTCAACATTGGTTTACCGTATGTCGAAGGGATGACTCAAAGGCTAAGAAGAACATTGAAACAGCACAATATAAATACATATATCACTCCCAAAAACAAATTAAGAGAAAGTCTCGTTCATCCTAAAGACAAAATTGACAAAGATCAACAGTGTGGTATAGTCTACCAAGTAGGTTGCCACAACTGCAAGAAGGTATACATAGGGGAAACAGGCAGAGCATTAAAAACAAGAATAATAGAACACAAAACAGACGTGGAAAAAAATACGGTAGGGACAAGAACCAGGAGCGCTCGCCATTCACAATCTAAAATTCTACACAAATCAGCTATCACAGATCACGCCACCATAGAAAATCACATACCGGATTTTGAAAATACAAAAATATTAGACAAAGAACAACACTACTGTACTTATCAAGAAAAATAAAAGAAGCCATTTGGATAAGAAAAACGAATATGAACATCAACAGAGACCAGGGAGGACATGAACTGAGCCACATCTACGATGACTTAATAAAAAGGAACACCCGAGCATCCAAAGGGGGACACCAGCAGAAAGCTGAACATCAGACGAGAGATGGCGCAATTCACCGAACTATGACGAATGACAGAACATCATGTCGACGTCATTTGCGTGATCAAGGCTACTGAAAGTAGCTGAAACGTAGCAAGTAAGTACTTGTCAACTGGTTTAACCAAAAAATTAACATTGATTTATTTAATAGGTGAAGAATGCTGAAAATTTACCTCTACAACAGCCCAAGATTCATCAATTAAGAAAATGCAATATATACAAACAAATAATAAAGGAAAAATTGTTTTATACCTCTATCCAGCAATATGTTCTGTGCACGTTGTCCAAGGAGATTAGCAAAACTTTTTATTTTATCTCCATCGACTAATTTTCCATTCACTTCCAGATTAAGTACTGTAGCCCAAATATTTGGTAAATTGTATTTTTTTAGGTTATAGCTAGAAATAACTTTCTTGAATGAATCTTGGTCAACTTCTTTCAATGCCTTGAACAGTCTTATCCTGTATTGTGACAACTGTTGGTAATCCTCAGTACTTTGCTCATTGTCTTTCATATACTGAGCTACAAGATCTACAGCTTCCTTTAATTGTGATAGTATGGCAATATCATGAAGAAGTTTAACATTAGTTGGAGTGATAATACCTTTGGCTTCCAGGTCATTAAATAAATCAAGTGCATTGTGTTCTGGTTTGGTGATGTCTTCTAAATGCAAATGATCAAACAGACAGACTTTCAATGAAAGCAGGTCTTTGTCCCCAACATAGTGCTTACTGAGGTTGTTTTTCAATGACGAAAACTTGTCTTCCATTTTACCAAATATTGTACTATATACTGAAAAGAAACAATAAATCACATATTATTCACTATTTTTCATAAGCGATAGAGAGATATGTATGAGTGAAATAAACCTGATCAAGTCCCCACCAATGCAAGTTTTTTCTCTCCTATTCAAAATTTATATGTAAACTGTGGTATAAAACAATATAATTTAATGCTTATTATTTTATACACATCATGTGAATATCGGTAAAAGGGATGAGTATACTTTTAGCTCCGATGTTATTATACATTTATAGGTAGTTTTAGTCATTTCCAAACATGAAAATTCCTGATCGGGGCACACTCAGTACAGTAGGTTTCATTTTGATATTTTCTCCTTCGATAAACATGGTCAATCCTCCCTAAGCTGTCCCATTTGTATTATCATTAATGTATCATTCTTTCACGTTCGATAAAATACATAATTGTTTATATATATAAAAGGTTCAAGTTCAAGTAAACATTTATTTATTTTAATATTTCCTAAACTTTTACAATAATATAAATTAATAAGGTACTTAAATAAGATAATATAATAGCAAGGGGCGGATCCAGGATTTTGTGAAAGGGGCGCAACTGTAGAGAGTCCACACTCTCTTGAGGCGATTTTGAAAATATAACACCTCTAGATGGTCGGAAATGGCACTCTCACGTTATTATAAAATGTATTAAAAATTGAACTGGAAGTATTTTACTCTTGCGCTTTTTTTCCTTTATGGTAGGATCATTGTTTTCCTCATGAGATCGGTAATTCTTGGGCATTCTACCAAAAAGCTGTCGAACATGCAAAACATAATAACAGTTAAGGAGCGCCACACTAGGCAGCAGGTCATTGTCGCTCGAGCGTGCAATATACAATAACAATTAAAGAGCAGGTCTTCGTCAACCCAGCAACCATGCCAATACTGATTTATTTCAAACGTAAATCCCAACCCAGATATATGGTTAGAATTCTCTGCTCATCCGCCCATGTGCCCATGTTTGTACCTCAATGTACGCCGCCCGGACGCATCCATCCCTGCCTAACTAAGCTATGAAATCCTACTAGCTCACCACACCATCTAAATGCAATTGCAAGCCTACCTACTCTAACTGGGCAGGTTTTTTTAAATTGATCTCTTAAAATGCTGACCTCTGTTCAAATTAGGCGTTTGGCCATTTTGTGTACCTCTGGTCAACGCTATCATCAATCTCGATGGCATGTCTACCGTGCACCACATTGTGAATACATTTCAATATGTATGCTGCCCTATTTTTATACATTCAAATTTAAATTCAAATAGACGATTTGTGTGCTACCTAAGCCATTTTGCTGTGAGATGACAGTCGTGACCAGCCGAGCGTAACCAACAGAAATAACATATCGTTTTAAGGGAATTTCAGGACACCATGTTAATTACAAAATCGTACCTCCTGAACCATATTAATTGAAAACAATTCGATGGATTCTAAATCTGTGAATCATATTTTCTTTATAATATCTTATTAATTCTCATATACAGATGAATTACCATCAAACCCAAACTACCCAGATATAGATACAACATTGTGTTCAGTCTTAAATAAATTAACGCAACCAATAAATCAACTATCTATCAACCTTATGGGCAAAACTCATTCATGCAAGCTACCAACAGACTACCAACCTCCTTTCAATTACAAATCAAGACATTAAATAAAAGCTTTGAAGAGGAGAACTGAAAGTTCATGAACAATCTCTTTAAGCTTTTACTAAAAACTATTTCTCATATAACTGTGAAATACTACATACTTCAAACATATATTCATTCAAGTGATGATGAACAAGCAGCGACAGATGAATTAATGTGAAATGAACTCTAAAAAAACATAGGCCTATTAAATGAACACAGATTAACTTATTACTATTATTACCACATATACTGGTGTATACTAGATGGTACGCTCACTTACCATCTAGTATACACCAGTATATATTACCATCTAGGTCGTGCCTACAGAGGGTTCTCGAATACACAGTAATTTCAGCATAAAAAAAAAGAAGTTTGTTTTTTAAATGTACATACTGCAGGACTATAATACTGTAGTTAATGTCGTTTACAAAAACGAATAAATAGACACAATGATTTATGTAGTCAACTAAAATTAGCACCCTAGGAATTACTTCCGAAAGAGAAACTTGTCACAAAATGAGTCCAAATTTTTTTTTGAAATCATTTAAACCCAATTTGTGTTTTGTGTGTAACATTAGTGTTGAGGGACGGGGAAGAGGATATGGGTACAAAAAGAAAAATTTTTAAATATATTCTTTATTTACTCAGTAACGAAATATATTTTTCATGTTTTATATATGTCGTCGTTGTACATTTTTTTTTTGTTATGCCATTATAATGTCTTGTGTTTGTCATATCCACTTTGACCAAAAATTGTATTGAAAAACAACAATAACTGGGTTTTTGGTTGAATTTATTTTGAAACACACTTTTTTTTCTATGAAAGTGATTAACTTTATTAAAATTACAAAATGGCTTTTTCAAAGTCTGGGTTTTGTTTTTGTTTTTGGAGGTATAACACAACATTTTATAAAACGTTATTTCGCTCCTATAATTTGTTTGTGGTCGTATATTAATTCCAATGTATCTGTTTTCTAGAACATAATTTATCATGGTGCCTGTCCATTGGAGCTGCTAGTATATATATAAAAAAAAAAAAAAAATATAATTACTCTTTTTTTTATAAATTATAAATTTTTTTTTTTCTTTTTTTATATTTATAAGCAACAAATAAACCTTATAATACAACAATGCGGTGCTTTCAACATTTGTATAACAGTATCATGACAACAGCATCTTGACAACAGCATCTTGTTAATTTTCAACTTTCATACTTATATCGGTCGTAGACACAATTTATAACACTAGAGGGTGAGCTCGCTTCGCTCGCTCCCCCTCTAGGAAGTGTAGACGATGGTTCTCGGAATGATAATGTTCTTCTTTTACGTTTTCTGTCGGTTACCATTATTGAAAATGCTTCACATTCGTAAAACTAAACTATTCTGTTTCACAGTGTCTTAGATGATTAATAACATTTTAAAGTATAGTCTTTATTATTTGGTAGGGCCCTTATAGGGCGGAGGTGGGGAGGCGGAGTTCATTTGACTGAGGGGCTTATTCGAGGGATATATGTTAAATTTTTTAGTTTTAATAATATGGTAACATTTATAATCAAATGAAATCCTCTATCTAATAGATATGAAAAGTGGTAAAAAAGAATAACAAATGCTTGGTAAATTGTAGATAACAGTGCGATGAATTCTACTACAAATAGTATAATTGTGTTATTATAAATGTGGATGGGATGGACGTTTATTAGATAGTTGGGGGGGTGGGGGGGGGGGGGTGATTATTATTCAAAGTGATGTTTTATTGGAGAGGCGTTTATTCAAATAAATATCATCCTAATAAGTATTAATATATACGTTCCTAAAATAAACAAAAAACTAAAATGGCTATGACTAATGGCCAACTTAAGCTCCAGTCCTACTATAGTATCTGTTTTTTTCTTCCGTCTTCCAAAGGGACACTGTATTGATTGATGGAAAGTGCCTGTTTCCAGTCACCTTTAGGGTCAAATCTATTATTTTAACTGCTCCCTTGTGTATAAAAGAGAGAAAATAGTTGAAACCAAGTTGCTGCAAGGTGAACTTATCATAAACCCGGAAATAATTTGACCGCCAAGAATTGAAATTGAGTAGAAAATCTACTGTTGAAATCATAAATGTTGTTAAAAAACTCTTTATAATATCTTGCTAAGATAGAAATATGGAAAAATAGCGTCGAACTGCACATTAATGTTATCAAATCTACGTTTCGCGGTACATCTGAGATAGATAAGGTAGGTATCCAAGGCGGAGATTTGTACCGAAGTTTTTGCATTGTGCTCGCCTATGTCAGAATTAACCATAATTTATATATAGATTGTTATAAACAGAGCAAGCAACTTGATAAGTTTGGAATAATCACACCTCATCCTGGTACCAGGCCTCCTATAGTAACATTGATTCGCACCCAAATTTGATTAGGTAATTAATAAATAGCATAACTAATTAGTTAAATTACAAAAACAAATTGTGTAGTTCATGTAAAGGCACCCAAATTGGATTAGGAATTAATAAATAGCATTTATTAGTTAAATTACTAAATCACATTGTAGTTCATATAAAGTAAAGGCCTTAAATAATATATAATCAATATAACTAATTAGTTGAATATCTAAAACAAATAAATTGTAGTTCACGTAATTATAATTAGTTGAATCACTAAAATCACATTGTAGTTCAGGTAAAAAGTAAAGGCCTTAAATAATATATAATCAATATAATTAATTAGTTGAATATGCAAAAACAAATAAATTGTAGTTCATGTAATTATAATTAGTTGAATCACTAAAATCACATTGTAGTTCAGGTAAAAAGTAAAGGCCTTTAATAATTGAAATAAATAATTTGTTGAATCATTAAAATCAATTTGTAATTACTCCTAAAGTAAAAGCCTGTTATTTCAGCCCCGCATTTGTCCTACCCTACCACTCACTATTTATATAGAATTAATATCAATGTGTTATTCATTGTGCCATGTATCTGTATTTTCTGGACTTGTCGAGGATTAAAAATATTGAATGTCGCCACCAATGGCCATTTTGCCAAAAGTCAAGGAATTAAGCATAATTTATATATAGATACATTTTAAACACAAGACAGAAAAGAATCATAATTCTTAAACAAATTTATCAATTTTTTAAAACAAAAGTTAAAAGTTATCAAATTGTTTAATTCCATAACCCAAAAATTTGTGTATTTAAAATAGTACCAATGCAAATCAAGCATATGTATAATGTATCAGAATGCATTTGTTATTTCTTGTGAATATTTTTATTTTTCAAGTTATTGACATTTGAAAACTGTAACTAATACAGTATATGGTTACGAAATTACATAACGCTGGCTTCCATGGTAGCTATAACTCCATCAATCGCTTTCTTCTGTGAAACAGATTTTTGTAAGCATTTGTAACATTATAAAATACAAATTTTTAAAGAACCTCATCTTCACAAAACCCTAATAATTTACTGGTTAAGTCCTTGCCTTGAAAATGTTTTATACTTCAAATGTACCTCATTCTAATGTTTGATTATTACTGAGAATAGCATTTTGAAAAGTAACATATAGAAATATAACATGACAAAAGCAGTGGTTTTTTGGGGTGACGTGGCATTTTGACATTTAAACATAATTAAAGCTTTTAGCCATGTGATAAAATACCCTAAAATACTTCTCAGCCATAAAGTTACACACACCTGATTTTACTAGTAATAGACTTTGTAGTTTGTATGTACTGTACTTTCTCATTTATAAATTAGGTAATCCATTGATTAAGGAATAGAAGGATATGCATCAGTTTGAGATAAAAGTTTCCATGACTCTAAACGCCCACAATGTTACAAAATAAACACAGTTTAATTAACCGTCGTTAACAAACGGTCACGTGCCTAATATATTGTTTACTGCACATGCTCAACAACCTTTAACCTTGTGGCTATGCTTTCACGTGCTCTTATCTTGTTGGCATGAATAATATTTAATATTTTTAGCGCTAGCTGCTATGGCGACAAACAAAACTTTATGCAACAAATTTAATTATAACTTCTCTGAATTCTAATTAAACGATATCAAATACAAATTGTTTGTAAATTGTAGTACCCTTTCGGTTTAAAAAAACATTCATTTCGCCAAAATTGTTTTAATCTGGCGCGATTGATGACCTAAATGTTTTTATGACCTTATAGTAGCATTTTATGACATGAGGCAGCCCTACATCTGAGACAACAACTAGTTGTTGTCTTGGCCTGTAAAATTACAAAATCAGCAAGGATACTGGTAGTGCCTAGGCCTACTAGTAAACCCTATATGATTAGCCGAAATTTATATAGGTAGGCCTATTGGTAGTAGCTACAACATGTAATCATGATCTATATTTAATATAGATAATAATAATGGACAAGGTAATTTTATTCATTGATCCATGCTTCGTTTGTTTATGGTTTGCCTTGCATCTACTTTTCAAAACGAGAGCTAGAGCAGTGACGTATATCGCAACTATACATACAGCCAATCCTGGATCAGGGATTGCAGTTTTGATTCGATTGGCTGTGATATGGATGACATAACCACTAGCCAATCACCAGGCACTACAACTTAAATATAATCACATCGATAATTAAGGAGATTCATGAAGAAACCAATGCTTAGCCATATATTAGAAACAGGTTTGTTTTACTGCAAACCACTTCAGACGGTAACAACATACATGATCAAACGCATAATTTAATATTCTATAGATTAACGCAATTTTTAATTTCAGGAGGTTGCAGGACGATATGATTGCATATTTTATTAATATTATCAACTGCTTAAAATTACGGTATAAGAAAGTGAACTTTTCGTAGTCTGATTGTGATGAAATTAAAACAAATTGCTCAGCACTATCTTGTTGTTGTCAATTAATCATCAACACAGACATGTCAATAGAAAAATCAGACTGCGCATACTATTTCTACATGGCTACGTTTTGTTCTAAAAAAAATGTAACAGTTGATTCGCAGCATCCTATAGAGGGCCGCGGTTAGAGACACAGAGTTCAAATAGCGTGTTTGTTTGATTGGCAGCAGTGCTTTAGTATAGGCGTTTGTGTTGGAAAATCGTTTGATGTGACCGTCGATGCATATCCTTCTATTCCTTAATCCATGGGTAATCTTAAAAGATCTACTGTTAGATCTATTGTTATTGTACAAAAAAAAAGATATCTAATTCAGGATTTCTACAAAAAATACTATTTACAGACAACACTATTTTATATAATTTTAAAGTTATTTAAATTTAGTGTTTTTTTTTAGTTTAGTTTTTTTATGGCAAACTGGCAATTTCATATGTACGTAGGACCATCATGTCGTTTACAGGAATGATTTATGTAGTCAACTAAAATTAGCACCCTGCGAAAATTGTTTTCAACTAACCTTTTTCTTGGTGTAGTATAAATGTTCAGTGATTTACATGAAATGATAATTATATCAACTCAACCAGTTGTTCCTCTTATTCTAAATTGCCAAATGGACGAAAAAAGTAAATGTACAGTATTGTAGGGGCAGCAATTGGAAATGTCAACAAAGTTTTCAGTGACATCCAAGGAAAATGTCTCATGCGTGAAGAATGCACATGCATTGAGCAAAACAAACTTTTGTGTTAAATAATAAAAGCTTTCAAGCAAGGTTAATATTAACAACAATAATAAGTATGAGGAACTTTTAAAATATAATTTGGCCTACTCTTGATCTTTAGTAAAAGTCAATTGCATTAAAACAAGCAAGTGGTTGTGGTTTTCTATACCAAACATTTTTGTACGAATAATAATAATAATACTAATAATAATAATAATAATAATAATAATAATAAGTACTGTATATTGATTTTTGTGTGTAGTAAAATATGCAATCGTTGGAGTTGAACCGAGTTCAACTTTAATGATACGATCATTATTAACTGACCACTGTAGTCAACTAAAATTAGCACCCTTAGAATTACTTACGAAAGAGAAACTTTTCACAAAATGAGAAAAATTGTTTGAGTCAAATTTAAACAAACCCAATTTGTGGTTTGTATGTAACATTAGGGTTGTAGGATGGGGAAGAGAATGGGTGCAAAGAGGAACAATTTTTAAATTTATTTTTATCCATTCAGTAACAAAATATTAATTGTTTTACAAATAATATGCCACTAAACACAGTAAAACATTGCGATTTAATACTTTGCTGAAACTGTCACTCTCATAGTCGATTGAAATAGTAAAGTACATGTAACGATACACCACTACGACGTTTATATTTTTTGTAATTACAGTATTAATTAATACAAACGTTGAGAAGCAACTGACAGTAATAAAGTTTATTTGTATATGTGTTTATATGTTAAACAGTTTGTGAAAAACATAACACCTCTATTCGGAGCAAATCGTAAATTTGCTTCAATCGTCAACTTTAATGAGTAGGCCAAATGGTTTTCAATTGTTTCTTAGAGCCAATTTTTACTTAAGTTGGTTCCTACCCACCAAAGTTGTTCTGTGTTAGGGCATGTGATCCTTCGTACTGTATGCCTATCCTAATTTTCTCAGTATCTTAGAGCCAGTCATACGGTACTTATTTATTTACACGGGTAAGTTGGTTCCCACCAAAGTTTGTGATAACTGTGCTAATGAAAATGAAAGCAACTAACTCAGATAAATAACTATGCCTAAACGGGCCCTTAGAAAGTTATATGATACCACGGTTTTTGTAAAATCAATGTAGTAAAACAGTTTATGAAAAACACCAGGGCCAAATCGTTTAACCTAAATAAATCGTCAATAAATAATTATCTAATTAACTCAACCAAATTAGTAGGCCTAATGGTTTTCAATTGCTGTTACAATTTAGTACGAAAAGTATGAACCCACTTTCTAAAGCATTGAGAAAAAGGTCATGCATGATTTACTAAAATGTCCTTTTAATACAAATACTGTACGAATAAAACTAAATACGTCCTATAAAAACCTACGTCCTTAGTAATGTATACATACGCGATTGCAATCGCCCAGATGGCTCTCGAATACAGGAACTTTGGCGTTAATAACTGGAAATTGTAAAAATGAACACAGAGCGAATACTCTTAAACACGATGTAATCTGAAGCCAAATATAATTGCCATCATGAGAATGGATCGAATTATGCGAGCGAAGCGGACGAGGCCCCCGGAAGCAACACGTTATAGCGTAATTTAAGGCCGTTTTAATCAGATTTAGGGTATCCAACTTTTCCATTTTGTATGGTACATGAAAAACACATTGCACGAGATCCGATGCGATGACTGTGTAAATCCATTCTTTCAATTTTAAAAATGAAGTCTTTAAAGTTCAATATGCCTATCATAGAAAATATACACGAACATAAAACCTACCCACGGGCCAAGAGGTATATCGTTATAATCGCAGAGGCGTAGGCAGGTTGCTGTCTGGGGGTGCGAAAATTGTAAATGCGCGAGACTAACACTCATGGGCTGATCTGTAAGAACATTTTGAAAAATAGAGCTGCTAGGTCCCCAGAAATTGCAATTATACATTGTGCTATATGAAAAGAAATTACAAGTCTAATAGAGAACCAGCCCACCGAGGTTGAGATATAGCTAAGAACATTTAAACAAATAGAGTTTGTTAGGTCCCCGGAAATTGGATTATATATTTTCTAAAAAAAGAAACAAAATATATAAGTCTCTAGGACCAGCCCTACCATTAGGGTTAAGCTGCTAAGAAAATTGTGAAAAATAGAACTGCTAGATACCTAGAAATTGCACTTATATAGGCCCATATTGATAAATGAAACGAAATTATAAGTCTACAGGACCAGCCCGCCATGGATGGTTGGGTGGAGCTAAGAAAATTGTGAAAAATAGAGCAGGTCCCTGCAAAACATTGAAATATAAAACGAAATTATAGGTCTACAGGACCAGCCCACCATGGTTGGGGTGGAGCTAAGAACATTTTGAAAAGTAGAGTTCCTAGGTCCCGGAAATTTAACTTATTATACTTCGAAGTATAAAGCAAAATATATACCGGTACGTCTCCAGAACCAGCCCTACCATGGATATAAAAAATTTTTTTAAAGACAGCTCTAGGTTCCCAGACAATGCACTAACTGTATATTGTACATCGAAATATGAAACGAAATGTATAAGTATCCATGACCAGCTCTATAATTGGGGACGGCTGAGCTAAGACAATTTTGAAAACTAGAGCTGCAGGTCTTCAAAAACTACCCTTAGTGATTTTTACTGTATATTATATTCCCCGACGAAAAGTACTCGTTCCCTGACGGGGGGCTAGGCTCCCCGATGAGGGGACTATAGCCCCCGTAGACCGCCAACCTCCCACCCCCCAACCCCCCCCCCCCCCCCCGCCACTGGCGCCACCACTGGTACTTGCCTTTGTGTTATTACGACGCCTGGTGGAATAGACACTTGTGGAAGAGAGATTGGAATGTTCCATTTATCGCCAAGCAATACATTTGTATTAACGTATATTAACTCTATCAAAATAGTATTCTTTTAAGAAAATCTGCCTGTCTTCAACATTTATGATGCTGTACTCGAGCTGTTCAACCGGTTTTCAACTATTAAAAACAATTATCATAGGAGGAGATAGGTAAATGCGAAGCATTCTCGTATTATTGTGTGCAGGTATCCATTAGATAGTGTATACCATGATTGGAAAACACCCCTATTTGGGGCAAATCGTTGAACCTAAATTCGTTTAATTGTCAATAACTAATTATCTAACTCAATTTAATTATAATAATTACAATTTAAATAACAGGTGGTTAAAATCAGTACCAAAAGTACGAACCAACTTTATATACCATCGAGTAAACATTCTAGAAGTAACGCACGATTTACCAAATTTTACCCTTACATAAATTTATATATAGATTTATAAAAGAAAAGTCATTAAATTGTAAAATTAGCTAGGAAATGGGTAGCTATAAACTTATGTCATACTAAAAAGAAACTGCAGTGAGAATTGTTTTCAACTAACCTTTTTCTTGGTGTAGTATAAATGTTCAGTGATTTACATGAAATGATAATTATATCAACTCAACCAGTTGTTCCTCTTATTCTAAATTGCCAAATGGACGAAAAAAGTAAATGTACAGTATTGTAGGGGCAGCAATTGGAAATGTCAACAAAGTTTTCAGTGACATCCAAAGAAAATGTCTCATGCGTGAAGAATGCACATGCATTGAGCAAAACAAACTTTTGTGTTAAATAATAAAAGCTTTCAAGCAAGGTTAATATTAACAACAATAATAAGTATGAGGAACTTTTAAAATATAATTTGGCCTACTCTTGATCTTTAGTAAAAGTCAATTGCATTAAAACCAGCAAGTGGTTGTGGTTTTCTATACCAGACATTTTTGTACGAATAATAATAATAAGTATATTGATTGTTGTGTGTTTTATCAGTATAGATTCAATATAAAAAAAAGGAGGTGAACTCAACACTAAAAATCATTAAAATATGCAATCGTTGAAATTCAACCGAGTTCTACTTTAATGATATGATCATTATTACCTGAATATGTACTCTACTCGCTGATAATTCTTGAATTTTCACAATGCAATGATGTTTTCACCTTTTTTGTACACATATTTTTGTTTTTGGTGTAAGCACTTTTCAACTTTACATTTAACTTATGGAGCCTACCAACATCTTTCTATACAAACAAAAATAGATTATGTCTATGACACGGCCCGACTCTAAGTTAGCAGTTTCAGCATTTTTAGGTAGAAGCTGGGGACTGGATGAATTGGGGTGTTTTGAAAATGTGTTAGATGTCAAACTCTTGTTTATGACAAAATATCACATTTGCAATTAGAAAGTCGTTTCCATTGAAAATGTATTAGGAAATTGTATTTTTGTTCACTGAAAAATCAACTTCCTTTATGGCGCTTTTGTAAACAAACCGCCAAAACCGAATCACGTCATGTTTGGTAGCTATCTGTTCGAAAATATATCAGCTACCACAATTTCTATTTTTTCTAATTTTTTATTAAGGTGTTAGGTTGCTAACATTTCTAACAAGAATTTGTGAATCCTTGACTGTGATTGGCTATAGAGATAAATTACACTCTTTGATTGGCTGATACTTTTGTTTACAATGAAACAGAATGGCTTCCACCGTAGTTTTTCAAATGAACGTTTCAAAATTTTGTGAATATTTAGGAATTTAATAATTATTTTTATCCATATATTTTTAAAAAATAAAAAAATATGATATTATGTACCACACAGTGATATATTTTCGACTAGTTAGCCGTTGCTGAGGAGATAATAGCAAGTTTTGACAGAGAGTCTTGTCGCGTTGATCGGTGGGCTAGGCCAGGCCCCAGCTAATCGGCGTCGCTACTTCATTGTTGATTTTCTCAAAATGAAGATTTCCTGAGCAAGAAAGTGACTCATATGTTTTCATTAATAACTCTTCATATAATAAACCAATTTTAATAAACAACGCCTCATTTTAAAGCTTATTAAATATAGATTATGAATTTATAAAAATCTAAAAAATATTATTTCCGACACTACGCCGATTTTGTGATACTATGCCTCATTTGTATTTTTATATGTGAATTATACTGTAGCTTTTGTGTGTAATTGCGTTTTTGCTATTACACATCTCGAAAAGAAGCAACTCCCCCACTTTCCCCTTTTTGGTTTGCAAAAGTAATCTCGAAAAGAAGCCCATTTTGAAATCAAGCCTACTGGGCTTCTTTTGAAGATATTATGCGCTTCTTTTTAAGACTTTATAACCCTTAAACATCTCAACAACCAAGCCTCATATATTTATTTTACAGTTTATTGTTTTCCAAATGGTCCTTTGATTGCACCTTGTATCTTCTTGTCTGCTTCCTTGGCAAATATATAAACCTAGCAATTATACCCGCCCCAGTTCAGGTTTCAAAATTAGTTTAAAGCCTTCTCAGTACATAACACCCAACACCAGTATCTCCCTATACTTACCAACCTCCACCCCTCTTCAATAACACCCCACCCCTCTTCAATAACACCCCACCCCTCTTCAATAACACCCCACCCCTCTTCAATAACACCCCACCCCTCTTCAATAACACCCCACACTTTTTTAAAAACAAATTGTTGTAAACTGTGTAAATGAATAGGTGTCATATTGGCTGATAATTCAAATATCTAATTTTGATACTGCGGTCCCCCAGCCTTTTTTCTCCTCTCACCATCCCAGCCACAATCAACAAACCTTAACTCCTCCCCTGGACAGTTCAAATGTACAGTAGTAACTTTTCCTATTACAATTCCAATCATATAGGCTACTTCATTACGCCAGTATTTCCGCTCCTCCTCCCTCCCAACACACTCCAGATACTGGGTGATGTGTTTAAGACAGTTCCAGTACAAATTATGTTAGCCATCACTTCCAACCCAATCCCTCAGTGGCAATTTTCAAATGTACTTTAAAACATTCCCAGTACAGTTTTGGTTATGGAGATTGGCCTACATCCCTACCCCAAACTCCCAGCCCCTTCCCAGGGATAATTAAAATACTCTCCCATCAAATCCCCAGACTTTTGAAATGTAGTTTAAAACCTTACCCGTACAATTGCGATCATTTTGATACTCCATATGTATGGTTACATGCAGAAACAGAAATTTATATAACGAACAAACATCGAAAGTGGGGAAAAATGGGCCATTTTGACCACATTTTGGCCCCTAACTTGGATCCTAGATGATGTTCAAATATAATTTAGAACTTTCCCGGTACAATTCCGGTCATGTTGATGCCCAATATGTAAGGTTACGTGCAGTAACAACAATTTGTATAACGAATAAACAAACACACAAACAAACGTACCTCACTTATAATAAAGATTGGGAATCTATATATAAATGCGTCTACTTTCAAAACGAGCTCTAAAGTAGTAGAGTTAATGGCATATATCGCAACCATACATAGCCAGCCAATCCCAGGTCAGGGATAGCAGTGTTAATTTCCGGAGGTTTCAGGAACAATAGGATAATTCAAATATAAAAATTGCATATTTTTTTAATATTACCAAGAAAGTGAACTTTTCGTAGACCGATTTGATGAAATTAAAACTAATTGTTTAGCAATATCTTGTTGTCAATTAATCATCGACGCAGACATGTCAATAGAACAATCGGTCTGTGCATATGATTTCTACATGGCAAGTTTTGTTGTAATGAATGTAACAGTTGATTCGCAGCACTCTATGAGGACCGTGATTAAAAACATGGAATTCAAAGAGCGTTTTGGCAGCAATGCTTTAGTATTGGCAAGCGTGTTGGAAAATAGTTTCATGTGACCGTTGATATGTATCCATCTATTCAATAATCCATGTTTGGAAAAAGTTTTTTGGTAAAACTGTATATAATGTATTTTCAATAGACAACATTCGTAATTATATAGTACTAGAGGGTGAGCTTGCTTCGCTCACTCCCCCTCTAGGAAGTGTAGACGATGGTTCTCGGAATGATAATGTTCTCCTTGTACGTTTTCTGTCGGTTACCATTATTGAAAATGCTTGACATTCATAAAACTAAACTACTGTGTTGCACAGTGTCTTAGATGATTAATAACATTTTAAAGTATAGTGTTTATTGTTTGGTAGGGCCCTTATAGGGCGGAGGTGGGGAGGCGGAGTTCATTTGAGGGAGGTGCTTATTCGAGGGATATGTTAAATTTTTTAGTTTTAATAATATGGTAACATTTATAATCAAATGAAATCCTCTAATAGATATGAAAAGTGAAGAAAGAATAACAAATGCTTGGTAAATTGTAGATAACAGTGCGATGAATTTTACTACAAATAGTATAATTGTGTTATTATAAATGTGGATGGACGTTTATTAGATAGTTGGGTTGGTGGGAGGGGGATTATTATTCAAAGTGATGTTTTATTGGAGAGGCGTTTATTCAAATAAATACCATCCTAATAATTAATACATTATTCAATTTAAACATCTTTTGAAACTAACTTCCGTGACAGAGTGGGCCGTTTCGGCCCAAGAAAGAAGACATACGGCTTGCAACATGGGCAGACATCTCGGTCCTAACGGGACACAAATAGCCTAAAGTTATTCCTGCCAGCTTACTCAATAAAACTCGGCTATCAGGATTTCACTCGATTTTAAACAAAATGTCTTATCATTAAATCTCCCTATGTAATTTTATAATACTATTCCCCACAATATATTCCGATTCTTTATGGCGTATATTTAATTTGATCTTTATTTATTTTGCAGTATAATTTTTATTTTTTAACTACTGTACCTTCACACGCGCGGTCCATTCCTAAAAAAAACAAAAAACTGAAGTGGCTATAGCCACTAATGGCCAACTTAAGCTCCAGTCCTACTATCGGTTTTTTTCTTCCGTCTTCCAAAGGGACACTGTATTGATTGATGGAAAGTGCCTGTTTCCAGTCACCTTTAGGGTCAAATCTATTATTTTAACTGCTCCCTTGTGTATAAAAGAGAGAAAATAGTTGAAACCAGGTTGTTGCAAGGTGAACCCGGAAATTACTTTGACCGCGAAGAATTGAAATTGAGTTGAAAATCTACTGTTGAAATCATAAATTTTGTTAAAACGTGACTCTTTATAATATCTTCCTAAGATAGAAATATGGAACAATATCGTAATAGTGAAAACTAATGTTATCAAATTTACATTTCACGGTACATCTGAGATAGATCAGGCAGAGATTTGTACCGAAATTTTTGCATTGTGCTCGCCTATGTCAGAATTAACCATAATTTATATATAGATAATGCTTCAATTGCTCATACAGATAATTTCTTCAAAATGATTTAATGAAATAAATTTACCAGCTTAAAAATACAGTTTTAGTATGAAAAAAGAAGAGAAAGATTGGGTCATTTTTTTCACAATATACGACCTATAAACTAATAATTAAGCAACACCCTGCAATTACATGACAAGTGAACTCACAATGCTTATTAGTATTATAATAAATAAGTTTTTTTTTGTCTGGCCATCTAATTTATCACCTTACTGATCACCAACTTCCTTTAGGTAGAATTTCCAGAGGATACTTCAAGAATATGCAAAACTTGAGCAAAATTACTATTAGTAAGTTGTTTTCAACTAACCTTTTTTCTTGTTTTTCTTGTTGTTGTCGACTACTTTGGTGTAATAAACGATCAATTCCAAATGAAATGATATTAAATACAGCAGTTGTTTTTCTTACTCTAAATTACAAAATGACAGGCAAACCACATATGAAGTGTCACTTATTCATGCATGAAGAATGTACATCAATAAAACAAACTTTTGTTTTGGATTAATAGAAACTGGCAAGCAAACTCAACAATAGAAAGTATGAGGAACTATTAAAATATAACAATTGGCCTGCAGTCATTGGTTGTAGATTTTCTAAAGTAACAAACGTTTTTGTTGGTTGTTTGAATGTGCCAAACAAACTTTATACAAACAATGGTAAATATGAGGAACTTGTAAAATAACGAAGGCCTAAAAATATTCTATAAAGTTTGTTATATGTTTTATCACTAATTTTAGTAATGAAGTACCACAACATTTAGGTGTATGTGATTTTAATGTATTTATAGCAAATGTCCCCCTGAAAAATTTTTTTTTTTAAATTTTTGGATGAATATGCCATTTTTATGCCACATAATAGTTATCTATTTTGACCAAAAATTGGATCAAAAAGAAATTTATTTATCTGAAAAAACTGTAATTTAAAGGAAAAATAGTCAAATTGGCTGCCAACCAATGGGTTTTTGGTTGAATTTAGCCATTTATTTTCTCATTTTATAAGTGAAAACATTGTTTTTTTCTACTGAAGTGATTAACGTTATTAAAACTACAAAATAACCTATTCAAAGTCTGATTTAATTAATCTTCATTTTTCATGTTTTTGGGGGACAATACATCTTTAAGAATAATAACAATTCCACTGAAGGCATCTATTTGTATCTGTCGTACTAATCTGTCATCATTAATCTAAATATTTTGGTTATATAGAAAGGTATGGAAAAAGGTGTGGTATGTGATTCATTACATTTGAAGCATCTCAATTATAGAAGCAATTACAGGTTATTGATACTGGGACCTTACTTGGCATCTTTCAAATATGATTATAATATTAAAACATATATAAGACTCAACTGTTATTTAATGTCAGGTTTTACAAATCTAACTGACTAAACTTGTTTTAAATGATTGAATTCTGCTAATTTTTTATAACTTTAAATGGTTTAAAAGGTAAGAATATTAATTGAAATTACTTTATTTTCTCTTTTTATTGTTAGATTTAAACATTTTTATTCTGTATGAAAATGCCTCAAATTGATTTTGCTATGACACTCCTTCTACTTCATGGCTGTAAAATAATAACATATTAAGTACACCACTTACAACAGTGACATGTGTTGTTTGCGATATAAAAAGAGAAACCCTGGACTGTGCTGAATATTTTCTTTTGAATTTTGAATGTTTTATATTCGTATAATGGTACAAATAATGGCATGAGGTGAATGATGAAAGGTTATATATCAACGAGGCGACAGCCAAGTTGATATTTAACCTTTCATCATTCACCAAATGCAATTATTTGTACCATTACACAAATATAAAACATTCATTATTTGTTTTAAATAACATCTAAATAGATTCCTGTTTGAATCAAATAGAAGGTAGGCCTAGCCAATTCCTACATTTGATTCACATTGATTAAAACAGTAACATTTGGTGTTTAATAATTATATTAGATATTATTATTTATATGGATTTAATGAATGCACCTACTGTTATTGTTAATTATGTCAACAAACAACCAAACAAGCCTAGGCCTAGCAAGGCTAACACCTAGTAGACGTAGCCTAATACTAACACTAGGCCTAGGCTGAAAGATAGCAATACCAAACTTCGACAGGCAACTGAAATTCATCTAGGCTAATTATGTTTATGTCTTGTAGAAATGTTCCCATTAATTAATCAAAATCCTAAAAACGACCGGAACCATGCCAGATCAGGCATGAAAGATCCTTACACAGTAGTTAATTCAATAATTAAATATTTTTACATTATTTGGTCTATTGTTTGCCACTGCAACTCTTCGGGGTCTTTCTGAGATTACAGCAATCCCTACTGGACACTCCAACCCATCATCTTTGGTATCTATCCGTTTAATGAATATCCCATTTTGATCAAACAGTTGTAGTTTAACTAATACTTGATATTATTATATTCCCATCCATATCTATGGTTATACCATGAGTCCCCCAGACTTTACCATCTTCTTTACCAGAGCTTACAAGGATTTTTATCAGCTCATCATTACCATCAAACATTTGTATTCTACTATTGTGATAATCAGCAACTATCACATGACTACCGTCATCAATATTGAATCTAAACAAACAGTGACATTCACGATCTGCTATATATAACATGCTAGTCTTTTGGTTTACTTTTATTTCTAGCATGATATTGTAAACTCCTTTACCAAAGATTTGGATTTCATGATATTGATTACCCATTTTTCTATTGTGTGACCATTGCCTATTTGATGCATGCAATTGACACTTACATTTTGTGGTATTTGTATTTTAGAAACAAAGCCACCTGATTGATCAAACTTGATTAAATCTTTACTGTAGCTTGACACTAACATACATCTACTACATCTGATACTGTTTTTCGATGTTTTTTATACTTTGTTATATATGTTATGTACAAGTCCAAGAGGTTCCACCTTAATACTCACTGGTGAACCTATGACATGTGACTTAGCTTCATCAGTGATATCCATGTGCCAATCTCCTTCCAAATTGCATCTTACTGTTATTGTGTACTCTTCCTTTCTGTGTGTTACTTCAGTGGCTGATTTCTCACCTAATGAGTGTCTTAGTGTGGCTGTTAGTTGATCAACATCACTCTTTGCTAGACTTGATACTCTCACACTAAATGACTGTCCTTTTGTAACTAAAATGTTCTTATCTGTATAACCTGAGCAGTGATAAGTTTACCAACACCTTCTTTATTCATCAACTCAACCAGTTTTGGAGATGGTTTGAACTTTGGTGTAATTCTTGTTTTAAATGGTTTCATTTCGTCTGCTAATATTTTTTAACGCAAGCATTTCTGTTTCTATTGGTTTCTTCATCTTCTCATTTGTAGAGGCCATCAATGAGTTTACTTTTGTCTGCTCTGATTCATTATGTTCAACTTTACTATCAATCTCTTTGCTTTGTTCTTTATAAATCTGTGTAAGATTTGCCATGATTTTTAGTTTTATCCTCTACTTCTCTGATAATTGTACTCTTGTGTTCTTCAATTTTATTTTTGCTAACCTTGAAATCATAGTCAAGCTCTTCTCTTTCTTTAGTGATAACTTCTAATTTTTCCTTTAGTTTTCCCTTAATGCTTTCAGCTATCTTCATAGTTTAGTAATAGTTTTATTGATGTTCTTCAAATGAGTCTGCCAGGGAATCACCTTATGTTTATTTTTATTACAATGAAGAAGTTTGCAATCCTTACAAGCAGTAAGTTCACATGTACAGCAGTATTTCTGTAATAGTTTATCAGGATGATGTTGACATGTTCCTGAATTGTTGCTTTGTTCATCTAGCATGTATAGTGTATGGCTTTTCAGTGCAGGCACATCCTTATGCTGTTGGATACATTGGCCACACAAATACATTTCACACTTTGAACAATGGTATTGTGGTTGACTATTACAACAACTTGAACAGATTTCTGGTTTTCCAAATTCAATCTTCTCAGTATATGCAAGTAGATTTCTTATCTTTTCATTGCATTTCAGATATTCCAAATCATCATCTTTTAGTTTATACATTTGACAGCATTTTTGACACCGTATCTTTCCATTTTCTCTCATAAAATCTTGCAGGCAGTTAAGACAATATGTATGACGATACACCTAAGCGTTTTTGGATTTGTGAACCTTAATTGACAGATTGAGCACTCTAGACCTTTTTTATCAACAAACTTTAATACAATTTTTGCAGACATCTATAAAAATAATACATTAATTCATATTTTTTGTTTGGTGCAGTAATACAGTAGAAGTAAAGGAGAAGTAAAAGTTTTTTTTAGATAACATTGAAAAGAAAATTTGAATTTAAAATACTTTTTTAACTTAAATTGTTATATACCTTTGTTTCAGATGTAAGTGGTTCTAATGATGCAGTAGCACTTGTTGTAGCTTGTATGTCAGTTTGCTCTGAAGATATAAAAAGTAAAACTAAAATTTGTTTAGATAATATGTATCATCTTATCCATTGTCATGGATAATATTGCTAAACTTCCGTTAACATAACAAGACTTATGACAAAATGGTATTAGCAAACATCTTTCATCATGATTTTATAATTGATCTATTCAAATAAGTTTTTTAATCAGTTTGTTTAATGATGGATTCCAAGAAATGAAATAAAAGAGACTGGTTTATGAGTTGAACCTGAATTTTCTGGTTCTGGCTTTCATGTCATCATGTATATGATATGGAAGTTTTACTCACAACAAAATAGAGTATTGCTCATAATTTTATTTTTTATTTCTTAGCAATTAAGTTTGAATACAAATGTTTGTTTGCAAACTTGCTATATAAACAAAAATAAAGTATGAAGTATTAGTATATAGAAGCATAGTTCAATCATAGTAATTTCTTTATAATCAGACTAAACCAATGAATGGACTTAGTCCAGTGGAATCATTTTTGCAGCTTCCTCTCATCATTTCAATCTCACAGTTTATATAGTTTTACTGAGTAAAATTTGTTGCAGGATATATGCAAATCACACGCATAGGATTTTTTAAAAACTGTAAATAGATTAATTAAAGTTTGTTATTGCTTACCCTCACTCAACATTTTGTCATCTTCCTCATCACCAGATCTTTTATCACCAATCGGGTTCGCCTTTACTTTCTCATTTTCTTTTACCAAAAAAATGTCACTGGCTTTTTTATTGAAAAGGTTTGCAAATATTTTCATTGAACCCATTTTGTCCTCCAGATATTTTTCCGTCTCCAAGGTGGATACAAAATCCCAAACATTGTTGAACTTCTGATGACTTAGGCCATAGTGTGCTGTCATAGTTGATACATTTGTTGTATTTTGTCTTAAAGATGCAAAGAGTCTTTTGCGATATTCTGTGATTGGTTTGCCATTGGTAAAGTTGTACTCATCATTGTTGTTTGGATGTTTCACTTTAAACTCTTTGATTAGATCTATCGCTTCCTTCTCCTCAGTTACTTTAGCAATGTCTAACAGAATTTCTACATCAGTAGGGTTATAATTAATACAACCTTTCCTTTTAAGTTCATTAAACCATTCAAGTGCTGGGACATCTTGTTTACTTAATACCTGGCCAGAACAGTGGTCATGCAGCAGAAGTCTTAGCCACAAACGATTCTCACCTTTATATCTATCACTTACACATGCAAGAAATTGTACAAATTTCTCATTTGTTGCCATTTGCTAGAAAAATATTTAAGAGAATTTAATATATTTGAATGTGATTTGTAAATAAGTATATAAGTATGGTTATTGACTACATCTATCAAAACAAAATTAAATTTGTATTTTATCATTAATTGTAAATTAGTCTATTATCATTGTTGCCACGGCAAGTTAAATAATAATAATAAGTCGATAAAAATACAACTATTGCAACAAAAACAATTTTCATTAATAAAAAAGGCATACAACTTACCTTTTTGTTGGATTAACTGAAGTTCAGAAAGTAAAGCTGAAATAGATTTTTATATTAAGACAAGCAGCCTTACTGTAAAATGTTTTTCATAGCATTGTGTATATATATGTATATCACCGGGCGGTTTAGAATTAATGTTCTGTGCCTAATGTGTTTATATATATAAAAGTATCTCTTCGAAGATCCCGCCCTGTGAATAAAAATACTGAAAGATGAGGGCGTATCAATTTGATCTCTGTTGCGCGTGCGTACAACTGAGGACTAGTGCTGTTCCGCCGTACCACGCCGAGAGTGTTAAAGAGTCGCTATCCAATCGAGTTTGAACAATACCATGAAAGCCCCAGTGGTCTAATGGTTAGGGCAACTGCATATCAAGCAGACGGTCCGAGTTCGAGTCTCGGTTGGGGCGACTTTTTCTCATTCTCACAGATTTCCTCATCTTTATCGTTTCAAATTAATTAATTAAATTTCAGTATATCACCGGGCGGTTTAGAATTAATGTTCTGTGCCTAATGTGTGTATATACTGTATGGAATTTTTGCTCTGAACAAAATAGAGTATTACTCATCATTTTAAAATGTTCATCAACAAAATTATTTCTCATCCATTAAGTTTGAATACAAATGTTTGTGTTATAAATGAATCTGATCATGCAGAAACTAGGCCTTAATAATAGAACTTTTCAAGCAATTAACTTGCTATATTAACAAAAATAAGTGCCAAATAGTACATACAAGCAAAGTTCAACAGGTCATTGTTGCACTATGATACTCAATATTAATACGGTGCAAATAATATCACTTACAATAGTACGTTAAATGATATAAATTCTACAAGAAATTGAAATATTAAGGGATAAATTCATGTTGTAAATCTTCTAATAAGTTCAAACATGTTACAGTTAACTAATTATATAATAATTACAGTCTTTCAAATGTCTTTTTTCAATATTTATGTATATCATGTTTCTTAGCCAGTAGGCCTACTGCATTTTAGAATCATGTAATGTTTCTGCCTATTCTTATTACAACAGTAACTGCATTTAAAACCATTTAATTTTTGTGTTTTTATGTATGTATATCTATATATAGATGATTGCATTTTTTTTAAACTGTACATTTTCTGTCAATTTTCTTCTTTACTGCAATATTTAAACACACAAATTTCATTCTATAATAGTTATTAGTGTTATTTTGATTAATAACCTGTGTCTCTACCAGTGCCATTTTTAATTAACTGCTATTTCTGGGCAATTTTATTTGTTTTGTTAAACTTCATACTCTATTTTTCTACCTTTATACAGTTTTCTTGGTCATGACCACTCCCATCCTTAACAGTAAGGATATACAACTTTATACACATTTAAACAAATAAGTAAAAACCAAATAAAACACCCATCCCACAAGCTAGCTTTGGTCTTTGTATCAACTCAAACACAGTTTAACCTCTCTCTTGTAATCAGACACATCCCATAATTTCCTCTCCTCGAATTGGTAGGCCTACATTTGATGTGGTACCTAAACAACGTGGAGGACACTCTGTTGTCCTTTTCTGTTACAAAATGCTGAAACAGATAATACTTTTGATTTTAAAATTCTCATGATGGCAATTATATTTGGCTACAGATTACACCGCGTTTGACTGTATTCATTCGCTCTGTGTTTATTTGTTTATTTTTCCAGTTATTAACGCCAAATTTCTGTATTCTAGAGTCACCTGGGCAATTATAGGACGTATTATTCGTATTAGGACATTTCAGTAAATCGCACGTAACCTTTTTCTCATTGCTTTTATCAAAACCGCTGTATCACATAACTTTCTAAGACCCGTTTAGGCATTATAGGTATTTACCCAAGTTAGTTGAGAACAGGTACCACAACCTTTGGTGGGTAGGAACCAACTTACCCGTGTAAATAACTAAGTACCTTATGAACTGGCTCTAAGATACTAAACAAATTAGGATAGGCCTCGGTAGCCTGAGTTTGATAATTATTTAATGAAGATTAAAGCGAATTTACGATTTGTCCCGAATAGAGGTGTTTTACTGTTTTACATTATTTAAACACAAATAAATTATTACTGATAGTTGCTTCTCAACGTTTGTATTAATTGAAACTGTAATTACAAAAAAATATAAACGTTTTAGTGGTCTATCGTTACATGTACTTTAGTATTTCAAGCGACTATTTGTGTAAATTTTGTGACACTGTGTTTAGTGGTATATTATTTGTAAAACATGAAAACAATTAATATTTCATTACTGAATGAATAAAGAATATATTTAAAAATTGTTCCTCTTTGCTCCCATCCTTTTCCCCATCCCTCAACCCTATGTTACATACAAAACATGGGTTTGTTTAAATTTGACTCAACCATTTTGACTCATTTTGTGACTTTCTCTTTCGGAAGTAATTCCCAGGATGCTAGTTTTAGACTACATAAATAACTGTGTCTATTTATCGTTCCTGTAAACGACATTATTGTCCTGCGGTACGCCAGTTTTTTTATGCTGAAATTATACTATGTATTTGAGAATCTGTGGGCACGACCTAGATAGTACGTGAGCGAAGCGAGCCTACCATCTACTTTTAATGACATTTAAAACAAAATTACTTCCGGGTTCGTCATCACTTTGCTATTTCCAGGTTTTAATTGCAGTACAATGTGGCATTAGTCGCAATATAAAAATGTTTAAAATGTGTGCAGCTGTCCCAGATGTGAACACGAAAGGTACAGTACAGCTATCAATTACGGCTTGTTTTTTTTTATCACAAACCAACAAAGTATTGTGTTTTGATCGCTACCCACGCTCTCCCACAAAAGGTATCTTTTTTTATTTTTGCAATCCCATGCTCTCCCATGTGATAGTCCATGTTAATATATATTAAAATAATATGATATTGCGTAAAAAGTAATTCAGGTGCAGGTTGAAATCATCATATTCCAGTCGCATTATGCCTTCTTATTTCAAACACTAATTTTGTCATGCATTTCATCTTTTGTGACAATTGCACTGATGTAACATGGTCTATCTGCCGCTTACACATACAAAGATGCTCAAGCCACCTTATTCTAGGATATGGTCATCTCAATTTTTGTTACATTTCATGCAAATTTGTTTTGGCCATTGTGGGTTTTTTCCCCTTTTATGATATTATTATTATTATTTTTGACACAAGATACGTCTGAACAATAATACACATACATCATATAACTGGCTTTTAATTGTTTTTATTTGTAAAAATTAACACTCGAAACATTACAAGTTAAACATGATAAACCGATTAAGATAAGGCTTCTGAACTCAACATCACATGGATGCTCCGAGAAAAAATAGCCCGCAGCAGCTGTGTCAAACAGCGGCAAGAGCGGCCCATGTGAGTGCGGAATAAACGGAAGAGTTTTCACTTTTTCTAAACATACGTAACGATAAAGTTATGAATAACAAAGCAAACAAGGCACTACCTGAGTAGATGCTTAAACATTAAATATATATTTATGACTGATGCCTATCTTAGAATAGAACAATGAACACCCTAAAAAGCCTGTTCAAGTATGTTAAGGTCAAACATCAACATTCCTATGAAAGTTCCAAATAATAATACAACTAGGCAACCTAGTCTCAAGTATTATACGAACATCCAGCTTTTGCAATAAGTTTCTACTATAATATTACATTGGCACAGCCTGGGCTGATGCCTGTTTAAGAGTTATACAGTCCTACAATCAAGACACAGCTTGTACTGATGCCTGTTTAAGAGTTATACAGTCCTACAATCAAGGCACAGCTTGGACTGATGCCTGTTTAAGAGTTATACGGTTCTACAATTAAGGCACAGTCTGGACTGATGCCTGCTTAAGTGTTATACAGTCCTACAATCAAGGCACAACCTGGACTGATGCCTGTTTAAGAGTTATACAGTCCTACAATCAAGGCAAAGCTTGGACTGATGCCTGCTTAAGTGTTATACAGTCCTACAATCAAGGCACAACCTGGACTGATGCCTGCTTAAGTGTTATACAGTCCTACAATCAAGGCACAGCCTGGACTGATGCCTGTTTAAGAGTTATACAGTCCTACAATCAAGGCACAACCTGGACTGATGCCTGTTTAAGAGTTATACGGTTCTACAATCAAGGCACAGTCTGGACTGATGCCTTTTTAAGAGTTATACAGTCCTACAATCAAGGCACAGTCTGGACTGATGCCTTTTTAAGAGTTATACGGTTCTACAATCAAGGCACAACCTGGACTGATGCCTGCTTAAGTGTTATACGGTTCTACAATCATTTTAAGAGTTATACGGTTCTACAATCAAGGCACAACCTGGACTGATGCCTTTTTAAGAGTTATACAGTCCTACAATTAAGGCACAACCTGGACTGATGCCTACTTAAGTGTTATACGGTTCTACAATCAAGGCACAGTCTGGACTGATGCCTTTTTAAGAGTTATACGGTCCTACAATCAAGGCACAACTAGGACTGATGCCTGCTTAAGTGTTATACAGTCCTACAATCAAGGCACAGCCTGGACTGATGCCTGTTTAAGAGTTATACAGTCATACAATCAAGGCACAACCTGGACTGATGCCTGTTTAAGAGTTATACGGTTCTACAATCAAGGCACAGTCTGGACTGATGCCTTTTTAAGAGTTATACAGTCCTACAATCAAGGCACAACCTGGACTGATGCCTGCTTAAGTGTTATACGGTTCTACAATCAAGGCACAGTCTGGACTGATGCCTTTTTAAGAGTTATACGGTTCTACAATCAAGGCACAACTTGGACTGATGCCTGCTTAAGTGTTATACAGTCCTACAATCAAGGCACAGCTTGGACTGATGCCTGTTTAAGAGTTATACAGTTCTACAATCAAGGCACAACCTGGACTGATGCCTGCTTAAGTGTTATACAGAACTACAATCAAGGCACAGCTTGGACTGATGCCTGTTTAAGAGTTATACAGTTCTACAATCAAGGCACAGCCTGGACTGATGCCTGCTTAAGTGTTATACAGTTCTATAATCAAGGCACAGCTTGGACTGATGACTGCTTAAGAGTTATACAGTTCTACAATCAAGGCACAACCTGGACTGATGCCTGCTTAAGTGTTATACAGTTCTACAATCAAGGCACAGCTTGGACTGATGCCTGCTTAAGAGTTATACAGTTCTACAATCAAGGCACAACCTGGACTGATGCCTGCTTAAGTGTTATACAGTTCTACAATCAAGGCACAGCTTGGACTGATGCCTGTTTAAGAGTTATACAGTTCTACAATCAAGGCACAGCCTGGACTGATGCCTGCTTAAGTGTTATACAGTCCTACAATCAAGGCACTGCTTGGACTGATGCCTGTTTAAGAGTTATACAGTTCTACAATCAAGGCACTGCTTGGACTGATGCCTGCTTAAGTGTTATACAGTTCTACAATCAAGGCACAACCTGGACTGATGCCTGCTTAAGTGTTATACAGTCCTACAATCAAGGCACTGCTTGGACTGATGCCTGTTTAAGAGTTATACAGTTCTACAATCAAGGCACTGCTTGGACTGATGCCTGCTTAAGTGTTATACAGTCCTACAATCAAGGCACAGCTTGGACTGATGCCTGCTTAAGTGTTATACAGTCCTACAATCAAGGCACTGCTTGGACTGATGCCTGTTTAAGAGTTATACAGTTCTACAATCAAGGCACTGCTTGGACTGATGCCTGCTTAAGTGTTATACAGTCCTACAATCAAGGCACAACCTGGACTGATGCCTGCTTAAGTGTTATACAGTTCTACAATCAAGGCACTGCTTGGACTGATGCCTGCTTAAGTGTTATACAGTCCTACAATCAAGGCACTGCTTGGACTGATGCCTGTTTAAGAGTTATACGGTTCTACAATCAAGGCACAACCTGGACTGATGCCTGTTTAAGAGTTATACAGTTCTACAATCAAGGCACAGATTGGACTGATGCCTGTTTAAGAGTTATACAGTCCTACAATCAAGGCACAGCTTGGACTGATGCCTGTTTAAGAGTTATACAGTCCTACAATCAAGGCACAGCTTGGACTGATGCCTGTTTAAGAGTTATACAGTCCTACAATCAAGGCACAGCTTGGACTGATGCCTGTTTAAGAGTTATACAGTCCTACAATCAAGGCACAGTCTGGACTGATGCCTGCTTAAGTGTTTATACAGTCCTACAATCAAGGCACAGCTTGGCCTGATGCCTGTTTAAGAGTTATACAGTTCTACAATCAAGGCACAACCTGGACTGATGCCTGCTTAAGAGTTATACAGTCCTACAATCAAGGCACAGTCTGGACTGATGCCTGCTTAAGTGTTATACAGTTCTACAATCAAGGCACAGCTTGGACTGATGCCTGCTTAAGTGTTATACAGTTCTACAATCAAGGCACAGTCTGGACTGATGCCTGCTTAAGTGTTATACAGTCCTACAATCAAGGCACAACCTGGACTGATGCCTGCTTAAGTGTTATACAGTTCTACAATCAAGGCACAACCTGGACTGATGCCTACTTAAGAGTTATACAGTCCTACAATCAAGGCACAGTCTGGACTGATGCCTGCTTAAGTGTTATACGGTTCTACAATCAAGGCACAGCTTGGACTGATGCCTGTTTAAGTGTTATACAGTTCTACAATCAAGGCACAACCTGGACTGATGCCTGCTTAAGTGTTATACAGTCCTACAATCAAAGCACAGCCTAGACTGATGCCTGCTTAAGTGTTATACAGTCCTACAATCAAGGCACAGTCTGGACTGATGCCTGATTAAATGTTATACAGATCTACAATCAAGGCACACCCTGGACTGATGCCTGCTTAAGTGTTATACAGTCCTACAATCAAGGCACAGCCTGGACTGATGCCTGCTTAAGTGTTATACAGTCCTACAATCAAGGCACAACCTGGACTGATGCCTGTTTTAAGTGTTATACGGTTCTACAATCAAGGCACAACCTGGACTGATGCCTGCTTAAGTGTTATACAGTCCTACAATCAAGGCACAACCTGGACTGATGCCTGTTTAAGAGTTATACAGTTCTACAATCAAGGCACAACCTGGACTTATATCTGCTTAAGTGTTATACAGTTCTACAATCAAGGCACAACCTGGACTGATGCCTGCTTAAGTGTTATACGGTTCTACAATCAAGGCACAACCTGGACTGATGCCTGCTTAAGTGTTATACAGTTCTACAATCAAGGCACAACCCGGACTGATGGGGTAGTAACAAAGTGCGAGGCATGTGAGGCAGGGAAGGCAAGCGAGGCAACAAGTCAGAAATTTATGCGAGGCATCGTTTTACCATCATCAAAAATGCGAGGCATCATTTTATCATTTCCCAAAACTGCGAGGCAGGAAATCACCGAAATTGAAGTAGCCAAGGCCCACTAGTTCCCTTTTGCACCTGCCTTGTATTTTAACTCGAACTTTGTTAACCAGTTATCCTGAATACTACTCCTTAGAATTAGTAGACCTACTTTAATGAAGAAAATCACATAAAAGTAACAATAAATCCGTTAAATTGGTGATTTTACAGACGTTTTCTTCGCATACTGTTCGCGAATTTCGCACACTCAATGTTCAATATTTTCGTTTCTATGAAACGCCAAAAGAGCAAAATTAATTGGAGGGCTAAAAACTCTGTGGAATCCATATATTTAACGCATTATTTGGTGAAAATCACATACAATTTCAATAGGTTTTGTCACTTTCACTTGTCAGAAAGGAAAAATGTTACTGTTGATACTGTCTAGGTTAGGTAGTGATGTTGATTTAGGATTGATTATTATTCTTATAACAGAATCAGAAGTAACTTATTACAGCATTTTTTATTGACAAATTAAACATGTTTTTCACCAATAAGTTAGGGAATATCTTGATTTTTCTGTGAAAAAATTATTAACAAAGGTTTTTTTGCAGATTCATACTCTATCACATACCAATATACACCAAAAAATTCCTCCAGACATCAGGGGATGGGGAAAGTGGTTAAATTTGACCTTATATGACACTGTATCTCGGTAACCATTGGTCCGGGAGACTTTTTGCACCAAAATGTTCCTTATATACATATTTATATTCACTATAATGAAGTATTTTAGAAATGGTGGAAAATGACCTTTGACCTCTTTAAGCAAATAACAGGTGTATCTCAGTGATCCTTGGTCCTAGAGACTTAGTTTTGGCATCAAAATGTTCCTTATATACATATTTATATTTCCTATAATGAAGTATTTTTTCAAAAATTCATTAGAAATGGTGGAAAATGACCTTTTAAGACATATAACACTGTATCTAGGCGATCCTTGGTCCTAGAGACTTCCTGGGCATCAAAATGTTTCTTATAATGTATATTTATATTCTTGTAATACAAATCATAACTTTCATCAGAGAATCATTAAAAGAATGTCAAAATTTCAATTCTGTGTAATAAAAAATAGAAAGCAAAAGAAAGTGGCAAGTCCAAAAGGCAAGCCTGAGTGGGATATATTAACTAAGGTTCGAAACAAAACGCGATTACACACACAAAATAATCACGCACCCATACTCAACCAAAATGTATCCCTATCCCAAAAAGTTAATTATGTCTTTTGACCTCACATATTTTGTTCTTGTATAATCATGTATCCCTATCCCAAAAATTGTGTCTCCTCCTAATCTCACATGGATGGGATCCTATGGGATCAGATCTTTTCTGTTCTCTATGGGTCATACCGGCTCTGTAATGGAAATGGGTAAAACATTTGGTCCCATATAGTCTGACCCATAACAGGAAAAACTTAACTTAACCCATATGGATTTGCCCGAATGAACCCTCTAAGAACCCTTTTGGGATCTCTATGTGGTGCGCTACATAAGCGTATTAATATTAGTAATTAATATGGGGTAAATAGTTCATAGATTGGACCATACATAATGAACCCAAGGGCCGATCTTCCATGGACCCTTCTGGGTTCTCTATGTGGGGCTACAAGAGGCCCTATATTTGAAATACTTTATGTGGGATGAAAATGTGGGTTCATATAGATATGTCCATGGAATAAATGTGTCTGTGCACCCTCGATCCTTAAGGAACATTTATGGATTTACCCAAATTAACCCAAGAACCGGTCCGCCATGGATCCCTTCTGGGTTCACTATGTGACCAGGGCTTCATAAAGCCCCATATTGGAAATATAATGGGTGACACTGTTGGTTCATGGAATAAAGCTGCCTGTGCACTCTCGATCCTTAAGGAATCCATATGGATTTGCCTAAAATGAACCAACAGCAGGTCATCTATTTAGACACTTCCATGGTTCTCTACTGTATGCTTATCCATATTACATCACGATTCCGAAAATCTCTGCCATTGCAACCATCTTTTGTATTAGATCTTAAGAAATTCCCAGAAGTTCTTGGGGATTGTAAATGGATTCCCACTTGCAGATGGACATCAATTCCATCGTTCTGCTATGGTTGGGATTAAGATTGGTCTAATTCATAGATTTCTGGATAGGGAAACAACTACACGACTTCTGCCTTTATATAATCATGTCTGGAATACTGTAACAGTATTAATGTTGCACTGCCCAAGACCCTGCTTAGGAAGTTCAAGAGGTTACAAAATAGTGCTGCCCGTCTAAGCGTAGAGACCACATAACACCTATCTTGCATGAACTGCACTGGCTTCCTGTGAAGGAGTGTGTCAATTTCAAGATATTGCAGCTCACATATAAATCTCTTCTCCACAATCCTCTTGTCGCAGTCTTCGTTCCAATTCTCAGAATCGTCTTGTTCATGCTAAAGTGAAGACCATCTCATATGGTCACTGTGCATTATCTTATGCAGCTCCTATGCTTTGGAATTCTCTTCCAAACTGCATTAAAGATGCACAGTCGGTGGCTCTTTTTAAGAGGCTTCTTAAGACATATTTTTAAAGATATATTGTTTAATAAAGCATTTAATCTCCTTTTCCATGCCACCTAGATTGTTTTAGATCTAGTTTAAGTATGGCAGGAGGCGCCCGAGTCCAGGATGGCCGAGACACAACTGGTGCTGACCAAGGTTCAATTAGACTGAGGGTCAAATCCGATCCGGTTTGGGTTACTTCGGTTTGGGTTTTTTTTTGGCATGGTTGGAATCGTATTAGTTTGTGTACAGCGCTTAGTGGTTTCACAACATTAGGAGCTATATAAATCCAGGATATTTTTATTATGATTATGTTCAGTTCTACATTTGGCCCCTGTATCGGATCAATGCATTTGGATACATAAGGCCCTGTATTAGAAATATATCGGGTAAAACTGTGGGTTCCAGCCTATCTGTGCAACTCCAATCCTTAAGGAACCCATATGGATTTGCCAAAATGAACCAGGGGTAACCTCTGGATTCTCTACATGGCCATACTTGTCCTTTATTGGAGATACATGGATACCTGGATGAAACAACTTATAATATGGATTCGACCATATATGGGAAAAAATCGATTTACCCAAATGAACCTTTTGTATTCTATGGCCTATAAATTGGCCTTGAATCAGAAATATATAGATCGAACTGTGGGTCCCTTGCATTGGACCATGTGGGAAAAAGTACTCAATAAATCTGTATTATTGTACTGTATTATGTTGTCCAATAACTTCTGACTATTCTGCTTCACTATTGCCTATCAATTTTTTTCTGAAAGACATTGTACTGTATAGGATTAGTATAGTACACTCAGTTACGACAACTATTTATCAATTTATATTATTATAATAATAGAATAAATAAACTTGTCAAATGTCTTCAAGCAAGAACTTCTGTTAAACTGAATATAAATATATATATTGGGAACAATTTGCTCCTGGTTTTAATTCTCTCCAACCTGCCATTACTTAGATATGGCGAAAAGAGGTCAAAGGTCAATAACCACACTTCCAAACATTTTCAAGCAAGATCTTCTGTTAAACTGAATATAAATATATAGCTTGGGAACAATTTGCTCCTAGTTTTAATTCTCTCCGACCTGCCGTTACTTAGATATAGCGAAAAGAGGTCAAAGGTCAATAACCACACTTCCGATCATTTTCAAGCAAGATCTTCTGTTAAACCGAATATAAATATATATTTTGGGAACAATTTGCTTCTAGTTTGAATTCTCTCCGACCTGCCGTTACTTAGATATGGCGAAAAGAGGTCAAAGGTTAATAACCACACTTTTGATCATTTTCAAGCAAGATCTTCTGTTAAACTGAATATAAATATATAGCTTGGGAACAATTTGCTCCTAGTTTTAATTCTCTCCGACCTGCCGTTACTTAGATATGGCATAAAAAGGTCAAAGGTCAAAATTACTGAAAATGGGGTTTCCGGTCAATTTTACAAAAAATGTTCTATTAGAACCAATATCAACATATACATTGTGAACACTTTGACTCAATTTTAACTCAATACAATATAGCATATTGTATTAAAATAGTTGCCATTTTGTTTACACTATAAGCAGTACAGAGTATATGATAAACATGATATTTCTCAGTTTTAGTCTCAATAACTAAAATCTACACCCATGTCCACAATCAACTATCAAATGATTCAAATTTTTTTACACGAGATCATTATATTGGAGAGATATTTTTAGAGAAGTTTCGTTACAATGGAGCGCTACCTTAAAATTTTATTTTTTTGTAAATTATAAAATTTTTTAGTTTTTTTGGAAAAAATGCTTATAAATTAGTATTAATTGACCAAAATTCATACTATAACCCAATATATACCTGCATAACTATATATCAAAATAAAGATAATTTAATAAGCTATCATTTGATACTAAATAAAATGAGGTACATTTAAAATTCACAACGTTATTAAAACAATAACAGGCGTATCTCTAATTTGACACCAAATGACCTTTGACCTCAAAATTACCCCCTTTCCCCAGCTCAAAATTCATGGAGGAATTTTTTGGGATGACTTGGGATGCATTAGAACATGAATCCATTGAAAAACATTTGTTAATAATTATTTCACAGATTGGCATTTTTTTGACCTAAAATTCCCTAACTCTGTAAGTTCTAATTCTATCCAAGTGTAACGCTAGAATAACGTATCTCAACGTATTGGTTTCTATTCTAGTTAGTCTTTTTATAGCCTAGAATAGAGTATCTCTTATTTTCTATTTTAGGTAACACCCTAAAATATCGATTTTTAACGAATCACTAATAGCAAAGCCTGTACTAATTCATGCATTTCACTAGCATGATGACAGTTTACGACACTTATAGTTTCTTAGTATAGTTCAACTCAGGAATTCCAGGAATTCTTCAATTTGTCTCTTGTAGCCATACACACACAACAGCGTTACGAAAAGAAATGTTGACGATGTTAGGTTGGTGTGTAAGCTGTTAAACGGACTATACCATTATCCGTAACCATTTTTATGGTTATGTATGTTTTTTTTTCTGTTCAAAATGTTTTTCTCTCTTCGGGGAGATGGGCTATTTTGTTGGTTTGTCCAGGTAATCAAGGCACGAAATAGACTACCAACACCACTGTTGGTTTGTGTGAGGGAATGGAAATAATATCAATTATCTAAACTCGTCAGTGCATTAACTTCATTAATCATTTTCTTTTCTCTAAGTTTCTCAATGAATTCATTCATCTTGTCTCCTTCTGTCAGATAACCTTTCATTTCTAATTTTAGAATTAATGAATATGGATCACTTTCTCCATTAATGCCATACAAATGTCCAATGGTAGTCAAGTTTTCATCACTTACTGTGCAACCGAATTGTAATAGTTTTCTACAATGATCTGAAAAGCTTGTGATTGGAACATTTTCAAATTTTGGTAAATTCCACTCTGGCTTAATCATGCTTTCAACACCACCCATCGCACATAATTTAATAACTTCAATGAGAACACGTATGTCTGTTGGTTTGATAATTCCAGGAGTGACAAGCAAGCTAATCAGATCATAGGTCGTATTCACTTTCTGGATATTGACGAGTGTAATCTCACAATTGGGCCTAGTCTTGAACTTGCTGATTACCATTTTCATCTTGTTTAGATTTCCTCCGACTTGTTTGTCACACCATTCAGATACTGTTGTTAACAATTCATAGAAGTGCAGTGATATTTCTACAACAAAGTAAATATAAATTGCTATGGTTTCTGATTTTATATAAATAGATTTGTAATAAATTTGAAAAATATAAGAAAAATAGCAGAAAGTTGTTAATCAAAATACCATTTTTTAAAACTACCTACTCTACTCTCTAGAGAGAATATAAATATCCATTTTAACGCACACAAAAACAAAGGCAGATCCACTTTATTTAAAATGTGTACCAAACTCGCTAATTCTTAATGACGTCATCACAGTTAATCCACTTTCCTCTATTTGTATCAAATTTTAGACCCTTAAAGAAAGGGTTTAAAAGCATCATTTATCTGTTAAATGATGCTTTTAAACCCTTTCTTGAAAGATGACAAACACCAGGCCTGCAAAAACATACATGTGCCAGACTTTAACTTACTTTAAAAATACTGTATGTTGTCTTGCTTTAACTCAGTGATTATAATAGATTTATTACATATTAAAGGACAACTTGACAGAGGACCATATTTTAACAACGTATTAGGGATGTACATGATTTCAGAACCATCGCGAGATTAAGGATAGCGCCGCATGCGCTCGCCTTACAGCCGTCACCATAAATTTCTGTGACGTCACAGGTGCATCGCAAAATTTACGTCTTGAGTTTTCTGGCAAATCACAAAAATTTCTTGAAAACACACTTTGTAAATAGATCGTAAAAAATATAAATGTTGATTTTTTTTTAATTGTTTCTTTTGCTTATCTGGACTCTTAAGTAGATTTTGCGATGCACCTGTGATGTCTCAGCAATTTACGGCGACGACTGTACGGCGAGCACGTGCAGCAATATCCTTAATCTCGCGATTGTTCTGAAATCCCTAATACGTTGTCAAAATACTGTCCTTAGTCAAGTTGTCCTTTAATGATTAAGGTTAATCAAACACAATGAGAAACTAAATAGGAAAAATATTATACAATAATAATGTTTATGAGTTGGATGGTGAGAATATTTCATGATTTAAAAAATTAACTGCTCTATTTTTTTTTTTATAAGACACCTACTTTTATTCAATTTATCCATCGTACATCATTGACAAACGCCAGACCGGGAATTTAGGCCAATTAAAAAAAGCAGTGGTCAAACTTTGTTTGCCTCAATGTAAATTTACAAAAATATGGGGGTTGCACTTTGGCTGTTATAGTTCAACTTTGAAAAAATTAAGTAGGTCAAGTGTTATAACCTTCGTAAAAGCCAGTTTCTTATTCGCCGTGGAGGGCGTAGATGCAAAAACATTCGCGGAACTAGGGTGGCAAATGATAAAGTCAAGGGTCATTGATCCATACCAAAATATATTAAAAATATTAAGTAGGTCAAGTGTTATAACGTTGGTAAAAGCTAGTTGCTTATTTCGCCGTAGAGGGCGTAAATGCATAAAATGTTATTGAACTTTGACCGGAAGAAGTAGGAGGTCAGGGCTAACAACTCAATTAGGCAGTTATTACGTATTAAAATCTGTTTTCAAAAATATTTGTGACCCCTTATTTAATTTGAATGAAGGAACTAAGTAACCAACTTCAAAAAGGAATGTCATGTTATGTTTCTGTTGCAGAAATGAGATAAGACAACATTTTTCATCTTTATCTTAGATTTTAAGACAAAATTAAGCAAATATTTTTGCTTAGATACATTAATAAATCAGACTTAGGCAAAATCAAGGATTTAGGATTTAAGTTAAGATGTTTTTTTTGTTAAAGACCCCTTCCCTGCAATTTTGGACGTTTTTTGGAAAATAATACATATATATCACTTTAAAAACATTAAACCATGTCATTCCTTGTCTTAAATGTACGTTTTATGGTAAATTATGATAAAAAGTGAGAAAAAATGCACTACCTAAGTAGCTCGCGGCGATCGACCTCTCGTGGCGGTCTTAGGCCTAGCCTAGCTAGGCTTAGTTTTGTAGGCCTAGCTGGTAAACATCAGTAATGTACGAACATCGTACGCTAGCTATATACCTAGCCTGACGTTGTATAGTTGCTGCATTAATTGTCTTTCTATTTTTGCCAGACTCCGTTGATACTATTTGGGGAAAACCCGGTATTTTCGCTGAAAAGTTAGGAGTCTTCCATTTGTTTTGGCCTCACGATCGATCGAAAAGTGGGCGAATTACAGGTGAAAAACAAAAATATCAATCCGCGCGCAATGCATTTTGGGATTTATAGCGGGCCGCTATAATTATTAGAATCGACTTATTTTTCACATTTTTAACCGTTTAAAGACGAAAAAAGTTATCGCAATAGGACCATATAGTATTATTTTTACATTAAATATAGTTTGTGATCTTAAATTAGATCTAAAAAACGTAGGGAAGGGGGCTTTAAGCAAGTTTGATAAATCTGACCCATGCTGTTTAAAATACCATAAAATCTCTCTTAAAAACTAATTTACCTTCTTCTTCAGCCTGTGGAGTATCAGCTAAAAAAATAAAATAGATATTACTTGTTGAACAAAATTGTACCATAATACTATTGCAATTATACAATAATTCGCAAATTAAATTATTATTATTATTGTTTAACATTTCAAATGTACGGATTAATTGCAACCTTCCCATTATTACTATTTGAATATCTACATCATTTCAACCCAAAATAAAACCCAACATTTATTTGCAACTACAGTATGTACATTATCTACATTTTATTTTTGATAAAAAACAAGAAATACATTTACTTTTTGATAAGATGTCTTCGCCAAACAATTCACGGTAAAGTTTCACTTCCATTTTACGAACTTTACAAGGTAAATCTTTGTCAAACTTGTGAATAACATGCATATGAGCATTTTTAATGTTGTTTTCACAAGCACAAGGGATGTACATCTTTGCTTTAAGACCACGTGCTCCACTCTGGCTGAACACTTTCAACTCTTTTTGAAGGAAACAAAGCACCTAAAAAATAAAGTGTTAAATTGTTTTAAATATATGTTATTTAGACCTACAGTATGTATGTTGTTTGTTATGAGTTTTGTATCTACTATCCTACCTTCTGACAGACTTCAGGTAGTGGCATGATGTTTTCTTCTTTTCTTCTTTTTTCTGGAGGAGGAGTAACAAAGCTTGTTGTCCTGATTATTGTTGTCTGAAGAAAAAAAAAATAGAACAACCTTGTGGATGATAGTTTTGTATGATTAATTAGTTATCTGCAATATGTGGAGAACTCCTTGTTATTGTATTGGATCATCTTTTTTTTTTCCGTATTATTCTTCTTTCATTCCTTCATTTTTGTGTCTTGTGTGATCATAGAATAAAAACTAAAAGTCATTTTTTATTGCCACTTTTAAGTGGCAATAAAAACGCGATTCATGGCATTTTGTGCATGGCAAAAATTTGTTATGCGTAGGATGTGGAATAGGAAAATCATAGTTGTTTCTCTTGAATTATGATTTTCCAGCCTTTGCTAGTAATTTTTTTTTTAAATGAGGCCATTTAAACTTTAAATCATGCCATACGAACACGTTGAATTGGACAATTTGAGTGCGTTTTAGTTGAAAAGGTTACAAAAATATTGTAAAAATCATGCCTATTTTGAATCTATTATAGCTCCTCAGGGTCAATAGTGACCCCCAATTTTTGTAATTTAATATGCAAGCAGATACGTTATAGATATGAATTCATGCAGTTATCTCTTGGATTTTGTAACTAACATTCGTCCCACAACGCATTTTCGAGTATAATGACACAAGTTAATAATAATTATGATCAATCATACACAGCGTTTAATAATATAAATGTTTGTACACTCTCTGTACATTATATTTTTTTGAATTTTTCTGTTTTTTTTAATATCTGTAGTTTTATATGAATTGTTATTATTTATACATTTAATAGGGCTAACCGGACATTGTGACGTCATCGTATGGCCACGCGAATATAAAATTTAGGATTTTTGTATCTTTCGTAATAGGTCATCACATTTAATAGAGCACATCTCCACTTATCCATTTTCCATTTCCCTCCAGATTTTGATATTGTCTAGGTCAATAAATTGACTTTCGCATGAGTTACAAATATTTTAATTTTGATGATATCATAAGGTAAACAAAAATATTTGATTAATGTGGGTCACTTATATTTTTGCAGTAAATTTCAATCACTTATAGCTCCTCAGAATGAAAAGTGAAACGTTTTCTGGAAGTTATTGAATTGCAGATACGAATTCATGTAAAAACTTAAAAAGGTCGAATTTTCATCTTTTGGGTCATAGTTCATCACATTTAAAAGAGCGTGCATCTATATTCTACGTATTCGAATCTTTTCAACATGGTAATATGTATATTGCTCAGACAATTTTCTTCCGAAATTGCTATCTACATGTTTTATTTTGATGACATCATGTTAAAAATTGGAATAAAAGGCGGGTCCTGTAATTTCACCTATGCTACACTGTATGTAGTATGTACAGTATATAGCGAATCTCGAGTCAAGTCAAAGTTTGTCATTCTAAAAGGTGGCCCTTTTACTAAAAAAAGTTTTTTGATATGTTCATTTTTTAGTATGTTGATTAGTACCTTTTAACAATTTAATTGGAGAAAAACCAGCCGTAATATGTAATAAACCAATCAAATGACAAGATACACTTGTAAATGTAAAATAATTTGTAGGATAGACTAATAACCTATGGCATTGCATCTTTTAGTTCAGTGCTTCTTTTAAATCTTGAGGTTTATTTTAGTCCTAAGCTTCTGTCACTATATCAAGTACCAATTATAAAATTTACCTGTAACATACGACAATGCTTAATGGTAGCCACATATAGAATGACAAGGTGATCAGCATCAGTATTCAATTCAACACACTCATAGTTCAGGGTGGGTGGATAATCTTCCATTTGGAATTCCTCAATGAATTTAGTTGCAACACGTTGAAATAGATCGTCTGGAAGATAGCTACCAAAATCATGAAAAAGCGAAATTGCATGCTTTCTTTGTGGCAGTTCTTTGGCTTCTGGTTTCAAACATGCAAGAACGTAGAAAATGCGTTCATCATTCTGTTTAAAAAAAAAGAAGTAGAGACAAGTATATAGATTTTTTGGAAAATAAATAAAAAATGATGAAGGTGAATTTTAACAGAGCAATTCTTGTTTATTATCAATACCTTTGTACTTTTTCGTTCACACATTAAACCAAACTTTTGCATGAGAGACACAAAGTCCTTCAAAGTCACAGATTCACTAAAATCTTTCAACAGCTTTTCCAACAATTCACCTTTTAAAATTCCCTCTTCCAGTTTATCCCAAGCGTCACTCATATCTGGTTCCTATTATGTTTAAAAAAAATGAAAACTTCATCTTCAATCAAAGATAATTGGTACCAAATTAATAATACTTGTGAAAGTTGTTCTTGATAGAACAACTGACCTACATATTAATAGTCTAATGACGACTAAACCTCATTGCCTTTTCAAAATTGCCTTTTTGATTGACTGTAGAGTCTACGGCTATTGTAGTACAGTACACTATACACCAAAGCTTAATAATTATATAGCATGTGCAATTACGATGCATTGCGCGATAGCTTAACTCGTCTTTGTGACGAGTTCACATCTGACTGAATTAAAGCCAGTGAAATGTTCAATGCAGTGTTTTTTAATTTGTTTGCTAACCTGAAGCTCTGGATCTATAACAGTGATGACTGTTTTAGACATATCAACTAGTCGCATCAAATCTATAACTATTATATCTCTTAGTGCCTCATCATCTGGGTAGTAGAGAATCTCACCAATGTCATGTAAATACTCAAGCAGAACATTTTGGTTTTGTGTTACATTACAGTTGTTTAATAAATCAAAGATCTAAAATAAGTAAATTGATTAAAATCTTAATGATAATCTAAAGTTATAATTCTAAAGTTTGTTGAGTTTAATATTGCACTATTCATGGTTTATTAATACTTACAAAAATAATAAGAATAATTTCACCAAATTTTCTTTATCCTAGTATTATATTACCTGCTATTGTCCCTCAAAAACATGAATAGGTCATTTTGTAGTTTTAATAAAGTTATCACTTCCATAGAAAAATAAACTACTAGGCCTAAAAAATGTTTTATGCCTAGTGAAATTTTTTTTAAAAGAGTTAAATTCAACCAAAAACCCATTGGCTGGTAGCATTCGGCTATATCAACTCTCTGGCTTTAACAGATACCCAAAGCAGTAATAGCAGTACTCGTTTATTACACAATAACAAATAGTAGCCTAGATTTTATTACCTCTAAAAAAAGGTGTCAAATTGAGGAAAGCATAGTTAGGAACAAGGCGTATTATAGACCTCATGGACACCCCTGGATTCGCCTCTATGGAAAACAATTTTTAACCTAACCTAATTGGAATAAATATTATTTTCAAAACATTTTTGTTTCTACCTGAGAAATTGGTAAATATATGGACTTCTGTTTCAAGCTTTGTATTTCCTGCTGGACTTGCAGCCATTTTATTGGCCAAGTGCGGATCATTTTCTTTGACAAATCCAGTATTTTTTTAATGATGTTAGAAGCATTGCTCTGTGCAAATGGTAAATTGTTTTCAATAGTAAAGATAGTTGAACACACCATAGCCCTGTATGATTTGCCTTTCAGGGCTTTCCAAATTCTTGTCTTTATTTCTTCAAGCTGTAATAAAGTGAATTATATATTTTAATATTTTGTTATCAGAGTGTGTGATAAAGTTTTAACAGATTAATTATATATAAACATCACAGGCACAGAATAAATGCTAAACTGCCCGGTGATATACTGAAAGTTAATTACCGGTAATTAATTTGAAACGATAAAGATGAGGAAATCTGTGAGAATGAGAAAAAAGTCGTCACAACTGAGATTCGAACCCGGAACCTTCTGCTTGATATGCAGATGTCTTAACCATTAGACCACTGGGGCTTTCATGGTATTGTTCAAATTTGATTGGATGGCGACTTTTTAACACTCTCGACGTGGTATGGTGGAACAGCATGATATATATATATTTGGTTGGGGCGACTTTTTCTCATTCTCACAGATTTCCTCATCTTTATCGTTTCAATTTAATTAATTAAATTTCAGTATATCACCGAGCGGTGTAGAATTAATGTTCTTTGCCTGCTGTGTTTATATATATTATATATGTATATAAACATCACAGGCACATATATAATATAACATTATTTCCAAAATTTGTACAATTACCACAATCTTACATCTACAAAATCTTATGTGTTTTTTACTTACAACCAAAAAAATAAATAACTAGAGGGTACTCCGAGAGTACAAACCTCCGCCTACTGTAAAATTCCCCTACATATAAAAATATATATATTTTTTTTAAATTTTTTTTTATTAGTTCTAAGTGTAAATAGGCTAACTGCACACTAAAAAGTTGTGGATGAGAGTTTGGTGTAATGGTTATGTATCCAGCCTCTCACAGTTAAGATCGCTGATTCAAGTCCCACTGAGGTTTTTTTTTTTGTTATTATTTTTTTTTTATTTCTTTTTTTTTTTGTGGACCTTGATCTTTGACCCTGACCCTTCAAAATTTAACCACAATTATATGATGAGTCATTGATCATTGTGGCTAAGTTTGGTGAGAATCGGATAAAAACTGTGGTCTCTAGGCAGTAAAATAGTTTTTTGTTAGTTGTGACCTTGACCTATGACCTTTTCCCCTCAAATTTGAACTCATCCGAGCTTTTGGGGCATAGATCATTGTGGCCAAATTTGGTGAGAATCGGATAAAAACTGTGGCCTCCAGGCTGTTCACAGACACACAAACACACACACACACAAACACACACACACACAAACATACAGGGGTGAAAACATAACCTCCTTGGCGGAGGTAATAAAAAAAATAATGAATCAAAATAACAATGCCACTAACATTTGCTAATCTCAAAATACAAAAACGTGGCTGTTAAAATTGTAGTAAACATTTACAGTGAACATTCTTCATGTTGTTTTTGAAAAATATCAATAACAAATTAGTTTACTGAATAGTTTCTTTATTGTTAAACTTTCATTTTACCGTACGCTTCCTTTTTGCTTCATTTCCTTTAAGGCCATTTAAATGTGTACCTATCAGTAATACAAGAGGACAAGACTTTCCATCTATTGTCTTTACGCCAGGTCTACTGTTTGTGTATATGGACTGAATCCAAGAAAGAATGAACTGCAGATTTGTCATTCGATGTGGATATGTTTCACCCTAAATTTAAAAATACAATAGTAACATCTTAATCTCTTGCCAAAGACTCAAGTCAACTATTTCATTGGTCAACTATTTTAATGTAGTAGACAATCTCACATTTGAAGCTTTGAAACAAGTTCACGTGTGTCCAAGAGAGGTATTCCAACATTTTTCAAGAATGAAATAAATAAAATAGTTGTTTTTTTTTAAATGAATTATATCATAGAGAATAGCTAATAACTACAGTATTTTAACCAGTAAATTATCATTTAAAACAAACTTATTATGATACTGCTTACAGTTGTTGGATCCAAAACCATAGCTGGGGCATCAAGATCAGCACAAAGGTTGAATACTACACAAATAACCGCAAAAGATACCATGAAGATCTATGAGATCAATAAAACAGTGACATTCAATTAATGGTAAATATATCAAAATGCTTTGATAATCAATGAAATTTAAATTTGGAATTGTAGTGTTTGTGTTTCATAGTGTTTTACTTTTTAGATTTAAAAAAAAAGTCATGTCTAGACTACTACTAAATTTATTACAGATTTGCGATCTTTACTTGTTTATTTTTTACTAAGTGTTGAACTTTCATAACCTTTGTTTGTTTTAATATAGATGACCTGTACACGTAGAACTAACCATTTCTCACAGAACTGTGTGCCGGGAATATGTGGGAAATAAATTATTAGGCATGCTAGTCTGATTTTCTGTCCGGTAGAATATCCAATATACTGAATATTCCCGGCAGGATTGTTTGTTATATGCTGGTAACAATGTAGGCATCAACACCAGCATTTTGCTTCCATGCATGTGAGGAAAAGGCTTCGCGCAATAAAATGTAGCCACTTTACCCGCTGCATCACATGATAAATCGGTTGTCCTCCGAAATCCCAGATGTTCATCACAAACTTGTCGCTAGTCGTCTTGTTGTCACTTCCTTCTTTCTGAAACTCAATCTTTATGAATTCTTCAATTTTTGAAGGAATCTGTTTCTGATGTTTTTCTTGCCCTATACAGTACAGTATTCACTGGTTATTTGTAATTTAGATAAATTAAACATTTTAAAATATTGTACTAGATTCATTGACAAATAAAGTATCCAATATCATGTTTCTGTATGTAATTTGTATAGGCCTTTTATTAGTATAATTTAATATATAGGATTCTAATATATTTAGCAATGGTAATTAAAATTTAAAATATAGAAAAAAAATTTTAATTTTAGAAGTGAAAGAATACAGAATAACACAGTTTCCGATGATTTCAGGTTTCGAATTAACTTCCCTAATGATTCTACTCGGCTTGTTCGTGATCAATAAAAGAGCTTGTCAATTAGTGAGAGGAGAATTTAGTACATGTCGTAAGATGTTTCTTTTCTTCGTGCACATGTTTCACCAGTGTGGGAGCATATTCATAATTGCCAGAAGCCTGTTGTGGTGCTGTTACAACATCTTCTTGTCTCATTCTATTCTTATCAGAAGCATTTTCTGTGGATGCTGCTGTTTCTTTCACTTTTCTCACCACTTCTCTAGCAACTGCTTTCTCAAACATATTCACATACACTTCAGCTTAAAAAAGAAGTGTAATTTTTATATTACTGATATGCTTGTACACCGTGAATATATTATTAGAAAGTGTTAAAAAGGAAGAATCATTTGAATGATTAACATATCTTTGATATTTATTACAGGTTCTGTGTTGTACATTTTTTCCCTACTGTTTGTGGACAAAAATCAAGTGGAATAAAGTTCATTAAAAAATAATTAAAAAGCAAAACGATGTGAGGTAAGATGTTAAATAGTATCGACAGACATTTTGTAAATAGAACAATAGATTTTAGTTTGTGTGTAAAGCTTCATTTAATTTAAAGACACCTTCCCTACGTTTTTTAGATCTTATTTAAGATCAGAAACTATATTTAATGTAAAAATAATAATATATGGTCCTATTGCGATAACTTTTTTCGCCTTTAAATGGTTAAAAATGTGAAAAATAAGTCGATTCTAATAATTATAGCGGCCCGCTATAATCCCAAAAAGCATTGCGTGCGGATTGATATTTTTGTTTTTCTTCTGTAATTCACCCACTTTTCGATCGATCGCGATGCCAAAACAAATGGAAGATTCCTAACTTTTCAGCGAAAATACAGGGTTTTCCCCAATTTGTATCAACGGAGTCTGGCAAAAATAGAAAGACAATTAATGCAGCAACTATACAACGTCAGGCTAGGTATACAGCTAGCGTACGATGTTCGTACGTTAACGATGTTTACCAGCTAGGCCTTCAAAACTAAGCCTAGCTAGGCTAGGCCTAAAGACCGTCCACGAGAGGTCAGTCGTCGCGAGCTACTTAGATAGTGCATTGTTTCTCACTTTTTATCATAATTTACCATAAAACGTACATTTAAGACAAGGAGTGACCTGGTTTAATGTTTTTAAAGTAATATATATGTATTATTTTTACAAAACGTCACAAATTGTAGGAAAGGTGTCTTTAAGTTGATAGTGGGTACTGTATTTGCAAAATACAGAACTGTGAAGCAGCTTCATCATAGAAAAATATGGGAAGCTTTGTCACAAACGAAATGTTTGCAAACTTGTGTTGATAAATGTTTTCGCCAGTAGGCCTATACTAGGAATTACATTTGGCACAAGCAATTTTTTAAACAGGATGAATTATGGAATAAGTCTTATTGGAAACTTACAAGTCTCTGTTTCTTCCAACATGGTTTCCTCAGCATTATCTTTGGTGAACACTGTTTTTGTTGTTGCTATGCAATCAGTTATTTCATGATTTGGATTAAAACTACAGAAAAAATATTTAATAAATTATTATTTCACTATGGCCATACAATATATAAACATAAACTCAGCATGAACCGAGCCTTTGGGGCTTATATTACAAGTATTTATAAAAAATTAATTATAACAACAGTACTATTTTTCATTTAATTGGCTCATAAAATATGTTTTTGTGTCTTCAGTAGTAAAAAGTAAATTCATAATGAAAAAATGCCTACAATTGAGGGGAAATTATGTTTAAATGCATATTAAAACTAAAATGTCCTGGGAGTCAATATAAAGTTCCAACTCAAAACCTTCTCATTTTACTTTATTGGCATTGATATTTTGAAAAAAAGAAATGTTTGTCATTCAGGGCATGGGGTCTCACTGTATGATTTTTTTTTTCTGTAGTCACTTTTAATTGTTTTAAACAACATTTATACCACAATTTTCGTACCTTTTCCTTAGTAATGAATTAATAGTAGAAGTTTTTCCTACTCCCTCCAGACCTACAAAAATAACTCTGCCTTGTTTAACTTCAGTTTTCCCTTCTAGCAGAGCTTCATTGAATGATCTAACTGCTTCTGGTCCCCGAGCACGTATCTCAATTGGAGTGGAATCTTAAAAAATAATGATTTAATAGTAGTTTACAATTAGATTGGTTGAAATGGCATCAACATGTGATCGAGTGTAGCTCTACTATTTTTCAGCATTGAGCGCATTGGACAAAATAGTGAATTTAGACTAGACTACTTTCGAATCTCCATCTCGAAATGACTATTATTGATTATTGATTATGTGAGCAGTTAAGACAGGGACGCTATTGAGTGGTGGTTAGATTTGAAATTCTCGGAAAGAATTACTAAATATCGGCCTAAATATACGCATTTCCAGTTGGATACAATTATTCTTTATCAAATATCCTGATTGTTAGTCAACACAGGTACACTAGAACACTTCGTATTTTTGCGATCCCGTAAGTTTAACCCGAATTTGTAGCTTAGTTTGGCCAGGCCTATAGCAGCTACGATCACAGGCTTTTCGCGATGCAGTCCAAACATGGACACGGCCAAATAAGGCAACCGTATTACTGCATTAGGTTACGCTTTTCAAAGTACGGGGCGCCGGATACCATCGGAATAAATTGTGTGCTGAACGTATTATTAAGACAGTGTCGAATATTTTGTTGCCAGAAATGTTCAAATCAACCTTACTAGGCGTGTGTCTATATATACTAGGCCTACTCATACTACACTCCAACAACTATATAAATACATCATCGGACAAATATGCTATATGCTATATCACTAATGCTACCGGTTGTAGATATTCTCTACTACCAGATCTACAAGAAAGGTCATTATTCATTTCTTATTCGGCGAGAGGGATCAGGAGAAAGTTTGGCTGTCCATGTACATATTACAGAAACGCGGATGCCACATTTAATACGCTGTTACTCTCTGGTGATATACATACAAATCCAGGGCCAGTAAAAAATCCTTGTAGCATTTGTGGCTGTTCAATGCAATGATTGCACGATAGCCTGCCACATTAAATGTGGACAAATATCGCCGAAGACCTACAAGGTAGGCAGGTTACAAAATAATTTCAAATATTGGACATGTTCCAAATGCCTGTTTGCAAAATTACCAGGATTTGACGTTTTTGAATTAAATAAACCGGACCAAGGTTTCAAATTAGATGACAATGTTAAAAACTTCGACGATACTGAAAATGGAATCGATTTTAAAAGTTTGGAACGAAAGGGTCTGAAATGCCTACACCTGAATGTCAGATCTCTTATCCCTAAACTTTCGGAAATTCGTGAACTCGTCAAAAATTGCAACCCATCAGTTTTCTGCGTTACAGAATCGTGGCTCAACAACTCAGTCACTGACAGAGAAATCAGCATCAACAACTACTCCATAATACGCAGAGACAGAAGAGAAAACACATTTGGTGGTGTTTGCATCTACATTAAAAGTGATCTCGCCTTCAAGGAATTGGATCAACTGAACTGTGATGAACTTGAAGCTGCGTGGATAGAAATATTTCAGCCTAAATCAAAATCAATTGTTCTTGGTTGTGTGTACCGTCCTCCAAAATATAACAATATTGATTTTATACATCAATTTGACATTACCGTCAGTAAGATAGATCATCAGAAAGAAGTTATAATACTCGGTGACTTTAATATAAACTTGCAGGACAAGTCGTCTTATCCGGTAAAAAAGTTTTGCGAATGTCTTGATCTTCACAGTTTTGAACAATTGATAAATGAACCAACTCATATTACTGAACGCAGCTCTACTCTAATTGACCATGTACTTACCAACAAACCTACAAACATAATTGAATCTGGAATTGTTCCTATAGGTCTGAGCGATCATTCTCTAACATACTGTATTAGAAAGATTGTACGAAATACATATGATAGTCATAATACAGTAGTTTTAAGATCATTAAAGTCATACAGTAAAGATTCTTTTAATGATATACTATCTAATGTCGATTGGACACCAGTGCATACAAGTACCGATGTAAATATTGCCTGGTCATATTTTAAGAATCTATTTATAAGTGCTATTGATAAAATCGCACTTTCCAGGAAAGTACGTATTAAACAACGGACTCAACCTTGGATGAATGTTGATATTTTGGAGAAGATCCACCTTAGAGATAAATTTTTTGGGCTCTTTAGGAAACATAAGCAGAGAACGGATTACTATGATGAATATAAGAGCCTCAGAAATAGTGTTTAGAGAGACATAAAGAATGCCAAAGCGGATTATTTTAACACCCAGATTGAAGAAAACATTAATAAAAACAACTCCAAATGCCTCTGGAATACATTGGAGAAACTTGGATATAGTTCTAAGAAAACTACTAATGGAATTACTGTACTAGAGATAAACGGAAATGTATGTCATGATTCTAAGACTGTTGCTTCCAAGTTCAACAATTTCTTTACTTCCGCGGTTGACCACGCTATACTTAATGGAAACAATTGATCATGTATATACAAATATCCATTCTAGATTTTTAACTTCAGGAACCATAGAATTAGATATATCAGACCATTTGGCTACTTTTTGTATGTTAGAGAACTTTAATGACTACTTCCAACAGACTGATCAAATCAAATTTGGAAATTTTTCCAAGTTTAATATCCAACACTTCCAACGTGATCTTATGAATGTAAATTGGTCTGAAGTATTTGATAGTCAAGAGGTAAATTCTGCTTACACAGAGTTTAAAAGGTTATTTCTAGAAGTTTGTAATAAACATGCACCATTAGTTTTAAAAACTGTTAACCCAAGAAAGAAACTAAAGAAACCATGGATTAATTCTAGTATAAAAAATCAATTAAGCATAAACATAGGTTATTTTCAAAGGTAATAAAAAGTAATTACAATGTAGATATGTTAGCAAAGTATAAACGATATCGAAATTGTCTTACAAACACCTTAAGAACAGCAAAACAGAAATATTACTCAGATCAATTTGAAGAAAAGTGTGGTAATACAAATAAAATATGGGAAATTATTAATGATATTTTAGGAAGAGGTAAGAAGAAAATGAAATTACCTAATAAATTAGAAATTAAATCATGTGATGGCAATGTTAATATAGAAACTAATCAAACAGCAATAATTAATGGTTTCAACGATTATTTTGTTTCAATTGGAAAAAATCTTGCAGAAGAATGTATTGATAACACAAATGTAAATCATAATATATATTTATCAACTGTACCCCAAAATTCATTATTTTTCAGTTATGTTGTTGATGAAGAAGTAAATGATATCTTAAAGGGTTTAGATAAGAATAAAGCTGTAGGCTTGGACCAAATTAATCCTAAATTAATTATATATGCAACAGATTATATATCTAGACCTTTTACGTATATAATTAATTTGTCATTATCTACAGGGATCTTCCCTGATGACTTAAAAAAATCAAAGGTATTTCCATTATTTAAAAAGGGTCTGCCATCAGATCCAGGGAATTACAGACCAATATCTGTATTGCCACAATTTAGTAAAGTATTTGAGAAAATTATAAATAAGCAACTTTTGTGTTATTTAAGTCAATTTGATTTATTATATCATCAACAGTATGGATTTAGAGAAGGGTACAGCACAAAACTTGCTATTATTGCGTTAGTACAAAATTTGTCTGAGAAATTAGATAAGGGAAACATAGTTGTTGGAATATTTTTAGATCTAAAGAAAGCATTCGATACAGTCAATCATCAAATACTACTGGATAAGTTAAGTGCATATGGGATAAGAGGGTTGCCATTAGCTTTATTTAAAAATTATTTATATAATAGGAAACAATGTATCAGTGTAAATGGAATAGAGTCTAATGAAAATTCAATAACTTGTGGAGTACCACAAGGGTCGGTCTTAGGACCTACATTGTTTCTTATTTATGTAAATGATATTGTAAACTCTTCTGACTTTTTTGATACACGATTATTTGCAGATGATACTAGTTTATTTTGTTCTTTTAATCCACATGAAATTGTTGACCTAACAAATGTAAATGAGCAGTTGAAACATATAGTAGATTGGTGTGATGTTAATAAGTTGACAATTAATTCTAAAAAGACAAATTATATTATATTTCGTAATCAGCATACAATAATTGAAGTAAAGGGGGATATATACATAAAGGAATCAAAATTAGATGAAGTTGAAGCTACAACTTACATTGGGGTAGATATAGATAATAGACTTACATGGAAAGTGCATTCTAATAAGGTTGATAAAATTATTAGTTCTAAGGCTGGTTTATTGTACAAACTCAAATATGTTGTACCCCAATCAATTTTGGTGCTTTTATATAATTGTTTTATTTTGCCTCATATTTCATTTGCATTAGAAGCTTGGGGTAACACTTATAAAACTCATTTAAAACCAGTATATTTAACACAAAAACGTATTATACGCACATTGACTTATTCTGATAGACTAGCACCAACATCATTATTATTCAAAGAACTTAAAATTTTAAATATTTATCAGCAGCATCAGTATTTAATTACTTTATTTGTTCATGATAGTTTACATGGTAAATTTCCAGATACAACTCCTAAATATTTTTTGTATATTAATTTTCGTTATTCATCAAGGTCTCAGACTAGAGAAAAGTTGTATGTACCAAAATATAGAACAAACATAGGACAACATTCCATCAAGTATTCTGGTGCAAAGCTCTGGAATGAAATCCCGGATGACTTAAGGTTTCTAACAAAAAGCAAATTCAAAAAAGAAATGAAAACATACTATTTGTTTGTATAGTGATATTTATTTATTTTATAAAAGAATTATATTGTATATATTTGAGAGAAAGTGTATTTAAAAAAAAAAAAAAATGTTTATGTATATTAATTTTATTTTAGACAAGTAGCCCTAATTTATTTATATAACTATTTATACTTCAATGTTTAGGGGCTGAACTTGATTAGTTTTAACTATTTTTTAGCCCTTCCCTTGATATAATTATTATTATTTGTATATTATTACAATGTTTATAATTTATATTTATGGGTAAATAAAGAAAGAAAGAAAGAAGTAAAAACATATCGTCATGTTACGAATGGCTGGCAGATAATAGGTTATCCTTGCATGTTGGAAAGACAGAAGCAATACTATTTGGATCAAAAAGAAAAGTTAAACATGTTGAATCATTTAAGATAATTTGTAAAGGTCAAGTGATTGAACGTAAAACAAGTGTAAACTACTTAGGAATTGTAATTGATCATAATGTCACTGGGAACAACTTTGCTCAATCAGTCTATAAAAAGGCTAATTCCCGTATAAAATATCTTTGGCGTCAATCCCCTTTTATCAACAAACAGTCACGAAAACTGTTAGGTATGGCGCTGGTACAGCCTTTACTAGATTATGCCTCACCAGCTTGGTTAAACACAAATTACAAACCACCCAAAATAAACTAGTAAGATTTATTGCAAAGTTGGAACCCAGAGCCCATGTTGGCTACTACACTTGGTATGCTTAATATTATATTTAGTAGTCATAGGGCGCTGTAAGTGCAATTATCAGTGTTAATTTTATGTCTGAGGACCCCAATGGAAATAAGTTTTCTTTTAAACTTTCTTGGGTTATTCCTCGGTTCATTCTATTAATATTGTTATCCTGTGCTTTTTTTTCTGTTATGTTTGTCTTTGTATTTTTGAGTGAACCGAATAAAACTGAACTGAACTGTACAAATACAGTAGTGAATGTTTTAAGTAATGGTACAAATAATTGAGGTGAACTATAACAAATTTTCATCTTTCACTAAATTAAATTATTTATTCCATTGCACTAATATAAAAATGAACGCACAAAACAAAATTTCATAATAATATTGCACTCCCGATGAAGTCATTAAGAGTGCAATAGAACATTTATTTAATATCATGTGACCTACAATCCTCCAATCAAATGACATGAATCTGCTTGCTGTGTTATAAAATTTACTATTTGCCAAATAAATGACGTCAAAAACAACTCGAAACCAAAACTCAAGCGCTGCCATAGCCTAGCCTTCGTTGACATTGGAAGCGACAGATACATTGAATACAATTTTACTTTAAATAGTGGGTAGGTGTGTTTAAATGTTTGAGCTATAATATAAGCAAAATAGTTTTTTGCTTTTGTGAGTGTATGGTTAAAACTGCCAAGGTGGCTGAAAATAGTAGAGCTACATTGCTGAGGTGCTAATTATTTTAGTTTTATGAGTAATATTGTTTTATATTTGTGGTAATCTTTTACATTTTTGGACAATATTTACATTTGCAAGCTCTACATGACCTCTAACCTCTCAAATTTACATACTGTATGTTATTATGTCAATAGCTTGTTGTTATTTACATTATGAGTGGAGAAATTATAAAAAATAAGTTTACCTTTTAACTTACTTTTTCATGTAGTTGTTTAGAAGAATTAACTAATTGCACTGTGCTAATCTATAGAATTGATAAACATAAAAAACAAGCTATTGTCTATTACCTGACATTGTCCGTCTTTCTCTCTGAAAAAAAAAAGTTACTGTGTTTAGGATATAAGCTGTTTTTGAACAACAACAAGTTTTTATTTGCAAAGCAAGATCTCTCTTTCTAATCAGGTGGTATTTACTCACCTATCGAGATCAGAGAAATTTTGAACGCACGCTTACAGCTATTTGAGATTAAGATAAGATAAATCTTTATTGTCATGAACACAACAAGGCGAACATGACATTGCTTTTCCTTGATGCTTAAAAACACATACAATACATACAATATATAAAACATAAAAAATATCAATACAATTCAGTACATTAAAACTATATTAGTAAACAAGTTATATTTACAGAAGGAATAAAAAAACAACTATCTTTGAAATGTTGAGTTGGAAACATGAATAGAGTTGTGGACAAATGATTTCCTACATCGAGTGGTATTGCACATTGAAGGACGAATTCTACCTGATTTGTTAACAACATATTTATCATTTAATGGGTGTGAGTTAACTTCCATTATTTTCTTAACTTGGCTAATAACATCGCGCCTGTAAACTGCGTTGATAACATTGACATTCCTTCCTATTATTTTACTAGCAGTTTTCATAGTACGGTCAAGTTTCTTTTTATCATTAGCACTCGACTATTGTACCAAACAACACAGTTGAAAGTTATAACACTAAAAATAACACTCTGGTGAAACATAAAAAGTACATCATTATTCACTTTGAAAGAGTTCAGCTTTCTTACTGATGTTTTATCTAAATTTAAATTGGAAATAAATTGCCATAATTTGGGGCCAGCATAAAAAATGGAATGCAGTCTCAGATGGGAATTGCAGGGTGATATTGAATGAAAATTGTTAGCTGAAAATCTAGTTGAGTAAATGTGAACAGAAGAAGTAGAAATGAATAAATTGAGAAGACAGGGTTTGCTTTGTAATCTGTACATAAATGAGGCTATTTTGAGTTTATTCAAATCATAAATATTAAGAATCGCAGATACGCAATGCTCGTTTCTGAAGTCTAAACAAAGGGTTGTATTTTGGAGTTTCAGTACAGAGGACATAATGATTCAAATTTATTAATGCAGACTGCCCATGCGATATTACCATAAGAAAGATATGGTAAAATTAAAGTGCTATAAGGGATTAAAAGAATTTGAGGTGGTAAATAATATTTTAGTTTATTCATCATTCCTAAATTCGAGAAATTATATTAGATACACGATTAATATGAGGTTTCCAGTTTAAGTTACAATCTATGGTAATGCCTTTGAATTTGGTTTCAGTGACGTGTTAAAGTTTGGAATCAGCCATGAATATGTCATCCTTGAATTTGCAAGATTTGCGTTTATTGAACAAAATATAATTAGTTTTGGAAATTAAGTTAAATAAATTATCTTTAAAAAGATAATTTATTTAACTTAAACCAATAGGATACTTTAAGAAGTTCACAATTTATTGTTTGAAATAATACATTGCTGTTTTTATGAGAATAAAATATATTTTATCAAAAATGTTGATTAAAACATGTTCGGTGGAATGTTGTCTTCTAAAGCCATATTGTCCGCTATAAAGGACGTTGTGTTTGTCAAAAAAAATAAAAAGTCTATTATAAATTATTCATTTTAAAATCTTAGATAAATAAGAAAGAAAGAAAGAAACGAGATAGGCCTATAGTTTGCAAACTAATGTTTGTCTTCTTTTTTGTAAATTGAAATTGATTTTGTTTTTGTATCCCGATGAAGCCAATTGGCCTATGAAAAAAAAATCATTTCAGTTATTCATTGTTCAGACCCATGTTCCAGTTTCATTATAAATCGGTGCAATGATGGTGCGTAAACACAGTTTATATTTGGTTAAATATTGTAGTTTCTTATTGGTATAAATATTGTTTATAAATTTGTGGAAACAAAATTTGTGACCTACTAATGACTATTATATACTGTACTTCCTTGCAACTCTTTCAAACTGTACTGGAGACCCTTCACCTTTGACACCCTATTTGTAATTTTAAAAGGGAGAATTTACAGAATTAAATTTGATAACGATTTGATAGGTAGCTTTTAATTAATTGGAGAGGAAGGCTGTGACACCATAATGTTGAAGCTTATAAATATGAATATTATGATTTATGGTGTCAAAGGCCTTCGATAGATCCAAGAAAAGTCCAATAGCTACCTCATTTTTGCTTCAGACATTGGTTATTTTATCAAAAAATGTCGATTAAAACATGGAATGTTGTCTTCTAAAGCCATATTGTCTGCTATAAGGACGTTGTGTTTGTCAAAAAAAATAAGAAGTCTATTATACATTATTCATTTAAAAATCTTAGATAAATAAGAAAGAAAGAAAGAAACGAGATAGGCCTATAGTTTGCAAACTGATGTTTGTCTTCTTTTTTGTAAATTGAAATTGATTTTGTTTTTGGATCTTGATGAAGCCAGTTTGGCCTATGAAAAATCATTTTCAATTATTCATTGTTCAGACCCATGTTCCAGTTTCATTATAAGTCGGTGCGATGATGATGCGTAAACACAGTTTATTTTTGGTTAAATATTGTAGTTTCTTATTGGTATAAATATTGTTTATAAATTAGTGGAAACAAAATTTGTGACCTACTAATGACTATTATATACTGTACTTCCTTGCAACTCTTTCAAACTTTACTGGAGACCCATCACCTTTGACACCCTATTTGTAATTTTAAAAGGGGAATTCTTGGGCTTGATAAGCAAAAACATGCAACTGAAACTAATTAGCAGCTCAAGTATGTCTGACAGCAATTTTTACAGGAACAAATGAGTGTTGAGGCTTTACATAATGAAGCCTCTACAATGAGGCAAATTAAGGTAAACATTAATGAAATTATTTTTAGGAAGACTACTGTACCTCTATAAAATCTTTGACTTAAATCCCCATTGTATTAGACAATCCTCCATGGTTTGCAGTATGTCTTGAATACTTGGCCTTTTCATTCTGTCCATCTCCCAGCAATTATGCAGCATTTCCTTTAACTTAGAGGGTGTTCCTTCAACTATCAGATACATACCATCCGCTTTCATCAAACCATTTGGTTTTTGACAAGTCCACATTTCCCATATCACTACACCGTATGAGTAAATGTTCGAACGGTGAGAAACTGGGATGTGATTTGACCCTTCTTTAAAACTTTCAGGAGCCATCCATGCTAGCGTACCACTAATAGATGTAGTCACTGTCTCTTCAGTTACATAGGCAATTCCAAAGTCACATAGTTTCAAATTATATTTATCGGTAATTAGAAAATGTGACAATTTACGATGAGTTATATGCTTGGTAATGACTCCTAGAACCTCTGTGATGAACTTTCTACCAATGTGTTTATTTTCTTCATCGTCATTAATCTTGTTTAGTGCGATTACTTCAATTTTTTGAACAGTGTTAAGATGTTTAATTGCAACTGTAAAATCATCTTTAGTTTTCCAAACTCCTTTAAACACATAACATCTTCCATCATATCTGTTTATGTTTATATCATTAGATATTAGGCTGGATTCCTAACTATACTTTAAGACGAAAACAAACGTGACTGACTCCACGAGTTCCAGATGATAACCGTTTTATTTGTAACTCTTGCGCATGCGTACAACTAAGCTAGATAACAAGTTCTACTAACATCTCTTCTCTTTAAAAACTGTCTATACTTTGTTAAGATAAGAATACATATTAATGACAACTGGTAAGAACTGACAATAAAACTTTCAATAACAAAATTACAACCTGTCTTTGTTTTATTGTTTGTAATTACATGTGTTCAATCAACCTTACAGGCTTCTTAATGTTTCGTTTCGGACGGACTGCTGTCTCAGAGTTATTATGTGTGATTTGTTTATTTGTTGTTTCAATTGAGCCGGTTGTGCAGACGGTTTATTTGGGAGTGAAGTAGCTGAAGTGTCACTAACATATTGTTGCTTTAGGTGGTATGTCACCTACGTCTATGCTTTCATTAGTAGCTTTTAAGAAAACACGATTTCTGCGAAGGAGTGATCCATCAGTAGTTTTCACCAGATATGAGCGAGGACCTACTTTCTCTTGCGTGATGGCTTTTCTCCATTCATGATGGTTTTGGTCGGGTTGTACTCTGACCGACTGACCAGTTACTAACTCTGGCAAATCTTTAGCAGTTTTGTCATACTGTGACTTTGCCATCTTCCTTCGCTGTACGATATTATCCACAATGTTGTCAACAACCAGTGGTTTCAGCAATTCTTTTGTTGTAGGTAGAAGTGTTTTTGTTCTCCGTGACATCAACTTTTGCACTGGACTACTACCATCTTTACTGGGAGTATTTCTCCAGTTTAATATGGCTAGCTGTATATCATCTTTATCTTTTAGAGCCTTCTTTATGAGCTTCTTGGCTATTTTCACAGTCGCCTCAGCTTTTCCATTACTTTGGCTATGGTATGGAGAACTAGTTCGGTGATCAATGTTCCATTCTTTGGTGAAGTTGTGGTGTTCATCAGACACAAACGTCTGTGCATTATCTGTAACAAAAATAGATGGAATGTCATCGTGCAAAGTGTCTTTTCGAGTGTTTAATTATGTTTGATAATTTCAAACTTTTAATTTCATCCACTTCAAAATAATCTGTGAAGTAATCAACAGTAACTAAGTAATCTTGATTATTTAGTGTAAAAATGTCCTGACCAACCATCTGCCATCTCTCTGTCAGTATCGGCCACATCATAAGCGTTTCACTTTGCTGCTTGTCCAAAAACGCATTACATGATTGACATGTCTGTACGGCATCCTTAATTTGAGATGTCATACCTAACCAAAACAAGCTGTCTTTTGCTCTCCTTAGTGTGGCATCTATGCCCTGGTGGCTAGAATGAACTTTCTTAATCATCCATGGTTGTAGAATCTTTGGGATCACAACCTGTTGTCCTTTAAATATTATGCCATTCTGTACAGTCAGCTCATCTCTGAATGTAAAGTATGGTTTCGCCAGAGGTGATACCTTGTCTCTTACTTCTGGCCATCCTGTATGAACCATCAGCATCACTTCTGTCAGTTCTGAATCACCTTTCGTAGCTTCTTTAAGCTGTAGCTGTGTACTCTCACTGACATTAACAAAATCTATTTGATTTATGTTTTGTAGCTCTTCCATGATTTTGCTTTGTTTCTCATTAACTGGTGCTCTGCTCAATAGATCAGATACAAACATTTCTTTGCCTGGTACATGAATGACATTAATCTTGTACCTCAGCAGTCTCAACATCATTCTCTGCAGACGTTTTGGAGCTGTATTTATAGCTTTTCGAAATATCGGTATCAGAGGTTTATGATCTGATTGCACAGTTATATGTCGTCCCAATACATAATGTTCAAATTTCTCACATGCGTATACGATTGCCAAGCACTCTTTCTCTATTTGAGCATAATTTTGTTTGTGGTCTTTGTGCTCTTGACGCAAAACATACTGGCTTTCCTTCTTGTAGGAGTGTTGCACCTACACCATACTGGCTACTATCACACTGTATAGTGACTTCCTTTTGCAGATCATAATATGCTAAAAACAGGAGCGGCTACTATCAATCTTTTCAGCTTCTGAAATGCTTCTTCATGGTGAGAAAGCCATTCAAAATGGTGATTTTTATCCGTTAACCTACGTAGAGGTTCAGCGACCTCGGACAGCTTAGGCAGAAACCTTGATAAATATGTAACGCAACCCATGAATACTTGAACACCATGTTTATCCTTAGGAGGACTTTTATTGCTGTATGAGGTATAGCAATTCTACAGCTATTTGTTTGCTATTATTGCAGTATCAGGTATAGCAATTATACAGCTATTTGTTTGCTATTATTTTCTATTATTGCTGTATCAGGTATAGCAATTACACAGCTATTTGTTTGCTATTATTTGCTATTATTGCTGTATCAGTATAGCAATTACACAGCTATTTGTTAGCTATTAATTGCTATTATTGCTGTATCAGGTATAGCATTTACACAGCTATTTGTTTGCTATTTATTGCTATGACCAATCCTGCGCCTTCGTGGAGCTAGCACAGTGAATGCACAGGAACAAAGAAGTCTGTCTGGTATAGACTGACACCCAAGTCACATTACCCATCTATCAATAAAGTTTCTGAACTCTACAGGATTGTTGTTGTTGGTTGACGATGACTTGAAGTCCTTCCTGTTGTAACCATTGAGTTCCAATGCTTTGTTGACATGATGTATTTCTTGTCGGAGACACTTCTTGTCGCTGATGGTGTGCGCTCTTTTGATAAGAGTTTTACAAATTGATTTCTTCGTTGACGGATGGTGGAAAGATCGCTTGTGTAAATATCTGTCCGTGTGCGTGGGTTTGCGATATACTACACAACATCTCTATCACTAGGGCTAGGCTGTTGAAAGTGAGGCGTAAAACTTCCTTTATTGCGACTTTTAATTATCGACCAAATAAATAAATGGCAATTTGGGTAAATATGGTGAAATTTAACACGACCACCCAAGAAGTATTGTTAGCAGAAACGGGGTACTAAAAAATATGGTATAAAAAATACCGTATTTTATACTGTATTTTTATACCATATTTTGAGCAGTTTCAGCAGAAACAGGCCCTTAATAACATCCCTCTATTCTAAAAATAAAAATATGCAAATACACAATAAAACTGTTTACATTATGTAACTACACAAAATGCTTTATTAACGCAATATATGTCATGTCATGTTCAGACTTCATTAATTTAAGTTGGCGTCTTGGACCAATTATTGTTAAATTTGGTGGGTAGTTAACCAACTTATTTTATCCCCACCCCACCCTACACTTAAATTACTAAGCCTGAATGTGCCAATGTCTCTGTTTCCAATCACAAATGATTATATGATGACAATATTCAATTTGAACATTACACTGTACATTAATCAATATCAAGACATTATGACCATGGAATGAGTCAAAAGGGTTGATTGTTGCTATCCAAGGTCTTGTAAGCTTATTTCATGATCCTAAGGCCATGATTATATTAAAACTGTTAATGAGATATTTCTAACACTTGTAGATAGTACAGGTTGGTAATCTATCAATGCAAAATGTAGGTAATAAAAACAAAATACTAATTCATGTGTACAGAATCATATCCTTTAATTGGTTTTGTCAAGGATATGATAGTTTTGAGCGGGGGCGGAGGTGGATTAATTGCCCAGCCTAAACTTCTTTCATCCACACAAATTTATTTTTAAACTATCTTAGGATGATGACCGTAAACATTGGATTCACAGCCTATATGTTTTCTCCCATCTTGTTTTAGAAATTTTGCTGTACAAATGCCGACTAAGTAACGCCCTTTAACCAGTTCTTAATAGCTTCCAATTAGTTGATTGGTCACCCATCCTTTCTTCTTATCTAGAGTACAGCACATAATGTGCAATGCTTTACTATCAATTTTGACTATCATCTTGCAAACATAATGAATGGTAAAACAAACTAAAAATTGCATAGCATAGAAGAATTTTTCTCCATGATAAAGTATAAAAAGTCTTCTAACCATGCTGGCAGATAGGTGTGGTCGGTGATGGTGTTTCTTTCTATGTTATATCATAGAGTAAATAAATATTATTCTAATTCTATAGTTATAGTAAATGCTATATTTATTAGTTTTTTTAGTTATCTTATTGCAAACAGTCCTGTGCTTATTTATGTGGTCATACAACACAACCTAATAATGTGTAGCCATATAGAATTGTTCAAATTCAGTACTATCTTTCCCTATTTTAGTGTACAGCCAATTATATTTTGTTTACAAGGCTGTCAAAAAAGCATTCCTTTAAAAAAAAAACATTGAAAAAATAGTAATAAAGAAAAAGCTGTGAAGCCTGTCACATCAAGGTTGACTATTTATAATGGTTCTATTTGGTTATTGAAGATAAGACATTGCAAAAATCAAATAGAGCCTTTATGTCACAATAGTAATCAGTAACAATGTTCCATGGTTGGCTAGCTAACCGTTTTATTCATATTAGCTTGCCGGTGTTAATCGCACTACTACCTAATCAGTTGTCTTTCTTTACAATCAGTAAAGCGATGGCGACGGATAATCAATGGTTTTCTAAGTGATTAGTAAACTATAATAGTATGTTACTGTTGTTGTTCGCTAAGCAGCAAGGCATAAAAGGGTTTATTCTGTGTGAATTACGTAGTATGACCTGAATAAAAGATGAGGTGATTGGCCATACTCAGGGATTTTGATGATTGTATTCAAATTTAAATGCTTAATTAACAAAACACCGTCATTATAATTATACTGAGGTTAAAAGCTTAAAATTAGCCATGACATAGTTAATTAAGTGTTATTAACAAGAGATTGATCCTGTAATTTAAAGACCCCTTCCCTGCAATTTTGGACGTTTTTTGGAAAATAATACATATATATCACTTTAAAAATATTAAACCATGTCATTCCTTGTCTTAAATGTACGTTTTATGGTAAATTATGATAAAAAGTGAGAAACAATGCACTACCTAAGTAGCTCGCGGCGATCGACCTCTCGTGGACGGTCTTAGGCCTAGCCTAGCTAGGCTTAGTTTTGTAGGCCTAGCTGGTAAACATCGGTAACGTACGAACATCGTACGCTAGCTATATACCTAGCCTGACGTTGTATAGTTGTCTTTCTATTTTTGCCAGACTCCGTTGATACAAATTGGGGAAAACCCGGTATTTTCGCTGAAAAGTTAGGAGTCTTCCATTTGTTTTGGCCTCACGATCGATCGAAAAGTGGGCGAATTACAGGTGAAAAACAAAAATATCAATCCGCGCGCAATGCATTTTGGGATTTATAGCGGGCCGCTATAATTATTAGAATCGACTTATTTTTCACATTTTTAACCGTTTAAAGACAAAAAAAGTTATCGCAATAGGACCATATAGTATTATTTTTACATTAAATATAGTTTGTGATCTTAAATTAGATCTAAAAAACGTAGGGAAGGGGGCTTTAATAGTGATCAGCATTTGTGAAATAACCAAGGGTACAGTTTCTAGTAGTGTACTTTCAAACAAACAAATTTAGGAATTACAGAATTTTGCAGAATTTAAAGTTGTTTGAACATACCACCTAAATTGTTACTGTATGAAATGCAATATAAACTGGGTTATGGCATTTTTTTTTATGTCTATTATTAAAACGTAAATGCTTTAACAAGACCAGCAAAAATGAGGATATCCTTCACAATATTGGCATGAAATTCCACAATCAGTAACACTAAAATAATTGTTCTCAGTTACTAGTTCAAACTATTTTTATCCTGATTAACTCATCTGTGATAATTCAGACCTTTGATTATTTGTGAACCAGGATGTGGTGGTAAAGACTATTTATTTTTACGATTTATGTGTAAACATATTTTGTTCAGGTGAGTGTCCCGTTCACCCAATACGTTTATGGCTCTTGTAATATAGTATTACCAAATCAAGGCTTTTCTCTCAAGTTAATATTCAAATAATTTGCTGTCTTTTTAAAAAATATATTGTTTGAAGGTTTGCATGGCGAAATCGAATGTTGATATAAAGTTTGCGGTACACCACGTGTGTTAGTTCTGAAAAGAACTGTTGAGTTTCTCGACGTTTCGATCAATGTACTTTGATCGTCCTCAGGAGTGAGCACGTGTGTTAGTTCTGAAAAGAACTGTTGAGTTTCTCGACGTTTCGATCAATGTACTTTGATCGTCCTCAGGAGTAACACACGTGGTGTACCGCAAACTTTATATCAACATTTTTAAAAAATGTTATGGAAATATCTTATAATTTAAAAAAAAGAATTGGGTAAAATTGAGAAGTGATGATGCTAGGTAAAGAATGTTTCTTACCGGATGTTCACTTGAGGGTCGTGCTGGACTAGTGTCCTGCCGCTGGGCTGGTGTACCCTTAGTTATACTTCCACCTTTATTGGACTGCTGGGCTATTATAAACGGTAGAGATAAATTCCGAAGTGACTCTTGGAAGTGTTGTTGTACTGCAGCTTTTGGGTCACTTGTGTTAGTTTGGAATTCTTGGTAACGTTTCATTGGTTCGTGCGACGGAGGATTTGAATGCTGCGCATGCTGCTGTTGTTGTTGTATCTGCTGTTGTTGCTGATGTTGCTGCAGACGCAACTGATGTTCCATGGACTCGTGAAGAGCATGATGATGCGATGGAAGCAGCCTAGCAAGTCCTGGTTGAACGCCCATCATGGCAGGGCGCTTTAGAACCGACAATTGCGGATGAAGAAAACGAAAGTGGTCAAGATCTGTCAGTAATCGTGTATGAAACGATGGATCGAGAGCTGAAAGATGCGGTGAAGCGTAATGTGGCGAAATACCTGGTATTTGAGTGGGGTACAGCCCGTATTGAGCATACAGATGATGCGCTGCGGCAGCCTGGGCCTGAGCTTGGGCTTGAGCCTGTTGATTCGCATGATGGTGAGCCGGAAGGTGGGACACCGGTTGTGGAGCAAAGGCACTTGGGGATGGCCCGAGACCAGGCTGAGGACGAAGACTTGAATGTGAGGAAGGTCCTAATGATTGAGACGGAGAAGGTGCGTGTTCACCTCTATGAATATGCTGATGCTGCACTGAATCAACATGTATTACGTAATTTTCCCTCAAATCTGAACAAAGATGCACAGGTTCTTTTGTTTCGGTTGCAAGAGAACTGCGATTGCTCTCAGTAGAGTGTGATCGTGGCAGTTCACGTTTGAATTCTTTTGCTTCCTCTTTTTCTAAATTCTGTTTTTTCTCTATAGATTTATCCCTTTCCTTTGGCTTATGACCATCCAATTTTTCCATATTTATGGCTGACGTTTGATCAGTCCTAACATCAGGTGATGAACGCAAGGATGGATTCATGGCCTACGTGTTAAAGGCTTGCGATACCTCCGCGTTCCTAATGTGTTCAATGACTGTCCGTTTGTATTCAACTGGTTTGTTATGTTCCGTTGTATGCTCTTTCTGTTTAACCTGGCCGACCCAGGGTGATGAAGCTTCCTTGATTTCAGAAGTGGAGGTAAAATGTACCATGCTAGGTTCTGTACACGTGCTAGAAACTTCCTCGCAACTCAATACTTTTGTCACGGACTCTAATGCAGATTCTTTTTGTTCCTTCTGCTGTACAGCAGTATAGTTCTCTGCAAGAGGGTTTTCCACACGCTCAATTTTTTGTGGTTCAATAGCGAGCACCGACTCAACTTGTGCGGTATCAAGGACCTGGTTCGTATTTTGAGGTAAGGAAATACTATTATCCACAAAATTGTTTTCTTCTTTGCATATATCTTTCTTTTCCTCTTTATCAATTTTTACTGGTTTATTTTTATCTCCAGTCCTTTCTTTTGTTTTACTTTTATGCTTACTTTTAGATTTCTTTTCCTTTGTTTTCTCTTTTTTCAAAATTGGATCATTTGAGTCTGTTTCAATCTCTTGATTATTTGTCTGAGATTCCTCAGTCTTTTTTGAACTTTTATTCCTTGATTTTGACTTATCAGAAACTTTTTCCTGTTTATTAACAGTTTGTTAATCAGTTTGTTTATCGTCTTCCTGAACTTCGGAACTAGTGGAATGCGAACGAGAACGCTTTGCTGGCGCAATTTCCTTTTTGTTCACAGTTTCAATAACTTTTTCCTCGTCAGTTTTTTTCTTACGCTGCTCCTTTTTAGTCTTAGAATTTGCTGACGTTTTAATTTCTTTGGTCACTTTTTCTATGGAGAAAACAACATGAAATGCTTTAACAAAAATAGAATAGAATCGAGGGAAAAGATATTAAAATCATAAGTAGCTCATTACATTCATTTCAACAATATTTTATGAGGGTGGTCCATCCAGCATCAGCTGATCATTAAGCAATACTCAAACCTCAAACAATACAAACAGTAAATACAAAAAAAACAATAAATAAATATTTATCATTTCAAATATTGAATGTTTCTGTGTGATATAGGTCGATCAACACGGATTGTTACATGCTGGGAAAAAATTACTAGTCTAAATACCTACTGTAGCACCTCTCTTCTTTGTAACCTCCTCAGTGTCAAGTCTTCCCGCCCACCCTTAACTTTTTTCCCTCCTTAGCCCCATCCCAGCTTTGTACTGTAGCTACACCCTTTATTTATTCTTAATAAACATTACCAGGTTGTTTGTCTTTCTCCATGTCCTTTTCATCTGGTTGTCTTTGTGCTCTTTTCTTCTTAGCGGATGATGACGTAGAATTCTGATTAGAATTTGCATGACTTGGACTATGACTTCTTGGTACTGACCTGCTTAATGTGGTCTATACACAAAACAAAAATTATAAAAATCAAAAATCAAAATTGTAAAAAAAATCATACAGTATGTATAACATAGTTATTTAGTTTTACACCAAAGTGGGTAAAATATAAATTGAATGCTGTGTATACTTCCTTCAAAAGACATTTTTTTACTCAGCACTTCATTAAATAAAATACCTGTATCCACAGAATATATTATTTGTATGCTATTAATCAATTGTTTTTGATGTATGGGTATTACCAGCAGCTAAACATGCACACACTCCAGGATAACTCTTTTATAACCATTCCTTATTTGTAGAAGTACAGTACTGTGATGTTATGTCTTTGTTTGTACACAACAATATAATATATAAATGAACGAAGACGTTAGTTTGGTTTGGTAGATGTTTATTGTAGCTCAGCAATATAGCAAGTGGTTATGAAACATTAGTTATCATTACTAATACGTCTGGTATGTGGTTGTCATGGCTATGAGGATAGCTAACCTAGATACCAGTAAGGTGTGTGGACCTATTGAACCTGTAAGTTCAGTCACTTGTAATGTAATATCATTACATCTTCCCTCTTTTGAAAGTTAAAATATTTTTCTTAGTATTCTTTTAAATCTGTTATTTATGTATCCATAGTTCATGCATAAGATTTCAAGAGTATTATACTTAGATTTTTTTTTATTTTTTTAAAAATATTTTTATCTTGTTATTTAAATTTATTTATGTACATGCTAGCATTATTCATAAGTCGTTGCATAATTATCTATATACTGTACATTATATTTTGTCTGTAACATAGTCGTCTAAGTATGCTGGTCGTCGGGCTTGACGTCGTGGTCGGTTTTGATCGGTAGTTTGACCATTTCTGTCATTTGTAACCGGTACGTCGTCATCCGAGTCATAGTCGTCATTGTCATATCTGTCAATGGATGGTATTGGCATGATGTGCCTTCTGTTCCGTCTATAGATATCATTTCCACATTTCACAAGATAAGATTTATGAGGTAGTGATTTGTGAATTGTTCCAACTTTGTTCCACAACTTAGATGTTGTATCATATACTCTAACTTTCTGTCCGTATTGTATGGTTTCTAGAGTTTTTGAATGTTTGTTATAGTTCCGCGCTTGTTTTTGCTTTAGCTCATCCTTCTTTTCCTTTAATTCAATAAGTTTTGGTTTTAGCGCTGACTCATTAACTGGGAGGTTTGATCTGATTTTCCTTGAGAACATCATTTCTGCTGGACTAAGTCCATGCTCGAGTGGTGTAGCACGATATATCTGTAGTGCTAAGTATATATCTTCCTGTCTCTGTACATTTCTTGATAATTCGTTTGACTATCTTTACTGCATTTTCAGCTTGTCCATTTGACTGCGCAAAATATGGACTGGAAGTTGTATGTTCAAAGTTCCATTCGTTGGTGAATTTCCGAAATTCTTCACTGACGAATTGTGGACCATTATCAGAAAAGAGTACAAATGGTGTACCATGTATAGCAAACCATGATTTCAGTATGTTGATTACAGCTGCTGAAGATGAACTTGTTAGTTGACGAACTTCAATGTATTGAGAATAATAGTCAACACATGTGATATAATTGTTATTGTTTACCGTGAAAAGATCAACCCCAATTTTTTGCCATGGTTGGGTGTTATCGGCTGCATATACAATTGGTTCCTTTGGTTGCATTGGTTGGTGTTTCTGGCATGTCGGACAAGATTTTACTTTGTCATCTATGTCCTTGTTGATGTTTGGCCAGAATATTACTTGTCTAGCCCGTCTCCTGCATTTTTCGATACCCAAGTGTCCAGTATGGATTTGCTTAAGCATGTCCATTGTCATTTTAGCAGGTATTACGATTCGATCACCTTTGAATACGAGATCGCCTTTTATTGATAGCTCATCACGATAATTCCAGTAATCTCGTGTTGCTGGGTGGCATTTGTTTCGCTTGTTAGGCCATCCTTGTTGAATTGTGCGATTCAGTTCTCTTATCGCTTCATCGTTGCCTGACTCAACTTCAATCTCCTTGAGTTTTTTGTCAGTAGTAGGTAGCGCTGCAATTATTGATTGTACATACATATCAATGTCATCATTAAATTGTTGCTCTGACGACAGTTGGTCTGTCGCGTCAACTGCTCGTGAAAGAGTATCCGCTGTTTGGAGTGATTTTCCAGGTACATAGATTATCTTTATGTCATACTTTTGCAGATGCAATCGCATTCTTTGTAGATGCAGAGGTCCATCCGCTAGCGGTTTCGAGAAAATTGATACAAGTGGCTTGTGATCAGTCTCGCATATAACTGATTGTCCATAAAGAAATTGGTGGAATCTTTCACATGCAAACATTGTGGCTAGGCACTCTTTTTCAATTTGTGCGTACCTTATTTCTGCTGAGGTCATTGCTCTTGAGGCGTATGCTATTGGCGCCCATCTATCATTGTGCTGTTGGAGTAGAACAGCTCCGATGCCATCCTTTGATGCATCCGCACTGACTTTGCATTGCTTGTTTGGATCATAGAATTGCAAAACTGGCGCAGTTGTCAGCAGCTTGTTAACTTCTCTCCAAGCATTATCTTGGGATGTTTGCCATACCCAGACTACGTTATCTTTCGTCAACTCTCTTAGCGGAGCAGTTATGTTTGATAAGTCTGGTACGAACTTTGCTAGGTATGTGACCATGCCTAAGTATCGTTGCATCTCGAGCTTGGTTGAGGGTTGTGGCATATTTGTTATTGCCTTAATTTTCTCTGGATCTGGCTTTATGCCTTTATCTGTCAGTAAATCACCAAGGAATACAACTTGCTTGACACAGTCGGAAAGCCGCGTTGGTAACGCATCACTGATTTCATTCATTGTGAGGGCGCGCTTCGTGGAAAATGTTGGAATTTTTGCTATTTTAGTACACTTAGAAAATGGTATAATTTTGATATTAAATGAAATCAATAAACGTATTTCAATAGTTGAACTACAAGCGTAAATAATGATAAAAACTGTGATCTAAATTCCACAGATTTTTTGTTTCAAGAAATATCATTATTTTATGTATAAACTTTTTTACTTTAATTTTTTTTTAAATGATGGTAAAAAATCATTAAATTTCATATTTTCTAGATAAGGTTTCAAAGCGAATTTAAAATCCTTTCAAGATAAACTATTAAGCTATCTATTAAAATAAAAATCTAATTTTAAGCTTTCTTGGGATGCAACTCCCACTAATCAAACCAAACCTACTACATTTCTGTTCTGTTTCGATCGAAAAATCGCCATTTTGAAACTTTGTTTACGTTTTACGAAGCTGGTACGAATCGTCCCGGACCGAATCGTGTCTGTGTTCAATACGGTTTTCATGCAGGCGTATTACGTCATAGGCCTAAGATTTCAATTTGCTCCCCGATTATTGTTCTATTTGGTTTCTGAGCTAGGAAAGGCTACCTACTATAATTACTTACTTGATTTCTAGCCTAGCTAGGCCTAAAAATAGTATTTTCTAGGCCTAGCTAGGCTGAGTAATTCTGATATAATACTAATATTAGATAGGTAGGCCTACCCTAGTGAGTGTTAATAATAGTAGCTGGGTATTCTATAGTCTAGGCTGGTGGTAGGTCTATCCCAGCTCTGCTCATATACCAAGCAAGAAGAAGCCTGAAGGAGAAACTAGGCCCAGAACAAATAAAAAACTGTTAAAAAAACAATAAATGGAAAAACAAAAAAAAATAACCCATTTTCAATTTATATATGGGGAATGTTTTATCAAATCGGGCATGTTTGTTTCAGAGACTCAAACGTGTATTTTTATATGGTCATGTTTTTAAAAAAGATAATTATGGGCCCAGCTGAAACCAAGATATACAAATATAAGTCCATCATTTACTTGAGTATTGTTACAGTGATTGGTTGGTACTCAGTATTTCAGTATCTGGCAGTAAATGTCACACTTGTATATAAATATTACTTTATTAGATACAACTTGCATTTCACACAAGCAACCAATTTTTTTTTTACGTATACAGAATGTGAAAAAGCAGTTTTTAATACAAATATCTTTCAAACAATACTGATATAAATAGTAAATACTACTACTGTATATAAAAACTTGCTTTTATTTAAATAGCACCTTGTTCATCAAACATAACAAACTAGCTAGGCCTATATCATGTTAACTTACGCGAGTCTTACAGTTGTACTGATTTTATGATTGTTTTATATGTTTATATTGTATGTATCTGTGTGACTCTGGTTAATAAAGTAAATCAATCAATCAATTGCAACTTAATTTATATCTTATCATTGACTGATCTGAAACGCTTCTAAAACTTGAATGTGTATGAATGTATATGTTATATTATTATTAGCGAATAAAATGAAAAACTATCAGCTGCAGCAATGATATTGAAATCGAGAAAACCATTACAGCTTCCACCGTCCAACCTCATATTGAAGAACAAGACAGAAAATCGTCGAGTCTTGATACCAACAAAAAACCTAAAATGAAAATGAATAGCTGAAATGTAATGAATGAAACTATTTAAATAATTGTCACTATGATATGAACAAAACATTGCATCGTTATACAGTATAATTATTCAACAACCTGAAAACATTTTCAGATATAGTATAGGCCTACCATGAAAAAGCAGCAAATACAAAATTTCCTTATGTCTGTTTATTGTAATAATTATTAATATTATAAATAAATTGTACCCCTCAGTTGTCAATAATTTTACTATAAATAAATATTTAACTATAGAATAGGTAGGCCTATACCTGTATCAGGCTGCGATTTGCTTAATTATCTTTTTAAAACTTCCCAATGCATCTTCAATATAGAGTAGGATTGTAACGACACTTTAATAATACTAAAAATTGTAACTGAAGTATTTAAATTATTAACAGAACATGTTACTAGGCCTAGGCCGATATAATACGACAACGATCCACCAGGTCGTGCATATACTCACCTACAACAACCACAATCAACACACCATGCACCACACACGACGGAACTAGTGCCGCGAGACGTAACAATATATGACATGAGGACCTTTTTTAAAATGTTCGCTATAGGAAGCTTAAATAGGGTTTCAAGCCAATTTTAACGTAAAACAGACTATTGATACTTACTCTATCCATATACGTCGGTTTTTTGGTAATTCACTGTATGGGATGCAAATCCCACTAATGGAAAATTTGTAAACAAACACCTGTTAGAAAACTTCAGTTTTGACGGACGCACACGAACTTTGGAAAGAAATTGTCGCTGACAACAAATCCAACAAATTATTCAGAAAATTAGGTGACCTGCGACATCTTAAACATATAAGGAACTGATCTTCCCATATATGGTTAATTTTTCGCCTACTAATGTTTATTAAACAGCTATTAAATGACGTATACTTTATGCTAATGTTTTCGCGCGAAACGTTGATGCTTCTGTGCCGAGAGAGGGCTTCTAAAATTTATGACGTCATGCGAAGTCGAAAATTCAGCGATAACGGTCATATTTCCCAACGCGGCTCTCCGACTGACACAGAACTCACATTTTCGTTTGTTTAGCTTTATGCCGTTCTTCTCTATGATGTCAAGTACCTGGCTTAATGTGTCTCTATGTTCTTCAATTGTTTTAGATGATATTATGATGTCATCTTGCATTGAGTTTACTCGTGGTATGTTTTCCAACAAGTTGCTAATTGCCACTTGGAACCCTTCGCTTGCGCAGTTAATTCCAAATGGTAAACGTTTGAAGATGTAACGTCCCACAGGTGTAATAAAGCATGTTAATTGTGCACTTTCGTCATCGAGAGGTTGCTGCCAATATCCTGATGTGAAATCTAGTTTTGTAAAAAATTTAGCATCAGCGAATTCGGCCATAATTTCTTCCCTCGACGGTAGCTTAAGGTGTTCACGCTTTATGGCTTTATTGAGATTTCTAGGGTCAAGGCATAGGCGAATGTCACCATTCCGTTTGTTCACGGTAACGATGTTGCTTACCCATTCAGTTGGTTCCTGAATTTTTTCTATCACACCAAGCTGTTCCATGCGATCAAGTTCCATTTTAACTTTATCTCTTAGGCAAGAAGAGTCCAAAGATCCGAAGAAAACAGAGGTCTAACTTCAATATGCCAATGAAAAAATTAATCCGATGATAACATAAAATATATCCACATTAAATTGGTTCGCACTTCTGACACCATGTGATGTTATGTCTTTGTTTGTACACAACAATATAATATATAAATGAACGAAAACGTTAGTTTGGTTTGGTAGATGTTTATTGTAGCTCAGCAATATAGCAAGTGGTTAAGGCTGGTTTCCTGTCGACGTAAGAGGCAGTTTTTCTAACGTCAGTTACGATTGTTACGTCGATTTTACGTAAGAAACCAACATTTGACAGGAAACCGCTTACGACAATATTTTGGTGAAATCGACGTAAACGCAAGAAAAATAGACGATCGACAGGAAACCGGGGTATCGAATCTCCGTCTGATACGTCGATTTATCGCGAATTAACAGGAAACCGGGATTTTATTGCTTGCGATCACTTGCGTTGCGTTATTAACGATTCTTACGTAAAGTTGACTTGGAGTCAACTTTACGTAAGCGTAAGAGTCGTAAGCGCAAGATATACAATGGAAAAGGATAGGCCTATTTTTAATAGATACGAAAATACGAATTTCATTAATAAAACCAGCTTTTTTACAACACCTCTTTACCAAAAAAGGATAAAAATTAGCCCTATATTAAAAACGTACAATTATATTAAAGTTCTTTCTATTCACACTTTTCTTTATTTTATTGACACATTCTCATTCCGGTAATTAAGTTCATTAACTATTCTTTTATTAGGAGAAATGATTCGATGTTTTTAAACAATTTAAACCGGCACTATTTGCTCCATCTGAGTTTTTCTAATCAATGTTTTTGTTGTTTGTGTTGTTATAAGAAGCATGCTATTAGACTCTGATGCAGAAGATGTAATATTAAATATACAGAAGGTAAGATATTTAATAACAATTAATAATAGTAATAATAATAATAATAAAGTTATTAAATAATATTTCCATTCAATATCCCTCCACACTTAATAATAAGAAGCATACAGTAAATACTTGTTAAATAAATTTATTTACAAATACATTCTGCACAATACTATTTTATGGATTAGGCCATTTATATAAATTCTCAAAAATAATAGATGCATACACCATGGCATACAGAATATACAATACCGAAAATCAAACCTTTAACTAAATACTAATTACTTACTTATTAACTAAATACATTTTTAAAAAGCAAACACAAACACTTTTACTGATTACCTTAAGTGATATAGGCCCTACAGTAACTTTCGTTGCATACACTGTGTCACACAATATATATGATACAGGAAATTAAACCTTTAAATAAATCTAAAAAGTTGAAATACTAAAACTATAAACATATTTTTAAACTCTGAAACTGTGGTACACTGTACTGTAATTTCTCTCTTTCAGATGGGGCTGAATTAAGGACACAAGTTGATTCAATCTTTCTGGTGTCATTCTTGTATATCTATTTAATAAAGCAAAACAATTTGTAAATGCAACACATACACTTTTAATGTTGATACATTATCAATGTTAATATCAATGTTTTGTTTAATTTTCAGTGGTACTAGAAGCAGACTTTCTGTTCACATGTAAAAATGTTAATAAATAAGTGTGATATTTCCTATGTACTGGGCAGTATTTACTTTGGAATCATTATAGGCCTAATTTTGTGTTTAAAATTTGCTCTGTAAAAATATTTAACATTTTAAAACTAGTGTGTTGAAGCTTTTCAATAATTATTTTAAATCAAAGAAAAATAATTAAACATATTTAAAGTGTTTTTCACTTGTTTTTCTTAAGTTAATGACTACAAATTTTAATTTTATAGAATTTTCCTGTTAAGCAGCTGACCTACTGTTATTAGTTACAGTTATGTGTACAGTATAGATAACATTTTTAGTTACAAAGATTTAGTTTTTAAACACATTCCAACCAAAGGGCATGTAAAAGAGAAGTTTCACTGTAGATCATTTTTGTTGCAGTTTAGAAGTTGGAATTATTGTGTAGAGTGTGTAGATCCAATACATTAAAATTTTAAAATGTTTTTTTTTTAAATTTGGCCTATCATATAAAATAAAGTCACACTAAAAAAAATGAGAGATTTATGCCTAATTTCAAAGCTAGCCTAGGCCTACAGATGGTGGTCCACTTAATTGGCCTAGGCCTAGTACTTGTAGGGCCTAACCTAGTAGGCTAGTATAGGAGGCCTACTACTACTAAGTACTAGGGGCCTAGGCTATAGTAGGTAGGCCTAAAAAAGGCTTTTAGTAGTAGGCTAGCCTAGGCCTAGTATTACTAAAGTAGGCCTAGGCTAGGCCTACAAGAAGGCTACGGTCTAGGACATTTTTAGTACAGGCCTCTTGCCTATATTACAGTAAAATAGTAGTGGTTATGATGTAGGCCTAGGCCTAGGCATGTTTTATGTAGCTAGTAGGCCTATGTACAGTATATGCCACACAGCATGTATGCCTTTCTAAGCCTAGGCTGCCTACCTGAAAAACAATTGCCTGACATGGGCAACCATCGATCGAGCAAACACGGAAGCGTAAGAAAAAAATTTCAACTTTACGTAACGATCATAAGACGACCGTAAGCGCTTGAAGTTAAAAAAGTCAACTTTACGTAAGGGTCGTTATAGGCTCGTGAGCCTGCGGTTCAGAACGATCAAAACGACGTTCATTTTTGTTCAACTTAACGGAAGAGACGTAACAAACGCAACAATCGTAACAAACGTTAGCATTTCCAAATCTTACGTCGACAGGAAACCAGGCTTTATGAAACATTAGTTATTATTACTAATACGTCTGGTATGTGGTTGTCATGGCTATGAGGATAGCTAACCTAGATACCAGTAAAGCCTGGTTTCCTGTCGACGTAAGATTTGGAAATGCTAACGTTTGTTACGATTGTTGCGTTTGTTACGTCTCTTCCGTTAAGTTGAACAAAAATGAACGTCGTTTTGATCGTTCTGAACCGCAGGCTCACGAGCCGATAACGACCCTTACGTAAAGTTGACTTTTTTAACTTCAAGCGCTTACGGTCGTCTTATGATCGTTACGTAAAGTTTTTTCTTACGCTTCCGTGTTTGCTCGATCGATGGTTGCCCATGTCAGGCAATTGTTTTTCAGGTAGGCAGCCTAGGCTTAGAAAGGCATACATGCTGTGTGGCATATACTGTACATAGGCCTACTAGCTACATAAAACATGCCTAGGCTTAGGCCTACATCACAACCACTACTATTTTACTGTAATATAGGCAAGAGGCCTGTACTAAAAATGTCCTAGACCGTAGCCTTCTTGTAGGCCTAGCCTAGGCCTACTTTAGTAATACTAGGCCTACTACTAAAAGCCTTTTTTTAGGCCTACCTACTATATATAGCCTAGGCCCCTAGTACTTAGTAGTAGTAGGCCTCCTATACTAGCCTACTAGGTTAGGCCCTACAAGTACTAGGCCTAGGCCAATTAAGTGGACCACCATCTGTAGGCCTAGGCTAGCTTTGAAATTAGGCATAAATCTCTCTTTTTTTTTTAGTGTGACTTTATTTTATATGATAGGCCAAATTAAAAAAAAAAAACATTTTAAAATTTTAATGTATTGGATCTACACACTCTACACAATAATTCCAACTTCTAAACTGCAACAAAAATGATCTACAGTGAAACTTCTCTTTTACATGCCCTTTGGTTGGAATGTGTTTAAAAACTAAATCTTTGTAACTAAAAATGTTATCTATACTGTACACATAACTATAACTAATAACAGTAGGTCAGCTGCTTAACAGGAAAATTCTATAAAATTAAAATTTGTAGTCATTAACTTAAGAAAAACAAGTGAAAAACACTTTAAATATGTTTAATTATTTTTCTTTGATTTAAAATAATTATTGAAAAGCTTCAACACAATAGTTTTAAAATGTTAAATATTTTTACAGAGCAAATTTTAAACACAAAATGAGGCCTATAATGATTCCAAAGTAAATACTGCCCAGTACATAGGAAATATCACACTTATTTATTATTAACATTTTTACATGTGAACAGAAAGTCTGCTTCTAGTACCACTGAAAATTAAACAAAACATTGATATTAACATTGATAATGTATCAACATTAAAAGTGTATGTGTTGCATTTACAAATTGTTTTGCTTTATTAAATAGATATACAAGAATGACACCAGAAAGATTGAATCAACTTGTGTCCTTAATTCAGCCCCATCTGAAAGAGAGAAATTACAGTACAGTGTACCACAGTTTCAGAGTTTAAAAATATGTTTATAGTTTTAGTATTTCAACTTTTTAGATTTATTTAAAGGTTTAATTTCCTGTATCATATATATTGTGTGACACAGTGTATGCAAAGAAAGTTACTGTAGGGCCTATATCACTTAAGGTAATCAGTAAAAGTGTTTGTGTTTGCTTTTTAAAAATGTATTTAGTTAATAAGTAAGTAATTAGTATTTAGTTAAAGGTTTGATTTTCGGTATTGTATATTCTGTATGCCATGGTGTATGCATCTATTATTTTTGAGAATTTATATAAATGGCCTAATCCATAAAATAGTATTGTGCAGAATGTATTTGTAAATAAATTTATTTAACAAGTATTTACTGTATGCTTCTTATTATTAAGTGTGGAGGGATATTGAATGGAAATATTATTTAATAACTTTATTATTATTACTATTATTATTATTATTAATTGTTATTAAATATCTTACCTTCTGTATATTTAATATTACATCTACTGCATCAGAGTCTAATAGCATGCTTCTTATAACAACACAAACAACAAAAACATTGATTAGAAAAACTCAGATGGAGCAAATAGTGCCGGTTTAAATTGTTTAAAAACATCGAATCATTTCTCCTAATAAAAGAATAGTTAATGAACTTAATTACCGGAATGAGAATGTGTCAATAAAATAAAGAAAAGTGTGAATAGAAAGAACTTTAATATAATTGTACGTTTTTAATATAGGGCTAATTTTTATCCTTTTTTGGTAAAGAGGTGTTGTAAAAAAGCTGCTTTTATTAATGAAATTCGTATTTTCGTATCTATTAAAAATAGGCCTATCCTTTTCCATTGTATATCTTGCGCTTACGACTCTTACGCTTACGTAAAGTTGACTCCAAGTCAACTTTACGTAAGAATCGTTAATAACGCAACGCAAGTGATCGCAAGCAATAAAATCCCGGTTTCCTGTTAATTCGCGATAAATCGACGTATCAGACGGAGATTCGATACCCCGGTTTCCTGTCGATCGTCTATTTTTCTTGCGTTTACGTCGATTTCACCAAAATATTGTCGTAAGCGGTTTCCTGTCAAATGTTGGTTTCTTACGTAAAATCGACGTAACAATCGTAACTGACGTTAGAAAAACTGCATCTTACGTCGACAGGAAACCAGCCTTAAGGTGTGTGGACCTGTTGAACCTGTAAGTTCAGTCACTTGTAATGTAATATCATTACAAGTACAGTACAATGCAATGTAACTGTTAAATTATGTGTTTAGATGAGTAGTAAAAATCACATTGATTTATAGAATACCAGTAAAAACATCCTAAAAGTTCCTTCACCTTTTAGAAGCTATTAAAAACAAATTTCATTTCTAAAATTCATAATTTAATTTAAATTCTACTTTATGGTAGCAATCTTTATTTCTTGAAAGAACAAAGAACAAAGCCCTGAGAAATTAGCTAGTAAAGATGTAGCTAAGGTTGCAATTAATTTTTGTAAAATAATTTAAAACTAGATTTGAACTCGTCACTTTGACGAGTTTGGGTTATCCGCGCAAACGCAACATGCACATACTTTAAACTATATGAACGACAATTATTATGCCATCCGATGACATGAATTAAGTATGTTTAAAGTGCTGAATTGTACCTATTTTGTAGCATACAGCATATTACAGTATTTACAGAATACACTGTATGTTATATACAGTGTAGCATAGACGAAATTACGAGACCCATCTTTTAAATCCAATTATTAACACAATGACGTCATCAAATTGACATATAAAGATAACAATTTTAGAAGATAATTATCTAAATAATCACATTAATACAAGTTTGAAGAATTTTGGGCACGTAAAAGAGAGATGCGCTCATTTTAATTTGAAATGATGTCAATCTTTTTTAAAATGACTAGGAAAGGCTATAAGATCATAATTCAAGAGAAAAACACATGATTTTCATACTCCGTGCGCACCTTACGCGTAAAATTTTTCGCGCGCGTGGGAATTTTTGACGTGCTCAAAATGTCATGATCAGCGTAGAAAGTTGATTAGAAATTAATTTTGCGCATTTTGAAATTTTAAATGCGCGTGCGCGCGTAACTTTTTATGAAACATGCTATTTTTAATCCATAGAAAGTTTGCCCTTGATATGACTTAAATTTTCACAAAGTGTCAATACAAAATGACTTTTGGTTTATAATCTATGATCAATCATTGAAATTCATAAAATCGCGCGTAACTTACGCTGCGCGACTCTAACGTCATATAACAAAATTTCTTGCACATCTACAGCTACAGGTCACTCTTATGACAAAGTTATACAATCTTATTGTTGGCTCCAATATTTAAACAAACTTCAAAATACACCATACGATATAAAGCCAACGGTTTCAATGCGTGATTCAAGTTTATTCTGTTCCTCAATATTATCAGATTCCAAATTCCATATAGTATCACGATTGACTACAAACAAAGGATATAAAAAGTGTGTAACTACAAATGTTTACAATCAACTATCTATAATTATCTACTGTCGTAAGCTATAGTAACATCAAACTACAAATTATACTATTAAATCAATGCGTTATATAACTTTATATAAACTGTGAATACTGTGGTACTATAGATATATAGCATACAAATACTTGACCACAGATCTAAAACAAAGGTTCCCTTGGTATATCTTATTACAGCAGGCTATGCACTCAAGGTTATTACAGCAGGCTATGCACTCAAGGTTGTGTAGCAATGTAAAACAGTAGCCTATATACTAGATACAGTAACATTAATATTTGCCTATTTCATATCATATAAAAGTATTATTATCCTAAATGATTTGAACCTGTAAGTTCAGTCACTTGTAATGTAATATCATTACAAGCACAAGGAGGATTTTTCGGGACTTTTAGTATGATGTTCCAATCATAGTTCTGGACCATTCCTAAAAAAATTAGCTTGTTACCAGAAATGTCTGGGTCTGCCTATACTTATGAACTAATGCTCTGGACTAATGTACGGTGGCCCACAACTGTCACGCACACTATAACACAGAATCACACAATTAAAGAAGGAATTACACAATTAAAGAAGGAATCATACAATTAAAGAAGGAATCGCACAATTAAAGAAGAAATTGCATATAAACAAAAGAAAGCATGAAAATATAAAACGAAATGCACAAATAAAGAAGAAACGCGCAATTAAAGAAAAGCTAAGCACAATTAAATCGGCATTTTCTTATGGTGCAATTAAAATCTAACCTTTGACATGGGGTCAAATGGAAGAAAATCAACAACTGGAAATGAGTCTATGAAAAGTTTACAAAACATATAGATGCAGCATGTAGAGTGTTTGGTTGGTTGAATTAAATGAATTTGTAGGCTATTTCAATATGACTAATCATTTTATTGACATGATTAATGTGTTAGAGAACTTGCAATTGTCCCACCTTATTGACCATTTAGAGAGATAAAAGGTTTGATGTATGGCCTAGGCTAGCTAGGCCTAGCCTAGTGTCAGCCTAACATTTTAATAATAATAATTTACCCTTTCTCTCTCAAAATTTGTTAAAAGATGAATTAATTTTAGGTTATTCAACACATCTTTAATCGGTTGGCTACTATGACTATGATGAAATGTTTGTAAACTTTTCATAGACTCATTTCCAGTTGTTGATTTTCTTCCATTTGACCCCATGTCAAAGGTTAGATTTAAATTGCGCCATATAAGAAAATGCTGATCGTAATGCAGAAAGAGCCGAATAAAAAGGGGCCGAATCAAAAAGAGCCGAACATAAGGCCGAAAAAAAAAAAATTATTGTGTTGGCCACGTTTTGGGTAAATCCCAAAAATGGGTAGGTCGGTAGGAAAAGTTTTTTTTTTTTTTTTTTTTTTTTTTTTCATGTGTTGCCGGAAAAATAATAAACAATTTATACAAATGATACAAAAAGACTTTTAAACACTTTTCATAGCACCATCTAGGCTCACGCTACCTAAATAAATTGTTTCAACAAAAGCTTAAAAAAGGTTTATTAAATAAACGTAGGCTTAGCTTTTTGAGGCAAAAAAGGCCTAGCCCTACTAGGCTCTAGCTACCATTTTTAAAGCTAACAAAAACAATCAAGATCAAAATAAACTATTTCCGTGTTAATGATACATTACGCAAGTTAACATATTATTCTAGATGAAAAATATTTTATTTTATATTGTTTTATCCATACGTAATTACACTGGCATTAAAGATATAACATTAAAATGTTCAATGATGCACTCTTGGCGTTCCATATCTGTTCGTTTGTTCGTGTCGACACATTCAGTATCAAATGGCGATATTTCTGTATTTTTTCAATCAATTGCTTGCTTGTGAGTATTATATAAGGTATGGTTTAAAGATCTTTGGCTATGTTCGGCTTCGGGATGTTATACCACACTTAGGCCTAGGCTAGGCTAGGCTATAGGGGTCGTCGGTTTCGTGTTATGGGTCGTCCAATTCTAGGTCGTCCAATTCGAGGTCGTTGGGGTCGTCCAATTCGAGGTCGTCGCTTTCTAGGTAACGGGACGATTCGGCCCTGAGACGATTCGGCCCGGGACGATTCGGCCCTGGGACGATTCGGCCCGGGACTATTCGGCCCGGGACGATTCGGCCCTGAGACGATTCGGCACACTTACATTTATCGGCTTTGATATGCATTTATAAGCATAAAATAAGCTTTTCTCCCCAAACTTTATTTTCAGAGAGACTATGGGGTAGCACTACTAGGGATAAAGATGCAATAAAGCAAACATTTTGAAAACATTGTCGAAAATAATCATTTTTTAGTCACGCGAACGATGTAAACAAGTTACGCCCTCTGTTGGCCGCTTGGCGAATGCACGAAATAAACAAGGTTTTCAAAGTAATAAATTGAATATAAAATTACGTTTTTTTAGTAATTTATTATATATATTATATCAACTTTGTCAATATCAATAAATACGGATTGTTAAACACCTTTAAAAACTGGATAAATACCAAAAAAAATAAATATGAATTTGGTCTAAAGTGAGACGTTTCGGCCCACAAAGTGAGACGATTCGGCCCAAAAGTGGGCCGAATCGTCTCACCAAAAGTGGGCCGAATAGTCCCGGGCCGAATCGTCTCAGGGCCGAATCGTCCCTGAACCGCTTTCTACACACCCTACACAATCAAGGCACAGTCTGGACTGATGCCTTCTTAAGTGTTATACAGTTCTACAATCAAGGCACAACCTGGACTGATGCCTGCTTAAGTGTTATACAGTCCTACAATCAAGGCACAGCTTGGACTGATGCCTGTTTAAGAGTTATACAGTCCTACAAGGCACAACCTGGACTGATGCCTGCTTAAGTGTTATACAGTCCTACAATCAAAGCACAACCTGGACTGATGCCTGCTTAAGTGTTATACAGTTCTACAATCAAGGCACAGTCTGGACTGATGCCTGTTTAAGAGTTATACGGTTCTACAATCAAGGCACAGTCTGGACTGATGCCTGTTTAAGAGTTATACGGTTCTACAATTAAGGCACAACCTGGACTGATGCCTGCTTAAGTGTTATACAGTTCTACAATCAAGGCACAGCCTGGACTGATGCCTGCTTAAGTGTTATACAGTTCTACAATCAAGGCACAGCCTGGACTGATGCCTGCTTAAGTGTTATACAGTTCTACAATCAAGGCACAGTCTGGACTGAGGCCTGTTTAAGAGTTATACAGTTCTACAATCAAGGCACAGCCTGGACTGATGCCTGCTTAAGTGTTATACAGTTCTACAATCAAGGCACAGTCTGGACTGATGCCTGCTTAAGTGTTATACAGTTCTACAATCAAGGCACAGCCTGGACTGATGCCTGCTTAAGTGTTATACAGTTCTACAATCAAGGCACAGTCTGGACTGATGCCTGCTTAAGAGTTATACAGTCCTACAATCAAGGCACAGCTTGGACTGATGCCTGTTTAAAGGGGGATTCTGGGTTTAAAATTGCTTTTAAATATCGTTTATTTATTAAATAAAAAATATTATAACAATATAGACATGTCAGAATGAAGAAGTAATAACGAGAAATTAAAAAAATTAAATTTCATATACATTTTAGGGTAAATTCATGGAAAGTCTGTTTTTCAGCAGCTTAGGGAAGCTCATTAATATTCATGAGACATTCACAAAATCACGTCATCAGTGGATTCCAAACTCGCGACGTCATGTACGAGTGTGTAAACTAATTTACATCCCTCTCCCCTGTCAAACGACAACCACCCGATCATTGTGAAATACATTTTTTGTAGATTTTCTAAGCTAGGCCTAAAGTGTAATAATAACAGTAGTAGCATATATTTATTTGACATTTAATGAAATACAAAATTTAGTACAGATTATATATAGATTGTATACAGTTATACTATTTTTATACCTCGAATAGTACAGATCGTATTATCGGCTTTAAGTACTAGGCTAGGCCTAGCCTAGTATTATTTTTTGTCATGGGTGAGAGCCATTCTGACTAGGGATTCCATGCCACGATGGCTACCCTACGTTTTACATTGGGGCCCATCATGGGCCTAGCTAGCCTACTAGTACTACTAAACGATTGGCCCATAAATAACAAAACTCAGTGGATCCAAACCCATACTATCAACCAAACTCCTAAACAATCTAAACCTAAAACGTTCTACAAAATCGGCTGTAAATATTGAGGCAAAACAAGGTCCGATCGCCGTCGTCCGCACGTACGTATGCCTATGGTGTCCCGATCGTCTAAGTAGGCCTAAAAAATAGGCCTAGTTTACTCTCCAAAAAAGCGGATACTGCATCAAGCAAGTAGACCAGGTAGTAGGAAGGAGACCTGGCCGATCCGGCCCAGTTAAAACCCTATGCGAATTGATACTAATTACTACCAGGCCTTTTACTATAGGCTACACTTGTTAAAATTAGCAATACTTATGTTTACAAATATTCCAACTCTCTCATTCGAGCTATATTATCTATACCATTCCGGTAGGTCGAGTCGACCTTCAATCAAATACTGTACATCGTTCATGTTGTGATTATAGACGGGGTATACTCGACCCGACCAGTTTGGTATTGTATACTGTATCTGCTTATCACGTGACGATGCCAGGCATGGGCAGAGAGAGCACGTGTATCGTCGTATCGCGCTCTCCTCGCTCAGGAATGTATACGTTACGCTTCATTGATTTTGAAGGCTTTCCCTAAGTCAGTGCGAAAATCGGCAAACGTAAAGTGCAAACATATCTAAGTTTTCACTGTTTTGATAAATTTTCATAGAAAATTGACTTCATAAATGGGAAGACCGACTAAAATTACATCAGATAAGTATAATTTCACAAAAGTAATTGATATGGTTAATGATAACGAGTCGTCGGAAGATTGACCATTTCACGAATTTCCTATTCTGTAACACAGTGTCATATCGCCGTAGCTGCACTTGTAATCTGGCCTCATTTCACAGCCTTCGTTCTGCTTCACTGGGCGCTTATATAAATTGAAACTTTTACCGTTCAAGAGACAAACAAATATATTTTACATTTTTTACTATTCATTTTAAACCCGGAACCCCCCTTTAAGTGTTATACAGTTCTACAATCAAGGCACAGTCTGGACTGATGCCTGCTTAAGAGTTATACAGTCCTACAATCAAGGCACAGCTTGGACTGATGCCTGTTTAAGTGTTATACAGTTCTACAATCAAGGCACAGTCTGGACTGATGCCTGTTTAAGAGTTATACGGTTCTACAATCAAGGCACAGTCTGGACTGATGCCTTTTTAAGAGTTATACAGTCCTACAATCAAGGCACAACCTGGACTGATGCCTGCTTAAGTGTTATACAGTCCTACAATCAAGGCACAGCTTGGACTGATGCCTGTTTAAGAGTTATACAGTCCTACAATCAAGGCACAGCTTGGACTGATGCCTGCTTAAGTGTTATACAGTCCTACAATCAAGGCACAGCTTGGACTGATGCCTGTTTAAGAGTTATACAGTCCTACAATCAAGGCACAGCTTGGACTGATGCCTGCTTAAGAGTTATAAAGTTCTACAAACAAGGCACAACCTGGACTCAGGCCCGTAGTCAGGGGGGGTTTTTATGGTTCGGGCGAACCCCCCCTTTACAGCGAACCCCCCCTTAACCGACTGCGAACCCCCATCCCCGACATCCCCAATACCTCACCACCCTCATCTCTTAAAATCCTCCAAATACGTGCCCCCCACAATACAAAAGGTTATTTGTAAATTAAAAATTCGTTAACTCGTTCGTGAATAACTCATACCTTATTGTTAAACAAATGAATTGGTTGCCGAAAAATAATACGAATTTTTGGTCCCAGGATGTAACATGATATTGACGTGAGCTTGGGCACGAACGAATCGTACAAAGGACACCGCTAGACAACCGCGTACCTATTGTTTCGATCACTGGCAGTCAGCATGCATATATAGCCTTCCGACGTACATCAAAAAATGGAACGCTGCGGTTACCTACAATATGTATGTGTGGCTATGAAGTATAGTGGATTATAGTAAATTTAATATATTACACTATAATATCTATGGTATCATGTACTGTAGTTTACACCTATAGCATTCGATTATTTTTTTCTAGACCACCAGCCGATACGTAGGCCTACTCAACTGTATCAATACCACCTATTTACATTGATATATTTAGTTTCCTCAACAAATTGCTGTAAATAAATATAGATAGAGCTATCAGGGGCGGTCGCAGGACTATTTTAAGAGGGTTGCCCAAAGACTCCAGGGCTGTAGACACTGAGTATTTGAGCAAGAAAATTGTTAAATGACACCCCTAGATGGCCGCAAATGGTACTCTCGCACGTAAAATTCATGATAATTTTTTTTTTGTTCAATGCGAACGTCACGGGGAGGTCCCCGATGAAGGTACTTTTGGTACGGTAATACATTCTAATAACTGTACTCAATTAATGTAAATTAATTATCAATTAATAATTTTAAAAAGTTATACAAAAAATATGAAGCTGTTGCTATAAATATATTGAGCAAAAGGTTAAATTGTATAATTTGGAATTTTAATTCATTTAAAAATGCTAAATAAAGTCAGATGTTAAAACCACCATTTCCAAAAATTCATTTTTATTTATCCACTATAAACTTTACAACAGTGTTGTTTTAAACCACACTCCAAATAAAACATAGAAAAGAATGATAGGACATTTGCAGAAAGAAGCAAACTTTGCTCTGCTACCGGTATAACACGGTTCAAATTTCGGAACGTCTATAAATTACTACGGAAATTCGGCCTAATATTTACGAACGTACGGAAATGAAGATAAATATGGTACTACACGCATCGGAAATACAGAATACGCACAATTATGATTTGGCCTAAAAATTGGCCTTAGATTATGGAAAACCCCCGGCAAAACGCAATAATTATGGACAAATCGATTATTAGCCTTGGCAATATGCCTAATATTTAAAAGGAATGAATATAGGCTATATTTCGTTTGTCGATGAATTTTTGAATTCATGTATGAATGATTGATCCATTAGAGGTAATCTGTGATGGCTCTAGTAACACTGCTATGCGTGGGTAATTTGTGAATAACGTAGTATGCTACATACACGAGCCTAGATAGGGAAGATCTGTACTGTCGTTCATTGCGAGAGGAGGGGGAAGTCCGGTAATGTGTCATGAAAAATGTAACAAGCCAGAGATGAAATAAAATCACTAACATTTAGCTGATTGTCGTTGTTTTAGTCGTCGTCAGAAGTTTATCGACCGACATCTATTTCTCATGTGTTGAGCGTTTCTTTAATTGAATAATTTTGGATTTTCAGTAAATTGCCAATGGTTTATTCAAAGTCAAACTGTAACTAATCCCTCACTATTCAATCAAAATGTTATTGTTATACTACTATATTGTTGAAAAATGGATTGCGTGACATGAAAATGGATTGATAGTAAAACGTAACAAAGATACGTTCTTGTCTGGTTATTAGGTATTCATGCTCCGATGAAGCAGAGGATTATTTTTGTAGCGTTCCATTTAAAATGAAAAGAAATATTTTGGTTGTGAAGGTCGTTTTAACAATAAAAATATCAAAACATTCAACAATAATAAAATGCCCTGCAACTCTGTAACTACTTTATGACTAAGCCTATCAAGTTCCGGGTCCGGATGGATATTGTATACGATGAAATGGAACTCAATTTTAATTTAGTGGCAGAAACAACATTTAGTATGAAATTAAGGCTGTTGCCCGGGCCACAAGGGAAACACCTCTGGGTCCGCCCCTGGCTATAATAAGCATTGAATTTGCCTTCTCACCCAAATTGTGCTTTTTTTGGGGGGCTTGTAACTTGAACGCAAAACAAAATACCGAGTGAATGATCAAACAATCGGCGGTGGTTCCGCACACAGAGCACGCGCATCTAACATACGGCGGCAACAAATGTTATCGTGAGGAGGAGGAAAAAAGTACGATCGTTTTGTTCAATCGTAGCATGCTGCATGAGAGTGTTTTTCCGGCCAATTAGAGGTGCCATTTATCATGAATGTTATGTACGAGAGTACCATTTCCGGCCATCAAGGGGTGTCACTAAATTCGCCTCAGACCCCACCCGCGGCGCAGTGACCCAAATACTTATTGTCCGAACCCCCCCTTGACAGATCCTGGCTACGGCCCTGTGGACTGATGCCTGCTTAAGTGTTATACAGTCCTACAATCAAGGCACAGCTTGGACTGATGCCTGTTTAAGAGTTATACAGTCCTACAATCAAGGCACAGCTTGGACTGATGCCTGCTTAAGTGTTATACAGTCCTACAATCAAGGCACAGCTTGGACTGATGCCTGTTTAAGAGTTATACAGTCCTACAATCAAGGCACAGCTTGGACTGATGCCTGTTTAAGAGTTATACAGTCCTACAATCAAGGCACAGCTTGGACTGATGCCTGCTTAAGTGTTATACAGTCCTACAATCAAGGCACAGCTTGGACTGATGCCTGTTTAAGAGTTATACAGTCCTACAATCAAGGCACAACCTGGACTGATGCCTGTTTAAGAGTTATACAGTCCTACAATCAAGGCACAGCTTGGACTGATGCCTGTTTAAGAGTTATACGGTTCTACAATTAAGGCACAGTCTGGACTGATGCCTGCTTAAGTGTTATACAGTTCTACAATCAAGGCACAACCTGGACTGATGCCTGTTTAAGAGTTATACAGTCCTACAATCAAGGCACAGTCTGGACTGATGCCTGCTTAAGTGTTATACAGTTCTACAATCAAGGCACAGCCTGGACTGATGCCTGCTTAAGTGTTATACAGTTCTACAATCAAGGCACAGTCTGGACTGATGCCTGCTTAAGTGTTATACAGTCCTACAATCAAGGCACAGCTTGGACTGATGCCTGTTTAAGAGTTATACAGTCCTACAATCAAGGCACAACCTGGACTGATGCCTGCTTAAGAGTTATACGGTTCTACAATCAAGGCACAGCTTGGACTGATGCCTGTTTAAGAGTTATACAGTCCTACAATCAAGGCACAGCTTGGACTGATGCCTGTTTAAGAGTTATACAGTCCTACAATCAAGGCTCAGTCTGGACTGATGCCTTTTTAAGAGTTATACAGTCCTACAATTAAGGCACAGTCTGGACTGATGCCTGCTTAAGTGTTATACAGTCCTACAATCAAGGCACAACCTGGACTGATGCCTGTTTAAGAGTTATACGGTTCTACAATCAAGGCACAGCTTGGACTGATGCCTGTTTAAGAGTTATACAGTCCTACAATCAAGGCACAACCTGGACTGATGCCTGCTTAAGTGTTATACAGTCCTACAATCAAGGCACAGCTTGGACTGATGCCTGCTTAAGTGTTATACAGTCCTACAATCAAGGCACAGCTTGGACTGATGCCTGTTTAAGTTATACAGTCCTACAATCAAGGCACAACCTGGACTGATGCCTGTTTAAGAGTTATACAGTCCTACAATCAAGGCACAGCTTGGACTGATGCCTGTTTAAGAGTTATACAGTCCTACAATCAAGGCACAACCTGGACTGATGCCTGCTTAAGTGTTATACAGTTCTACAATCAAGGCACAACCTGGACTGATGCCTGCTTAAGTGTTATACAGTCCTACAATCAAGAAAAAACTTCTCAGCCATAAAGTTACACAAACCTTCTTTTGTTAAGAGTGAATTTAATAATAATAGACTTTGTCACGCAAACATGTTAAATGAACAGTATATAAATTTATCTTAGGCCTCCTAAGAATCAGTGTTATAATTTGGTAGTTTGAATGTACTGTACTTTCTTATTTATTAATTAGGTAATCTTAAAAGATCAGATCTTGAAGACGAAATATTATTAGTAATTATTCGGTCTACTAGTATTAATAATATTGATTGAATTTATTTGATGCTCAACATTAAAATTACATATACAGACAAAAGACTAAACTAGAGTTTTGATCAATTTAGAGCATGAGTTAGGACATTTGCGTGTTTCAAAAAATTACTGCGCAAAAATGAGTTTTTGCGTGCGCAATTCTTAAAATGCGTAAAAAATATGAATTTTTTTTAAAAATCATATTCTACTCACCATCCTTAGTACATTCACCAAATTTGAATTTAAAATAACGCTATACGAGCAGGTTAAAAATGACAAAATGCGCACATTAATTGTACAAAAGTGCTAAAAATGGTAAAAAAGTAGGGCCTTTTTAAAATGAATATAATTCTTCAGAATGGAAGATGACCCCCAATTTTTTTAACTTAATATGGAAGCCAATAAGTTGTAGATATAAATGTATATACACATTAGACGTACAAAATGGTATGACGTCATCATTTGGCCACATGAATTTTTAAAATAGGGTTTTTTCCCCTTTTGTAATGGACCACCATATTCAACAGAGCGCAACTCGCTTTGTGATCGATTTTCTTTAAATTTTTAATATATTCTACCTCAACCAATTATGTTACTTATGAGTTGCCAATATTTTTTTCATTTGGATGATGTCATCACGTCTTAAAATTTAAATAACGGTGGTTACGTAATTTCACCTACAAGGTATACTTGAATACCTTACAGCTCTTCTGAATTAAAGTTGACCTTGATGTTTATAACTTATTATGAGAGCTGGTGAAATGTAGATATGAATTATTATAAAAATTAAGCCTATCGGATGTTGTGACGTTATCATATGGCCAGTTGAAGTTAAAAAGTAGTTTTTTCATCTCTTTCGTCAAAGTTATACAATTTTTAAAGAGCGCGCACCGCCCTTCTACGTGCCAAATTTTCTTCCAATTGTTATATTTTATTGCTCAATTCATTATCTTTCGATATTGTTATCCACAAGTTTATTTTGATAATGTCATCAGTGCCGAAAAATTAGAACATGATGTGTGTCCGTAATTTCACCAATGCTACACTGTATATAGATATACAGTATATACTGTACATAATGACATATAATAGGCACAACTAAGCACTATAAGCGTATAATAGGATGGCATACATCAACATTTTCCGATTGTATGTTAACATACGTGCATGTTTAAAAAATATTAATGTCAATAAAATTATAAAAATGATCACCTATATTTCGTCAAAGTGACGAATTAAATTCTAGTTAACATGGCGACGGTATCAAAATGAAACACTAAGATAGCAATTTCGGAAGTACATTATCTCAGCAACAACATGTTAACGTGTAGAAGAAATTTGAATACGTAAAATATAGATGCGCGCTCTTTTAAATGTGATGAACTATGACGCAAAAGATCAAAATACGACTTTTTTTATTCAACTGGCCATATGATGACGTCACAACGTCGGATTGGAAAAATGTTCACATGAATTCGTATCTACAATCCAATAGCTTCTAGAAAACGTTTTAATCATGATTATCACTTTTTATTCTGATGAGCTATAACAGATTGAAATTTACTGTAAAGATGAAATTAAGTGACCCACGGTTTTTATATTTTTAGACATGATGACGTCATAAAAATTAAAATATTTTGAACTCATGCGTAAGATAGTTGATTGACCTAGACAATATTAAAATCTCGGAGAAAAAGGAATACAGATAGGCGTGATGCGCTCCATTGAATATGATGAGCAATAACGAAAGAAACAAAAATCCTATACTTTACATTCGTGTGGCCATACGATGACGTCACAATGTCCGGTTAGCCATATTGATTCATGATCCGATTTCTACAACTCATCAACTTCCAGAATATGTAATTGAAAAAAAGTTCACCTCGTTGTTTAGAATATATGACTGTTTAAAAAAAGGCATAATTTTGACAAATTTTTGAACTTTTTCTTCAAAAACGCACGTAAAGTATCCAATTCAATGTGCCCGTATGACGTAATTGTAAGTCGAAATTGTTTGAAAATTGGTAAAATTACTATAAAAGGCTGGAAAAACATAATTCAATAAAAAAAAATACTTTTAGCGCTACGTGCGCACAACGCGCATAAAATTGTTCGCGCGCGTGGGAAATGTTGACATGCTCAAAATGTCATGATCAGCGTAGAAAGTTGATTAAAAATTAATTTTGCGCATTTTGAATTTTAAATGCGCGTGCGCGCGTAACTTTGTGTAAAACACGCAATTTTATTTCCACAGAAAGTTAGCGCATGATATAAATTAAACTTTTGCTAAGTTTCAATTTAAATTGTTATATGGTTTTAAATCTATGTTAAATACGCGAAATTCATAAATGATCACCTAATAACGAGCATCAGGAACACCCATTAGGCCGGAAAAAAACCAGCCCATATTCAATGGGGTCCAAATTGCACATAATAAACAATAAAAAATACAACATTTATAAAAAAATACATAAAAAAGAATATATTAAACAGAAAAATAAAAAGAGATAGCAAAAAAGTAATGAGGAGATTGCACGTTGTCAAGACTATTATAGTTATCATAATTATTATTAATATTCAATATTGCGTTCAAAATGTTTTTTAATATGTGATTTGAAAGTAGTTATTTTGAAATTAATTTTAAGTTTGTTGAAAGAGAAGAAAAAAGTAGAATGAGACTGTTTATTTCCTTTAAGCAGAGGTAGAACCAGATTAACATTACGTTGGCGTGTGTTATGTGTGTGGATTGTGGATGTCCGTGAGAAATGTTTAGATAGATATGAAGCTGCATTGTTATTGACAATTTTATGAACATTACAAAGCCTGAGAAATGTTACTCTACTTTCCACCTTAAGCAAGCCAATGTCTGATAACTCCTTCTGACCAATATGAGATCGTGGTCCGAAACCGTAAATAAAACGCACAAATTTGTACCGAGTGGTCTGTAGTTTTTGCTTCAAAACTTTGTCGATACCTTCATACCAAGTCGAAGCACAATAATCAAACAAGCATTGAATTAAGGCAGAGCATAACAGTTTTTTCGTATTTTTGTCCAAGCAACTTGCCTGACAATATAAATACCTTACTCTAATATACCGCCTTTTTTATTACACTTTTGGCGATGTTGTTACAAGAGGCAGAACTATCAAGTTCTATACCTAAATATTTAACTGATTTTGAACCCGTTAAAGTAAGGCCATGAGAAATAATATTGAAAGATCGTAAACATTGAAGCCTTTTTTGGGTACAAAAGATGATAGATTCAGTTTTACTGATATGAATAGATAGTTTGTTATCGACAAGCCATACTCTACATGAATCAAGAGCTTTACTAAGTTTATCAGCGACGACAGTCGGATCTTTGTGCCAAAAAATAATTGCACTGTCATCAGCATATAACAGCAATTTGCATTCAGGGTCAATACTTACAAACATATCGTTTATGAAACATAAAAAAAGCAGGACCCAATATGCTACCCTGTGGAACTCCACATGAAATATCCATGCGAACGGATAAGAAGTCTTCGATTTTAACAATTTGGCTTCTGTTTGACAAATATGAACGAAACCAATAATGAGGTGATGCCCATTAACGAAAGCTTCTCACACAATATATCATGATCGACAGTGTCGAATGCCTTACATAAATCTATAACTACCATACTAGTATGAGTACCTTCAGAGTTATTTAATTTAATTGTGTCTAATAGATTAATTAAAGCACTTTCGGTAGAATGAAATTGCCGAAAACCTGACTGATATTGATAAATAAGATCATTTTCCACAAGGTTCTAACTGAACATGAACCAACCTTTCGAGAATTTTTGAGACAACACTTAAGACGCTGATGGGTCTATAGTTTTGTGGATTTTTACGACATTTCTTTTTATACAGTTGGATGACTTTAACTATTTTAAAATCAATCGGAACAACTCCTGTATTAATTGACAAATTGAAAAAATACATTAAAGGGGAAGCCAGTACACCGGCGCCAACTTTCAAGTTGTTTAAGAATGAATTCTTCTGACACAGTTTTAAGGCTAAAAAGAGTTGTAACTTTTGAAGAATAAAAGTCTTTTACAATTTTGGAACCATAGTTAAACATGTTACTCATGGGTGGAAGTTTATCATGCATCATTTATCTTACTACATTGGTAAAATGATTATTAAAATGTGTAGCAACCTCTCGTTGATTGTGAATTTTTGATTCGTTTATTTCCAAAAGAACTTTAGCTTGTTCAGACTATATCCTAATTTCTTAAGATGTTGCCATAATTTCTTTGGATTGTTTTTATTTCAATTATTTTATTTCGAAAATACGTTGATTTAGCTTTTTTAACATTACGCTTGACATTGTTTCTTAATTTACAATACATATCATGATCTTCTTTGATTTTACTCTTTTTAAATTTATTAAGATATTGATCACGAGTTTGTATATCATTTAGAATATCTGTATTAAGCCATGGATCTGACCTTTGTTTCACCCTGATCTTTCTAAGGGATGCCACACAGTTTATAACTAAACATGAGGATGAATTCCTGTCAAAACGAGTGTCATCACTTATCAAGTTAGAGAATCCTAGTAATTCGAGAACGTTTTTATAATTCGTAGATTGAGTACAATCTCTGTTAGTATTTATGTTAAAATCACCATTTATGATGGTTTCAAAGTGGTTAATTTTATTTACAGTGTCTTCGAAAAAGTTTAGAAAATTGTTGACATTCTGTTCAGGAGGACAGTAATATGTTCCAACAACGATTGGTTTGGTATCCGGGTGGTTGAGTTCAATCCATACTGATTCAACATTTTTGTCCATTAAGTCTTCTCTCTTGACGCTATGTCCGTACGCACATACATACATACTCCCCCTCCTCTACGAGAAGATCTATCATTGCGAACTAAGGTATATCCATCTCTTTTTACTTCATTATCAGGAACAGACGGATGGATATAACTGCTGCTTTTGATTTTGATGCGATTTCCCTTATTTCAGATATTTTGGGAATCAGCGATCGTACATTAAATTGAAGAAAATGCATTCCTTGTTTGTTCCTTGTTTGTTAATTATTTTTGCGATGTCGTCCATGTCATCATCTAGGGGATCAATCTGATTAGCGTCAGATTCATCTTGGTTCCGATTTTCATGAAAGTCTGCATCATGCCATGGGAGGGAGTTCCAGGAGCATATATGGCAAGTATAAGAGGACGTCTTACCGGCGCACTTTGTGTGTATTCTTTTAACGTCGCATGTATTGCATCTGATGATTTTACTTCGCTTGTTAAATCCTCTACTGCATACGTCACAAGTTGTTGAGGTCCAGGATTTAAGGAGACATCCCCAGCAATAATGATCAAGTAACTTGACGTTAAGTGGTGATGTTTTCTTAATATACGTTTTACCGGATATCTCGATGAGCTTGCCAGAGTGGTGATCTCAAATCCAAGTTATCCTGCTTAATGTGGGCAGGTGCTGACCAGTTGCTTGCGATGTCTTAGGGTGCATATTCTTACTATGATACATACTGTAGTAAATGGATGAATAATGTTCTAAATTGTACTTTATACTGCATGATGATGAGCAAAAGTAGAAATTACGCCTTTTTATGTTATAATGTAAGCATTCAAAGACAAGCGTTTCATCGGTTGTCACGATACAAAATTACAGTACGACCAACAGTAACTGTAAATATTATTGTTGTAATAATCCGCACTAGTTTGTTTAAAAAATATCCAAACAGCCAATGATTTAGATGAGGAGAGTGATCCTAGGCCTAGTCAAAAGACTAAACGTAACGTACTGTATGGTGGTAAGCACAATGCTTGGCGTCCCTGGTTAAACGTATTACAAGGCGCGAAAGGCCTAGCTGATCAAAGTGAAGAAAATGATATGATCCTAACTTACAACTTGTAAATTAAAACAGTTTTCTTCAATCAATATTTGTTGCTTTATCGATATGTCAGGTATTTCACTGTCGGTATATCCAAAAATCAAGAAAATGTATTTTTAAAGACATTCAGTGTAGACAAAAATATCGCAGATACCGCCTTTTATATCAGTAAAATACAAATTTGACATCTCCTCGGGAATGATATTTTGCTCGAGAGAATATATATTTCCTTCAGCTTGCGCTTTGGGAAATATATATTTCATTGAGCAAAATATCATTCTCAAGGGGATGTCAAATATTTGTATAATAAGAATGGGTTAGTATTTTATATTTACATAGTTACCAACCTAAGAGATTTGAAATGAGTGACATTAGGAAAGGGAATTAGGAGACAAAGCATTTAAGCTACAGTCCCTGATAATAAGGTACTTCCGGTACGGTGAACGATGCAAATACATTATTATTATTAGATGGTATTGTTACTCTTTTGTTTTGTATTTCTTATTATCATTCAACATTATTTTTATGCTGATTCTTGAATTTATTTTATTAAATTTCTTTTTTTGGAGGGTAAAAATTGAACTGATCCACCGACCAGGCAAGAATATTCAGCACATCCCGGGGTTCCCCCATTTATAAACGCAAAATGTTCCTGTGTCGTTTCAGTCCACCGTAGGATTTTACATCGCGATCTTGAGCCCATCCTTCATCACGATGAGCGGCCACGGAAAAGTTAACTGTAATTTTGCATGATAGTTCGTATTATTTTTTATATGTATGGTGTTTATTAATGAATATTCACATAACTGTTTTATCCTTTTAAAACATACCAATTAATTTGAATGCATTTTATTCTCAAATAGTGAAAATAATAATCATGCATATCTTCTGTAAAATATGTGACGAATATGTGGTCACGTATGTGTTTGTTCAAAATTCATGTTTTATTAAAAATCACTTTGAAATGCGGGATCGTCCCTCACGATGTGAGACGGTTGGTGACTATGTATTTATAATAAAAATTAGCTGGGAAAGTACCCATTCAATATACACAATTCCTTTTGGTACAATAGTTATAAACGTAACGTTTACGTACGTAACGTTTACGTACGTAAAGAACATAAAAAAACTTTACTGCAGTTAAAATTGTTTTCAACTAACCTTTTTCTTGCTGTAGTATGATTTACATGAAATGGTAATTATATCAAACTCAACCAGTTCCTCTTATTCTGAATTACCAAATAGTCGACAAAATGAAATATACAGTAGTGTAGGTTCAGCAATTGGAATGTCTTTCAAATCTAAAATTAACAAACTTTTTAGTATCACAAGATCCAAAGAAAATGTCTCATGCATGAAGAATGCACATCAATTGAGTAAAACAAACTTTTGTGTTCAATAATAAAAGCTTTCAAATAAGGTTAATATTAACAAAAATAGTATGAGAGACTTTTGAAATATAACGCAAGGGTCAATAGTGCAGAAAAATAGCATTTCCTATTACATTTCGTCAAAATGTTCCATTACAATGAATATAAATATATATGTTCCAAGTATTTTGATACCAATATCTTGTTGATAGACCAAAGGGTTATGGAGATAGGGCCATTTTGATCTTGGGGCTGTTACCATGGTTATGGGATCGTAAAAATGTGTTACCTAGCATTTTTGGTATCCTAGCACCATAATAAAGTGAAATCAAGTAAAATCTCACTTTGGGCATTAAAATCCTACGGAAATACACGAGGACCCTGACTATATAGGAAAAGAAGGTAAAAATCAACGCCAACAATTTTTAATAAATGTGCAATTGTTGATGTTTAACCGCGTTCAACTTTATTTTAGTGATACAATAATTATTAACTGACCAATCAAATTATGTCACCACCAGTGGTTTGTGAAAAAAATATGTACGTGCTGATAATTCTTGAATTTTCACAACGCAACGATGTTTTAAAACAACAAGTCAAACTAAATTTTGATATTTTTGTCTTTAATGTGAGCTTTTACATTAATATCTTACCTTTTAACAATTATTCTATTCTGCTAATTATAATATATATATAACTTTTAATCCTTAGGCCTAATTATCAAGTAAGAATATGTATTGAAATTAATTATTTATTTATTTCCTTCGTGAATTGTTCTGTAAAATTTGTATAAATTAACTGATTTTTTTTTACAGAACACTTCTTTTTCATTGCTGTAAAACAAAGAAATTGTGTTATTTTGGCACAATAATGCTTATATTTTATATTTTACCTCCGCCAGCATTAAGGCACACACAAATATATATATTTTCCTGGAGAAATCTTATGTAGGAGAATTTTACATCTCGGAGTGGCTTTCTAATTTGATATTCAGTGGCAATGCGATCACTGGCTAAACCTAGGGGCCCCCAGAGCATGAACAGCCTCAATGCAAATACCCTGCTCATTGAGTTACGCCACTGTTGATATTAGAGACTTTACGAAACAGGACGGGAAGCCACAGGACGGTACTCATGAATAATTTAAACATTAGCTTTAACAAAGTGGGCGTAGCTTGTCATAAAATTCTGTTGTCTTAACTTTTTTTATTTTCCCGTTTACGGAGAACGACTAGAAATAATGTACATATAACCTTAAATACACAGTTCAAATTACACTTAAACCTGGAATTTTCAAAGCTCTAAATAATATTTGAACTTCTAATTTAATTGTTTGACGAAATAACATTTTTATTGGGTTAAATTGGCTGTGTTAAAAGCAATAGGCCTACATTTGCACTGCGTTTTACTTTGAATTGAGGGTCTAGGTAGGAAGGCTAGGCCTATGCTTTATCACCAGAGCCAATTAGGTGATTCAGAAGAGCCCCGCGAGACAGGGGAGGGCGAGAGATACTGCCGATTGTCGTGGTCTTCGCGCAAGGGTGAGCAACTAATAAAATGTAAACTGATTATGATTTTACGCTCTAGCGAACACAGGATATTCATCGTCCTCCCCAAACTGTCCAATTTCGTAAAGTCCCTAGTACTGTACCAATACTAAACCTGGAAATAACCTTTAAATGCATACTTCTGTGTTAAGTGAACTTTTATAAATTTCACATTGATGTTTCAAGTTTGAAACTGTTGAGTTTGAGAGTTTGACCCAGACATTTTTTTATAAAGCTTATTTTTTCAGGAAAGGTCCAAAACTATGATTGGATAATCATACTAAAAGTCCTGAAAAACCACTCAACAATGTTATGAAATGAATGAATATGTAATGATAAATATAATGAATAAATGAACAATGAATGAAGTAATGATCATCAGTGACACCGTGGGAGACATCTATATTATAAGTGAGAGAGTTTGTACGTCTGTCTGTCTGTCTGTCTGTTTGTTCGTTATACAAACTTTTGTTACTGCACGTAATATTACATATGGGGTATCAAAATGACCGCAATTGTACCAGGAATGTTCTAAGCTATATTTGAACATCGTCCGCCACCTAGGATCCAAGTTAGGGACCAAAATGTGGTCAAAACCCCCACTTTCAATGTTTGTTCGTTATACAAATTTCTGTTTCTGCATGTACGTAACCATACAAAATGATGGCAATTGTACCCGGAAGGTTTTAAACTACATTTATAAAAATTCCCCCGACTCCTGGGGTTTTTGTGGGAAGGGGGGGGGGGTGTGTGTGGGTGTGGTGGTTTGTGATGTCATTTTTGCTAGGGCTTGGGGTTGTAGGCTATCGAATTGTAAAATTATACTACAAAAGTTTTACAGTATTTGAATTATCCTCAGCAAGGCGTTTGGGGAAATATAGATATAGATATACATATTTTATTCATTAACCAATATGACACCTATTCATTTACACATTTTATTATAGTACTTTACCCATATCCAGATATGTATTGGTCTCTTGGATTGTCTCATTACAGACATCCATTTCTGTGTGAACATACACACGTTCTTTACTGTTACTATGTTCAACTACATCACCATGCCCACCAAGGTAAAAACGCCCATTGTGGGAGAGGGGCGTTGGGAGATACGGTTTGGGAGTTGGGGTTCAGGGGATAGTGGGGATTTTGCTTAGGCTAGGAGTAGTGCAGATATATGGTGTTGGGGTTCAGGGGACAGTGGGGATTTTGCTTAGGCTAGGAATAGTAGGCTATCAAATTGACCAGAACTGTGGATGGAAAATGTTACAGTATTTATTTATTCCCATGACCGAAACTGGGATTGTTTTCAACTACATTTAAAAACTGCCACTGAGGGATTATGGGTTGGGAGTGATGGCTAACATAATTTGTACTGGTACCGTCTTAAAAGCATCACCCGGTTTCTGGGGTGTGTTGGGAGGAGGAGCGAAAATACTGGTGTAATGAAGTAGCCTAGGCCTATATGATTGAATTGTAGAACGAAAACTTACTAGGCCTACATTTTAACTGTCAAGGGGAGGAGGTAAGGTTTGTTGATTGCGGCTGCGATGGTGAGAGGAGAAAGAAGGCCGGGGGACCGCAGTATCAACATTATATATTTTAATTATCAGCCAATATGACACCTACTCATTTACACAGTTTACAACGTACTTAAGCCATATGCCTATCATAGCTATGTATGCCCTCTCAATTTGAAGCTAAAGTTTAATTGAATTTGTCCTTCACTGGAAAGAGTATGGGGTGTTATTAAGGGGTGGAGGTTGGTGCGTATACGGAGATACTGGCGTCTAATTTTGAAACCTGCCCTGGGACGGGTATAATTGCTAGTATTTACATATCCGCCACTTTTAAAAAAACTGTTGGTTATGTTCTCAAGCTCTACACTATAAAACAAGTCTGACAAAAAAAGTGTGATGTGCCAAAATATGGTAGTGATATGACATCATCATGTCCATATACAGTATGGGCACATCACATTTTTTGTTACATAGTTTGATAGTGTAGACAGAGCTATATAAAACTGATTTTGATTATCATTAATATTATAGTGAAATCAATTTGACAATTACAATGAGATCATTTACAGTAAAGTATGTGTCTTAGTCATATCGACGTCATATCATATATTAAACAAAGAACAGCTGAAAAATGTAGAATGTAAAACCAATAACCAACCGAATTAAGTCCTTTAGGAATTCTAGTGTACGGAATATCTCTGATTGGGATCTCGTTGTTTTGTGAATCCCGATAAAAATCCAGAGTTTTCGTGGACGTTCACAAAACAGGATTTTTGATCAGGATCTTTTTGTTTCAGTCCAAAATCCTGGTACAGTCTATATCAAAATCAGGACATAAATCTGATATCTCGACAAGTTCCAATACGGGATAGGTAATCAGGATTTCCAAAAGATCGGGACATCGGTCGGGAACCCGATATTTTCCAACAAATTTCTGGACCAAAACTTTTGGTCGAAAATATCGGGATCCCCACAAGATCCAGATGTTTATTCTATAGAGAATGTCTAACAAAATGTCTACATCAGTAGGGTTATGAATACAACCTGTCATTTCAAGTTCATTAAAGCATTCAAGCGCTGATACATCTTGTCATTCAGCAGAAGTCTTAATAGCCACAAGCATCTCTTGCCTTTATATTTATTACTTATACAAGCAAGAAATTTTACAAATTCTTCTTTGTTGTTTTTATTTCTAAAAAAGTACACACAATATCTTTTATAGTAATATTGTGAAAATTCTTTAGATATTATGCTATTGTATGACATTTTTACAAATTATCAATTAATGAGTCGAGCTGTACTTGATTGCTTTAAAGTAGCCCTCTACATACACTTGTTTGATTTGCACTTGTGTGATACCTGGATATGTCATTGGCTTCTACAGTGTTTATTACCCTGTTAGTGCATTGGTACATAAAGTACTAATATTCATTGTAACAGCGATTTAACAATATGACTGGAAATACTACTTTATAACAATATCTCTATTAATACTGAATTGATAGAATCTGAGATGTTTGTAGAATAATCTTTGAGCCAAAGTTATGTTGTCATAAGGTAAATCTTTAGCATAATACCGATATTGTGAAAACCATTTGAATATTTCTGATTCTGGTCAATTTACTGTATGCTCTCATTGGTTGTGTTAAAAATATAAGGCCAACTTATATATACATGTTTACTTTAAAGCAGTTTTGTAATTTTTTATACTCAACTTGTTCACATGACGGTTGTACAAAAGTGTCTTCCATCCTGTTATTAAATGCGCTTCGCAAAAAGTGACAACAATAAGCCTCATCCCAGGCCTAGGCCGCACAAATCCGTGTAGATGCAGGCTTGGTGGAGTGTATTCTGGGTTAGTTAGGCTAGATCTTTGATTAGCAAACTTCAAAAGGATGAATGATCTATGAAGATATACTTCCCTTTATAAAATGGATCCAAATGTATTCACAGTTTAAGAAATAAATTCTGAATGTATGCCAATACATACTTTAATTGTAATCCATTTATTGGTTTCAACACACACAAACACATAATAAGTTAGCAATGAAAAATAGTTTTACCAAACATCAAAGCAGCAAATAAAACATGTGTCTATCCGATGATATAGCATTGGCTTGGTAAAACTATGCATCATGATGTATGAGATTCTGGCATATTAAAATTGATCTACTCAGATAAACAAGTTTAATTGTATTTTAAAAGGTAAATAGTTAAAAATATAAGAGATATAATATAGTGAAAATGTATTAATAGGCCATAAAAATATGTTATATATTTCTATTATAAATCTCATTGTGATCTTATATATAAACACATTAGGCATAGGACATTAATTCTAAACCGCCTGGTGATATACTGAAATTGAATTAACTAATTTAAAACGATAAAATGAGGAAATCTGTGAGAATGAGAAAAAGTCACCCCAAACGAGATTCAAACACAGAACCTTCTGCTTGATATGCAGATGTTAACCATTAGACCACTGGGGCTTTCATGGTATTGTTCAAACCCGATTGGATAGCAACTCTCTAACATCCTCGGCATGGTATGGCGGATATACTTTTATATATATATAAACACATTAGGCATAGAACATTAAACTAAACCGCTCGGTGATATATTGGCAATTGCAAAAACCTTTTCCTTTTATTGTACTAGTGTTCAATATTTATTATGTTGGTAACATTGTGCCTTGAGTTACCATGTTGAATTTAAGTCATCTGATTTATTGTTTTATAATGAAATAAAATGTAACAAAATCAACTTAAAAGCATTCTACAAAATACAATCATATTGTAAGTCAAAATGATTAAAATAATATTTTGATAAACTTCTATTATATTATTACTATAGTGTCAACTTTTCTTATTTGATTACATAGGGGTACCATGTTAAATACAATGCACCTGATATATTATTTTATTATGAAATCAAATTTTGCAAAATCAACTGAATATCAACAAATACAAATGATCATAAATACTGTGTAATTATAACTGAATGAATTTTGAATCAACTCGTTGACTTTTAGTTTATGATGAACAGACAACCTCTTTACTATCTGTATTGATATACATTTACATTTAAACATTTATTTACAGTTGTAGACAATTTTGCCTTGTCTATAAACATATAATACAGCTTTTATTTAGTAGTCCAACATGTAAAACATTAATTTCTTGCTAGACAACATAAGCAATAATATAAGTAAAAACTATAAAATGTACATTGATAAACAATGCTTGTATGCTTCAAGGCAGCTGATTTGTTTATTTTATACATTTAACTGGGATTATTTAATTATTTGGAAGCATACAATTTAATTTGATGTTGAATAGTTTGCATGTTTTGTAGTTATTTAATAATTAAATATTTTCACATTGTTTGGTTCATGGTTTGCCACTGCTACTCTTCGTGGCCTTTTAGAGATTACAGCAATCCCACATGGAACATCCAACCCATCAACTCTGTTATCTATTCTTTTAATGAATTTACCATTTTGATCAAATAGTTGTATTTTATGATTGCTGGATACTATTATGTTCCCATCCATATCAATGGTTATACCCTGAGGACTAAAGACTTTACCACCTCTTTGACCAGAGCTTACAAGGATATTTATCAGCTTATCATTAGCATCAAACATTTGTATTAAGTCATTTTCAAAATCAGCAACAATCAAATACCCCTCCTTTGTTACTGCAACATCTGACGGCTGTTTCATCTGACCTGCTTTACTACCTTTAGGACCAATCTGACCCAATGTTCTGCCATCATCAATATTGAATTTAAACACACAGTGACATTTACGATCTGCTACATATAAGATCCTGGTTGTTTGGTTTACTGTTATTCCTTCTGGATATTGTAAAACTCCTTTACCAAAGGTTTTGATTTCATGATATTGATTATCACACATTACAACACATTTTTCTGTTGTGTCACTATACACCATGTGACCATTGCCTATTTGATGCATGCAATTGACACTTACATTTTGTGGTATTTGTATTTTAGAAACAAAGCCACCTGATTGATCAAACTTTATTAAATCTTTACTGTAGCTTGACACTAACATACATCCATCAGTACCTAATACTACATCTGTTACATTATCTTCTTTATCATGTTCTTTATACTCTGATATGATGTTTGTGGTATGTACAAGTCCAAGTGGTTCCACCTTGATACTCACTGGTGAACCTATGACATGTGACAAATCTCCATCAAGGATATCCATGTACCAATCTCCTTCCAAATCACATCTTCCTGTTATTGTGTACCCTCTCTTTCTGTGTGTTACTTTAGTCTGAGATTTTTCACCTGATGAGTTGGTTAGTGTGGCTGTTAATTGTCCAACATCACTCTCTGCTAGACTTGATACTCTCACACTAAATGGCTGTCCTTTTGTGACTGAAATGTTCCAATCTTCTTTATTAACCTTGACAATCATAAGTTTACCAAAACTTTCATACTTCATCAACTCACTCAGCCTTCGAGACGGAACAAACTTTGGTGTAATACTTGTTTCAGTAAATGATTTATCTGCTAAAACATTTTTCCCAACATCAGTGATAGTTGTCATGTATGATGTAACAGTTTCTGTTTCTTGTGGTTTATTCATCATTTTATTGATAGATTCCATCAATGAGCTCACTTGTGTCAGCTTTGATTCAATACTTTTAATATGAATATCAATAACTTCTTTTTGTTTTTCATAAGTCTGTGTAAGATTTTCCATCATAACCTTCGATTCCTCATTCACCTTTCTGATAATTTCATTCTTATGAGTTTCAATCGATGTTCTGCTTAACTCAAAATTAGATTCAAGCTCTTCTCTTTCTTTACTAATAACATCTAATCTTTCATTTAGCTTTTCTTTAACGTCTTCAGCTATCTTTATAGTTTTATTAACAGTTTGATTAATTTCATTCAGAGCTTTTTCTATTGGTATCATCTTATGATTGCTTCTATCAATATGACTATGTTTGCAATCTTCACATACCATAAGTTTACAAGTAAGGCAGTAATAGTCCAATTTCTTGTCAGTATGAACTGAACATTTTTGTGAACTTCTTCCATCTACATTTGCATCTGATGTGCAATTCAGTGCAGACAAATCAATATGTTGCTTGATACATTGCTCACACTGATGCCTTTCACACTCAATACAATGGTATTGTGGTTGATTATCATTTAAGTGGGTGTCTGGTATTTCAGATCTAATTTTACAAACATGTTGATCTTTATAACTTTCCATTTTGTTTCTATCATTTTGTAGATTACCACGTGTTGCATTTGTATTTGTGAATCTTTGTTGACATTCCAAATCTCTGTCAAATACTGTTTTCTGTAAAATATAACACAATTTATTTAATTTGTTCAGTGTATGTGCTTCTTCTAAGACATCTATTTTAAATTCTAATACATCTATTTTTATTATTATTAACATTTATTATCTAAAGATTTATCATCTCTCTTATAGTCTTTGGTATTTACCTTTCTGTCAGCGTTGAGTACTAGTGGTGCAGTAGTAGGCCTACTTTTAACTTGTCTGTCAGTTTGGGCTAAAGAAATGATAAGTGAAACTATGAATATTTACTAAAATAAATGGACAGCAGAACACTTTATTAAGTTATAATATAATAATAATGATAATTTTGGTGGCACTCTTTGTTTCGTTAAAAGTCCTGATTTTAAACTAATTCTTACTTGTAAAGATTAATTGCGTTGTTATTATTATTTATATATAGATTGCAAATAAAAATAAAACTTCCATTACATGTTAGGCCTATAAATGTAAAACTTCCGTCAAAATATTTTTACAATGCAATTCTGAACAGACCTACTGCACTTTGTTTACTTCAAAATAGATTCTTTCTGTTTTTTTAAAGCAAATTTGCTATGTAAATAAATTGGCTTATGAAGACTTGTGTAAATATTAGTTGGATACTTACCACATGGTGTTAAAATGCGTATCAAAACAAATATGATAAAATAATTAAACTTTTCAATTTTGTAATGAGTAATAGGAATAATAAAAAGATAAACTGGTTATTACCTTTTTTTTTTAACTGTTGTTTTTTACTATTTTGCATAGGTCTGTGTGTGCATTGTGCATGGGAAACTACAAAATGCTTAAAATAAACCTTTACCATTATGTGCTCACTAAACCATCTAGTAAATATACACAGATGGTTTTTAAAAATCGTGGCAATGGGATTATTTAACACGCAACAAACTATAATCATCAAAAAACTACCAAAAAAAATAAGTGTCTAATAATAATTTACAGCAATGTTAAATTCTGTTTGGATAACTCAATGTGATACTGTATATGCAAATCACGGATATTATAATATTGTTTTTTGTGTCATCCAATAAATGGCATTACAACACTATCAACGCCATGTTTAGGACTTTATCATGTGATGAAGTTTCATTGTAAACTAAATAAGCACTCTATAATGGTTTACATTAACAAATTAAAATTATATAGATTGTACTGCAACATACAATATTCAAAGATCTATTTATTGCTTGCAGTTAATTGTTTATAACTACTTACTTATAAATACTTACCATCACTCATAATCCTGGTCTTTTCCACTTTTCCAGTTGTTTTTCTAGTAAGATCGCTAACTTTTCTCTTCACTTTCCTAATTTCTGTAGGCCTACCCAAAAACATGTCACTTGCTTTTTTATCAAGAAGCTTTGCAAAACGTTCCATTGACTGCTCTTTATCCAGCAATTGTTTATCCACCTCCAGAAAGAATACAAAATCCCAAACTGTGGCAAACTTGTGATGACCAAGGTTGTAATGAGCAAGCATGCTTGATACTTTCGTTGTATTTTGTCGTAATGCTGTATAAAGTCTTTTGCGATATTCTGATATGGGTTTGCCCTTGGTGAAGTTGTACTCTTCATTGTTTGGATGCTTCACTTTAAACTCTTCTATTAAATTTATCATTTTCTGCATTTCAGTTACTTTAGCAATGTCTAACAGAATTTCTACATCAGTAGGGTTATAATGAATATAACCTCTGCTTTCAAGTTCATTAAACCATTCAAGTGCTGGGACATCTTCTCTACTTAAAACTTGGCCAGAGCAGTGGTCATTCAGCAGAAGTCTTAGCCACAAACGTTTCTCACCTTCATATTTATCACTTAAGCATGCAAGAAATTTTACAAATTCTTGTTTTGTTGTCATTTCTAAAAACGTACACACATAATCGTTTATAGCTACAATAATACTTAGATTGAGTATTACCTATTATGGTATTGTTCATGACATTTTTACAAGTCATCAATTATTGGTGCATTATGAGAATATTAATATTTTAAATATATTTATACAGGTACAGTAATTAATAAGTAGGCCTACATTTTTAAATCAATATGATCTCTACCAGTTCAAAATTCAAATTGCATTATTTTTATATGTTGATTTCTTTTAATGTGTTTAATTTTGTTTACATCAATCTTCTACAACATATTATTAGTCTATTATTTTTTAATTATTTTAAAGCAAGTTACTTCATTCTAAAGTTTTTATTTACAGCTTAAACACTACAAGTACAACTACAGCAACAAGACAAATTCTATTATTAAAATAGGCTTACCACTTACTTTATCTTTTTGTTGGATTAAACTGAAATTTATATTAATAGAAGATGCGATGGATTTAGTTCTTCCTATAAATCTATCAACAATAAATCACAGTATTTAGCATTATGAGTGGTACAATAAATAAAATAAATATAGGACATGGAATTTCAACTCCCCGCAAAATAGAATATTACTCATCTATAAATATAAGTATCATTAACAATGGTTTCTGTGCCATAAAACTTGAATACAATGCATTGTCTTGATAATAATAGATATAAATGTTGTGAACTCTGGGTTTTAATAGAGCTTGTCACGCAAACTTTCTTTATAAAGTATGAAAAGCCATAGTAATATATAGAAACAAAATGTAATATGCTCATTCCTTTTTTGAAATCAATCTGTAATTTCTATGTTCTCTTTTAGGATTCAGGACAATATCCCAATTTTCTTATCTGAGCTATATTACTAGCTAACTAATTGTTTTTCTTTCAATTGTTGTAATATTTTTTTTTATTTTATGTCTATACAGTACTAATTTATCAATGTACCAATGTGTGCTTCAGCATAAAAGAGCATTATTTTAGCCTTATATACCAAGATTTATTTAAATATTTGTTCTATTTTATGCAAACAAATATAATATTCATTTACTGAGATATTGTGTGGTACCTGGATATGTATGATTGTCATGGTTTGTACAGTGTTTATTACCCTTGTCAGTGCATGGGTACAGGTACACTACAGTACCAACTCATTGTAACAGTGCATTTCTGGGAACATTTCTGCAATTTCTTAACCATTCTCAAATATGTAAATAAATGATTGTAATACTTACTTTGCAATGTTTTTTCTCCATAAATGAACCTACTTTATTTCTTCTTTCACAGATTTAACAATATGACTGGAAATATTACTTCATTTATAAAATAGATGCAATCACTGAATTGATAGAATCTGAGATGTTTGCCAAATAATCTTTGAGCCAAATGTGTCATAAGGTAAATCTTCAGCATAATACCAACACATTTCTGATAGTGGTCAGTTTGCTGTCTGCTCTCCTTGGTTGGGTACTTATATATTTATATAGTACTAGATGGACGTTCTCGAATACACAGTAATTTCAGCTTAAAAACTGGCGATTTCAAATGTACATACCGCAGGACTATAATACATTGTCGTTTACAGAAACGAATAAATAGACACGATGATTTATGCAGTCAACTAAAATTAGCACCCTGGGAATTTCTTCCGACAGAGAAATCAAATTTTTGATTTTTGGACTCATTTAAACAAACCAAATTTATGTTTTGTATGTAACATTAAGGTTGAGGGAAGGTACAAAGAGGAGCCATTTTTAAATATATTCTTTATCCACTCAGCAAAAAAATATTTTTTTCATGTACTGTCATAGTCGATTGAAATAGTAAAGTACATGTGACGATACACCACTACGACGTTTATATTTTTTGAAATTATTAATTAATACAAACGTTGAGAAGCAACTGTATTAATAGTTTATTTGTATATTATGTGTTTATAATCTAACAGTACCAACACTCACAGTAAGAAATTTGCGATTCAAATGGCGACCAAAAGTGGTTATTATTGCAATACTATATCTTAAGATTTTAAGTTTATTCTCTAAGGGCCCATAAATTTACCTACTTGTGTTAAACCAAATAATTCGGAATGTTCCATTCATCACAAATCAATACATTTGTATAAACGTATATTAAATTTATCAAAATAGTTTTTTTTAAAGAAAATGGGCCTCTCTTCAACATTATGATGCTGTATTTGAGCTGTTCAATCGGTTTTCAGCCATTAAAAACAATTATCGTAGGAGGAGATAGGAAAATGCGAAGCATCCTCGTATTATTGTGTGCGGGTATTTTTCAAGAGGGACATCTATTAGACAGTGTATACCACGACGAAAAACTTAATTTATTTACCATGGATTAAAGAATAGAAATTATTCTTTACTCCATGTAGATACATAGTTTACTGTAAAGCAGTTTTGTAAAACTTATTCACATGATGGTTGTTGTCATCCCTCCTGTTATTAAATGTGTTTCACACGTCTACATCGGTAGCTTTATCCTAGGCCTAGGCCGCTCAGACCCCATTTGATGCTGGCTTGGCTGTTCTGTGTTATCCAGGCTAGGTCTTTTGCCAGGTTAGCAAACTTCAAAAGGATGAACTATAAAAACCAAAATCAAAGTCCTAATAAGAACTTTTCTAAATGAATTCAAATGAATTCACAGTTTAAGAAATATATATCTATAATATAATAGCGCAAGAAGCCAGAATTTGTTCCTCTATCTTCTCCTAAACCGCACGTCTGATACCAGTGCCGTTTTAATTCCCTTTTATCCATTAGTCTATGTTAGAACGGAAAATTTGTACGAAAAATGTGTTTTTGCAACTGCCGAATGTTGCGTTCGGCAATCCTCAGCCGTTTCCCCACTAGCAAAATCGATCAAGCATGCTATATACAATAACAATTAAAGAGTACCACGCATGCAATTGACGACCATGCTGTACTGAATTATTTGAACATAAATCCCGAACTGGATTGAGGTATAGTAATCTAATGCCCCCATTATTTATTAAAAAATACATAAAAAAATATAATACGTCAAGTGTGAACAGGGAAACAAACTTTCTGTCTTAAGAATTAACTTAACTTAAGAATACAGTAAACCTATTCATTTAATAAGTTTCAGTTTCTTTTCCATTGTAGGAGGCGCTCGAGTCTGGGATGCCGACAAGGGCGTATCCCCATACTTCGGTTTGGGTTTACTTTTTTTCCCTCAGTTTCTACTGTATGATCAGCGCTTAGAGGGGTTTCACAACATACAACGCTTTTTAAATCCATGATATAATATAAATAATCTGCGTATTTGTTAGACTCACACAATCACGTGCCATATACACATATCCATTTCTAGAACATGTATGCATTTATTTGTATATGTATGAATTTATCATGGTGCCCATCCATTTCTCTTATTTTGTTTTGCATTTACAGTATACTTAACACCACAGGCGCCAAACATTAATTACTGTAATTGTATTCCATTTATTGGTTTCAACACACAGAAACAATTATAATAAATTAGCATCGAAAAATAGTTGCAACCAAACATCAAAGCAGCAAATAATAAAAATGTGTATCCGATGATATAGCATTAAGATAGAGAGACTTGGCTTGGTAAAACTATGCATCAGATTCTGGCATATTAAAATTGATCTACTAATATAAACAATTTTAATTGTATTTTAAAAGGTAAATAGTTAAAAATACATGAAACATAATATAATGAAAATGTATTAATAGGACATAGAAATATGTGATCTTAAATACAAGGTTAGATGATCCGTTTTTACATTGCATTTATTACTTGAAACTATATTATAATATAGGTCACTTTCATGTTTCCTTTTTTATTTATGCCTAGCTCCAATTGTAGTAGCATGCTAGTTAACAGTACGATGACATCTTCTATCAAAATTATATGAACAGTAAAATATATAAATCATTATATCAAAGATAAACAAAAATAGTATATGTATCAACAATTGCTAAAACCTTTTCCTATACTAGTTTACCTCCGCCAAGGAGGTATGTAGTTGATCGTGTGTGTCTGTTTGTTTGTCTGTTTGTTAGCAAGACTATTACTCAAAAATTTATTGCAAGATCTTTACCAAAATGAAGGACCACTTCATTAATTTTTGGAGGCAATCTGGACCACTTTTTAGTATTATTTTTAGACCTGTTAGTGTTAAAAGATAGGATACAATTTTCAAAATCCGGCAAGCAGTCTTAAAGTAAGAAGTAAACTGAAGTTGCATTTTCTCGAGAACTACTTGTCCAAAAACTTCATTTTTTTACAAGAGACAAGAGTAATTTGTGATTTGTAATTTTAAAAAATAATTTGATTTAATGTACAGGTTTTTGATACGAGTAGTTTAAAAAAAACCAGTAGACGTTAGAGTGCCGTTCTAGTGTTCAATAGTTATTTACTTTGATTACATTGTACCTAGAGGTACCATGTTGAATTTTATAATGAAATAAAATGTAACAAAATCAACTTAAAACCGTTCTACAAATATATATATCATATTGAAATGTCAGTCAAAATAACATGTATTTTGGCAATTGCTAAACTTCTAATATTATACTATAAATTACTATTACTAGTGTCAACTTTTGTTTAATTTGATTAAATTGTACCTAGAGGTAACAGGTTTAATACAATACACCTGATATAAATCAACAAATGATCATAATAGTTAACTGTGTAATTTACTGAATGAATTTTGAATCAACTCATTGACAGAGAATATCCTTCAATCCGTATTGATATACATTTATGACATTTAAACATATATTTACAGTTGTAGATGATTTTACATTGTCTATAACATGTAAAATATCTGAAATACATTTCTTGCTAGACAACAAAAAGTAAAAACTATAAAATGTACATTAATATTTGAAATGTACTATTTAAAACTTTAAAACAATGCTTGTACATTATGCTTCAAGTCAGCTGATTTGTTTATTTTCTACTTCTTATTAACCTTTAACTGGAATTATTTAATTTCTTGTTGTTTTCATGTTTTTCAGATATTCAATAATTAAATAAATACAATCTATAGGCCACCAAATGTGGTAACAATACAAAAAAGGTTCTCAAATCTTAACATTGTTCGAATTACAACAATTATGAAGGTTGATAATTAATTATTTAAAACATACTGTAAATAGCATAAGAAAATTATAATTTAAATAATAAGTACGAGATTAGTAACAACCTTAAAAAGAAAATCATTATATGTAAATTAACTTCTTTAAACAACATTTGTCTATACTATAAAATTTAATTATCAATAAGATTTCATTGTACTGGTATTAAACTTCCAACATTTCAAAATAATTAAGAATTCAAACTTTTATTAAAGAGTGTATTTTACACAAATACACATATAATATAAATAACATTACAAAGTTAAGGTTATCTAACTTTTTATATATAACCTATCGTATGCAGATGACATGGTGCTTATATCACCTTCTGCATCATGTTTGCAACATTTAATTAAAATGTCTGAATGCTTTGCGGCCAAAAATTATATTGTTTACAATGCTAAGAAATCATCGTGTATGTTAATCTGTCCTAAGTCAGGGAGGATTCAATTGAAACCTATTATTGCCATTAATGGAAAAAGTTTAGAATATGTTGACTCAACCACATATCTTGGTCATCTTATCTCCTTGGATTTATGTGATGAGTTCGATATAAAGCGGCAATACAGATCTTTGTGTATCCGAGCCAACTCCTTGGTCAGAAAATTTAGTATGTGTTCTATCAATGTAAAATATGTTTTATTTAGAACATTTACATTGTGTAAATATGTATTGTGCTACATTATGGTGCAACTATAATCAGGGTACCTTGCGATCTCGCCAGGTATGCTACAATAATGGTTTAAGAATGTTGCTACAAAGGCCTCGACATTGCAGTGCCAGCCTTATGTTTACGGAATGTAGAATTCCTTTTTTTTATGAATTGTTAAGAAAATCAATATATGGCCTGATGGGTAGACTAAATGCAAGCGAAAATGTTTAGCCTCAACGATTATAAGCAACGTCTTAGTTAAGTCGAAGATGCTCTCCAGGTGGAATGCCATCCTGAGATGAGTAGTAGTAATTAGTCTTGTTTATTTTATTTCATTTATATGTAATTTTTACTTTCTATGGACCAGAGATTCTGAAATAAAAGATTGAATGAATGAATATATACCATGTTAAAAGCAATACTTATCTGTTTACTTTTGAATATAGACTTCATAATAAAACATAACTGAATTGAAATTTGTATATTAAAAATAAAAAGTTAAAAATTGAAATATTATTCATTTAACAAAATTTTACAAAGAGATGTCATGTGATTATTTTATTATTATTATTATTATTATTATTATAGTTTAAGAAAATTAATATAATATTTAATTAAACATATAGTTAATATATGCTATTACTTATAAGCAATAAACAACAGAACATTTTGCACACTTGTTTTAACGAAGAAATATCGTGATTATTTCTTAGTTTAAATGATTATGTAAAATATACGACAGTATGTGTAATTAAACAAAAGTTAATATACCAATATATATTAAAAAGCAACAAACAATTACCTAATATTTTTATAGTCAATTAAAAACATCAGATAAAAAAATTAAAAAGTTTATTAAAACAGTAAAATGGATCAGGTGATTGTTTTTGTTGGATCCATAAATTTGAGGTTTACTATTGGTTTGCTTTAATGTTTTATAGTTATTTCAATAATTAAATATTTTTACATTATTTGCTCTGTGGTTGCCAACTGCAACTCTTCGTGGTCTTTCAGAGATTACAGCAATCCCTACTGGACAATCCAACCCATCATCTTTGTTATCTATTCGTTTAATGAATTTACCATTTTTATCAAATATTTGTAGTTTATTAAAACTGGATACTAGTATATTCCCATCCATATCTATAGTTATACCTTGAGGAGCATAGACTTTGCCATCTTCTTTACCATAGCCTACAACATTTTGTATCAGCATACCATTAGCATTAAACTTTTGTATTCTGCTATTTTCAAATTCAACAACAATCACCTGACCCTCCTTTGTTAAAGCAACATCAAGTGGTTCTTTCATTTGACCTTTAAAACCTATCTTACCCAGATGACCACCATCATCAATATTGAATTTAAAAACACAGTGACATTCACGGTCTGCAACATATAGGATCCTAGTTTTTTGGTTTACTGTTAAGCCAGCTGGATATTTTAATACTCCTTTACCAAATGTTCGGTATTCATGATATTGATAATCACACATTACAACACATTTTTCTGATTTGTCGCTATACACCATGTGACCATTGCCTATTTGTTGCATTTGATTGACTTTGACATGTTGTGGTATTTGTATTTTAGAAACAAAGCCACCTGATTGATCAAACTTTATTAAATCTTTACTGTAGCTTGACACTAGCATACACCCATCAGTATCTAATACTACATCTGCCACTTTTGCTGTTTTATTATGTTCTTTATACTCTGATATGTTATCTATAGTATGTACAAGTCCAAGAGGTTCCACTTTGATACTCACTGGTGAACCTATGACATGTGACATAGCTCCACCAATGATATCCATGTGCCAATATCCTTCCATTTTGCATCTACCTGTTATTATGTACCCTCTCTTTATGAGTGCTACTTCAGTGGCTGATTTCTCACCTAATGAGTTACTTATTGTGGCTGTTAATTGACCAATATCACTCTCTGCTATACTTGATACTCTCACACTAAATGGCTGTCCTTTTGTGACTGAAATGTTCTTGTCTTTTTTATTAACCTTGTATACACCACCAACAGTGATAAGTTTACCAACACCTTCATGATTCATTAACTCAACCAGCTTTGTAGATGGAATAAACTTGGGCGTCATTGTTGTTTTAGTAAATGATTTATCCAAATCTGCTGTTGCCTCAATTCCAATGACATTGATATTCATCTGATATGATGCAAGATTTTCTGTTTCTGTTGGTTTGTTCATCATTTTATTGATTGAGTCCATCAATGAGTTTGCTTGTGTCAACTTTGATTCAATACTTTTAACTTGACTATTAAAAACTTTGTTTTGTTCTTCATAAATCTCTGTAAGATTTTCCATCAGTACCTTGGTTTCTTCCTTCACCTTTCGGATCACTGTACTCTCGTGAATTTCAATTGCTGTTCTGCTTAACTTCAAACTAGATTTAAACTCTTTTCTTTTTTTGGTGATATCATCTAATCTTTTCTTTAATTTTCTCTCAATGCCTTCAACTTTTTCCATAGTTTCAGTAACATTTCGATTAATGTCATTCAGAGCTGTCTCCATTGAGATCACTTCATGTTTACTTTTATAGCAACTGAGAATATGTTTGCAATCCTCACATGCAGTAAGTTTGCAAGTACAGCAGTAATACTCTTGTTTTTTATCAGGATGATGTAAACAGGTTGGTGAATCTTTGCTTTTTTCTTTTTCATTTGTATCCAGTGTATATAGTGAATGGTTCTTAAATGCAGGCACATCCTTATGCTGTTGGATGCACTGACCACACAGATACATTTCACAATTAGAGCAATGGTATAGTGGTTTATTTTTACAACTTGAACATGTTTCTGGCTTTTCAGATTCAATCTTGCAAACAAATTGAACTATATAGCTTATCGTGTCATTACACTTTAGACTTTTCAAATCATCTATTTTAAAATTGTACGAATGACGGCATTTTGGACATCTTATTTTGCCGCGCCTTATCATTAAATTTTGCAGGCAGTTAAGACAATAAGTATGAAGACACTTAAGCACTTTTGGATTTGTGAATCTTTGTAAGCAGATTAAACATTCCAGATCTCTTTTGTCAACAAACTTCAACACTGTTTTATCAGTTATCTGTAAAATATAATATATATTTATATATAACTAACCATTTTTGTAAGGATTACCTGGATTTACAGTAGAAGAACATTAGAAAAAATATAATATTTATAATAATAATATATATTTATATTTTGGTATAGGCCTACAAAATACCAATACTGTAGTGCTTCTCAATAAGATTTTCTTTGCATTAGTTAGTTATAAGGTATTTTGAGATCTGTGTAAGCATTTAATATAGTATATATTGTGTATAATTGTTGATAGTATTTGAGATTTACCTTTGTGTTTGGGTCAAGTGAAGTAGTAGTAGTTGCAGTAGGTTGTCTGTCAGTATGGGCTGAAGAGCGAACAAAATTTACTTTCAATATTATAATCAAAAGCACTGTTTCATACAGACTGTTTAATGATGTGTAACTACATGTACAATTAAATATATTCACTACAGTTCCGGCTGCCACGCACAGTATATTTTTAATAATATATAATGCTGGATATTGAAGAAATAGTACATTTTGTTTGTTATTTACCCTAGAAATAAAAGTACATTGCACCTAAAGTTTACAACACAATTTGTGAAGAACCTTTCACAGAATGTGTAAATGAATACCTAGCAGGTTATATTGTTGGTGACAAAGCAAATACCCTTTTAAGTGACAATAGAAGGCCTTACTTTAGTGGTTTTCCTAAATGTCAGTTTTTTGACTGGCCTTGAAAATTAATTTTATCAATTAATAATTAGATTTAATCAGTTATAGGGCTAATTTAGCCCTAATATTGTTCAAAGTTTATGTTATTATAATTATTTAATTTCTTCCTGATGATATATACAGTAAGCTAAAGGTATAATTTGTATATGTCTAATTACCTAAAAGGTATTAAGATTTTGGTTACAAAATATATCTCTTCATAATGTTAAATTATGGTTTAGCTTTGTTTGAAGATTTAATGACTTAAAATTTAAGTTTAAGGCGCGTAGTGCTGAGGGAAATATATTCCCTTGAGCAAAATATCATTCCCTCGGGGGATGTCAAATCTTATATTTCACCTCTAAGCAGGCAATATCTGTATAATTAAAGCTTGAATAAGTAACTTACTCTCAATTGTAATCCTGGTCTTTTCTCCTTCTGTAGATGCTTTATCAGCAATGAGTTTGTGCTTCTTGTTCCTTTGTTTTATTTCCAACAAAATGTTGCCAGCGTTTTTATCAAGAAGCTTTGCAAAACGTTCCATTGATTCATTTTCATTCACCAGATATTTATTGCTTTCCAGAAAGAATACAAAATCCCAAACATTGTTAAACCTGTGGTGACCTAGGTTGTAGTTGGCAAGCATGCTTGATACCTTTGTTGTGTTTTGTTGTAAAGCTGCAAAAAGTCTTTTGCGATATTCTGTGATTGGTTTTCCCTTGGTAAAGTTGAACTCTTCATTGTTGTTTGGATGCTTCACTTTAAACTGTTCTATTAAATCTATTGCTTTCTTCTGTTCAGTTACTTTAGCAATGTCTAACAGAATTTCTATATCAGTAGGATTGTAATTAATACAACCTTTTGTTTCAAGTTCATTAAACCATTCAAGTGCTGGAACATCATCTCTACTTAATACCATTCCAGAGCAGTGGTCATTCAGCAGAAGTCTTAGCCACAAACGGTTCTCACCTTTATATCTATCACTTACACGTTCAAGCAATGTTTTAAATTCTTGTTTTGTTGCCATTCTAGAAAAGTATATTCAAAGTTTGAATGTCTAAAATTAAATATCTACAATATAATAAATGATACATACATACAATATTCACAAATATTACATAGCCTATGTAAATACGCGAGCGTGATTGGTTGAAACTGCATCACATGACTACCGCTGCAAGGATCGTAAATCGTATATATCCTCGAGAACGATGATATTGACTGAGTAATTTTTGCGTAATTATCGTGTCCCTGTCATTAATCATATAAATTCTCGAGTACGATGATATTGACTGTGTAATTTTCGTGTGGCAACACTTGCGTTTGCCGATAAATAAACAAAAGTCATCTACTGGGTCTTGAACTTGCTATTAAATTGTCACTCCATCACAAGACAACGCTTTATGCGCTGCGCCACGCAACTTGCTTGAAGAAATTAATCATCTAAACTATTTAAACTATGCATACATAGCGCCCTCATTTATTTTTAGTCCTCCCTAGATGTGATAAAACACTGTTTGTGATTGGTTAATACTCACAGTAGTAACCGGTACGCGTGTGACGCACTGAACATCCAGTGATGATTCGGCTCGAAGAAGACGAATTATTATTTATTCGGCCTACCTGATAATATTATTATTATTAATGTAGGCTTATTGATGGAAATTCTTCTGTTATTATTTAAACGACCTAGGCTAGTGAATATTTTATTGCCAAGGAATCATTAATTAGTAATTATCTGTATATTATTCTTCGAAAGGTAAGGTGTCTGGGCAGCTTGTTTACATACAATACAAAAAGGAGGCCTAGCATAGCTACCCGACCCAGCAGATATTCTACTTGTTGTTGGCTATGTAATATAACAGATATCGCCTTTTATATCGGTAAAATATAAGATTAGACATCACCTTGGGAATGATATTAAGATCTTATTCCCTCGATCATAATATCATTCCCTCAGGGATGTCAAATCTTATATTTAACCTCTAAGCAGTCAATATCTGTATATTATCAATCATTGTTGCACTATTGGATTTTATATATTTAATATATTTACAGTAATTATCTATCTAAGTATTGTTTACATAAATAAGTCACCCTTGGTTGACTACCTTCACCCATACTATCAACATTTGTAGTTGATTGATATTGAAGTTTTACATTGATTAGTTTATTTTGAATTTTAAAAGAATGTCCTTTCTTTGAACAAGTAATATTATTTACAGAATCTTCCTTCTATTTCAGCATTATTATAGCAACAAGAAAATATCTTTTTAGTATTGTTAACTTAAGCATTACAACTTACCTTATGTTTGTGTTTGTTTCAACTGAAATTAAACCATAGAAAAATAGAATTGTAAGACAACCAACCAGTATTTTTTATTACATACTGTACCTTTTGGTGCATACAGTAATGTAGTAATGGGAGGTTACAACAATGACGTGGTATGTTTACTCGCAAAACCAAAAAGTAGTCACTATAGTATAAACAAAATGATTTCTCAGCCATGAAGCTTGAATACAACCTTTGTGTTGATATCTAAGCTTGAACCATAGATTAATAATGAAACTTTTTAAGTATAGTAAATTAACAAAAATATTATTGCAAAGTAAGAAAAGTGTTGTATATAATTATACAAATTAATAATGAATGTTTGAGTGGAATGGTACAAATAATTTCATGAGGTGAAAGATGAAATTTTATTTTGATAAGGCGACAGCTGAGTGGAAATAGAATTTCATATTTCACCTCATGAAATTATTTGTACCATTCCACAAATATATAAACATGCATTATTTGTTTTATATATCTAGGAAGGCCTAATTTATTAATTAAGGCCTCTAGCCTATTAACCGCATATTTTATTTGTTTTTTTAGTCTGCATTATCATGAAATTCAGTAATTTCATCGTCACTCAACAAGAGCAACCGGACAGAACCATTGTTGTTAAGGCAGGTTAAGGCACGTCATGTGTTCCACTCTTCCTGCTGACTGTAAAATCACGAAAACTAAGACCCCCTCAGACCTAAGATCACGAAACCTAAGACCCAAGACCTTAGATTGCCAATAGTTCCCTTTCGCACCTGCCTTGTATTTTAACTTAATTAATTTATCCTGAATACCACACCTTAGAATTACTACTTTTATGAAGAAGAATCAATAAAATAATAAATACATTTTACAGACGTTTTTCATGCAAATTTTGCATAGGCCTATTATACAGATATTGCCTGCTTAGAGGTGAAATATAAGATTTGACATCCCCGAGGGAATGATATTATGTTCGAGGGAATATATATATCCCGAAGCGGCAGCTGAGGGATATATATAATTCCCAGAGAACATAATATCATCCCGAGGGGATGTCAAATCTTATATTTTACCGATATAAAAGGCGATATCTGTTATATTATATAGCCAAGAACAAGTCTGCTGGGTTGGGTGAAGCTAGGCTAGCCTAGGCCTCCTATAGTATTTGTATTGTATGTAAACAAGCCTGCCTAGACACCTTACCTTGCGAAGAATAATATACAGATAATTACTAATTAATGATTCCTTGGCAATAAAATATTCACTTAGGGCTAGGTCGTTTAAATTAACAAAAGAATTTCCATCAATAAGCCTATTATTAATAATATTATAATCAGGTAGGCCGAATAAACAATTCGTCTTCTTCTCTTCGAGGAGCCGAATCACCGGATGTTCAGCGCGTACTAGTTACTAGGTTACTACCGTGAGTATTGACCAATCACAAACGGTGTTTCATCACATTTAGGGAGGACTAATAACAAATGAGGGCGCTATATATGCATAGTTTAAATAGTTTAGATGATTAATTTCTTCAAGCAACTTCCGTGGCGCAGTGGTTGAAGCGTTGTCTTGCGATGGAGTGACAATTCCACCCGAGTTCAAGATCCAGTAGATGACTTTTGTTTATTTATCGGCAAACGCGAGTGTTGCCACACGAAAATTACACAGTCAATATCATCGAACTCGAGAATGTATATGTTTAATGACAGGGGACACGATAATTACGCGAAAATTACTCAGTCAATATCATCGTTCTCGAGGATATATACGATTTACGATCCTCGCAGCGGTAGTCATGTGATACAGTTTCAACCAATCAGGTTCACGTATTTACATAGGCTATGTAATATACTCTAATACTGTATGTTCAATATTTTTGTTTCTATGGAACGCCAAAAGAGCAACATTAATAGAGGGTTAAAAACTATGTGGAATCCATCTATTGATTTTTTTGGTGAAAATCATGTTCGATTTTAATATAAAATGTTACTGTTGATACCTTACATGGTATTGTTAAATTTAAGAATAAAATCGACAAATTCATATATCCCCCTCAGGTCGCCCTTATGACTTGGCCTAGGGTATAGTGATGCTGATTTTAAGATCGATTAATATTCTTTAAAAACAGAAAAGTATCAGCAGAAACAGGTACAGCTTTTTAATTGACAAATTGACAAAATATTGGAATTAAACGTGCATTTCACCAATAAATGCATTAAAAGTAGACGCATTCGATCCTCTATTACTGTTGCTCTTTTGGCACTTCATAGAAACGAAAATATTGAACATATATGCGAAATTTGTGATACCAAGTATTTATTTGTTCCTTTTTATGTGAATCTCCTTCATAAAAGTACTTATTACTTATATTATTACTTACTAATTCTAAGGTGTGGTATTCAGGATAAAGTTAGTTGAATTAATTTGGAGTCAAAATACAATACAAGGCAGGTGTGAAAAGGAAACACCCCTGAAACCAATGCAATAAAGTAAATATACCATATACCGTTTGTTTGTTGTGAAACAAATGTATATATTTACTCAACGGGCAAATATTGTGAGTTTATTTTTGTTTGTAATAAGTATTTAATTAAATTTATGGTAAAAAGCATTAATAAATGAAACCTATTATGTTTAAAGATGTATTGTCCCCCAAAATCATGAAAAATAAAGATTTTTAAAATCGGACTTTGAATAGGCCATTTTGCAGTTTTAATGAAGTTGTTCACTTCCATAAGAAAAAAAACAGGGGAAAAAAATTATTTCACCTATAAAAAGACAAAATAAACAGTTAAATTACCCAAAAACTCATTGTCTTCCAGACAATTTGACCATTTTTTGCTTTAAATTACATTTTTCTCAGGTAAATAAAATTTTTTCAGACCCAATTTTTTGTGAGAGTGAATAACTATTATGTGACATTAAAATAACATATTCAACCAAAAAATTAAAAAAAATATTTTTTTAGGGGGAAAATATATCTTTAAAATTATGTATAGATTAACAGTTTTTAAGCTGTCGTATATCTTAGAATTTGTAATCATAGGTTTTACGGGGTCTTACGTTTCGTGATCTTAGGTCTTAGGGGGTCTTTGGTTTCGTGATCTTAGGTTTTGTGACACTCATGGCAATACCATGCGGGCGAGAGCAAAGTATTGTTCTTCCACTGACAAAAATAGTAATACACCGCACTTGGGCAGTTTTTTTTTATCAAGTATCTACATCTAATATTGTTGTTGTGAGGGCGTGTGGCGCAGGGTGTATGACGTTGGACTACTGATCGTAAGACCGAGGTTTGAATCAAACTCTCGCCGCATTGCTTGTATCCTCAGGCAAGATACTTTACTTACGTTTGTCTCTGTCCACCCAGGTGTATAAATGGGTACCCGGTTAGATCAAGACACAACTTTGTGCTGATTACTAGCATTATGGGAGTATGTTTCCATACGTGTTTGATCAAAAAAATTGACCGGGGTAATAATGTTCAGCGCATTGAGAGCTTGCTTATATGCGCTATATAAGAATGAACTATTATTATTATTATTAATATTCATTCTAATAATGGTTTTGTATTGCATTTTTTTTTCTTTCTTTTATTTTGTTTGCTTTTTTTGTCTAAATGTTTTTATTGATTAAAAAAAAAACACAAAGTAAATATGACCACTGCTGCACTCATTAAATTAAACAGCTGTTTAAATCTTAATTTTGACAAATCTGTAATTGAGCTTTATAAAAATCATAGAAAATCTTGACTGAACGTGGTATACGTAAAGTTGTAATTGTAGTCAATAGTTTTCTTCAAACTCATTTCTGTTCCTAATCATAATTCTCTATAGTTCATTTATATATATTATTATATTTTAATATCCCAAAAGGAATTTTGTTTTTAATGGTGGCACTACTAGTTGTATTAAATAAATACTGAAACATGTTATACATGACCATTACATTTTATTCCATTTATTGGTGATTACACAAAATAACAAATTAGTATATTGACAAATAATTGCAAGCAAAAACACAACATAGTGTATTGAGATAGAGAGACTGATATTGTTGATTAAATATCCGTGGCACATAATAATACAGCTAATTATAAACAAAATATAATTTTGCAGATATTAGTATTGATGTAAGTTTTTATGTCTATGTAGTTGAAAATCTAAAAGATGTATTGTATGTACATAAATAAAAAAAAAATATAGGCAATACAAAAATGTTACAGTTTAACACTTGCTATATTCCACATATAAAATAAAAGATCATCTCTTTTTTCCGTTTTTACTCGGGGTACCTGAGTCTAGGACTCTCTCATCTTCTCCTCCATCCGACACTATTGAGTAAAAAGTGCGATTTATAAAGTACTACTCCTCCCTTATTCGTTGTAGTATTGATATAGATAGATAGGTATAGATATTTCTTTGACTTTAATACATAACTGTATTATTAATTGTATTCATAGTATGATATATTAAATTGCTTTTCTTTTTTTACCAGCTTTTCCTGTAACATCAGTGTTAATTGTGAGTCCACACCATCTTCTATCAAGATTACTAAATATGAACAGTAAGCAAAATGATTATAATCATTGTTTGAGATGAATTTGATTATTATACAACTACTATATGTATAAAGTATAGTCAATTATTATATGTCTTCTTTGTATTTGATCATTATATTTACTTTAAACAACTGATTGATAAAGTATATTCTAATAAGTGTTCTTATTTTGATGTTATTCCAACATTACAAAACAATTACTAATTAAAACTTTTATAAAAGTATATTTTACAAGAAAATTAGATAAAATTATTTATTAAGTTTTATATTTATAAGTATATTAACAAAAATTCTAAATTTGTACATTTAAACAATTTTAAAAAATTTATCTGTATAATTTACTGTATTAAAATACAGTAAATTATACAGATTACTTTTTTTTAGGAATTAAATTAAAAGTGAAAATACTTGTCATTTTTGTACACTTGCTTTTAACAAAGGAAGATCATGGGCGTTTCTTTCTTAAATGTTAAAAAATGATTGTGTAAAATACATTGTACATTATTTTTATTAAACTAAAAAAGAGTTAATTCCAATATTAAAAACAGCACATAAGATTTTATTAATTAAAACTCCATCTGTACAATTATTCCCATGCTCAACACCAGGGCAAGAACTGATTTCCCTGATTGAATGGTTATTTTATTCATAATATTGCTTTCCCAAGTCAATTGTTAGTTTGTTCACAAACTGCAAAACAAACCCCCTTTTTCTTTAAGGCTACATCGGACTTTGGTTCAAGAGGTATGTGACTGTTGCCTGTTTTAATTTATTAAACATAGATTATAAATTATTTTGATGTATAAATTGCAGGTTGAGTATTGATTTGTTTTCATGTTTTACAGTTATTTTAATAATTGAATATTTTAACATTTTGTGCTCCATGGTTTACCACTGCAACTCTTCGGGGTCTTTTGGAGATTACAGCAATCCCTACTGGATAATCCAACCCATCATCTTCCTTATCTATTCGTTTAATAAATTTACCATTTTGATCAAATAGTTGTAGTTTATTCATACTAGATACTATTATATTGTCATCCATATCTATGGTTAACCCATAAGGAGTCCATACTTTACCATCTTCTTTACCAGAGCCTACAAGGATCTTTCTCAGCTTGCCATTAACATCAAATATTTGTAATCTGTTATTTGCCTTATCAGCAACAATCAAATGACCATCTTTAGTTACAGCAACATCTTCTGGTTCTTTCATTTGACCTGCTTTACTTCCTTCAGAACCTATCTTGCCCAGTAGACTACCATCATCAATATTGAATTTAAACACACAGTGACATCCACGATCTGCTACATATAAGATCCGGGTTTCTTGGTTTACTATTAATCCCAGTGGAAGTTTTAATACTCCTTTACCAAAGGTTTGGATTGCCTGATATTGATTATCACACATTACAACATAGATATTTACTCTATCAGTATACACCATGTGACCATTTCCTATATGATGCATGTAAGGAGCACTCACATTTTGTGGCAATTGTAATCTAGAAACAAAACAACCTGATTGATCAAATTTTAGTAACTCTCTACTGTAGCCTGACACTAACATACATCCATCAGTACCTAATACTACATTAGTCAGACTATTTTTATTTTTATCATGTTCTTTATACTCTGATATATTATCTATGGTATGTACAAGTCCAAGAGGTTGCACCTTGATACTCACTGGTGAACCTATGACATGTGACATAACTCCATCAGTGATATCCATCTGCCAATCTCCTTCCAGGTTGCATCTACCTGTTATTGTGTACTTTTCCTTTCTGTTTACTTGTAAAGTGGCTGATTTCGCACCTAATTTGTGGGTTAGGGTAACTTTTAATTGACCAACATCACTCTCTGCTAGACTAGATACTTTCACACTAAATGGCTGTCCTTTTGTGACTGAAATGTTCTCATCTTTTTTATTAACCTTAACATTAATAAGTTTATTAACCTGGTGAACACCACCAACAGTTATAAGTTTACCAACACCTTCGTGATTTATCAACTCTGCCAACTTTGAAGATGGAATGAACTTTGGTGTAATTCTTGTTTTAGCAAATGATTTATCCAATTCATCTGCTGCAACTTCATTCCCAACTGCAGTGATAGTTGTCTGATATAATGCAAGATTTTCTGTTTCTGTTGGTTTATTCATCATTTTATTGATTGAGCCCATCAATGAGTTTACTTGTGTCAGCTTTGATTCAATATTTTCAACATGAATATTAATAACTTTACTTTGTTCTTCATAAATCTGTGTAAGATTTTCCATCATTACCTTAGATTCCTCCTGTACTTTTCTGATAATTGTACACTCATGAATTTCAATCGCTGTCCTGCTTAACTTCAAACTAGATTCTAACTCTGTTCTATTTTTAGTGATAACATCTAATCTTTCCTTTAGTTTTTCTCTAACATTTTCAGCTATATCCATAGTTTCAGTAACAGTTAAATTAATGTCATTCAGAGCTGTCTGCATTTGAATCACCTCATGTTTATTTCTGTAACAACAAACAATATGTTTGCAATCTTCACATGCAGTTAGGTTACAAGTTAGGCAGTAATCCTCCAGTTTTTTATCAACATGATTTTTGCATTTTAGTGAATCTTGACTATCTTCCTCTATGTTAGTGTCCAGTGTGTACAGAGAATGGTTCTTCAGTGCAGGAAACTTCTTATGCTGTTGGATGCATTGCCCACACAAATACATCTGACATTCAGAACAATGGTGTTTCGGTTGATTATTACAACTTGAACAGATTTCTGGTTGTTCAGATTCAATCTTGTCAACACATTCAACTAGATTACTTAGTGTTTCATTTGACTTCATGCTTTTCAACTCATCAATTTTTATACCATGCATCTGACGGCATTTTGGACATTGTATCTTGCCATGTTTTTTCATCAAATCTTGCAGACATCTTAGACAGTAAGTATGATCGCACTCAAGTTCCTTTGGATCTGTGAATCTTTGTAGACAGATTGGACATTCCAGATCTCTTTTGTCAAAAACCTTCAATACTGTTTTAGCAGACATCTGTAAAACAGAATACAGTATTTTTTTAAATTTTATTTTTAGAGGAAAATATGTTTTTTTCCAAAAAGAAAGGAGCATTACCAGATAACCCACATATAACATACCCCTAATGGTGAAAAAATAAAATTTTAAAAAGTTTTAAAATATAGGTGAATAAATGAGTTATTTTGAGGTTCTACCTTGTTTTGGCAACAACAACATTCTTTAAAGAGTATCTGCACCTCTCATTTTAATTCAATTATATTTTACATATGTTTATATTTTTTAAAATTATATATTTTCTTTCTAGAATTAAGAAAAGGTTAACACATTGCTTTTACATTTTAAAAATAAGATACTAAATAATTTTTTCTGATGGTAACAACGTAATCATTTTAACAATATTTGAAAGCAGAAAAATACAAGCACAGAATTAGGAAATTTCTCAAATGATCGAAAACAAAACTGTACTGGGTTTGGTTTACTAGCATTCCTGCTCCCAAAAGTCATCCAAGAGTGCTCCCAGGACATGACACTTCTGCTTTAGTTGATAGAAGTTTTATTAGAGATTGAGCATACGATGTTTAACTATAGTATGAAAAGTTTGATGTAATGTTTTTGTATACTGTATGTCTATTAAATTAGTTTGATATGCAAAGGATTAGCTAATTGATTAGAAAATTGTATATACATTTAAATATCGTCTTATTATAAATATCAATAGAAAACAATGATATTTGTTAGTTATAAATAAATTGATATTATAAGCGTATATATGTAAGAAAGAAAAAGAGAGATTAGAGAGCAGTTATTCTTGTATGTACAATATCGTAAGTTTAAACTTTATAAATCTCGATCTTGTCAAAGTCAAAGCGCCTATAGCCTGATACGTTTTTATATTCAATGAAAAAAAAAAGACTGTATATAGTAATTTACTTACATTGGAAATTACTTCTTTAAAGTTGACTGTAAATATTCTTATACTTGATGATCCTGTGATGTTATGTCTTTGTTTGTACACAACAATATAATATATAAATGAACGAAGACATTAGTTTGGTTTGGTAGATGTTTATTGTAGCTCAGCAATATAGCAAGTGGTTATGAAACATTAGTTATCATTACTAATACGTCTGGTATGTGGTTGTCATGGCTATGAGGATAGCTAACCTAGATACCAGTAAGGTGTGTGGACCTGTTGAACCTGTAAGTTCAGTCACTTGTAATGTAATATCATTACAGATCCCATGCTGTCTGATGTTATTCAAATCTATCTTCTTTCTTTTAACCAGTTTTATTTCAATAAAGACTGACAATTCATGCGTACCCCTATTGCATAAATGTAAGTTAACTGCAATGTACACATATCTTTGTAATGTTCAATGTAACTACATTTTTATTCAGGAAATCAAGGGTAGTGAATCATTAAAGGACTTCCTTTAATATTAAACTAACCGTAAAAGAAAGTCATTTGTGCCTGTTTTTATTATTTTATACATTTTAACTTTTTATTAAATTTTAACTTTTTATTAAATTTTAACCTTTTATTAAATTTTAACTTTTTATTAAATTTTAACTTGTTATTAAATTTTAACTTGTTATTAAATTTTAACTTGTTATTATATTAAATTAAACATTTTATAATTCTGAAGAGTTGTTGTGTGTTGTAATTTGTAGTTGTTATTGTAAGCTGATGTAATCCATCTCCTTCTTTTGCTAATTACCCCATGAGGGATGAATAAGGGTTAGTGTTACTCAAAAGCTCAAACATTTCATATGTTGACTCAAATTTATATACACTTGATGTACACTATAAATAATTTTATTTATTTATTTAAATTAATTTTATAACATTATAATTCTGATCTTTTTTTTCTATACTCAGATGTTGCAGTTACCTAAATTTGTGAATAAAATACATTCCACAATTGTTCAGGAAATATGCTATGCCTTTGAATATAACGATCACTGAATAAACTAAGTTTGTAATTGGGAAAATCCAGGGTGCTAATAATAAGGGCTGCATTTATGTGTGCTAATTTCACAATAGTTATTAATAGATATAGTCCATTGATTATATAGATTTAAAATTGTATTTGTACAAGTAAAAGCTATGAAAAAGAACAATGAGATCTTTTCTTGTTTAATATACAACTCTATTTGAATACATGTTTAATTCTTAGTGTGTTGTAGCCTATATCTAAAAACTACAGAGAGAAGTCATGTTATATAATGAGTTCCTTGTCCATCCATCCAATTTGAGGGCTCTCTGCTCAAAATATAAAATATGATGCTTTAACCACTTGCAAACAATATCATAATTGTTTTCCACCAATTAAAAAAAAACAAAAACAAAACAGAAAAAACATAACAATTTTTGAAAATCATATACGAAATTTTATTCTGAAATAGAATATTGAATTTAATATAATCGGGTTAATTGTTTGTATGAAATAAATAATCTTTAAGTATAAAAATTAATTAATTAAATTTGTTTTATTTGCCTCAAAATGTAATAGTAATTTGATTTTCCAACCAAGTAATAGGGCTTGCTTGATCTTCTCTCATGGTACAGTTTTTTTTATTGCCTCACATGGTAATGATAATTGTCTGGTTGATTTTCCAACAAGGTTCTAGGCTTGCTTGATCTTCTCTCATGGTATGTTTGTTCGATTGCCTCACATGGAAATGATAATTGTCTGGTTCATTTTCCAAGGTTCTAGGGCTTGCTTGATCTTCTCTCATGGTATGTTTGTTCGATTGCCTCACATGGTAATGATAATTGTCTGGTTCATTTTCCAAGGTTCTAGGGCTTGCTTGATCTTCTCTCATGGTATGTTTGTCGATTGCCTCACATGGTAATAATAATTGTCTGGTTGATTTTCCAACAAGGTTCTAGGGCTTGCTTGATCTTCTCTCATGGTATGTTTGTTCGATTGCCTCACATGGTAATGATAATTGTCTGGTTGATTTTCCAAGGTTCTAGGCCTTGCTTGAGCTTCTCTCATGGTATGTTTGTTCGATTGCCTCACATGGTAATGATAATTGTCTGGTTCATTTTCCAACAAGGTTCTAGGGCTTGCTTGATCTTCTCTCATGGTATGTTTGTTCGATTGCCTCAAATAATAATTGAAAATTGTTTATTGATTTCATTGATTTTGTTTACAAGATCATTAGTGCTTGCACGATTTTCTCACATGTAATATGGTAGTTTTCTTGCATGGAATCAATGGCAACTTGCTCTTTGATCTCATTTCACATTTTGTCATATTCTTCTTGTTTTAATCTACATGAAAATAAATTGTATTAAAATAAGTTGAAAAGATATACCAATGGAGGAAGTTTCACGGTTTTTATAACCAGAAATTAGTTTCTTTTAATAAACGTGCTAAAGCTATGTAAAAAGAGATTTGTAAAATGTTTTGCATATAAACTTTACATATTTATATTCACATAAGAATATAGCTTTTACAATTTGTTACATTTTATCTACACTACTACAGCATTGGAAAAACAGTTTGTTTAAAAACAACCTTACCTTATTTACTTTCATCTTTATCCAACACCTTAAAACTTAAACAAAAATATATAGTTATTCTCATATTTGAAAAATAAATTTTTTAATTGGTTATCCGCACTTGTTATTGTCAGGATCTTTTTTTTTTTTTTTTCTATGTTATTCTTTCTTTCTTTCCCAGAATTTTGTGTCACATGTATCTTAAATTCTTATCAACATTATCGTATAACTTTTCAGAAGATTGACCTCTAGCTGTAGAAGTGCAGGACATTTCGTATTTTTACTTTAGAGTCGCGCAGCGTAAGTTACACGCGATTTTATAAATTTCGCGTATTTAACATAGACTAAAAACATTTTGTAATGACACTTGGTGAACATTTAAGTCATATCAAGGGCAAACTTTCTATGGATTGAAAATGGCATGTTTCACCGAAAGTTATGTGCGCACACGCATTTAAAATTTCAAAATGCGAAAAATCACCTTTTAATCAACTTTCTACGCGTTTCATGTCATTTTGAGCACGTGCAATTATTTTACGTGCGCGTTCGCATGCAGCGCAAAAATATAATTTTTTCGCATGATTTATGTTTTTCCAGTCTTTTCTAGTAATTTTACGAACTTTTAAACAATTTTGACATAAAATTACGTCATACGAGCACGTGGAATTGGATAATTTGCGTGCGTTTTTGATGGAAAAGTTAAAAAATTCGTCAAAATTATTCTAAACCATAGTTTATATATAGTTTTTGCATAATTAATTTGAACATCATCCTTTGGTTTTTTGATCCAAAAAATGCTAATGATATCAAAAAACCTCCAAAAACATTATGCAGGATAAAGTTAAAATTAATTAGGCCAACAGTAACTAGGCACCAAATAATTTCTTTCTAATAACTTTAGTTTTCTGAACAAAAATTTCATTAGATTAGTAAATAATTATGTTTTTTTTCTACTGTATATATACAATTGTATTTAAAAAAATGCACTACACTGATACTATAATTTAAAATATATTTTATTGTTATATTTGTTTTTTATTGTGAACAAATACATACAGGTGAATATATAATTTAATAATTACTAAATAGTTTAAGCAAAGTCATAATTATTAGTTCTAATTATTGTTGACAGACTTTCCCTTCCCATCTCTCCATAATTGCAGACCTCCCAGTAATGGCGGTAGTCTCCCGAGATTTCTTCTTGCACTCCCACTTTCCCGCTAAAATACATTTTCCCAATTTGGATAAACATAAAAAGTATCCTGATAAAGTATAACAACTTATACTGTAATACCTGAAGGCTCTAGATAGTGATAAGAAAACATATACTTTATATCGGTCTATAAGATGTTTATAATAAATTCTTGCATTGACAAAGTGAAATGTTGAATTGGTGCCCCATTTTCCAACTTTAACATGCCCATGTTTACTATTATAGATGCCAATATCTTTCTGTTTTTTAGTAGCACTATGATTTGATGTAATTTTCAAGATGTTATGGTGCCCTCTATTGTTTGTATATGCTTTAAAATAACTTCCTAAATATTTCATTTTTCCAAGTTAAGAGGTTTGTAATTGTCTTTCTGTTATCAACAACGAATTCTTTGGGAATTACCATTATCATCATCTAAATAAATTCTTAATAATTCTGAATCTTTCAATAACTAAAAGAATAATATAAAATTTTATTTTTATACCACTAGTCATTTCATTTCATTTTTTCATTTCATAACATTTATTTACAAACTGTGAAAAAAAAGGTAAGGAAAAGTACAATGCAAATAATATAATGATAATAGGTCATAGAATGAAGGCAGATGGCCGGAAAGATGAATATAAACATCTTGAGTTGGGCCCGGAAAGATGAATATAAACATCTTGAGTTGGGTGAGCCTTAATAAATAAATAAATAAATAAGAAAAATAATAAAAAAATAAATAAATGAATAAAAATAAATTTAAAAAAAAGGAGGAAGTATGGAAAAGATAGTTACAGGTCAAGACATGACAGGCTAATAATAAGAGAAGATATGATTTTTTATTTTAAATACATTTTGGGAGGCAGATTTTAAAATGGAGAGGTAAATTATTCCATAATTTGGGTCCGCAGTATCTAATATTGTGTTAGAATGAGTTGGTTTTATGGATAGGTACAGAAATATTGTTATGAGATCGTGTGTGGTGGTGATGAAAAGACGAAGTGAAGGTAAAAGGATAGCAGAGATGGTTTGGCAGGATATGGTTAATGAAGGAGAAGACAAAATTACTTTGTTGGATGAGATTAATGTCATTGAGTTTCATAAGGCGAAGATTCAAGAATAAATTTGATGTGTGGGACAGTGGTCGTGCTCCAGATATGATCCTGATAGCCTTCTTTTGGAGAGTATGAATCTTGTTAAGGTTGGTAGGGTATGTGTTGCACCAGACAATGTTACAGTAACTCAGATAGGGAAGTATCAGGGAGCAATAAAAAATCCGTAAAATATTTGGGTAAATAAGATGATAACCTATAAAATAATACCAAGGCTTTTGGATATTTTATTTTCAACATCATTTATGTGTGAGACCGCTGTCTAGGTGGACACCAAGAAGTTTACCAGATTCGACATTGTCCAGGGTGATTTTATAAAGAGTACGGGACAATGTTTTTTAACTTCTGAGGGGTCCCAAACAGGATGAAGTTACACTTATTGTGATTAATAGAGAGTTTGTTGGCGGCAAAGTATTGAGATAACATAGTTAAATGGGTGATGGTAGTATTAAATAATGTTTGCATATTGGGGTTAGAGTAAACGGCGGTTGTGTCGTCGGCGTACAGAAAGTTAAGTAAGGGGAAGAAAGGTAGATTTTGTTAGAATATAAAATAAATAGAAGGGGACCATTAGTAAAGAGCCCTGGAGGACTCCACATGGAGCATAATTGAAATTGGAGATAGAATTGTGGAATTTGGTACACTGGACACAATTCGAAAGCGATTTTGAAAAGATCTAAAGCAGGTCCACGGATTCCATAATGTGATAATTTGAATAAAAGTATATTGTGATAAATAGTGTCGAATAGTCGTCTTCAATAAATAAAAATTTCAAGTTTATAACATTTATTCAAAAAAGCAACAAATTAGTACAGTATATTGACAAATAATAGCAAGCAAACATCAGTACAGCAAATATATAATAAACTGTGTTAACTCATATTACATTAAGGTAGTAAGTCAAAGTTTGATAGTATAATCTAAACTGTATTACCTCGCATGTCAAATGAATATCCATGGCTTATTATAAACTAAGCTAATTCAATTTTTGAATCCAATATTCATATTATTTTTAAAAGTTTATATTTCCTATATCTAATCTTTCCTGTAGTTTTCCTTAATGCCTTCACCTATCTTCATAGTTTGCAAGCCTCTGCAGTAAGTTTATATATTAGGCAGTAATAAGTTTTTTTAAAGGTTATTTGGAATATTTTGTGAATCTTTCCTTTAATCTAAGTTTGTATCTAGTGTGTAAATTAAATGGTTTTCAGTGTAAGAAACTTCTTATTCACTGCCACCCAGTTTTAAAGCTTGACATTTCTACAATGGTTAGTTTACTGTTGGCTTTGTGACTTCTTAGCTGCATTTGTGTTCAACATTTATGCCTCATTCTGTACATTTTCTGTGTTTTTAAGCATCAAGAAAACTACATTTTATGTTCTTCGTGTTGTGGTCATAACAATATAATGAATTATTTTTAATATTTGGATGCATACATTTGAGGTTATTTTTGTTCAACTTTTTGTTGATTTAATAATTGAATATTTTTACATTGTTTGATCTATGGTTTGCTACTGCAACTCTTCGTGGTCTGTTAGAGATTACAGAATCCCTACTGGAGTATGCAACCCAACATCTTTTTTATCTATTCTTTTAATAAATTTACCAATTTGGTCAAATAGTTGTAGTTTATGATTACTGGATACTATTATATTTCCATCCATATCTATAGTTATACCACAAGGACCCCTGACTCTACCATCTTCTTTACCATAGGCTACAAGAATCTTTATCAGCTTATCATTAGCATCAAACATTTGTATTCTGTTATTCTCACAATCAGCGACAAACACATGACCCTCTCTTGTTAAAGCAACATCTAATGGTAACTTCATTTGACCTGCTTTACTACCTTCAGAACCTATCTTACCCAATAGACTACCATCATCAATATTGAATTTAAACACACAGTGACATTCACGATCTGCTACATATAAGATCCTGCTTTTTTGGTTTACTGTTAAGCCATTTGGATATTTTAATACTCCTTTACCAAAAGTTCGGATTTCATGATATTGATTGTCACACATTACAACACATTTTTTTGATGTGTCAGTGTACACCATGTGACGACCATTGCCTATTTGATGCATGCGATTGACTCTAACATTTTGTGGTATTTGTATCTTAGAAACAAAACAACCTGATTGATCGAACTTTATTAAATCTTTACTGTAGCTTGTTACTAACATACACCCATCAGTATCGGATCGGACATCTATCACATTGTCTGTTTTATAATTTTTTTTGTACTCTGATATATTGTCTATAGTATGTACAAGTCCAATAGGTTCCACCTTGATACTCACTGGTGAACCTATGACATGTGTCATAGCTTCATCAATGATATCCATGTACCAGTCTCCTTCCAAGTTACATCTACCTGTTATTGTGTATTCTTCCTTTCTGTGTACTACTTCAGTGGCTGATTTCTCACCTAATGAGTTACTTAATGTGGCTGTTAATTGACCAACATCACTCTCTTCTAGACAAAACAATGACGTGCTCAGAGTAAGACGTGCATAGTGAGCGCTCCTCATTTGACTACAATTTACACGGCGTGTATGCATCATGGCCACCAAACCCAAGACTCGCTCTCGCCCAGCCGATATTGAAAGTGCTTGTTCCAACCCTGTGGACTTTAACAATTTTGTACATGCTTCTCTAAAATCATTATTAGATGGGCAGGCCAAAATTAAAGAGGATTTGAACCAAGCTATTGGATTTAACTCGGACAGAATCGCAGCACTCGAGGAAAACGATATTATCAAGGCTAACAAGATTGGTCAACTCGAACAAACGGTTGATAAATTGTCATCTGCGGTTGCGAAGCTGGAACTAGAGGCCAATAAATCTGAATGCTTCAGCCGACGTAACAACGTTCGAATTGTGGGACTTAAAGAAGAATCAGGTGAGGATTGTGTTGTCTTGGCCAAGAACATTCTAATAGATAACTTTGAATTTAGTGAAATACCAACGATAGAGCGTGCACATCGAGTCGGTCCTGTACTGCCGGTGAGGCCCCGACACAATTATAATTAAACTACTTAGTTATAACTCTAAAGTTCAAGTCATGAAACAGAAGAATATTGCCTTACAAGATAAACAGTTCTACGTGATAGATGATCTGACCTTAGTGGATTATAAAGAAAAGAAGAAATGGAAATTTCAAGTTAAAGCTTTATACGACAATGGAACTAAACTTAAATTCTCTGCTGGTAAATGGCGAACTTCTACTGGGATTCCCTATATATTCAAGTAACTTTTACGGTGTTTTGAGGAACTGAGATATGACTGGTTTCTTTTTCTCAGCCTTCTTTCATTTTGTAATGTCAGTATATCTAACCTGGCTTTGCTTGTTTAAATTCCAAGCATGTCCGCTATGTACCATTATGCAAATTATACCTTTGCATACCCGGTTGCATATCTAATGTATTATTCTCCGTTTTATACACGAGGAGTGCAACGCTTACGCTACCTATGTATTAGTAATACGGCAGCACTAAACAGAATTGTTTTAAGTTTAATTATTGTTATTGTAAAAGGCTCTGGCCTCCCTAAACTTGTGTGGGATTGCGGTTGACACGTGCAACAATAATACCAGGTAACTCGTCTGAACAAACATTTATTGGCATAAAAACAGGCAAGCAAAACAGCCTCTGTAATACAGATATCAAAGATAAATAGTTCAATGCAATATTTTCATAAATTAGGCTAGTCATTACTGTAGGCCTCCTAGGATATAATGTAGGCCTAGGCTAGTTAACTTGTACAGTAGTTTTAGCAATGTTCAACCTCACAAAATATTAATCCTATCAGGCCTATAATGTAAACCAACTATAAGAAACAAAAATAAAATATAAGTCATAACAAACTCTCACTAACCAGTTTATGGCAGTTTAATTAATTAATTACAAATTCTTAGCATTTATTGTATTTGCTTTAGCCAGGAGAACACTACTCTCCCTGCCAGTCACCCAGGCCAAAGAGAGAGATGTCTCCTTGGATACAGCTCTCTAGGCTTGGGTGTCCAGCAGGGTTCCCATCCCCCATGGACTATTCCATTATCACAAAATCAAACAAAATCACTGAACCATAACATGTTCCCCGTGATGACTATACTTGGCCCCCAAGTATTGTAATCTGACACACTGTCGCAAGATAAAGTATACTAATTATTAGATACCCGATTGTTGGTTGAAATAGCATTGGGATGCCACCCCCCGTTAAGACATTCTGCAATGGACTCCTAACCATCATGTCATGCCAACTGTTAAAGTGAAGATACTAAATACGGAGCCAGTACGGTCCCTCCCAATAGCAGAAGTATGAGGAATTTCCAATGCGAGTCCACCCATCATGGCCCTTGTTACCATGACACTCACCCGATCAGTAAAGTTCTGATCGCACCTCATGACCACTGCTAAAGGTTCACCCATAAGACTGCTTTCCAACGCAACTAACAGCTCAAGGAGCATGACCAATCCAATAGGTGCCACCATACGGCTTCATACCCCAAAAACTATAACTACAACAACTCATAGGTTACCCTATAACCATTACTCTGTGACAGATCGATTCATTATATAATACAAGCTTCAGAGATTGTGGTACTTTAAACCATTATTATCAGCTTTTCAATCATCTATAAATACATCTCATGTTACATGATACAAGAACCTGTGTGTACCTAATTATTTTCAAAATACCATATTATGACACCATAACATGCTGTACTCTTAAACTTAATACCTATTAACAATTAGGTAAACAATAGTAACATAATTATAACAATAACTCCTATGCGGTAATATTGATGAACACCAAACACTTTATCATCATAGATTATTTAGCTTAAAATGGTTTAACAATTACAGAAAAGTAGCACAAACCAATAGAAGGTGTGCATACATAAAATTCAAGTTCATAAAATAATTAAGTCAACACTTAATGGCGAGAAACTGTAGACTTTGGCCATTTCTCAGGGTTACTATGAAAACCTCTAGTTGATCTTGATGATCGTCTGAGTTGAGGTTCTACTGGTTGGTGTCTTGCATCCTGCTGTGGTAAGTCATGATGTGTAAATACCCAGGTTGGCATATCATCTTCTTCATCTGAGTCACTTCCTACAATGTCTTCAGTTGTTGCTTCCCTTGGATCAACAATTAAGAGTTTTCTATTTACAGTACGTGTCGGGCCACCCAGAAGAGGCCGAATATTGTAAACGTCTCCAGCGTCGTTAACCCAAACTATGATGTAGGCATCATGATGAAACTTGTCTTCTAACTTGTGTCTGCCTTCAAAAGCACACCTTTTCAACAGTACACGATCTCCAACGCTCAGTTGTGGACTCATCTTATGTATATTCTGCTTCAGTGTAGAGTTTTCTAGTTTCCGTTCAATGCTATCTTTTGCCACTTGATGGGCTTGTTGTATAGCATCAGCTTGTTGTTCGATAAAGTCATCTTCCCAGTTTTCCCGTGAATTGTTGAGAAGTTGGTCTAATGGCGTAAACGGTTCACGTCCATATAGTAGGCGAAATGGTGAAACACCAGTAACACTGTGGGGTGTTGAATTATACAAGAACACTAAATGTCCAAGCAGCTCTGGCCATTTTCGTCGTTGTTTATGATCAATAGATCTTATCATTCCACAAAGGGTACGGTTAAATCTCTCTGTTTGGCCATTGCCCTGCGGGTGGTATGGCGTGGTCCTGGATTTGTGAATGTTGTAGAGTTTGCAAAGTTCCTTAATGACTAGGCCTTCGAAGTTTCTCCCCTGGTCGGAGTGAAGCCGCTGTGGTGCACCATAATAATTGAACCACTTCTCTTGAAGGACTTTCGCTACTACTATGGCTGACTGATTTCGGCAGGGTATAGCTTGTGCAACCTTAGTAAACGCATCTGTTAGAACCAAGACATCCTCGTAACCACCTTTGCCCTTATCAAGTTTGAGAAAATCAATAGCTAACAACTCAAATGGACGGAATGCGATTAGATGGCGTCTAGGCATGCGAATCATGGGACAAATTGTCTTGGATGTTGTGCAAGTGAAACATTTCTTAATATGTTGTCGGACATCATCTTGAAGTCCAGGCCAGAAACATCTTGTCTTTAAAATGCCAATAGTCCTATTAGCACCTTGATGACCCCATCCATCGTGTGCCATCTCTAGCATTTTGTTGCGAAGACTATGTGGAATGAGTAGTTGTCGACAGTCACCTGTGTTACATTTAACTTCTCGGTATAGTACTCCTTTCCACTCCTTTAAATGTGTTATCTGTTTTAACCATCCTCTTAGTCCAACAGAGTTATCAGTAATTGGTTGCCCAGGTTTCCAGTTGATTTGCCAATACTCCCAAACCTTTGCCAATATTGCATCGCTTCTCTGGAGGTTAGCTAATTGTTGGTGAGTGTAGGACGGAAACAAACTATGTGTTTCATCTTGAGGGTGAATTTCTTTAGTAGTTTGATTTGCATTTCGGATGTTGATGGGTACTAAACTACAGGCTGTCACTTCTTTTACCATTACTGTAACATCACATACTTCAGCATCTGGACATCTGCTTAGTGCGTCTGCACACTGATTGCTCTTCCCAGGTTTGTACTTAATGTCGATATTGAAAGGTGCGAGCTGAGCCACCCAACGATGTTCCGTTGCTCCTAACTTGGCTGTCCTTAAATGAACTAATGGGTTATGATCTGTAAAGACAGTGCATTTTGATCCTCTAATGTATGATCCAAACTTTTCTGTTACAGCCCATTTCAGAGCGAGAAGTTCTACTTTGAAGCTTGAGAGATCTGCATAATTCTTTTCAGCTCCACGAAGGCTGCGGCTGGCATATGATATGGGGTGAAGTTTTCCATCTTCGTCTGCTTGCATTAAGCATGCTCCTAGACCATTGAAAGAAGCGTCCACTTCTATAACAAACTCCTTACCGAATATGGGGTAGGCCAAGACAGGTGCTGTTGATAGTGCTTTCTTCAGTGTCTGGAATGCTGTTTCGGCTTGTCCACTCCATTCAAACGATAGCTTCTTCCCCGCATTTCTGGTTTTCTTTCCGGTCAATCCATGTAATGGAGCAGCAACTTTCGAGAAGCCAGATATGAATCGTCTATAGTAAGATGCAAGTCCCAAGAATGAACTCACTTGCGATGAATCTTTGGGAGTAGGCCACCGCATAACTTTCTCTACCTTACTTGGGTCTACCGATATTCCATTTTTGTTGACGATATGACCTAGATGAGTTACTTCAGTCTGGAACAACTTGCATTTTCCACCTTTTAACTTCAAACCACACTTCTGTAGTCTCCTGAATACTTCAGCTAACCGGTCCAAATGTTCTTCAAAAGTGTTTGAAAATACAAGGATGTCATCCAAATACAATATCAATTTTTCGAGGTTTAGATCACCAAATATATTTTCCATAATTCGCTGGAATGTTCCTGGACTATTACACAATCCTTGAGGCATGCGATTGAATTCGAATAACCCCCAAGGAACTCGAATAGCTGTTAATGGGACGGAGTCTGGGTGCATCGAAACTTGAAAATATCCATGAGAGAGATCCATAGGTGAGAAATATTTGGCTCCACCTAAAGCTTCAAGAGTCTCGTCAATCCGAGGTAACGGGAACGAATCCTTGATTGTGATTGCATTGAGTTGTCGATAATCCACACACAGTCGCAGTGCTCCTGAGCTTTTCCGTACAAGTACTACTGGGCTAGCATACGGACTAGAGGACTTCTGTATAATTCCTTTATCGAGCATGCCTTGTAGCAGCTGTTTGACTTCGGCCATTTGTGATGGTGGTATTCTACGATAGGGCATACGGATTTGCTTGTCAGTGGAGACTTTGATTTCATGAGGAATTAAATCACAATATCCAAGATCGAACTCGCCAGTTGAGAAAACCTCTTTATGATCTACAAGCAATCTTGCAACTTGGTCAATTTCATCAGGATCGATGTTATTGAGACTTACTCCAAATGGTAGTTCCAAGATTGTGCCATCTCTACACACATGTCTCTCACAGGTATTTATTTGCGTTAGTGGAATGGGTGAGCTGTTAATTACTTGACTCTCATCAGTATAAACTTCTCTAACATCTATTTGTAGAACATCATCTGTCTGGAATGTAACTACATGAGCTTGTTGAACTAGCTCTACTGCTGCTGCTACCATGGTTTTGGGTTTTAAGATTAGTTCTTCGTCAGTTGAATTCGAAACAAGCAGACTCACTTGTGAAACTCCGGATACACAACCTTCAATTACCTCCAGACCTTCTCTATCACTGGATGATTTAATTAACCATAGACTCTTAACATCATTATCAAGCCTACATGTGGCATCAAAACAGCATTCTAGTCTTTTTACTGATCGTGGGGGAACGACTTCTAACAAATCTTTGGTTAGTACACCACGTTTCCCACATGTTACTTTGGACTCTGCTGTTTCATTAGACATCTTCAGGCTATTAATCACCATGCTTAGGTTTTCATCTGGTGTATCAATGAATAATCGTAGGGCATTACATCCTAGTATCAAAGGAAAATCTTGCTTACGTCCACATTTAGGTGAATTGCTTTCTACCACCAGAAACCCAACGACGACCGTCTTATTTCCTATGGTAACAGGTATCTGTACATAACCTTCAACTGCTATTTTGGTTCCTGTAACTCCAACAATCTTAATAGCGGAATCTAGGTTTTCCATTGGACCAATACGAGGCTTCAGTATTGAATTGTATACATCAGTTGGGATTATTGAGGCTTCGGCTCCTGTATCAAGAATGCAGCCGATCCGTGCACCAGCAATATCCAACATCATTTTCGGGCTCGGCGCCAGTAGTCCCAACCTAGTCGATTCAGTTTGATCCTCACTTTTCACCCTACTCTCATGTGCAACAATAGGCAGTTTATCACTCCCTCCTACCACCTTGCCTCTGATGGCGGAGGGCAGAAGTTTTCCGGGTGCTGTACTCCTGCCGACTGCTGCATAGCTGGTTGTGTGGTTCGCTGTTGCTGCATGGTTTTCTGAGATGAATAGTTCATCTGCGGCTGGTAAGTTGCCTGTGGCTGACCAGTTAGTGGTGGTTGGTATGTTGGTCTAGGTTGATTGACTACCTGTGGCTGGTAAGTTGTCTGTGGATGACTAGTTATTGGTGGTTGGTAATTTGGTCCGGGTTGATTGACTGCCTGTGGCTGGTGCATCTGTTGAGGTGTAGGTCGAATTTGGTAGGCTCCTTGAAGTTGGGGAACTGGTGCTTGGTGGTAAGCTGGTTGAGATTTGAAGCTTGGCTGTGGTTGGTAGGATCTTTGTGAATAGGTGTCCTGTGACCAATTTGTGTTATGGCACTGGCGTTTATAATGACCTTTCTGCCCACACTCGTAGCACTTAGCATCTTTAATTGACCTGCTTTTAGTACTTGTACTCCATGGCCTATCCATTTTCTCGATCACCAACCTTAATTTGGCCATTTCATCTTTCAGGGTGTTGACCTCTTTGGATAACTCATGACTCCCGGTTGATTGGTTGTTTTGGTCACGATGAAAAGTATTCGCCACTTGGTCAGCATGCACCTCGTATACACCATGGGACCTTCTAGAGATTGGTTCCTGATCTTGGAAAAAATCAAGTGCACTTCTACGCATTTCCATAAACGTCCTGCCCCTGCAATCAATTTCTATTCGCCGCAACTCCCGCTGCACCCATTTTTCGCGGACACCTCTAACCAGTCTTTCTTTCAGAGTATTATCTTTTAGTCTTGCCATTGCAGTTCTTTCACCAGCATCTGTCGTTGCTGTTTCCATTTTTCCATACAGTCTCATTAGTGCTAAACTAAACTCTGCCAGGCTTTCTCCATCTTGTTGTACACGATTATGTAGAGTCTCACTCAACGAGGCATTTGTCTCAAGTGGACCAAAACGTTCTTTCAACACATTGATTATTCGCTCATGGTTGCTTCGCACATCAACCCCATAACACATCAGTTCTTCTTTAGCACTTCCACCTAAATGGTCCAACAAGGCTTGAGCTTTCTTGGCATCTGCCAGTCCATACTGATTTGCGTAGGCTGAGAAATCTTCCAGCCACTCAGTCAACGAAGGTTCGTTGGTTGCCTTGGAACCTCTAAACTTGGTCAACTTGATTCCAGGATGAACATGATGGACGTTGATGCCTTGAAGTGCAGTTGCTATTGTTTGTAAAATCTCCTGTGTAGAAGGACCTTCTCCGTTTTCCATAGCCATCATAAATAGTATATAATATGATTATGTAAAAAGTATAGGTCTTCCATAAACTGAGGCTGCTTCCTTGAATAACGTACTTTTTACCTTTATCTTGTCTTGTGTTCAATCCCACTTCTGACACCACTGTAAAAGGCTCTGGCCTCCCTAAACTTGTGTGGGATTGCGGTTGACACGTGCAACAATAATACCAGGTAACTCGTCTGAACAAACATTTATTGGCATAAAAACAGGCAAGCAAAACAGCCTCTGTAATACAGATATCAAAGATAAATAGTTCAATGCAATATTTTCATAAATTAGGCTAGTCATTACTGTAGGCCTCCTAGGATATAATGTAGGCCTAGGCTAGTTAACTTGTACAGTAGTTTTAGCAATGTTCAACCTCACAAAATATTAATCCTATCAGGCCTATAATGTAAACCAACTATAAGAAACAAAAATAAAATATAAGTCATAACAAACTCTCACTAACCAGTTTATGGCAGTTTAATTAATTAATTACAAATTCTTAGCATTTATTGTATTTGCTTTAGCCAGGAGAACACTACTCTCCCTGCCAGTCACCCAGGCCAAAGAGAGAGATGTCTCCTTGGATACAGCTCTCTAGGCTTGGGTGTCCAGCAGGGTTCCCATCCCCCATGGACTATTCCATTATCACAAAATCAAACAAAATCACTGAACCATAACATTATACTTAGTTTTTTATTTTATTATATTATTGTTAACTTTTACCTAATGTTTAAATTATTTTTGATACCTATAATTAATGTGCCAATCCAACCCTACAACTGATGTAAAATTTAACCATTTTGTGGCATACGAGAACTTGAATATTAACGAAAATGTTGATCCACACTCTCAATTTTATGATAGCTTAATTGAATCTAATTATTTTGATCCAGAAACATTCTCAGAGAATTTCTCTAAGCATAACAATGATAAAAATATTTTGTCTACTATCCATTTTAATACACATAGTCTCTTGGGTAAGATGGATTCTTTAAAACGTTTTCTTCTTACTCTTGAATTTGACTTTGATGTTATTGCTATTACTGAATCTTGGCTACAGTATAACAATAATCCCCTAACAGATATGCCAGGTTATAATATTTTTTCTAGAAATAGGAAATCTAAGGCGGGTGGTGGTGTAGCCCTGTACGTACGAAACAATGTATCAGTTACTGTCCGTAATGATTTAACAACAGATGAATCAATATGTGAATCGATATTTATTGAAATAGAACAGATACATGGGAAAAATATTATTGTGGGATCAATCTATCGTCTTTGAATATCAATGCATTCAATGATATCCTAGATAATCTACTTCATACTCTTTCAACTGAAAATAAGCTGGTATATCTGTTGGGTGATTTCAATATAGATATTTTGCAATATACTTATGAAACCACAACTAACAATTTTGTAAACACTCTTTTTAGCAACTTCTATTTACCGCTAATACTTATAGACCTACTAGGATAACATCAAATACTGCTACTCTTATTGTAGATGAGTGGAAATAGATGAAAAATAGGCGTTGAGTCAAACAAATTGCAACAGTTTGTTTTTTTGCTGAAACATGCTCAACTATATGTAGATATTATCATATCCAAAATCTACCCTGATCTGCCCATTATAAATTACCTAATTTGCATAAAATCAAAATGGCTGCCATTTGACAACTTTCATCCCAATTATCTCTTAAACCATAAAGAAATTGGTATAAGAATGTATTAAACACGAATATAAACATGACCCCAAAGATTCAGAATAATGTATTTGATTTGTCTTTGGGGTCAAGGTCAAAGGTCATTCCAGTAGGTCATCTAAAATATGCTAATATCTCTTAATCCAATAGGTATTTTGAATAAGAATGCACAAGTACAAATATAAACATGACCCTTAAGATTCAGAATAGCACATTTGATTTTTCATCTTACCCTGGGGTCACTGGGTCAAAGGTCACAATATAAAAACATTCAAATTATCCTTTAAATCAATTTGCATAGTAGTCTTACAACTACTAAAAACATAGCAAATACAGTACAGACATTGCAGCAGATTGATGTCTGCACACTGCGCCCACACCCCTCCCACCCTTAAACATTTTAAAAAGCTTGAATATTATAACTACTAAATTTACATAAGATCAGTAGGTCATTTACTTTATACCATACAGTATATCTTATTCTGATAATACATTACTTTTACATTTAGGCTTACCTACTTTAGTAGGCCTACGAAGCTTACATTTCTGAAACATTGGTCACAAACATTTCTAAATAATTCTTGGGTGGGACTCGATCGTCAATGGACTTAGATGTTTTTGCCATACTCTGGACCAATTTTCTTAAAGTATACTTTAGTAAGTATCACAATGAATTACCGTCTTACTGTATTCATTACATTCTGGAATAAAAGTATTGATAAATACTGTTACTTAATCCTAATATATACTGATACTTTAAATTCAATTCAAAGCAACATTTATTTTCTCCTTTCATATACAAAATTGATTTCAATGAACAATATATATTTAAACAAAATTTCGAAAGAAGAAGCTATTAGTCCAGACAGATAAGACTTTGAGAAGATGAAGCTTAGAAAAAAGATGAGATGAATGAGACAGGGGTGGGGCGCCAGATATAACCCTGATGGCCTTTTTTTTAAAGAGTTTGAAGTTTTTTAATATTGGAAGGATAAGAGTTGCACCAGACAATATTGCAATATACAGGATAAGTGAGCAGTAAAGAATACGAAGAATGTTAGGGGGTAAAAAAGAAGAAAGTCTAGTGATGATGCCTAGACTTTTGGAAATTTTATTCGTAACAAAATTGATGTGATTTTTCCATGAAAGTCGACTGTCTAGATGAACTCCTAAAAATGTAGCAGATTGGACTGACAGAATATCATGATTGTTAATAGAAATGTTATAGTTTGCAGTATCAATGTTTTTAATTTTCTGAGGGGTCCCAAACAGGATGAAGTTACATTTTTTGTGGTTAAGAGAAAGTTTGTTAGCTGAAAAGTATTGAGACATGAGGGTCAGATTGGTATTAATAGTAACAGTAACACTTTAAAATGTTTACACTAAAGGTATTTAAATAATATATGAATACAAATTGCACTTTTATTTCTATTAAATACATTCTTGTTCAAAATACCTGATGTTTTGAGAGATAATTAGCATATTTTATATGGCATACAGTAATTAGATGACATTTGACCCCATATACAAATCCATTGCATTTATTCTGAATATTTAGGGTCATATTTATTTTAAATACATTCTTGTTAATAATACCTGATGTTTTGAGAGTTATTTTCAAATTTTATATAGTGTAATTAGATAACCTTTTAAACCTTGAACCCTAATACAACTCAATTACATTATTCTAAACCTTTAGGGTCATGTTTATATTTGTACTATAGTTATACATTCTTATTCAAAATATTTAATGGATAGATTGTAGAGATAATTAGCATATTTTAGAGGCCATACTGGAATGACCTTTGACCTTATCCCTAAAGACAAATCAAATACATTATTTTGAATCTTTAGGGTCACATTTATATTTGTACTTGTAAAATCATTGACCTAGTAATCTCTGGGTGGGAGGGGTGTGGGCGCAGTGTGCAGACATCAATCTGCTGCAATGTCTGTACTGTATATGCTATGTTTTTAGTAGTAGTAAGACTACTATGCAAATTGATTTAAAGGATAATTTGAATGCTTTTATATTGTGACCTTTGACCCAATGACCCCAGGGTAAGATGAAAAATCAAATGTGCTATTCTGAATCTTAAGGGTCATGTTTATATTTGTACTTGTACATTCTTATTCAAAATACCTAATGGATTAAGAGATAATTAGCATATTTTAGATGTCATACTGGAATGACCTTTGACCTTGACCCCCAAAGTCAATTCAAATATATTATTCTGAATCTTTGGGGTCATGTTTATATTTGTGTTCAATACATTCTTATACCAAATTCTTTATGGTTTAAGAGATAATTGGGATCAAAGTTGTAAAATGGCAGCCATTTTGATTTTATGCAAATTAGGTAATTTATAGTGGGCAGATCAGGGTAGATTTTGGATATGATAATATCTACATATAGTTGAGCATGTTTCAGCAAAAAAACAAACTGTTGCAATTTGTTTGACTGAAAAGTCTATTTCCACTCATCTATCATTACCTTAGTTTCTTCCTTCACCTTTCTGATTATTGTACTCTCATGGATTTCAATTGCTGTTCTGCTTAACTTCAAATTTGATTCAAACTCTGATCTGTCTAGTGATAACATCTAATTTTTCCTTTAGTTTTTCCTTAATGCCTTCAGCTATCTCCATAGATTCAGTAACAGTTTGATTAATGTCAGCCAAAGCCGTCTGCATTAAATTCACCTCATGTTTATTTTTATAACAACTGAGAATATGTTTGAAATCTTCGCATGCAGAAAGTTTACATGTAAGGCAGTAATACTCTAATATTTTATCAGGATGTTGTTGACATTTTCCTTAATTTTTGCTTTGTTCATTTTTATCTAGCATGTATAGTGAATGTTTTTTTAGTACAGGAAACTTCTTATGCTGCTGAATGGATTGTCCACACAGATACATTGCACACTCGGAGCAATTATATTTTGGTTGATTACTACAACTTGAGCAGGTTTCACGTTTTTCAGATTCAATCTTTTCAACATAATCAACCAGATAACTTATCATTTCATTGCACTTCAAATTGGTTAAATCGTAAGTTTTTATATCATAGATCTGATGACACAATGTCTAAAATGTCATTGTATCTTGTCGTGTATTGTCTTGCAGGCATTTAAAGCAGTAAGTATGAAAACACTTCAATGTCCTTGGATCTTTGAATCTTTGTAGACATATTGAACATTCCAGACCTCTTTTGTCAACACACTTTAATACCGTTTTTGCAGACATCTGTAAAACATAATACATTTTCTGGGGGTTCTCAATTTGATTTTATTTACTTTATTTATAAAGGTAGTTTTAAGCAGTACAATCTGTATAACAGCTTATAAACTCTTAATCATTGCTGTGGTTTTATGAATATTTCATATAGACCAGTACTCGATCAACAATTTATTAACTATTTATTGTAAAAAAGTCTAAGTCAAAGATATAATAATCAGAATACTATTATCAACAATGTGTGTGTGTGTTTTGTATTCCAGTAGAGATTAATATAGAAAAATGTGTAGAAGGAGACTAATGGATTTTTTAAAGTACTGTATATATTGTGTTGACCGAAATAAGTCTTGATTTTTAAAAACCAATTCTTTAGGTTTTCCAAAGCTGTAAAAGGTTGGCTATAAAGTATATACAGGGGAATTAATGCTTTCCTAATTATATTAAGTTACCGATGCATGTGAATAAAACTGAATTGCTTAGCTAAAATTGATCTCAATATACCCTGAAAGGCGAAAGGTGTATTAATTTACAGTATTGTAAAGTTTAACTGTCAGTGTCATGTGATCAGAATCCCTTTGTTTATCTATCGCCAAAGAAATATTTAAATGGTAATTCAGTTTATGGCGAATTCAAAGTTAACTGGAGTACAATGTAGTTCAAACAATTCAATACCTTTCTGGGATGAACGCTTGACAGCATACAATGAACATATTTTGACATTTACTTTGATATTTACCTTTCTTTCTTCTTCACTTGGTACTATTGTTGCAGTATTACTCACTGTAGCTTGTCAGTTTGTTCTAGAGAAGTAAAGCTAATGTTAATTTAAAAAGTAATCAGAAACTTTATTACAAAGACTGTTTAATGATGTGTAATCCAATCTTACTTAATTCTGTAAATATATATTATGAAAGTGTTGATAATCTATAAATAAATTATATTTATAATAATAATAATTACTAATGATAAATCACAATTTAACCTATTACAAGTTCACTCTATCTAAGTGTACAGAATAATTAGTAGATATGAATCTTTATGGTAATTTCTCTGAACACGGCACAGCAAAGACATTTTAATCAATAAAAACTAAGGATCCCTTTTTTGCCCTCCCATAAAAATGTATTTTGTCAAAGAACGGTTGAGATTACAAACTCAGTTTTCCATTTTAGGTCTTATCTGCCTTGATATTAATATTTAGATATAGATATCTACATCATAATGTGTATAGCCTATTCCAGCCTTTGTTTTAAAACATTTATTTACTTATTGAAAAATTCTGTGTCCTATTATTTATACTAAATAATAATAATAGGTTGTTCACATAGCTTGATATCAATATATTTTACCATCACTCATAATATCTCCATGCCTCCATTCCACATTCTCTTTTTCTATCCCCCAAAAAATGTCACTAGCTTTATTGTCGAGAAGTTTTGCAAAATGTTTCATTGACTTCTTTTCTTTTACCAGAAGTTTATTCCTCTCCAAGACCGCAACAGAATCCCAAATATTGTTAAACTTGAGATGACCTAGGCTATTGTAAGCAAGCATTGTCGGTACATTTGTTGTGTTTTCTCTTAAAGCTTTAAAAAGTCTTTTGCGATATTCTGTGATTGGTTTTCCCTTGGTGAAGTTGTACTGTTCATTGTTGTTTGGATGCTTCACTTTAAACTGTTCTATTAAATCTATCGCTTCCTTCTCCTCAGTTACTTTAGCGATGTCTAACAGAATTTTCACATCAGTAGGGTTATAATTAATACAACCTGTCCTTTCAAGTTCATTAAACCATTCAAGTGCTGGGACATCTTTTCTACATAATACCTCTCCAGAGAAGTGTTCATTTGCCAGAGGTCTTAGCCACAAACGTTTCTCACCTTTATATCTATCGCTTAAACATGCAAGGAATTCTTCAAACTCTTCTTTTGTTGCCATTTTCTAGAAAAGTATATAAAATCAAGTTTATGGTTTCAATTATGTTATTCAAAATTAGAGAGTATTAGTAATATTTTATAATAAATATGATATCGTTACACGCAATATTTACAATTTATTATATCAAGGTGTTTTTTTTAAAATATGTGACCCTTGTCCCCTCTATCCAGGTTATCAAATTTTTTCTTTTGTATTTTATGTATTAAAGTTTTTTCTTATCATATTTTTATCTAACACTGTAAATTATATACAAATATTCTTACTAGTCTTACTTTCCAACATATAATTTTACCAGCAAACACCCAAACCTCACTATATTTGTCAGCGTTATTAGTCTTTCTTGTGTAGAATAGTACTTATAGCCTAAACACCTATCCCCCAATATAATTACAAGTAACAAGAAAAAAGTCTTGTTATAATAAATAATATAATTGTTAACTTACCCTATTTTCGTGTTAGTCGCAATAGACAAGCAGTTATTCTTAAGCTTTAGGCAATAAAATGAACAGTATTTTAGTAATGAAAGAATATTTATGATGTTGAATTTTGTTCCAAAAACCCCAAAATAGTATCACTATCACGAACAAAGCATGTCTTAGCCATTAAACTTGAATAGAGACTTTTGTGTGAAAGAATGAATATAACCAGCCATGAACACTAATATAACAAAAATGAATATGATGTCAAGTAATAGATTTACAATTAAGTATTTTGAAAGTAAACACGAAATACTGTTAAAAAGCAATGTGTACACTTGAGCTTAAAACACAGCACTCAGAAAAGTACCCGAATCTTGACAAAAAGGGGTTCAAGTCCTGTTGGAGAGGCTATTTACCGTTTGTATGGTACATTTTACAAAAGGATCATTTTTTCAAAATACTGTGCAAAATTCATTCTTTCATTTAAATTTGGATGGTGGGAATTAAATAAAAAAATAACTTCCCTTTCATATTTGTTGTGTATTTAAGTTATTCTTACCAGCTTGGGCTACATGCTTAGAATGCCATACTTTTCTCATGGTCAAAAACTGTCCAACCAAATTTGAGTTTCGTATGATCTTATATTGTTTTGGTTGAATAGATTAAGTAGTGAATTTTATTTGTAATTTTCAATTAAGCTTCAATTATACTTTACAAGTTTTTATCATTTTGATGTTTAATTCTATTTCATACACATTTTATAAATATTGTATATTAAGTATGAACCTATCAACTTTAATCAATTAAAAATATAATAATTAACTACTCTCCTGGAATCTGTACATTTGATGTGGAACCTTTCATAAACGACGTGGACACTTGTATGTTTCTGTATAATGATTTACCTTCACCTGAAAAGTAGTGTTACTATGAAAACAATTTCTATACAAAATACTAAAACAGATAATACTGAACATTAATTAAGAGGCCCTCTCTCCTTACAATGGCAGGTAATAAATGGCAATGGCACGTTTTTAAACTTAAAAGTTTAGCTGGCCCTCTTGGCCACCAAACATCTCATAAGAACTCATCTGAAAGCAGAAAGCATCCAGTTATCTATGAAAAAGGATCATTTTTTTATGGAAAAGTTTCATTGAAAGCCATTCATTTATAAAGCTGTAACATTTTAGGCATTATGTTTATCGTATGATGAAAATTGTATCTAGAGTATTATTATCACTTAGATTGTTGTGTGTTTTTTATTTTTTCTGAATATTTATATTAGTGTATTATACTATTTTTTTTACTGTTTGTGCAATTATTCAATCTAATCTTGTGAATTTTAAATCTCTATTGAATCAAAACAAAATGCAAGATATACCATAAGGCAAAATTTTGCCAAGTATAGTATTTACTTTGTTTGTATGTATGTTTGTTAGCATGAGAAAGTTATCATTCTGAACAGAACATGCCTGAACATGAAAATTGATATATTGGTCATGTCATAAAAGCTTATCTTCCGTACGATATATTAAATAGCACGCATTCTGTCTTCTTTTAACATGGACATATTCTTTGAGAAAGGTCATTGTTGGAATGACGGAGTTTGTAGTAAAAATTATTTTTAAAAAATTTTTAAAACCCAGCAGGATTTGAACCATGTAAAGTTAATACCTAAAACAAAAAAATGTATCATTCAACATGCTCCCTATCAGTGGATATATTTTGCCAAGTACTTCATTGGCGGCGCACGGTTCGGTATGCACGATTTGCATTTTGCAGGTGCTTCTTCTTCTTTAGAGTATTTGCAGCTCGATATAGGTAGAAGACATTATGATTTAGACCAATTAGGTGGTTGTGGTTATTGACAAGAAATTGTGTATTCGATCAAGGTGGTTGGTGGTTGTCTAGATTTATTTCAAGAACAAGTGATGCTTTACAATTGTAAGTTAATTATAATAAACTGTAATAATGGAACTGTTAAAGTTAAGACATGTTCACTAGTAATACGTATGCGATATGATAAGTTAATTGTTGTAATTACACGTTTTGCATTACATTACATTTTAATACAGCTTACTACACGTGGTAACGAGAAATTGTGTTTCATATAATACTCTGTTAGATAGATATATAATTCAATGCTATTTATTCAATGCTAATCTTCATGATATTGTGTATTTCTATGTAGATATGGCGATGTGTATTACATTTACAAATGTACGTGCAATAGCTGCTGTTAATTGATCCAGGTATTGATTCCTACACTAATTGAATACTTTAAGTAGTTTAACGATAGTTTCAATGTCTGTTTCCTGTTTAATAACGTTGACAGTTTAGTTTCACTGTAGTGTCCCGTTTAATAACGATTTTCTGAATGTTTTATACAGTTGAAATATGTATACGATGTCATTTAATAGTTAATAATGTTTTTATCTCTTGTGTGAAAATCGGGTATTAATAGCCTTATTATATTTGCAGGGCTTCCGTTTTGCTTCTGCTTCCGTTCCGTTGTGATAACGTTTTGCATGTTTACGGTGACTTCTTGTACTGCTGTTTGCATGGTTATGATCGTGATTAAAATACGAGAAAGAAAGTACTGTGAACAGTGTTTTGTGTAGTCCTGACTCATTTACATCCATCACTGGGGTTCAGGCTTATTACCTGGGTGCCGAAGGCAGAAAATACGCTAAATCGATTTCGGCAAGTCCCCAAACCATAACAATGATGATACAAAGAGAAGACCAATTCACTACCTAAGTAGATCACGTTGAATATCTTCTCGTAAAAGGTCTCAAGCCTAGCCTTGCTGAAAACAGCAGTACGTACGAACATCGCTATAGGCCTAGCTGAATTCATTGAAAAGTTGCGGTTCTTCTATTTTGATTTCATCATTTATCACACAATACAACACATTAAATAATCACTATACACCATGTGACCATTGTCTATTTGATGCATATATAATAATAATAATAATAATAATAATAAAAACTTTATTTAATCACGGTAACACTTGTTCACCTCAATGGTGTTTTTCGACAAGGCCGTAAGACATTATACACTATTTAGCAATTAAACAATTAACAACAAGAGTTTATCTTGACAATGAAAATGAAAATGAAACTTAATACTAAAGATATTAATTAAATTATTAATAAGGATGTAACCAAAAACTGAAAATCTTAATTTACACATCTACATTAATATTAAATTACAGTATTAAACAAATTAGAATTTTAAAATTCACCAAGATTAACATTAAGAAAGTAATTACTTACAAATAAATGCTCTAACATATTAACCTTATTGAATTGAAAATCTTAAATACATTTTTGACATCATATAATTTGAATTATAGTATACTTAAATATAATGGTAATCATACATTTTTTAATTTTAATTTAAAATTAAAAGATGGTTTTACATTTTTTATGTCATCACTTAGTTCATTCCATAATTTAGCACCTCTATAAGACAGGCTCCGTTTTTTATAGTCCGTTCTAGGTTTAGGTAGCATTAGTTGATCTTGAGATCTCATAATGATGAAATGAAATCTGTTTATTAGGTAAGTTGGTGCTAAATTATTGGTAATTTTGAACATAGTGATGGCTTCATTTATATACAAACGTTTCTCAAGATTATCAAAGTTAAGGCTGTGCAAGGTTTCACTACTAGAATCACTTCTACTTTTCTTTCTTTTATTATTTTGGCAGCTCTGTTTTGCATAACTTGAAGTTTGTGACTTTGTAGTTGGTTTGAGCATCCCCAGACAACATGGCAGTATTCAAAATAGGGAACGATTGACTTGTACATTTTCTGGTATTTGTATTCTAGAAACAAAGCATCCGGATTGATTCAACTATTAAATCTTTACTGTAGCTTGAAACATACATCCATCAGTATCTATTATACCGTAAAACCTTGAAAAGAAGCCCATGTGCAGCTTTTTTAGGACTCTTGAGCGGGCTTCCTTCCAAGATGGGCTTCTTTTCGGGATTACTTTTGCAAACTAAAGATTGGGGCCTTTCGAAATGAATGTTGTAAATTAATATACAATATAATTTGTAAGACTTTCCCAGCCAATTGTACATATTTTCTAATGGAACAGACAAGATGCAATCAAAACACAACTGGAAAACGATAAACTGTAAAATAAATGTATGATATAAACACGATACATTATTAGTTATCTGTCATTAAATCACCCAACTAAATTTAACAGTATGATTTATATATAATTTACACAGTGCTACGCAACACAATTGATTTACATACACAATATTATTTTTAAAACAGTTGCGTATTAAAGATGGAATTTATTCTGGCTAGTTAAGCCTCCACTGATTGTGAGGGCGTTTGTTGTATGGGAGAATGTATCTGGTGGGTGAAAATCTGTAATAATACCATCTATGGTCTAGTGATATGACACTCCTCGCCCTGTAAGCGAGAGTTCGCAGGTTCTAATCCCGCCAGAGACATTTTTTCATACAACTACAAATACGGAACTTTCACCAATGAGCTATGCTCGGCGCAATTATGAGTTGCGAATATGAGCACTGTTTCAATAATTTAACAGTATGCTTTATATATAACTTTTAACCATGTGTTTGTATTCCTATTTCTTTGACTTGCAAGTCTATTTTGAAAAGAAGCCTAAATTGTAACATTTTCAACCCCTGGATGGAGGTGCTTCTTTTTGAGACGGACTGAAGCTTCCGAGTCAGTTTTATAAGTGTCACAAATTAAGGGACATGAACTAGTTCTGTGAGATGAACTAATTCTGTGAGATAAACTAGTTCTGAAAGGATAAAGATAGGAATCTGAATCTGAATCTGATGAAGTAACATCTACTACTACTCTTCTACTCTTTACTAGACTTGGTATTTGGTACCGGGGAGTTAAAACTCTCTGTTGGTACATACTTGATGTATGTTCTTTTGTGTCTGAAATGTTCTTAATATCTTCTTTATTAACCTTGTGTACATCACCACCACTGATAAGTTTACCAATACCTTCAATATTCATCAACTCAACCAACTTTGGAGATGGAATAAACTTTGGTGTTTTTCTTGTTTTAGTAAATGATTTGTCCAATTCATCTGCTATAACCTCATCCCTAACAGTAGTCATAGTTGTCTGGTATATTGCAAGCATTTCTGTTTCTTTTGATTTATTGATTGAGTCCATCAATGAGTTTACTTGTGTCAGCTTTGATTGAATATGGTCAAGTTGACTACCAATAACTTTTCTTTGTTCTTTATAAATCTTTGTAAGATTTTCCATCATTATCTGGGTTTCATCCTTCACCTTTTTGAAAATTGTTTTCTCATGAATTTCAATCGCTCTTCTGCTAAATTCCAAACTAGATTCAAGCTCTACTTTATCATTATTGATAACATATAATCTTTGACTGAGTTTTTCTTTAATGCTTTCAGCTATCTTCATAGTTTCAGTAACAGTTTGATTTATGTCTTTGAAAGCTATCTGGGTTGAAATTATTTCATGTTTTTGTTCATGGCAATTACTGAGAATATGTTTGCAATCCTCACATGCAGTAAGTTTACATGTTCGACAATACTCCTTTAGTTTTTGCTGTGGGTGATTTGGACAGTTTTGTGAATCTTTACATTGTTCCTCTTCATTTGTGTCTAGTGTGTACAGTGGATGGTTCTTCAGTGCAGGAAACTTCTTATGCTGTTGGTTGCATTGCCCACACAAATACATTTCAAACTCAGAGCAATGGTATTTTGGTTGATTTTTACAACCTGAACAGATTTTTGGTTTTTCATATTCAATCTTTTCAACATAATCAACTAGATAACTTATTGTTTCATTGCACTTCAGATGTTTCAAATCATCATCGTTTAGACTGCACTGCTGTCGGCAATTCGGACAATGTATTTCTCCATTTGTTTTTAGCAAACCTTGCAAGCATCTAAGACAGTAAGTATGAAGGCACTCAAGTGTCCTTGGCTTTCTGAATCCTTCTAGACATATTGAACATTTCAGGTCTTCAAACGTCAATACTGTTTTAACAGTTTTTTCTTTTAACATCTGTAAAACAAAATACAATCATTTTGATTATTTTTTGTTGTTATCATCATGCATATGGATTTAAAGACAACTAGATTTGAACTCGTCACTACGGACGAGTTAGGTTATCCGCAGCGCAAACGCCACGTGCACGTCATACGTTAGAATATTGCGCAAAGTATAACGATTATGCAATTAAAAAATTTTAGTGCGCTCTCTATTTTACATCACGTCTAAGTATATACGGTATACACTATACTGTATACGTACTACATACAGTGCAGAATAGTTGAAAATAAGTGACCAAAGTTATTGACACTTTTGAACATGATGACGTCATCACAATTTTAAAAATGGTGAATCATGCGAAAGATGATGATGATTGACCTAGACAATACAAAAAATGGATGGAAATGGGATACGGATAAGTGAAGATGCGCTCAATTTAATATGATGAGCTATGACAAAAGATACAAAAATCCTATATTTCATATTCGAGTGGCCATACGATGACGTCACAACGTCCGGTTAGCCATATTCATGCATGATTCGATATCTACAACTCATCTACTTCCAGAATATGTAATTAAAAAAAAAGTCCACAACGTAGTTTAGAATCCATGACTGTTTTAAAAAAGGCATAATTTTCACAAATTCACTATTTCATCAAAAACGCGCGCAAATTTTTCAATTCTATGTGCTCGTATGACGTGATTTTAAGTCGAAATTAGTTGAAAGTTGGTAAAATTACTAGAAAAGGTTGAAAAAACAAAAATCTTGAAAAAAAAGATGTTTTTGCGCTATGTGCGCACGCGCGCGTAAAAATTGCGATTTTTTGCATTTTGAAATTTTAAACGCGCGTGCGCACGTAACTTTCTATGTAACATGCCACTTTTAATCCATAGAAAGTTTGCGCATGTTATGACTTAAATTTTCACCAAGTTTCAATACAAAATGACTTTTAGTTTTTAATCTATCATCAATCAATCAATTCATAAAATCGTGCGTAACTTACGCTGCGCGACTCGAAAATCGAAAAAAGTTTCTTGCACATCTACAGCTACAGGTCAATCTTATGACAAAGTTATACAATCTTATGTTGGCCAGAATAAGAGATACGCTGCGAACAAAATTCGTGGAAAGAAAGAAGAATATAGAAAAAAAAACTAGACATGAAACTCGTCACTTTGACGAGTTAGTTATCCGCATGACAAACGCCACGTGCACGTCATACATTGGAATATTGCACACAGATAAAGATTAAGGCATTATGACCTGAACTGAAGAATATGATTATGTTATTATTGCTGAATTCTGTTATTTTGTGTCATATAGTATACACAGTACAATCTGTATACATATCACATACATGATTTCGTATCTACAATCCCATAGCTTCCAGAAAACATTTTAATCGTGATTATCACATTTTATTCTTACGAGCTATAACAGATTAAAATTTACTGTAAAGATGAAATTAATGACCCACGTAATTAAAATTTTTAGGCATGATGACGTCACAAAAATTAAAATATTTTTATCTCATGCGAAAGATAGTTGATTGACCTAGACAATATTAAAATCCCGGAGAAAATGGAATACGGATAAGCGTGATGCGCTCCATTGAATGTGATGAGCAATAACGAAAGACAAAAAAATCCTATATTTTACATTCGTGTGGCCATATGATGACGTCACAACATCCGTGAGGTAAAATATCTACAACATATCTGCTTACATATTAAGTTAAAAAAATTAGGGGTAATCGTTGATCCCGAGAAGCTGTAAAAGATTCAAAATAGGCATAATTTTGACAACATTTTGTAACTTTTTCAACTAAAACGCGCGCAAATGGTATAAATCAACGTGTTCGTATGACGTAATTTTAATTTGAAATGATGTCAATATTTTTTTTAATGACTAGGAAAGGATGGAAAATCACAATTCAAGAGAAAAAAACATGATTTTCATGCTCTATGCGCACTGTACGCGTAATATTTTTGACATGCTTAAAATGACATGAAACGCGTAGAAAGTTAATTAGAAATTATTTTTACGCATTTTGAAATTTTAAATGCACGTGCGCGCGTAACTTTGTGTAACACACGCAATTTTTTTTCATCAGAAAGTTAGCGCATGATATAAATTAAACTTTCACAAAGTGTCAATTAAAAATCACTTTTAGTTTTTAATCTATGATCAATCATAAAAAATCATAAAATCGCGTGTAAGTCATGTTACGCAACTCTGACATCTTTCAAAAATAGGAGGTGACCAACTTCAGGTAAATGTCCACATGTTGTCAAAGTTATGAAATGTTATGTTTACACATTTTAGAGAAACGCGCTGCACAAAAATAGCAAGAAAGAAAGAAGAATAATACAGAAAAAAAAAAAAATATTGATCCCATACAATAACAAGGACTTATCCGCCAAGTGCGGATAACTAAAAAGAAAAAAAAAAAAAAGGATCCTGACAATAACAAGGGGTTATCCGCCAAGTGCGGATAACCAAAAAAAGAAAAAAAAGATCCTGACAATAACAAGGGGTTATCCGCCAAGTGCACTTGCGCCAAGTGCGGATAACCAAAAAAAAAAAAACTAGATTTGAACTCGTCACTACGGACGAGTTAGGTTATCCGCAGCGCAAACGCCACGTGCACGTCATACGTTAGAATATTCCGCTCAGAAAAATGATTATGCCATTGAAAAAATGTTAGTGTGCTCTCTATTTTGTGTGACGTCTAAGTATATATACACTATATACTGTATACATACTACATACAGTGCAGAATAGGTGAAAATAAGTGACCAAAGTTATTGACGCTTTTGCACATGATGACGTCATAACAATTTTGAAAACGGTAAATCATGCGAAAGATAATTGATTGACCTAGACAATATAAAAAAAATGTGGGAAATGGAATACGGATAAGTGGAGATGCGCTCTATTAAATGTGATGAGCTATGATGAAAGAGACAAAAATCCTATATTTTATATTCGAGTGGCCATAATGTCCGGTTAGCCATATTGATGCATGATCCGATATCAACAAATCATCTACTTCCAGAATATGTAATAAAAAAGAAACTTCACTATGTAGTTTAGAAACTATGACTGTTTAAAAAAAGGCATAAGGAGGATTTGAACCAAGTCATTGGATTGAACTCCGACAAAATTGCAGCGCTCGATGAAAACGATATTATCAAGACTAACAAGATTGGTCAACTTGAACATACGGTTGATAAATTTTCATCTGCTGTTGCGAAATTGGAACTGGTGGCTAACAAATCTGAATGCTTCAGCCGATGTAACAACGTTCGAATTTTACTTAGACTTAATGAAAAATCTGGTGAGGATTGTATTGTGTTAGCCGAGAACATTCTTAAAGATAGCTTTTAATTTAATGAAATACCAATAATAGAGCGTGCTCATCGAGTTGATTGTATACTACCAGTGAAACCCTGACACATTGTAATTAAACTACTTAGTTATAACTCTGAAGTTCAAGTCATGAAACAGAAGAATATTGCCTTGCTAGATAAACAGTTTTATGTGATAGATGATCTGACCTTAGTGGATTATAAAGAAAAGAAGAAATGGAAATCTCAAGTAAAAGCTTTAAACGACAATGGAACTAAACTGAAATTCTCTGCTGGTAAATGGCGAACCTCTACTGGAGCCCCTTAATTTTCATGCTGTTATGAAAAACTGAAGTAAATTAATATGACTTATTAGCTCTTGGCTCTGCTTGTATAAATTCCAAGCATGTCCACTACGCACCATTATACAAATTATCTTTGCTTACCCCGTTTGCATACCTAATGTATTATTCTCCGTTTTATACACGAGGAGTGCAACGCTTACGCTACCTATGTATTAGTAATATGGCAGCACTAAATAGAATTGTTTTAAGTTTAATTAATGTTTTATTTAGTTTTTTATTTTACTATATTATTGTTAACTTAACGATCTAATGTTTATTATCTTTGATACCCATAATTAATGTACATACACATTTTTTTTATATTTACCTGGTTGTCAATGTCAGGGCTATCTGGTACTTCTGCTGTAACAGTACTCATTGTAGGTTGTTCTAAAAAGATAAAACAAAGGTTTGTCAAAATCTTACATGAGGTGTACCCCAATATAGTATAATAAATCAGTAATTGACAATTTTGGTGATGCAATGACGAAAGTAAATACTTTATTATAACACACCTAAATACATTCTTGTCATTTGATTGTATGGTTGGATCACAAGATATAAAACTGAGCTTGATTTAGCACACTTTAAGTGTGCCCTGTTATGTAATTTGAGTACTGCAATTTTGTTTTGCACAGTCATTTTCGTTATGAGTGAGCAACCAAACACACAAGGCTGTTGTTGACTGATTACGCTCAATCAACCTGTAGTGTGCGGCATAATTGTTGTACACGTCTAAAATTGGAGCTGCCTCTTCGAATGGTTTAGACCTAAACAAATAATGAATGTTTTATACTCATGAAATGGTACATTCATTTGGAGAAAGATGAACATTTGTTATATTTTCACTCGGTTTTCATCATCTTTCATCTTGTGAAAATATTTATACCATTTCATAACATTCATTATTTGTATACGAATATTTTTTACTGTGCCCTGATGTAAACGCAGTAAATATTTGTTTTAAATACCGTACCATGAATAATAACTATAGACCGGCGATTAACCAATCAGATGCAGTGAATTGAAGGTGCCGGTATTATTAAATATAGCTATAATTTAAGCACTGCCTTTAGGCAGTTATATTCAAGAGAACAGAATCATCACCAAACAGTTACCATGTGGTTTATTACAGCTCAAAAATGGGTATTTGGAAACTCAGACTGGGCATGCTTAAAAGCCGTAAAGCACGTCTGGGAGAAGAGAGTCTATAAGATGTATGCAGCAGTTAATCTGGCTGTCAACATAGAGGCATTTATCAATATTGAATAATGGTCAAATCCTTCCTCTATGGTAGTTTTGGCAAATGGTGTACGTATCAGGGAAGCTTCCCTGGTGTGTATAGATGAGGAATAGTTTGATTAGTGAGTATGTTTATCAGTGGCTGTTAGTGCATTGTCTCTTTATATCATAATTAACCTTAGAACACACATTTAAGACAAGAAATGACTTGGTTTAATCACCTCCATGGTTTAATGGAGTCAGTACTCCTACATTTAATTGTAAAATAACACTTCTTACCAAATTCTTCTAGTTTTTTCAGTGCATTTCTGTAATCCCTTTGATGAATTGTAATATCAACCACTTGTTTCTGGTGGTGGTCTCTTACTAATATTGGTCCTAAATCTTGATGCAGCTTTTCAGTAGAATACATTTCCAATAATTCTTCCAGTGTCTCAGAGTCATGTAACATTAGATACAATACTATACTTCCAGTTTCTACTTTCTCAAATGTAATATGCATTGTTGAAAAATAATCATTAAGACTCTTCATTGTTTCAGAAGCTTTAGTAACATCTGTTGAACTCCACCCTCTCTGTTGTTCCATTAATCTGAAGAGGAGGTTCAGTGCAGGCGTGTTCTCACTGTCACTGACTGATTTTTCAACAAGAGTTAGGCCTACTACTATTTCCACACCTTAAATAAAAAAAAATGTGAATAATTGTTATTAAAGACACCTTCCCTACGTTTTTTAGATCTATTTTAAGATCACAAACTATATTTAATGTAAAAATAATCCTATATGGTCCTATTGCGATAACTTTTTTCGTCTTTAAATGGTTACAAATGTGAAAAATAAGTCGTTTCTAATAATTATAGCGGCCCGCTATAAATCCCAAAATGCATTGCGCACGGATTGATATTTCTGTTTTTCTTCTGTAATTCACCCACTTTCCGATCGATCGTGAGGCCAAAACAAATGGAAGACTCCTAACTTTTCAGCGAAAATACCGGGTTTTCCCCAATTTGTATCAACGGAGTCTGGCAAAAATAGAAAGACAATTAATGCAGCAACTATACAACGTTAGGCTAGGTATATAGCTAGCGTAAGATGTTCGTATGTTACCGATGTTTACCTGCTAATAAGCCTACAAAACTAAGCCTAGCTAGGCTAGGCCTAAAGACAGTCCACGAGAGGTCAGTCGCTGCGAGCTACTTAGGTAGTGCATTGTTTCTCACTTTTTATCATAATTTACCATAAAACGTACATTTAAGACAAGGAATGACCTGGTTTAATGTTTTTAAAGTAATATATAATATGTATTATTTTTACAAAACGTCACAAATTGTAGGGAAGGTGTCTTTAAAGCCCCCTTCCCTACGTTTTTTAGATCTAATTTAAGATCACAAACTATATTTAATGTAAAAATAATACTATATGGTCCTATTGCGATAACTTTTTTCGTCTTTAAACAGTTAAAAATGTGAAAAATAAGTCGATTCTAATAATTATATTCGGCCCGCTATAAATCCCAAAATGCATTGCGCGCGAATTGATTATTTTTGTTTTTCACCTGTAATTCGCCCACTTTTCGATCGATCGTGAGGCCAAAACAAATGGAAGACTCCTAACTTTTCAGCGAAAATACCGGGTTTTCCCCAATTTGTATCAACGGAGTCTGGCAAAAATAGAAAGACAATTAATGCAGCAACTATACAACGTCAGGCTAGGTATATAGCTAGGGTACGATGTTCGTACGTTACCGATGTTTACCAGCTAGGCCTACAAAACTAAGCCTCGCTAGGCTAGGCCTAAGACCGTCCACGAGAGGTCGATCGCCGCGAGCTATTAGGTAGTGCATTGTTTCTCACTTTTTATCATAATTTACCATAAAACGTACATTTAAGACAAGGAATGACATGGTTTAATGTTTTTAAAGTGATATATATGTATTATTTTCCAAAAAACGTCCAAAATTGCAGGGAAAGGGGTCTTTAAGGTTCACCAAGCTTCTTAAGATATGCTTAAATTTTTAGAATACGAACCTCTGATTTGTAGAAATTGTACTCTTTCACTAAAAATTAGGTGATACCTGTACTACGATTAAAATGTTCAAAATAGTGCCAATCCAATTGCCCACTTTGTAGGCCTAAGTAAAAATTGGCAGTTGGATGTGGGATTTAAAATATTGACCACTTATATCCCAACCATAGAAATATTTTAAAATTGACTGGAAATTGCACTTTTCATAAGCCAAAAAGAAAATAGAATATTGTAGTACGATTTAAGCCATATTTGAAACCTTTTTGTAGGGGTTTGCACACATTTTCCTCATTGACATAATACCCTCTCTCCAAATACAAGTCTGGCTATGCCCAACAAGCAATTAAAATTGTCTAGTGGTGTACAGATTTTTTTTTTCAATAACATAATTTAATAGAAAGATAAGAGAGAAAAGGGATTGCCAACCAGGCTTCTAAAAATGATTCTTTTATTAAAAGGAACATTTTATAATAACAGATATTTATACCATCATATGTTTCTTGTCCACTGTTTGGTGAATAGTCATCTGTAAGGTAAATTTATTGAAGAAATTAATTAACAATTTTTCAAGTAATTACATATACTTTTTTTTATTAATTATTTTCTTATAAATGTGGTAAATGCCTTGTCTTATCTGTAAAAGGTTAACAAAAAGTGACAGTATCCTGTTTTTATTGGTATATTTTTAATTTGTCTACATATTAGTCAATTTTCTCAATTAGATTGTACCTTTATCCTTTAGTTCCTTTAAAGCAGCTTTGTATTCCTCAAATTCAATGCAGGTTTTCCAGTCTTGAACGAACTTCTTTCTATTTTGGGGTTTTAAAATGTCAGCTAACCCATTGATTAATTCATCTTCTGCATGCATGTCCATTAATTTTTTTAATGCTATTCGATTTTTTGTACACAGACGAAAAAGTAATGATGCCTTTGGATTGTTGATTCCCAATCCTTTGATTTCGATCGATGGCAATATACTTTGGTTCAACTCTTTCTCTTGCTTAACAGCATCTTCACATTCATTTAGGAAGTTGAGATTAGATGTTGAATTGACAGTGATAGCAAGTTTTACATCTTTAAAAGAAAGTATAATTTTAGTTTAACTAAACACCTAAAAAATTTGACTAATATTATACAAATATTGAATGTTTATGAGTGCATTGGTACAATAATTTCAAGAAATATTTGTAGCATTCCAAGAATACAAAACATTATTATAATTATTCATTATTTGTTTTATAACACACAAACTTTTAAAAAGAGACCAGAGGAAGGCCTAAACAGTTAGAGAGGTTAGCAATCCAATTGGATGCGAAGTAAAACAATTATAGACGATGTGACACTATAAATTGATTTTAGAATGTGAATTCAACAGCCTAGCTTTGCGTCACACGTTTGCTAGTAACTGTGTAACATAACAAGAATATTGCACTCTAATGTAAGAGTTCAAAAATGTATGTCTATTGAATATTGACCCACAATCCTCCAGTTAAATGACAAAAATATGGGTTATATACAATAAACATAAGATATATCAGTCTACAAAATAAAATTAAAAATAACAAATAAAATATAAATGTCTGTGAAGTTGGTTACTAGTTCCTAGTTCCTTATTCAAATTCAACTAAAGGGACAGTCACAAATATTTTTTAAAACAGATTTTAATATAAAAAAAGAAAAACTTTGTTGATGCAATGCAGCCCAATTTCATTCATTTTATGTTATACACTGCAATATTCATCAATAAAGAAAATGCAATGTTCAAACAACTATCTTATACTGTACATACCTTGATCCAGCAATATGTTCTGTGCACGTTGTCCAAGGAGATTAGCAAAACGTTTTATTTTGTCTGGTGTATCAGCTAATTCTCCATTCAGTTCCAGACGAAGAACTGCAGCCCAACAATTTTGAAAATTGTAGTCATTTAGTTTATAGCTAGAAATAACTTTCTTGAAGGATTCTGGGTCAACTTCTTTCAATGCCTTGCACAGTCTTACTCTGTATGTTGACAACTGTTGGTAATCCTTAGTACTTTGCTCATTGCCTTTCATATACTGATCTACCATATCTATTGCTATCCTCAATTGTGATAGTATGGCAATATCATGAAGTAGTTTAACATTAGTTGGAGTTATAATACCTTTGTCTTCTAGCTTATTAAATAAATCAAGTGCAGTGTGTTCTGGTTCAGTGATGTCTTCTAAATGCAAATGATCAAACAGACAGACTTTCAATGAAATCAGGCGTTTGTCCCCATCATAGTGCTTACTGAGATTGTTTTTCAATGACGAAAACTGAGATTGAGAAAACAAGAAGAATAATCATGTCGAGTAAGTTTTGCTCCATGACCTCCTGTCAATAAAACATGAATCCACTCCTTAATGTAGATTGTCTGTCTGTTAATTAAATTTTATTTTATAGAAATTTGTTTAGATTTACCGGAGTGTCAGGGTTAACTGGTACTTCTGATGTAGCAGTACTCATTGTAGATTGTCTATCAGTTTCTGAAGAGATAAAACATAAACACTAAAAATTTATTATCATAAACTTTACATGATATGTACCTTAATTTTCAATATGATTGACTATTCTTTGACAATTTATTGATGAAATGATAAATCAAATACAGTACAAGCTAATAATAATACAGTATTAAATATAGCTATAAATTAAGCACATTGCAATTTCTTTTAATTTACGAATTATTATGGGATTGTATAAAATTCCCTGACTTATGTTGGGAAAACCAATCTAATTCAATATAAGCTATTATAGAACAACTAACTAAATTCCTCTAGTCACATGGCATTCAATAGTACACACTACGGTCATTCAACAGTCCTAGTACTTTTTTCCCTTTTTTTTCGTGTACAGAAATAAAAATCTTTTTGCTTTTGGAAAATATTTTTTTAGACCATTACTTTAGAAATCCAACAGCACCGCCTATTTTGTACTTCCGTCGCGATGATAGGATTGTATCGCAACGGAAGTACATTTTTGGAGAGATATACTGTATGTACTAATTTAGACCAAAAAAGCATTTAAATTAGCTTTAGATCATTTTTATGATTTTGAATAATTTATGGGAACATCTCTACAAGCGTGGAATCATTAGGATTAGCCTGGATCAGTTCCAGTTGCCTGTCCAACTGTTAACATATTAACACTACAGTAGGTGTATTTATAAAATCCAAATAAATAAAATATTTAATATGTTATAAAAAGTCATACTTTTACAAAAAACCAATAAACCTTACTGTTTCAAAATGAATCAAGGCCTACCTTTTATTCAATCTGATTCAAATGACAGGAATCTTTTTAGATGTTAGATAAAACAAATAATAAAATGAGATGAATGACACCTCGTTACAATATAACCTTTCATCATTCACCTCATGCCAATATTTGTACTATTATACGAATATAAAACATTCATTATTGTATATAATATTGGACATTTTCAGGATCAATCCTGTCTTTTAAAATTATTTTCAGTGCCACAAAGCTACAAAGTTTCAGTCAAAAATAGAAAAAATAACTTGACTGGACTGTAATTTCAACAACTTGTTCTATCATCTTATCCAGTTTTGTTTTGTGTCATACTCCAGTTGTTTGTATCATGTACAAGGTTTTATCACAGCTTTACCGCAAGAAAACAATATTGTTGTATTGTGACTGAAAATTGTAATAGCATAACAACCAAACTTTCATTCTCAAATTTATTTTATTTCCTTTTTACTATACTACACTATATAGCTACACTATAAAATAGAGCAATAATATATTGAAGTTTGGGAGTTATTTTGAATTTTTTAGAACGAATAATTTAGAAATATGACATTGAACCATACACCAATGGACAAATTTAAATTATTAGACAATTGGTATCACACAGGACTGGTCAATTTTTAGAAGCTAAATAAGATATTATAAGCTAAGGCGAATGATCAGGATATCTAACATAAATTGAGCATGCTGACTTTGAGATATGTAGAATAGTCATTTTGCACAGTAACAATCTACTCACTGATACAGGATTTTTTTTATATACTAAAAGTACTATAATGTAAAATACAACTTCTTACCAAATTCTTCTAGTTTTGTCAGTGCGTCTTTGCAGTCTATTTCATGAATTGTAATATCAATTAATTGTTGTTTCTGTTGGTGATCTTCTAGTAAAATTGGTCTCAAATCTTGATGAAACCTTTTAGTAGAATACATTTCCCATAATTCTACCAGTGCTTCAGAGTCATGTAGCTTTAGATATAATACTATACTTCCAGTTTCTACTTTCTCAAATGTAATACATTTTCTTGAAAAGTAATTAGTAAGACCCTGTATTGTCGTATGAACTTCATTGAAATCTTTTATACTCAACTGTTTCTGTTTTTCCATTAAATCCAACAGGAGTTTCAGTGCAGGTGGTATCTCACTCTCATTGATTGATGAAGAACTTTGGTATTTAAGAGCAACTGATATTTGCACATCTTAAAAAATAAATAGAGAAAGCATAGGAGATACAAAACATGATCATCTTAAAAAAATACAACTAGCTATGAGTGGGAATTAAATGGTAAAAATGTTGTTATTTTCTTAAACCTAATGTTGTATATTCTTTTTCATTATTTGGCTATTTTTTTATTTTAATCCTCAAATTTGTTTATACTTTTTTAGCATTGGCTTAGTTAATAATCTACCGATGATAACTTCTACTGTACATATTCTATTTTCTCACTTAAATTACCTTTAGCTTTATCTCTTAGTTTCTGTAAAGCAGCTTTGTATTCCTCCAAGTCAATGATGGTCTTCCAGTCTTTCAGAAAATTCTGTCGATTTGTTGATTTAAACATTTTAGCTAAACCCTTTATTAGCTTGTCCTGCAGATACATTTCCATTAATTTTTTTAAACCATTTTGACTCTTTGTGTGGAGATGAAAAATTAGTGCTGGTTTTGAATTGTTGATTCCTAATCCTTTGACTTCCATGGATGGTACACTTTGGTTCAATTTGTTTGCTTGCTCAACAATTTCTACACATCTATTAAGCAAGCTGAGATTAGACTCTGAATTGACAGTGACGGGAAGAATTGCACCTTTGAAAAAAAGTATAATTTTTTAACACTTAATAAATTTGACTAATATGATTGAGTGAATACAAAATGTAAGTTAAATATGAAAGTCAATTACATTACATTTTTTTATTTAGACTGAATGACACATATTGGTTATCATAATGGTTTTGTGTAGTATACAAAAGATACATCAGTCTACAAAATTGAAAATGTAAATTAAATTAAAACTAGAATTTAATTCGTCACTTTGACGAATTATAGGTGATCATTTTTATCATTTTACTGAAATTTTTTTTTTTTTACATGCACGTACGTTAACATACAATCAGAAAATGTTGATGTATGCCATCCTATTATACGCTTATAGTGCTGAGTTGTGCCTATTATATGCCATATACAATATGTACAGTATATAATGTATATCTATATACAGTGTAGCATAGGTGAAATTACGGGACACACACCATGTTCTAATTTTTTGGTATGATGGAATTATCAAAATAAACTCGAAGATGACAATTTCGAAAGATAATGAATTGAGCAAATAAATATAAGAATTGGAATTGAATTTGGCATGTAGAAGCGCTGTTTGACGAAACAGATGAAAAAACTACTTTTTAACTTCAACTGGCCATATGTTAACGTCACAACATCCGATAGGCTTAATTTTTATATGAATTCATATCTACATTTCATCAGCTTTCATAATAAATTACAATCATCAAGGTAACCTTGAATTCTAAATAGCTGTAAGATATTCAAATTTACGGCGAAGGTCAAATTACACGACCTACGTTATTCAAGTTTTTACGCGTGGTGACGTCATCAAAATAAAATAGTGGCAAATCATGAGAAATTCAATTAATTGAGCAATCACATACTGAAATTTAAGCGAAAATAGGGTACAAAATAACAGAGATGCGTTTTGAATTTGTTAAAATATGACGAAAGAGAAAAAAAAACTTAATTTTAAATTCAAGTGGCCATTTGATGACGTCACAACATTTTCGTTTTGTACATGAATTCAACTCAATGGCTTCCAGAATAAGTTAAAAAAATTGGGGGTCATCGTGCATTCTGAAGAATTATTTCATTTAAAAAATGCCTTATTTTTCACCATTTTCAGCACTTTGATACAATTAATTTGCGCATTTTGTCATTTTTAACCTGCTCGTATAGCGTTATTTTAAGTCGGAACTGACTCAAATTTGGTGAATGTACTAAGGATGGTGAGTAGAATGCGATTTGTGAAAAAAATCGTATTTGTTACGCTTTTTAAGTATCGCGCATGCAAAATTTTTTTTTGCGCAGTAATTTTTTAAAACACGCAAATGGCCTAATTCATGCTCTAAATTGATCAAAACTTAATTTTGAGCTTTTTAAATTTTTAACGCACGATTTCACCCTACATGCGCGTGCGTTTATATTTACTAATATTTTTTCCCTTGACCTGAAGTTTCTGTGTAGTGAATTTCATTAATATGTGATAATGAATTATGGAGATATGATTGATAATGAGATTTCACAAAATGGCGTATAGATGATGTCACGGATGAGTGATCACGCTGAAAAGCTTATTAGAACTAAGTTAAAGTATTTAAAAGACATTGTGAAATTTTGATAATCATTGACATTAAACTTTTTGAGATATTTGTTACACAAAATCTGTACAGAAAGAAATAAAGAAGAACAAAGATTTCATACAATAACAATGGTGATCATTTTATTCTAAATGATCACCTAATAAAGATTTCATACAATAACAATAGGTGATCATTTTATTCTAAATGATCACCTAATAAGAAGAATAAAGATTTCATACAATAACAATAGGTGATTATTTTATTCTAAATGATCACCTAATAAAGATTTTATACAATAACAATAGGTGATCATTTTATTCTAAATGATCACCTAAAAATAGAAAAACTCAAAGATTTAATTTTTGTTAGAGGAGTCAGTGAAGGATGATATAGGTGCAAATTCACCTCTACAACAGCCTATTGTAATCCATATTTCACTATTTTATCTCATAATATGTTATACATTTACAAAATTCATCAATAAAGAAAATGCAATATGTATAAACAAATAATAAAGAATAAGGCCTTATACATACCTCTATCCAGCAATAAGTTCTGTGCACGTTGTCCAAGGAGATTAGCAAAACATTTTATTTTGTCTGGTGTATCACCTAATTCTCCATTCAGTTCCAGACGAAGAACTGCAGCCCAACAATTTTGAAAATTGTACTCATTTAGTTTATAGGTAGAAATAACTTTCTTGAAGGATTCTGGGTCAACTTCTTTCAATGCCTTGAACAGTCTTACCCTGTATGTTGACAACTGTTGGTAATCCTCAGTACTTTGCTCATTGCCTTTCATATACTGATCTACCATATCTATTGCTTTCCTGAATTGTGATAGTATGGCAATATCATGAAGTAGTTTAACATTAGTTGGAGTTATAAAACCTTTGTCTTCTAGCTTATTAAATAAATCAAGCGCATTGTGTTCTGGTTCAGTGATGTCTTCTAAATGCAAATGATCAAACAGACATACTTTCAATGAAAGCAGTGATTTTTCCCCAACATAGTGCTTACTGAGATTGTTTTTCAATGATGAAAACTTGTCTGCCATTTTACCAAATATTGTACTACTGAAAAGAAACAATAAATCACATATTATGCAAGAAATAGAGATATATGAGTGAAATAAACCTGGTAGCAGGTATCCACTAATACAAGTTTTCATGAGAGTTGTTTCAACATTTATATGAAAACTGTGGTATAAAACAATACAATTTAATGTTTATTATTTTATAAACATTTTATATTTAGGTATATTTATTCATAAAAAGACATCAAAATACAACGTGATGGTGAAGATCTAAATCTTTCTGTACGACCAAACAGGATTTCGAGTAGAGGCTTACTTGCAGACCTCAGGGTTCTGCTAATGTCACGAACAGGGGGAAGAATGTGTAGAGGCAATTTGCATATGTGTTAGCAGGTGTAACGAATGGCATGCAAACCTTTTTTTATTCTTTGTCTCTCTCTCTCAACTACCGACCGTCGAACAAGCAGGACGTATTTGTTTTACTTACTACAGTTGTTTGTTAACTCAAGAAACTTTGCGTATCCTGTACATGTACAGAAGAAACTATAGTATCGGAATATATTATGTGTATATAATTACGGAGCCAAGTATAAGAAGCTACTAATGATATTTGGACCCAATGCATGCTCTCACAACACAGTATAGTGGGTAAGTTGGATCTCACTAAAGTGGTGACCCCGACGTGATCAAACGAGAGTGCTTGGAATATTTAAATATTTATATTGGATATATTACTTCGTTGTTGCAAGATTACTTTGAGTTGTCGTTGTTTGATACGTGAATTGAATTATGGCGAGACCTTCTCCGGTAAGAGCTACACCGATCAAAATGGCCGCTAGAATGGATGAGGCACCACCTGTGGCGGCTGTAAGTTTAAAATTGCCGCCATTTTGGCCGAATGACCCACTCTTTTGGTTTGCGCAAGTGGAGGCTCAGTTTGTTACCAGAGGAATTACGGCTGAGGAAACAAAGTATTCGTATATAATTGCTTCTTTGCCGCCTAATATCGCACAGGAGGTTCGAGATTTATTGCTAAGCCCTCCATACCAAAGACCATATACCCATTTGAAATCGGAATTGGTTAAAAGGACATCCGTGTCGGAGCAAAAGCGTCTTCATCAGTTGTTAACAACGAAAGAATTAGGTGATCGCAAGCCTAGTCAGTTACTACGCAAGATGTACCAATTGCTGGGGGATCGTGATTTAGAGACATCCATCCTGAAACAGTTGTTTGTGCAAAGATTGCCTACTAATGTTCAATTGATATTAGCGTCCACCCGTGAGGATATGGACCTTTCAGATCTGGCAGCGTTGGCCGATAAAATTTTGGAAGTTTCTCCACCACCACCTACTATTGCCACGACAATTAAGGATACGGGTGCACGCGCAACGTCAGACGAATTACGAGAATTGAGAGCTGAAGTTAGTAAGCTGACCAGCCTGGTTTCTTCCTTGGCGAAACGAGTCAGAGGCAGAAGCCGTAGTAAACAACGTGAAAGCCGAAAACGCTCGCCCTCTGCTACAACTAATGATGGTTTATGTTGGTATCATCATCGATATGGTAACAAGACACATAAATGTAATTCACCATGCTCTTTTTCCTCACAGAAGGCGGGAAACGACCAAGCCAGCGACTAGAGACGGCGACAGCTGCTGGCGTTGGTGAAGGTAGTCGTCTATTTTTTATTTCTGATCGTACTTCAGGACTTAGATTCTTAGTTGACACTGGAGCGGAGGTTAGCGTGTTACCTCCATCAATAACAGACAAGTTGCACCGAAAAACTGACTTTGTATTGCAAGCAGTAAACAAATCTACAATATCTACTTATGGGGAGCGTTCCTTAACAGTTGATTTTGGATTTTGACGCACGTATAGGTGGATATTTACTGTTGCTGATGTGCCTAATGCGATTATTGGGGCCGACTTTTTACGACGTTTTGGTTTAATTGTGGACTTAAAAAATCGTGAGCTTTTCGATACTACTACTAGTATCAGTGTCAAGGGAATAGAATGTACCCTAGCATCACTTAGTCCGGTCTTTCCGACCCCAAAAGTAAATCCTCGTTTTCAGGAAATATTAAACAAATATAAAACGATTACCAAACCATGTTTTCGTAATGGAAGCGTGAAACATAACGTTACACATCAGATAAATACAAATGGGTTGCCAGTTTGTGCCAGACCTCGCCGACTGTCTTCTGAGAAATTGAAAATTGCACGGGCTGAATTTGATCATATGTTACAATTAGGAATAATACGGCCCTCAGATAGTAACTGGTCGTCGCCGCTACACATGGTGCCTAAAGGAACAACAGGTGATTGGAGGCCATGTGGGGACTACCGAGCGTTAAATAATGTGACTGTTCCAGACATGTACCCCATCCCTCACATTCATGACTTTACCGCGACTCTCTCGGGATGCAAGATTTTTTCTAAGATAGATTTGGTACGTGCATATCATCAAATACCCGTCGATCCTAAAGACATTTCAAAAACCGCTATTACTACGCCGTTTGGCATGTTCGAGTTCTTAAGAATGCCATTTGGTCTTCGAAATGCGGCACAGTCATTTCAGCGTTTTATTGACCAGGTGTTGCGGGGTATGAATTTCGTCTATGCTTACATTGATGACTTACTTATTGCCAGCATGGATACTGCTGAACATGAATTGCATCTTCAGGCACTTTTTAAATGTCTCGATGAATTTGGTATCATTGTTAATCCGTCCAAGTGTGTATGGGGTGTGTCTTCACTACAATTTTTAGGTCATCAAATTAACGAGTTTGGGATACAGCCATTGCGTTCCAAGGTTGAGGCGATTGAACAGTTTCCAGTACCAGATACTGTGCGTAAGTTACGTGAGTTTCTGGGATTAATTAATTTCTACAAACGGTTTATACCTAGATGTTCGGATTTGATTCATCCATTAACTGATTTACTTGTCGGTAAACCTAAAAAGGCCATTGAACTATCTCCGACGGAACTTGAATCGTTCACCAAAGTATGCACTCGTCGAGGCAACTCTTCTAGAACATCCACATCCTGACGCTGCATTGTGTTTAATGGTAGATGCGTCCAATTGCGGTGTAGGTGGTGTGTTGCAACAAATGGTAGCAGATATTTGGCATCCAATTGCATTTTTTTCCCGACGTCTAAATCCGGTTGAAAGGAGATATAGTACTTTTGGACGGGAATTACTAGCTACCTATCTTGCAGTTAAGCATTTTCGCCACGTTTTAGAAGCTAGAACATTTTATATCTTAACTGACCATAAACCTTTAACACACGCATTACGTTCCAGCGCAGATCGATATTCGCCGCGAGAGATACGTCACTTAGATTACGTATCACAGTTTACAACGGACATTCGCCACGTCAAGGGTAGCGAGAATACCGTAGCGGACGCACTGTCACGTATGGACTTGAATGCAGTGTCAGCTTCATCGGAGCTTTCTATTGATTATGACGTCATGGCTAGGCACCAGCAAAAAGATGCGGAGTTGCTCGAACATCAGCATAAGTCTGTTTTCAAGTTGAGAGACGTACCGATAGCGACTAGCGGCGGTACTATTGTATGCGACGTCACTACTGGTAATCATAGACCATTCGTGCCCAAAGGTATGCGTAGGTTAGTGTTTGACTCTTTACATTCACTTTCTCATCCAGGGATTCGAGCTTCACTAAAATTAATCGCTTCACGGTATGTTTGGCCTGGTATGAACAGTGATGTGCGGACATGGGCTAAGTGTTGTTTAAAATGCCAGAAGAATAAGGTTCATCGCCACACTGTAACACCATTAGGTACGTTTGCGACGCCCGACATAAGATTCGACCACGTCCACATAAGATTCGACCACGTCCACATAGACTTGGTAGGACCACTACCTTCATCGGATGGTTATACTTACCTACTTACATGTATCGATCGCTTTACAAGATGGCCAGAGGCTATATCAATCACCAATATTACCGCTGAAACTGTAGCCAAAGCGTTTGTCACTGTTTGGGTATCCAGATTCGGCGCGCCATCCACCATCACTACAGACCGTGGTCGTCAGTTCGAATCGGCACTATTCACCGCCCTATCTAACTTGTTGGGCACAAAACGCATTCGAACAACATCTTACCATCCTATGTCAAATGGATTAGTTGAACGATTTCACCGCCAACTAAAGGTTTCGCTTAAGGCTCAAGATGATCCTCAGAAGTGGAGTGAAACTTTACCTCTAGTTCTTCTTGGTCTCCGGACAGCGGTCAAAGTTGATTTAGGCTGTTCTTCATCGGAACTTGTGTATGGAGCAACCCTGAAACTCCCAGGGCAGTTTGTCGCGCCTACTGATATCGCCTCACATGAACCTGCGGATTACGTACATAGATTACAAAGACACATGCAGAATATTCGACCAACATGATCTAATCAACGCACCGCACAAATCCATGACGATTTGCGTGAATGTACTCACGTGTTTGTTCGTTGCGATAGCGTAAAGAAACCTCTTCAGTCTCCTTACAATGGGCCATTTAAAGTTTTAAACAGAACTGACAAATACTTTGTTTTGAGCATCGCAGGTAAACATGAAACTGTTAGTTTGGACAGACTAAAAGTCGCCTATGTAAATAATGGTAAAGCTATTAACAACTTTCCGGAATCGTCAAGGCAACCGGAAGCAGGGCTTTCCTCAACCGCAGGTGCTATTCCAGTCGCACCTCCGCCACGGCAAACGCGTAGCGGACGACATGTACACTGGCCACGTAAGCTTGCAGATTATGATTGCGGTTGAAGAAATTCTGTTATTTTAATATGCTGGAAGTTTTATACTAGAAACATTTTTTTTTATTCATCGCTCGCTAACATTTCATTTGCGATCTAGAGGGGAGCTGATGTAGAGGCAATTTGCATATGTGTTAGCAGGTGTAACGAATGGCATGCAAACCTTTTTTATTCTTTGTCTCTCTCTCTCAACTACCGACCGTCGAACAAGCAGGACGTATTTGTTTTACTTACTACCGTTGTTTGTTAACTCAAGAAACTTTGCGTATCCTGACATGTACAGAAGAAACTATAGTATCGGAATATATTATGTGTATATAATTACGGAGCCAAGTATAAGAAGCTACTAATGATATTTGGACCCAATGCATGCTCTCACAACACAGTATAGTGGGTAAGTTGGATCTCACTAAAAATGCTTCTAAATGTATCAGACTTTATTATTCCTTTACCAAATTTCAGTAAGAGTTGGACTCTTCTGTTAACTAGCGATGGAAGGTCTGACAATTTAAGAGCAGACTCGTAGGATACATAGTTCATGCCATAAATGATTCGTAAAGCTCTTTTTTGAACTCTTTCTATTGACTTAGTTTGGTCTTTCGTAATTGAACTGTGCCACACAGGGCATGCATATTCAACTAAAGGACGTATATAGCAAGTATATACTTGTAGTAGATCTTTAGAAGGCGCCTTGGCTTTCTTAAGTATAATCAAAGTGTACAAACGTCGACATGCTTTAGCAACGATATCATGAATATGCATCTCCCATTTAAGGTTATCCTGCAAGGTAACACCAAGCAGTTTAATGTGATTTACACATTTAAGATCATGGCCATTTAGATTGAAACTGGGAGGAGGACATTCGGACTTTAGGAAGGAAATACGCATCACATTGTACTTGGATGGCTTGGGGAGGACTCTATTTATCAAACACCAATCATCAAGTTGATTTAAAGTGTCCTGCAACAATTGGCTATTACTACTTCTAACTACTTCACTAAGAGTGAGGTCGTCCACATATTTCCACCGCCTGTCAGTTCCCTCAGCAACATCATTGACTAATACCAAAAAGAGAAGGGGGCCCAACTTCGTGCCCTGGGGCACCCCACAAGTAATATTAGAATTTGAAGAGGTGGCTCCCTTAACTTTGGTATTGCATGTGCGATTTAAGAGGAAACTACAAACGGTAGGAAGAATGGACGGCCTCACTCCTATAGATATTAATTTATTTATGACAACATTATGATCCACACGATCGAAAGCCTTCGTAAAGTCTACAGCACATAAGTTTAAATATTTGCTACCCCCCTCCAGGTCAGATACAACAGAATTTATCATGTCTACGAGGTAGTGTGAAGTTGACGAGCCTCTGCGACAACCAAATTGCTTACTATCTAAAGAATCTTTTATATCATTAGTTACCCACTCCGCTAAAAAGCTTTCAAATATCCGAGAAAAAATGGGTGTTAGGGACAATTATTAGCATCTAGAACCTTAGGAACTGGTATTATAGTAGCCTTTTTCCATTGTTCAGGAAAATTACCTTCATTTAAAGAAGAATTAAAAATGTCCGCTAATGGATAAGAGAGTTCAAATGAGAATTCCTTAATTAATCTGACCGGTAGATCTTCTGGGTGTCCTGCTTTTTGTACGTTTAACTTATCGATTGCAGATTTCACTTGTCCTGGATAGATAACGGTGGGGGTTCCGATGCTAGTAAGTAACTTGGTAGTTTTGTAATGTCAAGCGCTGAAAGTTCACTACAAATCGTGGCAAAATGTTGGTTAATTACTTCAACAGCCGCTTGCGTTGATAGACCAGGGATGTTAAACATGTCCTTTTTCTTTAGATTGCAGAGATTCACAATTCCTTTGTGCCATGTAGCAGGGCTATTGCTTTTTAGACACTTTAATGAGGTCGCGTAAAACTTCTCCTTCGCGTGCGTAATTGCTCTTTGTAAGGAGTTCTGTATCCTTCGCCATTGTTGGGTATGGTTACTAGAAAAGGCCAACTTTCGTTCTACAATCAATCTCTTGATTCTCGGCGTCATCCACAGCTTATCGGTTTTCTTATGGCAAATCGATTTCACGGGGAAAAAATCCGCAAATTTCCCATTAAGCACAGTAAGAACATGAAACCAGTCATGGGCAGTGATCCACGATCCAAATGATCTAACCGACGAGTTACGATACGGTTGGATAGTACAAGTGGTGTAGTTAGAGGTAGGTATAACATGGATTGGTTTCAATAGTATACAACAATGGTCGCTACGTCCTAGGGGGGCCAACTTAATGGCTTTACTGTATCTCTCCGGTCGATTCATGAACACTTTATCAAGGATGTTATTTTTCCTATGGGTAGGAAAATCAATCATTTGTTCCATACCTAATTCAGATTGCATATAGGTAGTGTTTAGATGGTTGAAGTCACCAAGTACTATGATATTTGCCAATCTATCCATTCTATAAATACTATCAATTACATTTCCAACATGCTCTAAAAGTTGGTTGGGGTAGTTGGCAGACGGCGGGTAGTAAATAGCTCCGATATATATAGAACGCGTTTTGCTGTTCTGTGTAGTGCGATAGCTAATTTTTGACCATAGGCATTCGAATTTGCAATCAGTATGCGTAAAAATCGGATGGATTTCCAGGTGGTCCGCTGCAAAGCATGCTACGCCACCACCGATTTTATCAGTTCTGTTTTTAAAAACGCCTTTATAATCGCAAAAGTTAACAATACCTTGTGTTTCCTCTGTTAGCCATGTCTCAGTGACTATCGCTACATCTACTTATTTAAAAAAGATAGTTACTGTTACATCCAATTCAACAATATAGGTAATGCTAAAAAATTAATACAAAATGTTATAGAACTTCAGTTTTACAAAATCATAGTTGTAAGTAGAAAAACAACAATAATCGATGTGGGTGTGTTAATTCAAGATGTATGTACTGTAGGCCTTATTCATGAAAACTAAGATTATAGTAACAGATGACTTCCTTCTTTGTTTATTCTTTATCTAAAATTTAAGTTTAATCTAAAAATATGAAGATAAACAAAACACAGTTCACATATTGTGTTATCATAAGATAGATTTAAAGATTTAATATTAACTTTGTATTTTTAGAAAATAAATTCCAAAAAGTTGACTCTATAATGTTAATAAATAATATTTCCTCTCATGCACATTTTAATCTTGAGCTAAAAATATATAAGTATTATAATCAGAGCAAAGTGCCAGGGCCTGAAAGTTTCAATGACAGAAACAATATGGGTATATATTGTTTTGTTTTAATATCTGTAATATTTTTTAGTAAATGTGAGACTGTTTCAGGTAAAGTTTGCTACTATTGAACAATATAGTGTTGGAAAAATACAGAATGTTTAGGGCAATTTATGGATCCTAATTTATAATTATAAGAAGCCATTAAAACAACACCCGACAACATTTTAGTCCCTTTGGATCGCATAACTAATTTTGTATTTGGGAAAATCCAGGGTTCTGATTATAATGATTTACATTTATTTGTTTGCCAGTTGCCCCTAGCAACTAGATCGATAAAACACCTTTCAACAGTTTATAGATTCCTGTATACGAGTCGCATTTACACATAAAAGCTATTGTAGTTTTTTTCCAATAAGGCATGCCGCCTTCATTATATGATATTACAAGAATTATTATGCATGTATTAAAAATGTCATGAAATATTTTAAAATACATCAGAAGATTAGATTACCGTATATATTTGAATAAACGCCCATCTCGATTAAACTCAAATAAATAAATAAATACCCCCTAATAACACTCATATAATGATATGGTAATTAAAAATACATTTTGCAAACTTTGCAATAAAAGATGGTTTTTAACAAACTAAGTAATGCTCAGCCAAGCTATTTAAAGTTGCTAAGAAAAAATGTAATTAACTTACACTTTATTGAATCTTATATCCTTATATCCTATCTTATATAGACTTTCTTCAAGAGTGTGTAATTGTAGAATATCTTGTAAATTCTCTTAAAAATAACCAAATAACCATCCGTCTCTCCACACAGTCTAATAGCGCTGCTCACATTGAAGAACAGTACATAGGCCTAGGTCTTTATTGTTATGCAAGTGCCAACACCCTTTTAATGCGTCTGTGCGTCACATGACTTTCTTAATCATTCTTGTAAGCTAATCTATTGATTTTTAATACATTCTATGGAAAATTCTTGTTTGGCCTTTGTATTCTATTACATATTCTAATGATAACGTACATAATACCTATATTGAAAAGGTAATATGAATATGGTAATTTTTTTTCTCTGGTATCAGTAGATTTTCTTTGGCCACTGCTCACATTAAAGTTATTATTATGCAAAGTGCCAACATGCTTTTGATGCATTTTGTGTGTCACATGACTTGTCTCAATCAATTTGTAAGCTTTGTATATTCATGTCAAATGTATTGTATATATATTTGTATATTGATTTACAATACATTCTATACAATATTATTGTTTTGTATTAGTAGTGTTTTATATAGTTAACATCTTCAATTTGATACATCCGTAATTAGTAAATAATTACTAAATACTGTCATTTTGAGTAAAGTCATTTTTTTATAATTATAATGTTGAAAGAATTTTTCTTCAAACTCATTTCTGTCCAGAACAAATTCTTCAAGAATTAACGTTGTCATCCTCTAAATAAATGTATACTGTTTAGTCTGAATTTAAAATGGTTCAACTTTTAACAACCAAAAAAATAATAATTTTTATACCACTAGTTACCCTCAATAAATACAAAATATGTTTATTCCCTTTATTCAAAAAGCAAAACTGATAAATAATAGCAAGCAAACATCAGAACAGTAAATATAAAAAAAAAATCCATGTAAATTCATTTGACATGAAATAGTACATTGAGGTACTAAAGTAAGAGTTTGACTGGTATAGTGTCAGATGAATATCTATGGCGTATTAAAAACTAAGCTAATAATTACATATTGCCATTTAATAGTCATAGTATTTTTTAAAGTTTATATTTCCTATATACCAATAGTGAAAATTCAAGAAATAAAATACATTGTAAGGAAAATGGATTGATAGGTCATACAAAATTGTTCAAGTGCAAATAACCTCAATGGGATTATATTATACAGATATTGCCTGCTTAGAGGTGAAATATAAGATTTGACATCCCCGAGGGAATGATATTATGTTCGAGGGAATATATATATCCCGAAGCGGCAGCTGAGGGATATATAATTCCCCGAGAACATAATATCATCCCGAGGGGATGTTAAATCTTATATTTTACCGATATAAAAGGCGATATCTGTTATATTATATAGCCAAGAACAAGTCTGCTGGGTTGGGTGAAGCTAGGCTAGGCCTCCTATTCTATAGTATTTGTATTGTATGTAAACAAGCCTCCTGCCTAGACACCTTACCTTGCGAAGAATAATATACAGATAATTACTAATTAATGATTCCTTGGCAATAAAATATTCACTTAGGCCTAGGTCGTTTAAATTAACAGAAGAATTTCCATCAATAAGCCTATTAATAATAATATTATAATCAGGTAGGCCGAATAAACAATTCATCGTCTTCTCTTCGAGGAGCCGAATCACCGGATGTTCAGCGCGTACTAATTACTAGGTTACTACCGTGAGTATTGACCAATCACAAACGGTGTTTCATCACATTTAGGGAGGAATAATAACAAATGAGGGCGCTATGTATGCATAGTTTAAATAGTTTAGATGAATAATTTCTTCAAGCAAGCTGCGTGGCGCAACGGTGGAAGCGTTGTCTTGCGATGGAGTGACAATTCCACCCGAGTTCAAATCCAGTAGATGACTTTTGTTTATTTATCGGCAAACGCGAGTGTTGCCACACGAATATTACACAGTCAATATCATCGAACTCGAGAATGTATATGTTTAATGACAGGGGACACGATAATTACGCGAAAATTAATCGGTCAATATCATCGTTCTCGAGGATATATACGATTTACGATCCTCGCAGCGGTAGTCATGTGACGCAGTTTCAACCAATCACGTTCACGTATTTACATAGGCTATGTAATATAATAGTATATACAATCTTTTCTATTCTAAATTCTTCTATTTTTTTACCTTATCACCTACCGCAATGTTCATTTCATTTTTAGTATAAACTGCTTTTCATGTCTTTTTGTTTGCAGTTAATGTGCTCTTGCTATAATCTATGAAGATTACATTAACAGTAAGTAAAATAATAATCATTATGCCTACTTATACTGCCAAAAATTAGTAATGTATATACATTTAGGTATAAATTATACTTAACAATAATTAATACTTAATAATTAACTTAAAACATTCATAAGGAATGTTTACTCTCAGTTGCAACAATCATTTTGTTATGTCTTTAGGCACATGTGGCCGCGCCAAGGATTACAGTTAGTAAATTAATCACTGTCCTATCAGATAGGTGCTAATCACCCTGATACAGGGGATATTTTTGTGAACCCCCTACTCATCTCAAATGATGAACTGGGTTCTTTAATAACTGTGACTACGGTTTATAGTCCTTATCTGGGAAGACTTGTTCAACCACCAGAACTAGGAACAAGTCGACCTCAAACCCATGCCGATATTGTTGGTATGATAAATTGTTGGTTTTAACTCGCTGTATACACTATACAGTAACAATCAACTGATTGTAGATATCTGACTATACAGTTAAAAGTTACATAATGTTGTATGACATGATATCAACTGTAAATAGCTGGCTATGCAGTAAGATGTTGGATGACATGACATCAACTGATTGTAAATGGCTGGCTATTCAGTTAAAAGTCACAAGATGTTGTATGGCATTGAGTCTTGCCTAAGGACACAAGCAATGCGATGACATCCAAAATTGAAAAATGTGTATCAAAACAAAAAACCATTAGAAATTCATGCTTTACTTACAATTAATTTGTTGTACACGTTTCTGAGTAATAAATAAATATTTTTATGTTGCTGGGTAAATGGTTTGCTACTGCAACTCTTCGTGGTGTTTTAGAGATTACAGCCATCTCTAATGGAATATCCAAACCATCATCTTCATTATCTATTCATTTAAGGAATTTACCATTTTGATCAAATAGTTGTAGTTTATGATTACCGGACACTTACATATGTCCATCCATATCTATAGTTATACTGCAAGGACCAATGACTTTACCCTCTTCTCCACCAGAGCTTACAAGGATATTTTTTGTATTCTGCTATTTTCACGATCAGCAACAATTAGCATGACCATCCTTTGTTTCAGCAACATCTGTTGGTTTTTTCAATTGTCCTGCTTTACTTCTTTCAGAACCTCTCTTACCCAGTAGTAGTACCAATCTACCATCATCGATGTTGAATTTAAACACACAGTGACATTCACGATCTGCTACATATAAGAGCCTGTTTTTTTGGTTTACTGTTAAGCCATTTGAATAATTTAATACTCCTTTGTCAAAAGTTCGGATTTCATGATATTGATTATCACACATTACAATACATTTTTTAATGTAATCACTATAAACCATCTGACCATTGCCTATTTGATGCATACGAGTGATTTTAGTATTTTGCGGTATTGGTATCCTGGAAACAAAACAGCCTGATTGATCAAACTTTATTAACTTACTCTCTACTGTAGCTTGATACTAATATACATCCATCAATATCTAATACTACATCTTCCACATATTTTACTTGTTTATGTTCTCCATAATCTATGGTACGTACAAGTCCAAAGGGTTCCACCTTGATACTAACTGGTGAACCTATGACATGTGACATATCTCCATAAATGATATCCATCTGCCAATCTCCTTCCAAATTGCATCTAACTACTATTGTGTACCCTCCCTTTCTGTGTTCTAATTTAGTAGTTAATTCCTCTCCTATTGGGTTGATTAGTGTGGCTGTTAATTGACCAACATCTAGACTTGATACTCTCACACTAATTTTTTGTTACTGAAATGTTCTTGTCTTCTGTATTAACCTTGTGTGCACCACCAACAGTGATAAGTTTACCAACACCTTTTTGTTTCATCGACTCAACCAGCTTTGGTGTCTTTCTTGTTTGAGTAAATGATTTATCTAATTCATCTGCTGTAACCTCATTCCCGACTACAGTGATAATTGTCTGATATGATGCAAGAATTTCTGTTTCTGTTGGTTTATTTGTTGTTTTTTGTTCCATCAATGAGTTTACTTGGGTCAGCTTTGGTTCAATATTTTTGACATGACTATCAATAACTTTTTTTTCTTCTTCATAAATCTGTGTAAGATTTTTCATCATTACCTTAGTTTCTTCCTTCACTTTTCTGATAATTGTACTCTCATGAATTTCAATCGCTGCTTTAATTAACTTCAAACTAGATTCTAACTCTGTTTTACCTTTTGTGATAAAATCTAATTTTTCCTTTTTTTTACTTTATTAAACATAGATTGTAAATTATTTGGATGTATAAATTGCAGGTTGAGTATTGATTTGTTTTCATGTTTTACAGTTATTTTAATAATTGAATATTTTAACATTTTGTGCTCCATGGTTTGCCACTGCACCTCTTCGTGGTCTTTTGGAGATTACAGCAATCCCTACTGGATAATCCAACCCATCATCTTCCTTATCTATTCATTTAATAAATTTACCATTTTGATCAAATAGTTGTAGTTTATTCATACTAGATACTATTATATTGTCATCCATATCTATGGTTAACCCATAAGGAGTCCATACTTTACCATCTTCTTTACCAGAGCCTACAAGGATCTTTCTCAGCTTGCCATTAACATCAAATATTTGTAATCTGTTATTTGCCTTATCAGCAACAATCAAATGACCATCTTTAGTTACAGCAACATCTTCTGGTTCTTTCATTTGACCTGCTTTACTTCCTTTAGAACCTATCTTACCCAGTAGACTACCATCATCAATATTGAATTTAAACACACAGTGACATTCACGATCTGCTACATATAAGATCCGGGTTTCTTGGTTTACTTTTACTCCCAGTGGACCTTTTAATACTCCTTTACCAAAGGTTTGGATTGCCTGATATTGATTATCACACATTACAACATAAATATTTACTCTATCAGTATACACCATGTGACCATTTCCTATATGATGCATGTAAGGAGCACTCACATTTTGTGGTAATTGTAATCTAGAAACAAAACAACCTGATTGATCAAATTTTATTAACTCTCTACTGTAGCCTGACACTAAAATACATCTATCAGTATCTAATACTACATTAGTCACACTATTTTTATTTTTATCATGTTCTTTATACTCTGATATATTATCTATGGTATGTACAAGTCCAAGAGGTTGCACCTTGATACTCACTGGTGAACCTATGACATGTGACATAGCTCCATCAGTGATATCCATGTGCCAATCTCCTTCCAGGTTGCATCTACCTGTTATTGTGTACTTTTCCTTTCTGTTTACTTGTAAAGTGGTTGATTTCGCACCTAATGAGTGGGTTAGGGTAACTTTTAATTGACCAACATCACTCTCTGCTAGACTAGATACTTTCACACTAAATGGCTGTCCTTTTGTGACTGAAATGTTCTCATCTTTTTTGTTAACCTTAACATTAATAAGTTTATTAACCTGGTGAACACCACCAACAGTTATAAGTTTACCAACACCTTCGTGATTTATCAACTCTGCCAACTTTGGAGATGGAATGAACTTTGGTGTAATTCTTGTTTTAGCAAATGATTTATCCAATTCATCTGCTGCAACTTCATTCCCAACTGCAGTGATAGTTGTCTGATATAATGCAAGATTTTCTGTTTCTGTTGGTTTATTCATCATTTTATTGATTGAGCCCATCAATGAGTTTACTTGTGTCAGCTTTGATTCAATATTTTCAACATGAATATTAATAACTTTACTTTGTTCTTCATAAATCTGTGTAAGATTTTCCATCATTACCTTAGATTCCTCCTGTACTTTTCTGATAATTGTACACTCATGAATTTCAATCGCTGTCCTGCTTAACTTCAAACTAGATTCTAACTCTGTTCTATTTTTAGTAATAACATCTAATCTTTCCTTTAGTTTTTCTCTAACATTTTCAGCTATCTCCATAGTTTCAGTAACAGTTAAATTAATGTAATTCAGAGCTGTCTGCATTTGAATCACCTCATGTTTATTTCTGTAACAACAAACAATATGTTTGCAATCTTCACATGCAGTAAGGTTACAAGTTAGGCAGTAATCCTCCAGTTTTTTATCAACATGATTTTTGCATTTTAGTGAACCTTGACTATCTTCCTCTATGTTAGTATCCAGTTTTTTATCAACATGATTTTTGCATTTTAGTGAACCTTGACTATCTTCCTCTATGTTAGTATCCAGTTTGTACAGGGAATGGTTCTTCAGTGCAGGAAACTTCTTATGCTGTTGGATGCATTGCCTACACAAATACATCTCACATTCAGAACAATGGTGTTTCGGTTGATTATTACAACTTGAACAGATTTCTGGTTGTTCAGATTCAATCTTGTCAACACATTCAACTAGATTACTTAGTGTTTCATTTGACTTCATGCTTTTCAACTCATCAATTTTTATATCATGCATCTGACGGCATTTTGGACATTGTATCTTGCCATGTTTTTTCATCAAATCTTGCAGACATCTTAGACAGTAAGTATGATCGCACTCAAGTTCCTTTGGATCTGTGAATCTTTGTAGACAGATTGAACATTCCAGATCTCTGTTGTCAAAAACCTTCAATACTGTTTTAGCAGACATCTGTAAAACACAATACAGTATTTTTTTTAATTTTCTTTTTAGAGGAAAATATGTTTTTTTTCCACAAAAAAAAGGAGCATTACCGGATAACCCACATATAACATACCCCTAATGGTGAAAAAATAAAAGTTAAACAAAGTTTTAAAATATAGGTAAGTAAATGAGTTATTTTGAGGTTCTACCTTCTTGTTTTGGTAACAACAACATTCTTTAAAGAGTATCTGCACCTCTCATTTTAATTCAATTATATTTTACATATGTTTATATTTTTTAAAATTATATATTTTCTTTCTAGAATTAAGAAAAGGTTAGCACATTGCTTTTACATTTTAAAAATAAGATACTAAATAATTTTTTCTGATGGTAACAACGTAATCATTTTAACAACATTTTTGAAAGCAGAAAAATACAAGCACAGGCCTAAGAAGAAAACAATATGTTGTGATGGGCCATTAGGAAATTTCTCAAATGATCGCAAACAAAACTGTACTGGGTTTGGTCTACTAGCATTCCTGCTCCCAAAAGTCATCCAAGAGTGCTCCCGGGACATGACACTTCGGCTTTATATGTATGTATACGACGTTTAACTATAGTATGAAAAGTTGGATGTAATGTTTTTGTATACTGTATGTCTATTAGATTAGTTTGATATGCAAAGGATTAGTCAATTGATTAGAAAATTGTATATACATTTAAATATCGTCTTATTATAAATATCAATAGAAAACAATGAGCTTTGTTAGTTATAAATAAATTGATATTATAAGCGTGTAGATATAAGGAAGAAAAAGAGAGATTAGAGAGCAGTTATTCTTGTATGTACAATATCGTAAGTTTAAACTTTATAAATCTCGATCTTGTCAAAGTCAAGGCGCCTATAGCCTGATACGTTTTTATATTCAATGAAAAAAAAAAGACTATATATAAAATTGTAATCAAAGTAATTTACTTACATTGAAAATTACTTCTTTAAAGTTTACTGCAAATATTCACCTTATACTTGCGATCTGTTCTGTCTGATGTTATTCAAATCTATCTTCTTTCTTTTAACCAGTTTTATTTCAATAAAGACTGACAATTCATGCGTACCCCTATTGCATAATGTAAGTTAATTGCAATGTACACATATCTTTGTAATGTTCAATGTAACTACATTTTTATTCAGGTAGTGAATCATTAAAGGACTTCCTTCATTGTTTCCTCCTTTGCTATACATTTGCCAACCTATAAATATTAAACTAACCGTAAAAGAAAGTCATTTGTGTCTGTTATTATTATTTTATACATTTAAACTTTTTATTAAATTTTAACTTTTTATTAAATTTTAACCTTTTATTAAATTTTAACTTTTTATTAAATTTTAACTTTTTATTAAATTTTAACTTTTTATTATATTAAATTAAACATTTTATAATTCTGAAGAGTTGTTGTGTGTTGTAATTTGTAGTTGTTATTGTAAGCTGATGTAATCCATCTCCTTCTTTTGCTAATTGCTCCATGAGGGATGAATAAAGGGTTAGTGTTATTCAAAAGCTCAAACATTTCCCATGTTGACTCAAATTTATATACACTTGATGTATGATAATTTAATTTATTTAAATTAATTTTATAACATTATGATTCTGATCTTTTTTTTCTATACTCAGATGCTGCAGTTACCTAAATTTGTGAATAAAATACATTCCACAATTGTTCAGGAAATATGGTATGCCTTTGAATATAACGATCACTGATTCTGAATAAACTAAGTTTGTAATTGGGAAAATCCAGGGTGCTAATAATAAGGGCTGCTTTTATGTGACTGTGCTAATTTCACAATAGTTATTAATAGATATAGTCCATTGATTATATAGATTTAAAATTGTAATTGTACAAGTAAAAGCTATGAAAAAGAACAATGATATCTTTTCTTGTTTAATATACAACTCTATTTAAATACATGTTTAATTCTTAGTGTGTTGTAGCCTATATCTAAAAACTACAGACAGAAGTCATGTTATATAATGAGTTCTTTATCCATCCATCCAATTTGAGGGCTCTCTCTGCTCAAAATATAAAATATGGTACTTTAACCACTTGCAAACAATATCATAATTGTTTTCCAAAAAAAACAAAAACAAAACAGAAAAAACATAACAATTTTTGAAAATCATATACGAAATTTTATTCTGAAATAGAATATTGAATTGAATATAATCGGGTTAATTGTTTGTATGAAATAAATAATCTTTTAATCTAAAGTATAAAAATTAATTAATTAAATTTGTTTTTATTTGCCTCAAAATGTAATAGTAATTTGATTTTCCAACCAAGTAATAGGGCTTGCTTGATCTTCTCTCATGGTACAGTTTTGTATTGCCTCACATGGTAATGATAATTTTCTGGTTGATTTTCCAAGGTTCTAGGGCTTGCTTGATCTTCTCTCATGGTACAGTTTTTTTTATTGCCTCACATGGTAATGATAATTGTCTGGTTGATTTTCCAACAAGGTTCTCAGGCTTGCTTGATCTTCTCTCATGGTATGTTTGTTCGATTGCCTCAAATAATAATTGAAAATTGTTCATTGATTTTTTTTACAAGATCATTAGTGCTTGCATGCTCACATGTAATATGGTAGTTTTCTCACATGTAATATGGTAGTTTTCTCACATGTAATATGGTAGTTTTCTCACATGTAATATGGTAGTTTTCTCACATGTAATATGGTAGTTTTCTCACATGTAATCTGGTAGTTTTCTTGCATGGAATCAATGGCAACTTGCTCTTTGATTTCGTTTCACATTTTGTCACATTCTCCTTGTTTTACATGAAAATAAATTGTATTAAAAATAAGTTGAAAAGATATACCAATAGAGGAAGTTTCACGGTTTTTATAACCAGAAATTAGTTTCTTTTAATAAACATGCTAAAGCTATGTAAAAAGAGATTTGTAAAATGTAGCTTTTACAATGTCACATTTTATCTACACCACTACTGCATTGGAAAAACAGTTTGTTTAAAAACAACCTTACCTTACTTACTTTTATCTTTATCCAACACCTTAAAACCTAAACAAAAATATATAGTTATTCTCATATTTGAAAAATAAATTTTTTAATTAAATTGAATTGTTCTACCAGTATTCTCAAAATATATGATTTTCAGTAGAATTAAATTTTGTGTTTTGAGATAATGGATTTATACTCAAGCATTAGAACAAGTTAGTTTACCAAACTTGCTTGAATAAGAGGCCAATAGAATATTCAAAACCATAAACAATTTAATAGATAGTTACATGTATGGCCTCACATATGACACGCTCGTCGCTAGTTTTATTTTGAATGTGTAACTTACCCATCTTTTCCAATTTCTTTTCAACATTTTGCACTTCAGTAACAAGGTCAAGTCGTCTCAGTTTTTGTAATTGGTCTTTGAGTTTACCATACTGACCAACAGAAAAAATTTTCTTCTCCTGTTGTGCATTGAAAATGTCGTCCATATCTGCAAACTTCTCAATTTCCCCCGCTCCGAATTGACCATACTCATCAAGACGCTGTTTGTATTTTTTTACTTCAGCTAACCTCAGTTCCCGACTGATACCATCTAACAGATCTTTGTGTAGTTCTTTGGCCTTTTTTTCAATTTTGTTATTTGCCATTTTCTATTCAAAAAAGTTCCATGATAATTGAATCAAATTATTTTACAGTAATGTATTATTAATATATTAATTAATAATGATGAAATAAAGAAACCACTTTGGCCACACCAAATATTAAGCTGTTTAGCAAGAAGCTGGCAATTGATTAAAACCATCATACAAGTAAGAATAAATTCTAGTTGTCTTTAAAAATTAATGTATGCAGTATAGGTCTACTAAAACATTCTGCTTAATAGTCTATTAAAAAAAGTGATGTAAATCATTAATAATTTAATTGTATCTATCAGACAATGGAGTGCACATTTAGTACCACATTTCTGATGCTTGCCAAAAAATATGACCAGAAGAAGCATCTTATTGAAAGTATGTGATCTATAGTAATTCACTTATAAACACCCTTTTTCACATTTAGTGTATCTGTGCTGTAAGTATCTATATTTATTTATCACAGCTTATTTACACACAAAAGCTCTACATACAAAATAACATAATAATTAAAATATCTTTTTTAATGGATGATTTTTTAACATTTATGCTCAGCCAGTCTATTTAAAGTTGCTAAGAAACAATGGGATTAACTTACACTTTATTGAATCTTTTATTTAATTCAAGAGTATGTAATTGTAGAATATCTTGTAAATTTCAAGATGTTATGGTGCCCTCTATTGTTTGTATATGCTTTAAAATAACTTCCTAAATATTTCATTTTTCCAAGTTAAGAGGTTTGTAATTGTCTTTCTGTTATCAACAACGAATTCTTTGGGAATTACCATTATCATCATCTAAATAAATTCTTAATAATTCTGAATCTTTCAATAACTAAAAGAATAATATAAAATTTTATTTTTATACCACTAGTCATTTCATTTCATTTTTTCATTTCATAACATTTATTTACAAACTGTGACAAAAAAGGTAAGGAAAAGTACAATGCAAATAATATAATGATAATAGGTCATAGAATGAAGGCAGATTCCCGGAAAGATGAATATAAACATCTTGAGTTGGGCCCGGAAAGATGAATATAAACATCTTGAGTTGGGTGAGCCTTAATAAATAAATAAATAAGAAAAATAATAAAAAAATAAATAAATGAATAAAAATAAATTTTAAAAAAAGGAGGAAGTATGGAAAAGATAGTTACAGGTCAAGACATGACAGGCTAATAATAAGAGAAGATATGATTTTTTTTTTTAAATACATTTTGGGAGGCAAATTTTAAAATGGAGAGGTAAATTATTCCATAATTTGGGTCCACAGTATCTAATATTGTGTTAGAATGAGTTGGTTTTATGGATAGGTACAGAAATATTGTTATGAGATCGTGTGTGGTGGTGATGAAGAGACGAAGTGAAGGTAAAAGGATAGCAGAGATGGTTTGGCAGGATATGGTTAATGAAAGAGAAGACAAAATTACTTTGTTGGATGAGATTAATGTCATTGAGTTTCATAAGGCGAAGATTCAAGAATAAATTTGATGTGTGGGACAGTGGTGGTGCTCCAGATATGATCCTGATAGCCTTCTTTTGGAGAGTATGAAGCTTGTTAAGGTTGGTAGGGTATGTGTTGCACCAGACACAGGGCCGTAACCAGGTTTGACGGCGGGGTGGATCGTTAAGTTCTTTAGTGGAACCCAGGGGCGGATCCAGGATATTGAAATAGGGGTGGCGTAGCTTTGCGAGCGAAGCGACGTTCTAGCGCATTGTAAGTCGTTTAAAACGATTTACAAACATCTCATAATGTCATTTACCAAACACTCTAAAGCTCGCAAATTACGACATGTGGAACATGCAGCTGATACTTACCTAGGGTACCAAATGCAAGCTAACAACTTGCCTGTACTTTACGCCCCATACGCCCCCGCTAGATCCGCCACTGGAACCATACCCTCGATTTTTTTTTCTCTATAGGCCTATGGCCGCAAATCGCATTTCCGGCTATTCTCTTTTGTTTATGAACTATAAGTTGGTGTAATTACCAGCCCACAAATTTCAATTGCCGACCTTATATTGTCAGAGGACGGCATTCTCTTGCCGACCGAAATTAGGCTAGATCCCTCCTCCTTTCAAGCCTCCTAGCAACATGGTACATTAGGGATCGTATCATTGAGACTTTAACAGGCATATTCACCATCATGTGGTGTTTAGGTAAAAAACCATGGAATTAAGATGATCTCTGAATTCACTCAACCGTTGCATCTTGCACTTGCGTGTGAGCTGCATGCTTTCTCTATCAAGCAGCTGGCTGGGCACGTCACACGCACGCGGAGACCTGTGTAGGGGAATACCCTGTTATGTCAAGCAAACAACTATGCTCTGTGTACAGCTCGCTAGCTCCAGAACCACGTACGATCCCCCCGATCCCCCCCTGGTTACGGGCCTGAGACAATGTTACAGTAACTCAGATAGGGAAGAATCAGGGAGCAATAAAAAATCCATAAAATATTTGGGTAAATAAGATGATAACCTATAAAATAATACCAAGGCTTTTGGATATTTTATTTTCAACATCATTTATGTGTGAGACCGCTGTCTAGGTGGACACCAAGAAGTTTACCGGATTCGACATTGTCCAGGGTGATTTTATAAAGAGTACGGGACAATGTTTTTTAACTTCTGAGGGGTCCCAAACAGGATGAAGTTACACTTATTGTGATTAATAGAGAGTTTGTTGGCGGCAAAGTATTGAGATAACATAGTTAAATGGGTGATGGTAGTATTAAATAATGTTTGCATATTGGGGTTAGAGTAAACGGCGGTTGTGTCGTCGGCGTACAGAAAGTTAAGTAAGGGGAAGAAAGGTAGATTTTGTTAATATATAAAATAAATAGAAGGGGACCATTAGTAAAGAGCCCTGGAGGACGCCACAGGTAGCATAATTGAAATTGGAGATAGAATTGTGGAATTTGGTACACTGGACACAATTCGAAAGCGATTTTGAGAAGATCTAAAGCAGGTCCACGGATTCCATAATGTGATAATTTGAATAAAAGTATATTGTGATAAATAGTGTCGAATAGTCGTCTTCAATAAATAAAAATTTCAAGTTTATAACATTTATTCAAAAAATCAACAAATTAGTACAGTATATTGACAAATAATAGCAAGCAAACATCAGTACAGCAAATATTATAATAAACTCATATTACATTAAGGTGGTAGTAAGTCAAAGTTTGATGGTATAATCTAAACTGTATTACCTCGCATGTCAAATGAATATCCATGGCATATTATAAACTAAGCTAATTCAATTTTTGAATCCAATAGTCATATTATTTTTAAAAGTTTATATTTCCTATATCTAATCTTTCCTGTAGTTTTCCTTAATGCCTTCACCTATCTTCATAGTTTGCAAGCCTCTGCAGTAAGTTTATATATTAGGCAGTAATCTAGTTTTTTTAAAGGTTATTTGGAATATTTTATGAATCTTTCCTTTAATCTAAGTTTGTATCTAGTGTGTAAATTAAATGGTTTTCAGTGTAAGAAACTTCTTATTCACTGCCACCCAGTTTTAAAGCTTGACATTTCTGCAATGGTTAGTTTACTGTTGGCTTTGTGACTTCTTAGCTGCATTTGTGTTTTTTTGTTTTTTTTCTGTGTTTTTAAGCATCAAGAAAACTACATTTTATGTTCTTCGTGTTGTGGTCATAACAATATAATGAATTATCTTTAATATTTGGATGCATACATTTGAGGTTATTTTTGTTCAACTTTTTGTTGATTTAATAATTGAATATTTTTACATTGTTTGGTCTATGGTTTGCTACTGCAACTCTTCGTGGTCTGTTAGAGATTACAGAATTCCCTACTGGAGTATTCAACCCATCATCTTTTTTATCTATTCTTTTAATGAATTTACCAATTTGGTCAAATAGTTGTAGTTTATGATTACTGGATACTATTATATTTCCATCCATATCTATAGTTATACCACAAGGACCCCTGATTCTACCATCTTCTTTACCATAGGCTACAAGAATCTTTATCAGATTATCATTAGCATCAAACATTTGTATTCTGTTATTCTCACAATCAGCGACAAACACATGACCCTCTCTTGTTAAAGCAACATCTAATGGTAACTTCATTTGACCTGCTTTACTACCTTCAGAACCTATCTTACCCAATAGACTACCATCATCAATATTGAATTTAAACACACAGTGACATTCACGATCTGCTACATATAAGATCCTGCTTTTTTGGTTTACTGTTAAGTATTTTAATACTCCTTTACCAAAAGTTTGGATTTCATGATATTGATTATCACACATTACATTACATTTTTTTCTGATGTGTCAGTGTACACCATGTGACGACCATTGCCTATTTGATGCATGCGATTGACTCTAACATTTTGTGGTATTTGTATCTTAGAAACAAAACAACCTGATTGATCGAACTTTATTAAATCTTTACTGTAGCTTGATACTAAAATACACCCATCAGTATCGGTTACTACATCTATCACATTGTCTGTTTTATAATTTTGTTTGTACTCTGATATATTGTCTATAGTATGTACAAGTCCAATAGGTTCACCTTGATACTCACTGGTGAACCTATGACATGTGTCATAGCTTCATCAATGATATCCATGTACCAGTCTCCTTCCAAGTTACATCTACCTGTTTTTATTGTGTATTCTTCCTTTCTGTGTACTACTTCAGTGGCTGATTTCTCACCTAATGAGTTACTTAATGTGGCTGTTAATTGACCAACATCACTCTCTTCTAGACTTGATACTCTCACACTAAATTGCTGTCCTTTTGTTACTGAAATGTTCTTGTCTTCTGTATTAACCTTGTGTGCACCACCAACAGTGATGAGTTTACCAACACCTTCATGATTCATCAACTCAACCAGCTTTGAAGACGGAATAAACTTTGGTGTTTTTCTTGTTTTAGTAAATGATTTATCAAATTTAGCTGATGTAACCTCATCTTTAATTGTAGTTATTGTTGTGGAATATGATGCAATAATTTCTGTTTCTTTTCGATTATTCATCAATTTATTAACCGACTCCATTAATAAGTTTACTTGTGTTAACTTTGATTCAATACTTTTAATATGACTATGAAAAATATTATTTTGTTTTTCATATATCTGTGTAAGATTTGCCATCATTACCTTAGTTTCTTCCTTCACCTTTCTGATAATTGTACTCTCATGGATTTCAATTGCTGTTCTGCTTAACTTCAAATTTGATTCAAACTCTGATCTGTCTTTAGTGATAACATCTAATTTTTCCTTTAGTTTTTCCTTAATGCCTTCAGCTATCTCCATAGTTTCAGTAATAGTTTGATTAATGTCAGCCAAAGTGGTCTGCATTGAATTCACCTCATGTTTATTTTTATAGCAACTGAGAATATGTTTGCAATCCTCACATGCAGAAAGTTTACATGTAAGGCAGTGATACTCTAATATTTTATCAGGATGATGTTGACATTTTCCTGGATATTTGCTTGTTCATTTTTATCTAGAATGTAAAGTGAATGTTTTTTTAGTACAGAAAACTTCTTATGCTGTTGAATGCATTGTCCACACAGATACATTGCACACTCGGAGCAATTATATTTTGGTTGATTATTACAACTTGAGCAGGTTTCAGGTTTTTCAAATTCAATCTTCTCAACATAATCAACCAGATAACTTATCATTTCATTGCACTTCAAATTGGTTAAATCGTAAGTTTTTATATCATAAATCTGACGGCATTTTAGACATTGTATCTTGTCGTGTATTGTCAGATCTTGCAGGCATTTAAAACAGTAAGTATGAAAACACTTCAATGTCCTTGGATCTTTGAATCTTTGTAGACAGATTGAACATTCCAGACCTCTTTTGTCAACACACTTTAATACAGTTTTTGCAGACATCTGTAAAACATAATACATTTTCTGGGGGTTCTCAATTTGATTTTATTTACTTTATTACAGCTTATAAACTCTTAATCATTGCTGTGGTTTTTATGAATATTTCATATAGACCAGTACTCGATCAACAATTTATTAACTATTGTAAAAAAGTCTAAGTCAAAGATATAATAATCAGAATACTATTATCAACAATGTGTGTGTGTGTTTTGTATTCCAGTAGAGATTAATATAGAAAAATGTGTATGTGACCGACTGAAAAATCACATGTAATAAATAACAAAGATTGTTGGGAGAGCATAAATAAAACCCACACTTTGATAACCGTTTCTAATCTTTTTAATTTCAAACTTCAGTTTCCCGTTACTTTGGTTCATCAATCAACAAATTAAATAATTCAGGTAAAATTATACAAATTAAGTAATGGTTTCTGACAGCCCACTACTAACTACTATAGTGATCTAAAACACAGCCAATTCCTATATTTAGAAACAAACAATGAATATAATAATATAGAAAAACCAACACCAATTTATATATCTAGAAATTATAAACTCTAAAACTAATATCGTCAAAATCACTAGTAGATGTCTAGCGCCACCAAGGTTTGCGAGACGTAGCAACTTCGCTAGATCTGTCTGAACTTGTCCATACTCATTCAAGCGTGACGGACAGAAATAACATTAACTGTTAATACAATATGGTTTTACACGTAAATTAAATAACTAGCTATCAGTATGTCAATCAATTATACATTATTTATCTATATCTCATTATTCTTGATTCATGTAATTATTCGAAAGCCTAATATAATGATCATTTTAGTTAATCATGTTTAACATAAAATAAATGTGAAAGTGCTCAACACGATAATCACGCCGGTGATTCGCACATGGCCACGCCGGAATCGTCAACCACGTCCAGGCTAAACTAAAACAGAGCCTAAACAAAACTAAACAAATAATAAGTGTAAATCAAGGCAATCAACGTATACTATAACTATCTAATTAACAACTAATCTAACGTTTTAATTACTTACATCTATAATTCGAACAAAAGAGACTTATTTGAGAGGGTAATACATCTAATTATCATTACTCCGCATTCTATCATCTCCCTCTGCCGCTAGGTGGCGGTATCATCTAATTCTACTATCACATGTAGAAGGAGACTAATGGATTTTTTTAAGTACTGTATATATTGTGTTGACCGAAATAAGTCTTGATTTTTAAAAACCAATTCTTTAGGTTTTCCAAAGCTGTAAAAGGTTGGCTATAAAGTATATACAGGGGAATTAATGCTTTCCTAATTATATTAAGTTACCGATGCATGTGAATAAAACTGAATTGCTTAGCTAAAATTGATCTCAATATACCCTGAAAGGCGAAAGGTGTATTAATTTACAGTATTGTAAAGTTTAACTGTCATGTGATCAGAATCCATTTGTTTATCTATCGCCAAAGAAATATTTAAATGTAATTCAGTTTATGGCGAATTCAAAGTTAACTGGAGTACAATGTAGTTCAAACAATTCAATACCTTTCTGGGATGAACGCTTGACAGCATACAATGAACATATTTTGACATTTACTTTGATATTTACCTTTCTTTCTTCTTCACTTGGTACTATTGTTGCAGTATACTATTACTCACTGTAGCTTGTCTATCAGTTTGTTCTAGAGAAGTAAAGCTAATGTTAATTTAAAAAGTAATCAGAAACTTTATTACAAAGACTGTTTAAAGATGTATTGTCCCTTGAAACACAAAAAATGAAAAAAAAAATATTCTAAATTTAAATTGGCCATATCAAAGTAATGTTAAAGTTATTCACTTTAAGTCGAAAATTCGAGCCAAAAACAACAAGTTTATGTAATTAACAGGTAAATTAATTTGATTACATTTCGTCTGGAAAATCATCACAAGCGAAAGTAAACAAGGATTTCAAACCACGAGTATGCATTATACATGATGCTAATTAGGATTGTTTACAACTCGTCGCGGTTGAGAAGGTGTTTTCACACAGATCGCGAGGAAGTTTTATGATTACGCATACAGAGTAGCCAAACAAGCGCGTTGCATTATGAGATATGTTTTGATCGAAAACTTTGACTGGAAGTCAAAGTTATTTTTTGAACAAAAAAATGTCTGTATTTCGGTTAAATAATTTTTTTTTTTACTAATTTTTGGTGAAAGTTAATAACTATAATGATACTTCAAAATGACCCACTTTTTTTCGAAATTTAAAAAAAAAAATTTTTTTTGAATTGGTCAAAGGGACAATACATCTTTAATGATGTGTAATCCAATCTTACTTAATTCTGTAAATATATATTATGAAAGTGTTGATAATCTATAAATAAATTATATTTATAATAATAATTACTAATGATAAATCACAATTTAACCTATTACAAGTTCACTCTATCTAAGTGTACAGAATAATTAGTAGATATGAATCTTTATGGTAATTTCTCTGAACACGGCACAGCAAAGACATTTTAATCAATAAAAACTAAGGATCCCTTTTTTGCCCTCCCATAAAAATGTATTTTGTCAAACAACGGTTGAGATTACAAACTCAGTTTTCCATTTTAGGTCTTATCTGCCTTGATATTAATATTTAGATATAGATATCTACATCATAATGTGTATAGCCTATTCCAGCCTTTGTTTTAAAACATTTATTTACTTATTGAAAAATTCTGTGTCCTATTATTTATACTAAATAATAATAATAGGTTGTTCACATAGCTTGATATCAATATATTTTACCATCACTCATAATATCTCCATGCCTCCATTCCACATTCTCTTTTTCTATCCCCCAAAAAATGTCACTAGCTTTATTGTCGAGAAGTTTTGCAAAATGTTTCATTGACTTCTTTTCTTTTACCAGAAGTTTATTCCTCTCCAAGACCGCAACAGAATCCCAAATATTGTTAAACTTGAGATGACCTAGGCTATTGTAAGCAAGCATTGTCGGTACATTTGTTGTGTTTTCTCTTAAAGCTTTAAAAAGTCTTTTGCGATATTCTGTGATTGGTTTTCCCTTGGTGAAGTTGTACTGTTCATTGTTGTTTGGATGCTTCACTTTAAACTGTTCTATTAAATCTATCGCTTCCTTCTCCTCAGTTACTTTAGCGATGTCTAACAGAATTTTCACATCAGTAGGGTTATAATTAATACAACCTGTCCTTTCAAGTTCATTAAACCATTCAAGTGCTGGGACATCTTTTCTACTTAATACCTCTCCAGAGAAGTGTTCATTTGCCAGAGGTCTTAGCCACAAACGTTTCTCACCTTTATATCTATCGCTTAAACATGCAAGGAATTCTTCAAACTCTTCTTTTGTTGCCATTTTCTAGAAAAGTATATAAAATCAAGTTTATGGTTTCAATTATGTTATTCAAAATTAGAGAGTATTAGTAATATTTTATAATAAATATGATATCGTTACACGCAATATTTACAATTTATTATATCAAGGTGTTTTTTTTAAAATATGTGACCCTTGTCCCCTCTATCCAGGTTATCAAATTTTTTCTTTTGTATTTTATGTATTAAAGTTTTTTCTTATCATATTTTTATCTAACACTGTAAATTATATACAAATATTCTTACTAGTCTTACTTTCCAACATATAATTTTACCAGCAAACACCCAAACCTCACTATATTTGTCAGCGTTATTAGTCTTTCTTGTGTAGAATAGTACTTATAGCCTAAACACCTATCCCCCAATATAATTACAAGTAACAAGAAAAAAGTCTTGTTATAATAAATAATATAATTGTTAACTTACCCTATTTTCGTGTTAGTCGCAATAGACAAGCAGTTATTCTTAAGCTTTAGGCAATAAAATGAACAGTATTTTAGTAATGAAAGAATATTTATGATGTTGAATTTTGTTCCAAAAACCCCAAAATAGTATCACTATCACGAACAAAGCATGTCTTAGCCATTAAACTTGAATAGAGACTTTTGTGTGAAAGAATGAATATAACCAGCCATGAACACTAATATAACAAAAATGAATATGATGTCAAGTAATAGATTTACAATTAAGTATTTTGAAAGTAAACACGAAATACTGTTAAAAAGCAATGTGTACACTTGAGCTTAAAACACAGCACTCAGAAAAGTACCCGAATCTTGACAAAAAGGGGTTCAAGTCCTGTTGGAGAGGCTATTTACCGTTTGTATGGTACATTTTACAAAAGGATCATTTTTTCAAAATACTGTGCAAAATTCATTCTTTCATTTAAATTTGGATGGTGGGAATTAAATAAAAAAATAACTTCCCTTTCATATTTGTTGTGTATTTAAGTTATTCTTACCAGCTTGGGCTACATGCTTAGAATGCCATACTTTTCTCATGGTCAAAAACTGTCCAACCAAATTTGAGTTTCGTATGATCTTATATTGTTTTGGTTGAATAGATTAAGTAGTGAATTTTATTTGTAATTTTCAATTAAGCTTCAATTATACTTTACAAGTTTTTATCATTTTGATGTTTAATTCTATTTCATACACATTTTATAAATATTGTATATTAAGTATGAACCTATCAACTTTAATCAATTAAAAATATAATAATTAACTACTCTCCTGGAATCTGTACATTTGATGTGGAACCTTTCATAAACGACGTGGACACTTGTATGTTTCTGTATAATGATTTACCTTCACCTGAAAAGTAGTGTTACTATGAAAACAATTTCTATACAAAATACTAAAACAGATAATACTGAACATTAATTAAGAGGCCCTCTCTCCTTACAATGGCAGGTAATAAATGGCAATGGCACGTTTTTAAACTTAAAAGTTTAGCTGGCCCTCTTGGCCACCAAACATCTCATAAGAACTCATCTGAAAGCAGAAAGCATCCAGTTATCTATGAAAAAGGATCATTTTTTTATGGAAAAGTTTCATTGAAAGCCATTCATTTATAAAGCTGTAACATTTTAGGCATTATGTTTATCGTATGATGAAAATTGTATCTAGAGTATTATTATCACTTAGATTGTTGTGTGTTTTTAATTTTTTCTGAATATTTATATTAGTGTATTATACTATTTTTTTTACTGTTTGTGCAATTATTCAATCTAATCTTGTGAATTTTAAATCTCTATTGAATCAAAACAAAATGCAAGATATACCATAAGGCAAAATTTTGCCAAGTATAGTATTTACTTTGTTTGTATGTATGTTTGTTAGCATGAGAAAGTTATCATTCTGAACAGAACATGCCTGAACATGAAAATTGATATATTGGTCATGTCATAAAAGCTTATCTTCCGTACGATATATTAAATAGCACGCATTCTGTCTTCTTTTAACATGGACATATTCTTTGAGAAAGGTCATTGTTGGAATGACGGAGTTTGTAGTAAAAATTATTTTTAAAAAATTTTTTAAACCCAGCAGGATTTGAACCATGTAAAGTTAATACCTAAAACAAAAAAATGTATCATTCAACATGCTCCCTATCAGTGGATATATTTTGCCAAGTACTTCATTGGCGGCGCACGGTTCGGTATGCACGATTTGCATTTTGCAGGTGCTTCTTCTTCTTTAGAGTATTTGCAGCTCGATATAGGTAGAAGACATTATGATTTAGACCAATTAGGTGGTTGTGGTTATTGACAAGAAATTGTGTATTCGATCAAGGTGGTTGGTGGTTGTCTAGATTTATTTCAAGAACAAGTGATGCTTTACAATTGTAAGTTAATTATAATAAACTGTAATAATGGAACTGTTAAAGTTAAGACATGTTCACTAGTAATACGTATGCGATATGATAAGTTAATTGTTGTAATTACACGTTTTGCATTACATTACATTTTAATACAGCTTACTACACGTGGTAACGAGAAATTGTGTTTCATATAATACTCTGTTAGATAGATATATAATTCAATGCTATTTATTCAATGCTAATCTTCATGATATTGTGTATTTCTATGTAGATATGGCGATGTGTATTACATTTACAAATGTACGTGCAATAGCTGCTGTTAATTGATCCAGGTATTGATTCCTACACTAATTGAATACTTTAAGTAGTTTAACGATAGTTTCAATGTCTGTTTCCTGTTTAATAACGTTGACAGTTTAGTTTCACTGTAGTGTCCCGTTTAATAACGATTTTCTGAATGTTTTATACAGTTGAAATATGTATACGATGTCATTTAATAGTTAATAATGTTTTTATCTCTTGTGTGAAAATCGGGTATTAATAGCCTTATTATATTTGCAGGGCTTCCGTTTTGCTTCTGCTTCCGTTCCGTTGTGATAACGTTTTGCATGTTTACGGTGACTTCTTGTACTGCTGTTTGCATGGTTATGATCGTGATTAAAATACGAGAAAGAAAGTACTGTGAACAGTGTTTTGTGTAGTCCTGACTCATTTACATCCATCACTGGGGTTCAGGCTTATTACCTGGGTGCCGAAGGCAGAAAATACGCTAAATCGATTTCGGCAAGTCCCCAAACCATAACAATGATGATACAAAGAGAAGACCAATTCACTACCTAAGTAGATCACGTTGAATATCTTCTCGTAAAAGGTCTCAAGCCTAGCCTTGCTGAAAACAGCAGTACGTACGAACATCGCTATAGGCCTAGCTGAATTAATTGAAAAGTTGCGGTTCTTCTATTTTGATTTCATCATTTATCACACAATACAACACATTAAATAATCACTATACACCATGTGACCATTGTCTATTTGATGCATATATAATAATAATAATAATAATAATAAAAACTTTATTTAATCACGGTAACACTTGTTCACCTCAATGGTGTTTTTCGACAAGGCCGTAAGACATTATACACTATTTAGCAATTAAACAATTAACAACAAGAGTTTATCTTGACAATGAAAATGAAAATGAAACTTAATACTAAAGATATTAATTAAATTATTAATAAGGATGTAACCAAAAACTGAAAATCTTAATTTACACATCTACATTAATATTAAATTACAGTATTAAACAAATTAGAATTTTAAAATTCACCAAGATTAACATTAAGAAAGTAATTACTTACAAATAAATGCTCTAACATATTAACCTTATTGAATTGAAAATCTTAAATACATTTTTGACATCATATAATTTGAATTATAGTATACTTAAATATAATGGTAATCATACATTTTTTAATTTTAATTTAAAATTAAAAGATGGTTTTACATTTTTTATGTCATCACTTAGTTCATTCCATAATTTAGCACCTCTATAAGACAGGCTCCGTTTTTTATAGTCCGTTCTAGGTTTAGGTAGCATTAGTTGATCTTGAGATCTCATAATGATGAAATGAAATCTGTTTATTAGGTAAGTTGGTGCTAAATTATTGGTAATTTTGAACATAGTGATGGCTTCATTTATATACAAACGTTTCTCAAGATTATCAAAGTTAAGGCTGTGCAAGGTTTCACTACTAGAATCACTTCTACTTTTCTTTCTTTTATTATTTTGGCAGCTCTGTTTTGCATAACTTGAAGTTTGTGACTTTGTAGTTGGTTTGAGCATCCCCAGACAACATGGCAGTATTCAAAATAGGGAACGATTGACTTGTACATTTTCTGGTATTTGTATTCTAGAAACAAAGCATCCGGATTGATTCAACTATTAAATCTTTACTGTAGCTTGAAACATACATCCATCAGTATCTATTATACCGTAAAACCTTGAAAAGAAGCCCATGTGCAGCTTTTTTAGGACTCTTGAGCGGGCTTCCTTCCAAGATGGGCTTCTTTTCGGGATTACTTTTGCAAACTAAAGATTGGGGCCTTTCGAAATGAATGTTGTAAATTAATATACAATATAATTTGTAAGACTTTCCCAGCCAATTGTACATATTTTCTAATGGAACAGACAAGATGCAATCAAAACACAACTGGAAAACGATAAACTGTAAAATAAATGTATGATATAAACACGATACATTATTAGTTATCTGTCATTAAATCACCCAACTAAATTTAACAGTATGATTTATATATAATTTACACAGTGCTACGCAACACAATTGATTTACATACACAATATTATTTTTAAAACAGTTGCGTATTAAAGATGGAATTTATTCTGGCTAGTTAAGCCTCCACTGATTGTGAGGGCGTTTGTTGTATGGGAGAATGTATCTGGTGGGTGAAAATCTGTAATAATACCATCTATGGTCTAGTGATATGACACTCCTCGCCCTGTAAGCGAGAGTTCGCAGGTTCTAATCCCGCCAGAGACATTTTTTCATACAACTACAAATACGGAACTTTCACCAATGAGCTATGCTCGGCGCAATTATGAGTTGCGAATATGAGCACTGTTTCAATAATTTAACAGTATGCTTTATATATAACTTTTAACCATGTGTTTGTATTCCTATTTCTTTGACTTGCAAGTCTATTTTGAAAAGAAGCCTAAATTGTAACATTTTCAACCCCTGGATGGAGGTGCTTCTTTTTGAGACGGACTGAAGCTTCCGAGTCAGTTTTATAAGTGTCACAAATTAAGGGACATGAACTAGTTCTGTGAGATGAACTAATTCTGTGAGATAAACTAGTTCTGAAAGGATAAAGATAGGAATCTGAATCTGAATCTGAATCTGATGAAGTAACATCTACTACTACTCTTCTACTCTTTACTAGACTTGGTATTTGGTACCGGGGAGTTAAAACTCTCTGTTGGTACATACTTGATGTATGTTCTTTTGTGTCTGAAATGTTCTTAATATCTTCTTTATTAACCTTGTGTACATCACCACCACTGATAAGTTTACCAATACCTTCAATATTCATCAACTCAACCAACTTTGGAGATGGAATAAACTTTGGTGTTTTTCTTGTTTTAGTAAATGATTTGTCCAATTCATCTGCTATAACCTCATCCCTAACAGTAGTCATAGTTGTCTGGTATATTGCAAGCATTTCTGTTTCTTTTGATTTATTGATTGAGTCCATCAATGAGTTTACTTGTGTCAGCTTTGATTGAATATGGTCAAGTTGACTACCAATAACTTTTCTTTGTTCTTTATAAATCTTTGTAAGATTTTCCATCATTATCTGGGTTTCATCCTTCACCTTTTTGAAAATTGTTTTCTCATGAATTTCAATCGCTCTTCTGCTTACTTCCAAACTAGATTCAAGCTCTACTTTATCATTATTGATAACATATAATCTTTGACTGAGTTTTTCTTTAATGCTTTCAGCTATCTTCATAGTTTCAGTAACAGTTTGATTTATGTCTTTGAAAGCTATCTGGGTTGAAATTATTTCATGTTTTTGTTCATGGCAATTACTGAGAATATGTTTGCAATCCTCACATGCAGTAAGTTTACATGTTCGACAATACTCCTTTAGTTTTTGCTGTGGGTGATTTGGACAGTTTTGTGAATCTTTACATTGTTCCTCTTCATTTGTGTCTAGTGTGTACAGTGGATGGTTCTTCAGTGCAGGAAACTTCTTATGCTGTTGGTTGCATTGCCCACACAAATACATTTCACACTCAGAGCAATGGTATTTTGGTTGATTTTTACAACCTGAACAGATTTTTGGTTTTTCATATTCAATCTTTTCAACATAATCAACTAGATAACTTATTGTTTCATTGCACTTCAGATGTTTCAAATCATCATCGTTTAGACTGCACTGCTGTCGGCAATTCGGACAATGTATTTCTCCATTTGTTTTTAGCAAACCTTGCAAGCATCTAAGACAGTAAGTATGAAGGCACTCAAGTGTCCTTGGCTTTCTGAATCCTTCTAGACATATTGAACATTTCAGGTCTTCAAACGTCAATACTGTTTTAACAGTTTTTTCTTTTAACATCTGTAAAACAAAATACAATCATTTTGATTATTTTTTGTTGTTATCATCATGCATATGGATTTAAAGACAACTAGATTTGAACTCGTCACTACGGACGAGTTAGGTTATCCGCAGCGCAAACGCCACGTGCACGTCATACGTTAGAATATTGCGCAAAGTATAACGATTATGCAATTAAAAAATTTTAGTGCGCTCTCTATTTTACATCACGTCTAAGTATATACGGTATACACTATACTGTATACGTACTACATACAGTGCAGAATAGTTGAAAATAAGTGACCAAAGTTATTGACACTTTTGAACATGATGACGTCATCACAATTTTAAAAATGGTGAATCATGCGAAAGATGATGATGATTGACCTAGACAATACAAAAAATGGAAGGAAATGGGATACGGATAAGTGAAGATGCGCTCAATTTAATATGATGAGCTATGACAAAAGATACAAAAATCCTATATTTCATATTCGAGTGGCCATACGATGACGTCACAACGTCCGGTTAGCCATATTCATGCATGATTCGATATCTACAACTCATCTACTTCCAGAATATGTAATTAAAAAAAAAGTCCACAACGTAGTTTAGAATCCATGACTGTTTTAAAAAAGGCATAATTTTCACAAATTCACTATTTCATCAAAAACGCGCGCAAATTTTTCAATTCTATGTGCTCGTATGACGTGATTTTAAGTCGAAATTAGTTGAAAGTTGGTAAAATTACTAGAAAAGGTTGAAAAAACAAAAATCTTGAAAAAAAAAGATGTTTTTGCGCTACGTGCGCACGCGCGCGTAAAAATTGCGATTTTTTGCATTTTGAAATTTTAAACGCGCGTGCGCACGTAACTTTCTATGTAACATGCCACTTTTAATCCATAGAAAGTTTGCGCATGTTATGACTTAAATTTTCACCAAGTTTCAATACAAAATGACTTTTAGTTTTTAATCTATCATCAATCAATCAATTCATAAAATCGTGCGTAACTTACGCTGCGCGACTCGAAAATCGAAAAAAGTTTCTTGCACATCTACAGCTACAGGTCAATCTTATGACAAAGTTATACAATCTTATGTTGGCCAGAATAAGAGATACGCTGCGAACAAAATTCGTGGAAAGAAAGAAGAATATAGAAAAAAAAACTAGACATGAAACTCGTCACTTTGACGAGTTAGTTATCCGCATGACAAACGCCACGTGCACGTCATACATTGGAATATTGCACACAGATAAAGATTAAGGCATTAATATGACCTGAACTGAAGAATATGATTATGTTATTATTGCTGAATTCTGTTATTTTGTGTCATATAGTATACACAGTACAATCTGTATACATATCACATACATGATTTCGTATCTACAATCCCATAGCTTCCAGAAAACATTTTAATCGTGATTATCACATTTTATTCTTACGAGCTATAACAGATTAAAATTTACTGTAAAGATGAAATTAATGACCCACGTAATTAAAATTTTTAGGCATGATGACGTCACAAAAATTAAAATATTTTTATCTCATGCGAAAGATAGTTGATTGACCTAGACAATATTAAAATCCCGGAGAAAATGGAATACGGATAAGCGTGATGCGCTCCATTGAATGTGATGAGCAATAACGAAAGACAAAAAAATCCTATATTTTACATTCGTGTGGCCATATGATGACGTCACAACATCCGTGAGGTAAAATATCTACAACATATCTGCTTACATATTAAGTTAAAAAAATTAGGGGTAATCGTTGATCCCGAGAAGCTATAAAAGATTCAAAATAGGCATAATTTTGACAACATTTTGTAACTTTTTCAACTAAAACGCGCGCAAATGGTATAAATCAACGTGTTCGTATGACGTAATTTTAATTTGAAATGATGTCAATATTTTTTTTAATGACTAGGAAAGGCTGGAAAATCACAATTCAAGAGAAAAAAACATGATTTTCATGCTCTATGCGCACTGTACGCGTAATATTTTTGACATGCTTAAAATGACATGAAACGCGTAGAAAGTTAATTAGAAATTATTTTTGCGCATTTTGAAATTTTAAATGCACGTGCGCGCGTAACTTTGTGTAACACACGCAATTTTTTTTCATCAGAAAGTTAGCGCATGATATAAATTAAACTTTCACAAAGTGTCAATTAAAAATCACTTTTAGTTTTTAATCTATGATCAATCATAAAAAATCATAAAATCGCGTGTAAGTCATGTTACGCAACTCTGACGTCTTTCAAAAATAGGAGGTGACCAACTTCAGGTAAATGTCCACATGTTGTCAAAGTTATGAAATGTTATGTTTACACATTTTAGAGAAACGCGCTGCACAAAAATAGCAAGAAAGAAAGAAGAATAATACAGAAAAAAAAAAAAATATTGATCCCATACAATAACAAGGACTTATCCGCCAAGTGCGGATAACTAAAAAGAAAAAAAAAAAAAAGGATCCTGACAATAACAAGGGGTTATCCGCCAAGTGCGGATAACCAAAAAAAGAAAAAAAAGATCCTGACAATAACAAGGGGTTATCCGCCAAGTGCACTTGCGCCAAGTGCGGATAACCAAAAAAAAAAAACTAGATTTGAACTCGTCACTACGGACGAGTTAGGTTATCCGCAGCGCAAACGCCACGTGCACGTCATACGTTAGAATATTCCGCTCAGAAAAATGATTATGCCATTGAAAAAATGTTAGTGTGCTCTCTATTTTGTGTGACGTCTAAGTATATATACACTATATACTGTATACATACTACATACAGTGCAGAATAGGTGAAAATAAGTGACCAAAGTTATTGACGCTTTTGCACATGATGACGTCATAACAATTTTAAAAACGGTAAATCATGCGAAAGATAATTGATTGACCTAGACAATATAAAAAAAATGTGGGAAATGGAATACGGATAAGTGGAGATGCGCTCTATTAAATGTGATGAGCTATGATGAAAGAGACAAAAATCCTATATTTTATATTCGAGTGGCCATAATGTCCGGTTAGCCATATTGATGCATGATCCGATATCAACAAATCATCTACTTCCAGAATATGTAATAAAAAAGAAACTTCACTATGTAGTTTAGAAACTATGACTGTTTAAAAAAAGGCATAAGGAGGATTTGAACCAAGTCATTGGATTGAACTCCGACAAAATTGCAGCGCTCGATGAAAACGATATTATCAAGACTAACAAGATTGGTCAACTTGAACATACGGTTGATAAATTTTCATCTGCTGTTGCGAAATTGGAACTGGTGGCTAACAAATCTGAATGCTTCAGCCGATGTAACAACGTTCGAATTTTACTTAGACTTAATGAAAAATCTGGTGAGGATTGTATTGTGTTAGCCGAGAACATTCTTAAAGATAGCTTTTAATTTAATGAAATACCAATAATAGAGCGTGCTCATCGAGTTGGTTGTATACTACCAGTGAAACCCTGACACATTGTAATTAAACTACTTAGTTATAACTCTGAAGTTCAAGTCATGAAACAGAAGAATATTGCCTTGCTAGATAAACAGTTTTATGTGATAGATGATCTGACCTTAGTGGATTATAAAGAAAAGAAGAAATGGAAATCTCAAGTAAAAGCTTTAAACGACAATGGAACTAAACTGAAATTCTCTGCTGGTAAATGGCGAACCTCTACTGGAGCCCCTTAATTTTCATGCTGTTATGAAAAACTGAAGTAAATTAATATGACTTATTAGCTCTTGGCTCTGCTTGTATAAATTCCAAGCATGTCCACTACGCACCATTATACAAATTATCTTTGCTTACCCCGTTTGCATACCTAATGTATTATTCTCCGTTTTATACACGAGGAGTGCAACGCTTACGCTACCTATGTATTAGTAATATGGCAGCACTAAATAGAATTGTTTTAAGTTTAATTAATGTTTTATTTAGTTTTTTATTTTACTATATTATTGTTAACTTAACGATCTAATGTTTATTATCTTTGATACCCATAATTAATATACATACACATTTTTTTTATATTTACCTGGTTGTCAATGTCAGGGCTATCTGGTACTTCTGCTGTAACAGTACTCATCGTAGGTTGTTCTAAAAAGATAAAACAAAGGTTTGTCAAAATCTTACATGAGGTGTACCCCAATATAGTATAATAAATCAGTAATTGACAATTTTGGTGATGCAATGACGAAAGTAAATACTTTATTATAACACACCTAAATACATTCTTGTCATTTGATTGTATGGTTGGATCACAAGATATAAAACTGAGCTTGATTTAGCACACTTTAAGTGTGCCCTGTTATGTAATTTGAGTACTGCAATTTTGTTTTGCACAGTCATTTTCGTTATGAGTGAGCAACCAAACACACAAGGCTGTTGTTGACTGATTACGCTCAATCAACCTGTAGTGTGCGGCATAATTGTTGTACACGTCTAAAATTGGAGCTGCCTCTTCGAATGGTTTAGACCTAAACAAATAATGAATGTTTTATACTCATGAAATGGTACATTCATTTGGAGAAAGATGAACATTTGTTATATTTTCACTCGGTTTTCATCATCTTTCATCTTGTGAAAATATTTATACCATTTCATAACATTCATTATTTGTATACGAATATTTTTTACTGTGCCCTGATGTAAACGCAGTAAATATTTGTTTTAAATACCGTACCATGAATAATAACTATAGACCGGCGATTAACCAATCAGATGCAGTGAATTGAAGGTGCCGGTATTATTAAATATAGCTATAATTTAAGCACTGCCTTTAGGCAGTTATATTCAAGAGAAGAGAATCATCACCAAACAGTTACCATGTGGTTTATTACAGCTCAAAAATGGGTATTTGGAAACTCAGACTGGGCATGCTTAAAAGCCGTAAAGCACGTCTGGGAGAAGAGAGTCTATAATACCCCTTTTACACTATCACCGTAACAGCGGTGTAACCCCGCAGTTGTTAGTACACCGGGCCGTTAAACGCCGGTGTTGTGGTTTTTATTGACTGGTGTAAATGGGAAAATCCAACCACCCCGGTGTGCTCTCCCCGGGGTGAAACGAAGCTGAATGTTTTCCGGTGTACCTTCTCCGGTGTAGTCGAATCTACACCGGAGTCACGAAGTGTAAACGGTTTTTGTGGTTCAACACCGAGCTGTTAAAGGTCATTGACGTGAACATTTTTTTTCTGCTGAAAATATTGAAATTATTCGTGTGCTTTCTACCTTACCAGAAGGCCTAAAATAATGTAATATTGGTGTAACTCTACCCTGGCCGATTCTATGTAGGCCTAATTATTGAAAAAGGGAAAAAAATATATATAATACTTAACGTCTCAATGGATGAAAATGATACATAAAATGAAAACGTACCATACAATAATTAATTTTCCTTTATTGATACATTGTTATGCTAATTAACAAATGCATTTTTTCTTTTAAATACCTACAGTACCTACCCTATTTTACGCCAACCTAACAATGTAAGGCCTATTTAATGTACGTACAGTCTACAAGGCGGAAATGCAGTCATTTTAAAAAGAAAAATAATTGTTAATGTTTAAAATAATAAATGATAATCTTAATAGCCACAAAGAAAATTTAACACTGAACTACATTCAAAATTAAATCAATTGTGTGTAAATTCGGATTATTATGTTTTGATATGAGATTTGTCGATATGTTCCAGTGTTTTGATTGATTGACAACACCGGGGTGATCGATGTAGTGTAAATGGGCGCAACTCGAGTTCATCTCGCAGTTTTTTTGGCTAGTGTAAATGGAAATTGTCTCCGAGTTCAACTCGTGTTTCTCTCCCAGTCGATAGTGTAAAAAGGGTATGAGATGTATGCAGCAGTTAATCTGGCTGTCAACATAGAGGCATTTATCAATATTGAATAATGGTCAAATCCTTCCTCTATGGTAGTTTTGGCAAATGGTGTACGTATCAGGGAAGCTTCCCTGGTGTGTATAGATGAGGAATAGTTTGATTAGTGAGTATGTTTATCAGTGGCTGTTAGTGCATTGTCTCTTTATATCACAATTAACCTTAGAACACACATTTAAGACAAGAAATGACTTGGTTTAATCACCTCCATGGTTTAATGTTGTCACTCTCATCAGTACTCCTACATTTAATTGTAAAATAACACTTCTTACCAAATTCTTCTAGTTTTTTCAGTGCATTTCTGTAATCCCTTTGATGAATTGTAATATCAACCACTTGTTTCTGGTGGTGGTCTCTTACTAATATTGGTCCTAAATCTTGATGCAGCTTTTCAGTAGAATACATTTCCAATAATTCTTCCAGTGTCTCAGAGTCATGTAACATTAGATACAATACTATACTTCCAGTTTCTACTTTCTCAAATGTAATATGCATTGTTGAAAAATAATCATTAAGACTCTTCATTGTTTCAGAAGCTTTAGTAACATCTGTTGAACTCCACCCTCTCTGTTGTTCCATTAATCTGAAGAGGAGGTTCAGTGCAGGCGTGTTCTCACTGTCACTAACTGATTTTTCAACAAGAGTTAGGCCTACTACTATTTCCACACCTTAAATAAAAAAAAATGTGAATAATTGTTATTAAAGACACCTTCCCTACGTTTTTTAGATCTATTTTAAGATCACAAACTATATTTAATGTAAAAATAATCCTATATGGTCCTATTGCGATAACTTTTTTCGTCTTTAAATGGTTACAAATGTGAAAAATAAGTCGTTTCTAATAATTATAGCGGCCCGCTATAAATCCCAAAATGCATTGCGCACGGATTGATATTTCTGTTTTTCTTCTGTAATTCACCCACTTTCCGATCGATCGTGAGGCCAAAACAAATGGAAGACTCCTAACTTTTCAGCGAAAATACCGGGTTTTCCCCAATTTGTATCAACGGAGTCTGGCAAAAATAGAAAGACAATTAATGCAGCAACTATACAACGTTAGGCTAGGTATATAGCTAGCGTAAGATGTTCGTATGTTACCGATGTTTACCTGCTAATAAGCCTACAAAACTAAGCCTAGCTAGGCTAGGCCTAAAGACAGTCCACGAGAGGTCAGTCGCTGCGAGCTATTAGGTAGTGCATTGTTTCTCACTTTTTATCATAATTTACCATAAAACGTACATTTAAGACAAGGAATGACATGGTTTAATGTTTTTAAAGTGATATATGTATTATTTTCCAAAAAACGTCCAAAATTGCAGGGAAAGGGGTCTTTAAGGTTCACCAAGCTTCTTAAGATATGCTTAAATTTTTAGAATACGAACCTCTGATTTGTAGAAATTGTACTCTTTCACTAAAAATTAGGTGATACCTGTACTACGATTAAAATGTTCAAAATAGTGCCAATCCAATTGCCCACTTTGTAGGCCTAAGTAAAAATTGGCAGTTGGATGTGGGATTTAAAATATTGACCACTTATATCCCAACCATAGAAATATTTTAAAATTCACTGGAAATTGCACTTTTCATAAGCCAAAAAGAAAATAGAATATTGTAGTACGATTTAAGCCATATTTGAAACCTTTTTGTAGGGGTTTGCACACATTTTCCTCATTGACATAATACCCTCTCTCCAAATACAAGTCTGGCTATGCCCAACAAGCAATTAAAATTGTCTAGTGGTGTACAGATTTTTTTTTTCAATAACATAATTTAATAGAAAGATAAGAGAGAAAAGGGATTGCCAACCAGGCTTCTAAAAATGATTCTTTTATTAAAAGGAACATTTTATAATAACAGATATTTATACCATCATATGTTTCTTGTCCACTGTTTGGTGAATAGTCATCTGTAAGGTAAATTTATTGAAGAAATTAATTAACAATTTTTCAAGTAATTACATATACTTTTTTTTATTAATTATTTTCTTATAAATGTGGTAAATGCCTTGTCTTATCTGTAAAAGGTTAACAAAAAGTGACAGTATCCTGTTTTTATTGGTATATTTTTAATTTGTCTACATATTAGTCAATTTTCTCAATTAGATTGTACCTTTATCCTTTAGTTCCTTTAAAGCAGCTTTGTATTCCTCAAATTCAATGCAGGTTTTCCAGTCTTGAACGAACTTCTTTCTATTTTGGGGTTTTAAAATGTCAGCTAACCCATTGATTAATTCATCTTCTGCATGCATGTCCATTAATTTTTTTAATGCTGTTCGATTTTTTGTACACAGACGAAAAAGTAATGATGCCTTTGGATTGTTGATTCCCAATCCTTTGATTTCGATCGATGGCAATATACTTTGGTTCAACTCTTTCTCTTGCTTAACAGCATCTTCACATTCATTTAGGAAGTTGAGATTAGATGTTGAATTGACAGTGATAGCAAGTTTTACATCTTTAAAAGAAAGTATAATTTTAGTTTAACTAAACACCTAAAAAATTTGACTAATATTATACAAATATTGAATGTTTATGAGTGCATTGGTACAATAATTTCAAGAAATATTTGTAGCATTCCAAGAATACAAAACATTATTATAATTATTCATTATTTGTTTTATAACACACAAACTTTTAAAAAGAGACCAGAGGAAGGCCTAAACAGTTAGAGAGGTTAGCAATCCAATTGGATGCGAAGTAAAACAATTATAGACGATGTGACACTATAAATTGATTTTAGAATGTGAATTCAACAGCCTAGCTTTGCGTCACACGTTTGCTAGTAACTGTGTAACATAACAAGAATATTGCACTCTAATGTAAGAGTTCAAAAATGTATGTCTATTGAATATTGACCCACAATCCTCCAGTTAAATGACAAAAATATGGGTTATATACAATAAACATAAGATATATCAGTCTACAAAATAAAATTAAAAATAACAAATAAAATATAAATGTCTGTGAAGTTGGTTACTAGTTCCTAGTTCCTTATTCAAATTCAACTAAAGGGACAGTCACAAATATTTTTTAAAACAGATTTTAATATAAAAAAAGAAAAACTTTGTTGATGCAATGCAGCCCAATTTCATTCATTTTATGTTATACACTGCAATATTCATCAATAAAGAAAATGCAATGTTCAAACAACTATCTTATACTGTACATACCTTGATCCAGCAATATGTTCTGTGCACGTTGTCCAAGGAGATTAGCAAAACGTTTTATTTTGTCTGGTGTATCAGCTAATTCTCCATTCAGTTCCAGACGAAGAACTGCAGCCCAACAATTTTGAAAATTGTAGTCATTTAGTTTATAGCTAGAAATAACTTTCTTGAAGGATTCTGGGTCAACTTCTTTCAATGCCTTGCACAGTCTTACTCTGTATGTTGACAACTGTTGGTAATCCTTAGTACTTTGCTCATTGCCTTTCATATACTGATCTACCATATCTATTGCTATCCTCAATTGTGATAGTATGGCAATATCATGAAGTAGTTTAACATTAGTTGGAGTTATAATACCTTTGTCTTCTAGCTTATTAAATAAATCAAGTGCAGTGTGTTCTGGTTCAGTGATGTCTTCTAAATGCAAATGATCAAACAGACAGACTTTCAATGAAAGCAGTGGTTTGTCCCCAACATAGTGCTTACTTAGATTGTTTTTTAATGACGAAAACTTGTCTGCCATTTTACCAAATATTGTACTACTGAAAAGAAACAATAAATGTGGCACTCTCAGTGAAATCAGACATAAGTCGCATAGGTAGTTTTGTATTGACAGTCAAAAACAATAAAAGGCTTTTAACCAGAGAATGATAGTTGAAACAGTATTTAATTACATTACCTTAGTGTTTTTCTATTTTTATACAAATAAATGCAGAAATTTTGTGTCGTCTGTTGGTTAAAAAATGGTGTAAATTGTGTATGATTTTCAAAATACCTATCATGTCTTAATACCTAAAATGTTCTCATTGATTGTTTTTAATACAAATTGAGCATAATAATAGAACAATAGTTAATGAACAAAGATGCAAAGTTTCATTGAAATACAACAATTAAAATACCCCTTTACTAACTCATTTGATTATGAGTAAACGTGATGATTACAGCTGTTACATTCATAATGGAAATGTACACCCATGATGTACAGTAATTTAACCAACAAATCTAAGAAACCCACTATAATGCCCAAATTAACAAATAATACAAAATATATTATAGAACCTCATTACAAAATTATAGTTGTAGAAAACGTTACTTACCTTTGTTCTTTCCAACTATTTAAAATTATTCAATGATCTTTCAATAAAGACTGGGTTTTCATGCGTACCTTCTGTTTGTAATCAGCTGAATGCCAGTGTTTGCCTGATGATACTTTTATTAACAGTTATAAAAGTACAGTATATTGCATGTCAGATTTGAAGTTCACTGCAAATGTACACATAATAAATAATTCAATATATCTAATGTTTGTTTGTAATGGTTAGAAAAAGTTTTCACTTTGTTTTTCTTGCCATACTTGTTGGTCTATGTTACTTGATGCATAAACAACACAGTTTCCGGGACCTAGCAGCTGTATTTTTTACAAAATTTTCTTACAGATCAGCCCACATTTACAATTTTCGCACCCACAGACAGCAACCAGCCTACACCCTATATAACGTAATATTGAGAAGTTGGGGTCTATATTTAAATAAGAAGAAAACCTGTGCTGCGTTAAATTGTTTATGTATTGGTGAATGATCAACGCTATTTTTCATTGATCCATGGTATAATTTTTTTTTTTAAATCCATCTTTACAGTCAGTTCTTCTCCATATTTATAGATAATATAAATAACACAAACCTACATTTTTCTGAACAAAGTAACCATACCTAGATTTTTGAGTTCGAGAGTGTAATTTCAGAACAAATAGGGGTTCATATTCTCGACATTTTCCTAAAATACACCAAACGGGTCGTGTGTGTCTTATTTATCACGAACAAACACAATCTGTTAAAAGTTTTAAATACCTACATAAAGAATGCGAATGCACACTGCACCCCTGCCTAATAAAAAAAAAGAATTTATGTCCTTGGTTCAATTTTCAGGATCTGCCACCAAATACTCTCTCAAAATTCTAAATTCCCAACATGTTTGAATGACAATATATTAAATATTTGAAAGGCTTAAATATTGGTGGATTTATTTATCTAAAATTTATTTTTTATGACCTAAAGATTTGACAAATCACAAGCGATGGATTATTCAACAGTATTAGACAGTTAGAACAATCCATCGTTTGTGATTATGTTGCGCTTACATTCTTGCACTGCGTCTCTAGTGGGAACCAAGCATATACTTACTGTTGAAAACATAGAATGTAAGACTACTGATAGACCTCCACCTCCGCCAATAAGTAGAAACTTCCAAGGATGCTCTAATGTAAAACTATAAGATTAAAATAGAAAACAGATTTTGTAATAAAAAAAGGTTGATTTTTATAATAATTATTGTGTGCATCTTTTTCATTCCATTGTACTTTTCAGAGCCAATATTTGAACCCAAGTTCCTGGTAAACACAGAAATATGTTTGAATCAATAATATATTCATTCTATTTTACTTATAATGTGACATTTTTATTTATTTTGTAATATTGAAAGTAATCGCATATTTGATAATAAGACTAGTTGTAATAATTGTTGAAAGTTTGGAATAGCTAAGAAAGCTATGATGCTTTTGAGTTTCAAAGCCCCTGGTGGCACTCCAACACTGGAGACCTCTGGAATTTTTAGCCTTTTTTAAAAATATTTTAATCCTGTTTTTTCTTTAGGGCATTGCTCATGGGCCCCTGGGTTTAGCCAGTTAGCGCACATTTTTTTTTCAGGCCATTTTTACCAATCATGTTATTGTAGACTTATGTAGCCTACATAGTCTATGTAATACAGTAATACACACATATATTTGTCTTTTCTTTCATTTCATTTTCTACATCATGACGCATGTTTGTTTTATAGATACACAACAGATATTTACAATTTTTGTCATTTGCTGTAACCTGCTTTGCTATTTTTTTCTTTTATTGTATACGAATTGCAATAAAGAAAGATTATTGATTGATTGTTTTTGACATTAGATTGGTTATTTTTTTTGCTAATAATGTAAACATTTTATTTAGTTCCTGTTCCTAGTTTGCCTTCTAGAAATTTCCGTCATAACAACTTATGTAAGCATAGACTTGCATCATTGATTAATGCATAGGGAATAGAATCGGGTATTTTTTAGTTTATGGGGACGGAAGCTATAATCAAGATAATGGTAATCATAACTTTATAATCTTGTTTGTAGGTTGTAAACTTGTACTATGTCACATAGGCAAATATGCTTGATGCAATAAAGAGCAACATAGATGATATAGACACATTTGAATGCACTACAGGCTGTATAATGAGGAATACCTCAATCTTCAGGTGCTTCCTTTCGAAAGTTTGTATGTTTGTTGCAAGAACACTTTTGTTCCATTTATACCTTTCTTCAATTTAGACTCAGACTGAACATGATGTCAAGACATGAATACTAATCTCATATATTCTGCTTGTGTTTCCACATCCTCAATGATAAAATTTCCACTCAGTTGACTAGTTTCTCGTTCTACGATCGTCCTTGTCCCGATTTCATCCCCAATAAGGGTAAAAGGGTGTGTGGCAAAATGTGTTCTTCGCCTTGCTTGTATCCTTAGGCAAGACACTTTACTTACATTTGCCTCTCTTCGACCAGGTGTACAAATGGGAACCTGGTATAGGACAAAACACAACTGCGCTGATTACATTATGTTTCCAGGCGTGTTTGATCCAAAAACATTACATTGTAATGTAGCATAGGGGAACATCAGCACGAGTATAGATCATAACAATATTTTGAATAAATAAATAAATAAAGCGCCATCTGTCTTACATTTTGCATATAAGGATATCAAAGAAAGATGTAAATGTTATGTCACACAAAAAGTGCATATGCTCACTTAACTTTTTATTTATTATTTATTTAAATTAGTTTTACAAGGGTAGTTTTGGATGCAGAGAAGATTTAAATTGAGGATGTGGTGCAAATTTGTATTGTTTTCAAACTGACATAACCGATTGATGCCGTATTAGATAATTCCTCTCCATTTTTTAGTTACGATTGCCTTTGTGTTGTGAATGCTTTTGAGTTGACCTTCTATTTGAAGTACCATAGAAATGTACCATAAAATATTAATGTTTGTTTCCATATCTTGAAAAACAAACACAGTATTCAAATAGGGATAATTAACTCTTGCTCCATCCTGGTTAAAATAGAGAATCATAACTTTGCAATTCACTTTGTAGGTTAATTATGTCATAGTTCACAATGCAATTCTTGAACTCTTCTTTTTTACTCGATTTTAATAATACATGAAATTGTTTCTACATTAGAATTTTTTAAATATTGACAAAAAGCAAGATTTTTATATACATCATATACTAATTGTTGTTTATTGGAAAGAAAAAGATTGTTTTTTTAATTTCAGTTAATTTAAAGGAAATAAATATATAAAACTGTTTCTTTCCAAAATCAAATACAAGTTGCCTGCTCCTTCTCCATTTTCATCCTCATAAGTTAATCTTTTTCTATTACCAGGTGTTGCTGCTTTCTATGCACATTTACCCAATGTTAATTCTATAGTATCAACAATTCATTGTATTTGCATTTCTGAGAACATTTCTGCAATATCAAACTCTTCGCTGCTCAATTTCTTAACTTTATTCTGAAGTAGTTCAATGATTGGTGGTAAGTTTTCACTTTGTTTTTCTTGCCATACTTGTTGGTCTATGTTGCTTGATGCATAAACAACACAGTTCACTTCTCCTTCAATAGGTTTAATGATCATTGCTGGGAAGACCTCTTTGATTGTGGCTAATGATGATGCTTTTAAATCATCTTCTCGACAGCCAAAATTTAAAGCAAAGAGACCTTGAAATAAAGAAAACAGGACAAATTATTATTTCATAATAATACAATTTTATTTAATTCAGATCATGTGGCCCACTTCACTTGCCAACCTCTTATATCTTATATCTAGATCTGCCCACATATACATTAATCTGAGGTTTTCAATTAAAATAAGATACAAACAATTTACTAGGAAGTTTTGTCAGAAATCGCCTGGTGGTAAATGTTTTTGATGCAAACAATTCAGTCTAGCAGTCAAGCTCTCACTGTCAACAAAACTTGACTATCATAAACTGACTTTACTCTTTATCAACAACTATAGATGCTATAAAATTTGGCCAATTGAATTGAACAATTATTGGTGGTAATAAAGAATAACAAATACTTGCCTTTCTGTTTTAAGAGAGATTGAACTTTCAGTAGAAATGATTTTTGTAGAAATGCTTTAGGTGGCCAGATTGAACCCTCACTTGCATTTACATCAAAACAGATGACATCATACACATTATTATCTGAGAAATATTACAATTTAATTAGAAGTTTAATTAGAATCTTTTTCTTCACGAACAGAAAGTTTGTACTGAAGGTTTAAAAAACCCCAATATATCCTCTGAGCAAGTTGTACACTAATTAAATACTGTCTCAAATACATCAACTTTATCTGGTTTCTTGCTGCCTTTGAGTTACTATTGAGAGGATTTCAATTACAGTATATATCAAGTACTTTTTTTGTCTGCTGTTTTCTGTTTATAATTACAATAAATATACAAATCATTTTCTATTTAAAATATTTTAAATCAATATTATTACTACTTTGCATTATAGGAACAAATTGATGTAAATATACATTCAATGTTACAATAAAAAATATTTTTTTTACAATATTTCATTTTCTTTACTAATTTTTTATTTATAATGTACTTACTTGTTTGTGAGTTATCCTCTATAAATTTAATACCATCTCCTTCCAATAATTGCAGTCTTTCATCAGGTACCACACCAAATCTATCTTGAGCAATTTTGATAATTGCTGGGTCTAATTCTACGACATCTAACTTAATCTACACATGAGAAATAACGCATTTCATAGTATTAAAGTGGTTCCAGTCTGAACCTACTAATGCTACTACAGTATAGTCTTGTCCAGTAGCGTAATGCAGGGGAAAAAGCCCTGGTTTAGCACTCACTAGGGGCCGTCCAATGCTGTCCGTTGCTCATGCTCTGGGGCCTCAGGATTTAGTTATTGGTAGTTTTTGATGACTAATAAATCTTAATACTTACTGTTGGAAACATTGAATGTAAGACTACTGGTAGACCTCCACCTCCTAAGCCAATAAGTAGAAACTTCCAAGGATGCTCTAATGTAAAACAATAAGAAAAATATTATGTATATGAATATGGTTTTATAACATAATGAAGCCAGGCCTGGTAAATTGAATTTTGAGAACACTGAAATATAGTATTATCAATAACTTTCATTCTATTACATAACTTTAAAAAAAATATACAATACAATATAATACCATACTAATGTAGAATTCATGAAAAATAATAATTATATGACATATAAGGACAACTGGGTTTATCCCACATTTTCTAAGGAATAAACGTCACTTAATACTTTGATACATACGTATAACTTGTTGAAAGTTTGGAATAAGTGCTAAGCCAGCTATGATTCCTTTGTGTGTTTCAAAGCTAATATAGCTTCTATCTACGACTACTTTAGATGTTCTTTTACCTCCTTTACTTCTCACTGACACTACAAAAAAGAAAGTTTTATCTTCAATTTTTTTGATATATAAAACTGACACTACAAAAACGAAAGTTTTATCTTCAATTTTTTTTGATATATAAAACCAATAAATATGTATGTGTGCAACATTTTGATCCTTTTACAACATCGCACACATATTTATTGGTTTATTGTAAAGAATAGAGAATTTATATATCTCCATATAAAAAACATTTTTCAATTGTCATTTATTTGTTATATTCATTATTAAGTCACCATTGCGTGTATGCAAAATTGCTAAACATAGAAAAACAAAAACATGCTATAAGAAATTATAACATTTTGGATCCATGGAGGGATAGTCACATGAAGCCATTTTGAACTCAACTCAACTCGTTCTTGCATGTGCATATAATATACAGTAATACCCACGTATATTTGTATTTTCTTTCATTATCTTTCCAAAATGTGTCCATATCTATGCCTACAGCATGAAAACATGTTTATTTTATAGATAACACAACAGACATTACATTGGTTATCTTGTTTGCTAATAATTAGTTTCTATTATCTAGTTTGCCTTTTAGAAATTCTGTTTATGTAACTTTATGTAAGCATCATAATATATGATAATGTATAGGGTAATATAGAGTTTTTTAGTTTAGAGGAGCTAATTATCAAGATACTATGGTAATCATAACTTTATAATTTTGTTTGTAGTAGGTTATCACATAGGAAAAAATGCTTGAGGCAATAACAAGCAGGCTGTTTTATGAGGAGTACCTCAATCTTCAGACGCTTGCTCTGAATGTATGATACAAGGACACTTTTTGTTCCATTTATACCTTTCTTTAGTTTAGACTCAGACTGAACATGATGTTGTGACTTCATGAACACTAATCGTCTCATGGATTCTCCCTGCGTTTCCACATCCTCAATGATGAAATCTCCACTCAATTGACTAGTACCTCGTTCAACGATCGTCCTTTTTCCAATATCATCACCAATAGATAAAAATGGTACCTAATAGAAAAGGATTAACGCAAACTTATGTTTTTAAACTGCTTCTTTAATGATTACCTCCATTGAGGATTGATTAATAATTAATTATTATTAATTAATAATGAGCATGTTCCGTTTGACAATGTAGCATAATAAGGGATCATCTACATGTTGTAGACAAATACATTAATACTGAGAATAACATTGTTCTGTATAACTGCAGTGTGTCTATTGCAATGTAGCATAATAAGGGATCATCCAACATGTTGTAGATGAGTACACTAATACTGAGCATAACATTGTTCTGTATGTCTGCAATGTGTCTATTGCAATGTACCATAAGTATCAACAGGTTGTACAAGTACACTAATAATGATTATTATGTTCTACATGAACAGAGAATAAAGGATCATTAGCATGCTCTAGACAAGTATATTTATACTGAGCATGACTGCTGCAGTATATCTATTCAGCATAAAGTATGTTGTAGAGTACATTTTTCGTCTATAAAAGGTAAGTATATAAACATGAACTTACCTTTGTATTTTCAGGCAGATCAGAAGGCGCCAACTCCATGACATCACCAGACAGTTCATCTTGTATTGCCTTCAGACTCTCATATTGGTTGTCCCGATGAAGTGTGACAACAATAAGACGTTGGAAACCAGCAGACTTAGCAAGCTCAACACGCCCCTTGGGATTACTGAACAACCACTCAACCTCTCTAAAATGAGTTACAGGTAACATTATTTTCAGATGTTTTAAAGCTCTGTCTACATTATCAAACTAGTTTGACAAAAAAAGTGTGATGTGTCCAAATATGGTAGTGATATGCCCAAATATGGTAGTGATATGATGTCATCATGACCATATATTATATGGGCACATCACATTTTTTGTCACAAAGTTTGGCTAAGAGTTTGTTTTAGTTTTCTAACAATGGATATACTGACCTTCCTTGTGGGACAATAAACACAGCAAACTTGTTGGCAGGGGGAAGTGCACCTTTTGAATCAACAACAAACAGAGTAAATCTGGGAGTTGTTGGTTCTTTTGCATTGTACAACTGGAAGGACAACTGCTCTTCATCCACTGACCTATTTAAAAGGGATCAGTACAAAATAAGATACTACGGCTGTTTTATTATCAAATTTACAGTACATGGTATTGTGTAAATAAGTGCATTGTGTAGGATTGTAGATAATAATAATATATATCATTTTGTTTGGCAAATCCAGTAAAGAATTTACTCACACTCTTTAGCTTTCGCCATCTTGCCTGATGGTTTGATCACAAGTGATCCGGTCCACTGCTACTTCCTGGAAATCTGTTGTTGTCGTTTCTAGGTGACGTCATACTTTTTCGTAGCATTGATGTGTATACGTGATTGAGAAATACATCATTGCTACGAGAAAAAAAACAGATTTCCAGAAAGTAGCAGTGGACCGGATCACTTGTGATCAAGCCATCAGCCAAGATGGTGAAAGCTAAAGAATGCGAGTAAATTTACTGGATTTGTCAAACAAAATGATATATATTATTGTAAATTGTGTGTGTGTGTACATCTGCTAGATATACAGTAGTAATTTTGTCTTCTTAATCAGTAATAGTACAAATTCAGACTTTTATAATTTAAAGATGGATTGTTTTGTGTTTAATGTGTTATTTCAAACAATGGTATGGTATTACAATCTTTCTAAACAAAGTTTCTAATGAAACTACTCAATTTCTTATTTTTAATATTTGGACCCCAATGGAAATAAATCACTTAATAAGTCACGTAATTGAAGGGCGTTATCATGATATTTATTTTAAATCTTTGTTTGTATTTCATATGAAGGGTATCTAATAAAATCAATTAATCAATCAAACCATGACAAGGTAAAGCAGTTGATGAAGAAAATGTGTGACAAATTTGTAATCTGTAAATGTAAAGGTGAAAGGTCATCTGATTACCTAGTTTTTAGTGAGTGACGCATCACATGATAGTCCTGCTGGGCTTTGATAGCTGTTATCACAGCCTCAGCTGACTCCAGCCGTAGATTACTAGAATTCTTAGTGAAGAATACATCTAGTGGTAAAGGTGCCTGAGATTGAATTTTAGAAATGATTATATAAATATTTACAACAAATATATTGAGTTAAGATTTATAAACAATAACAGCATAGAAGAAATACTAAACTGCTGATATATTATCGTAAAATAAAAGCTAAAATAAAAGCTAAAATTTAAAACGAGGAAATCTGTGAGAATGAGGAAAAGCTGAAATTACAGTATATATTACTAAAATTTATCTAATATAATAATAGTATTATAACCATTTCTCTACAAGTCATTTTATAGAGGGCGCATGTTAAAGTTCAACTGTAGGAGAGCTATGCCTGTTTGATGATGTGTATAAAACAAATATTGAATGTGGTCATTTTATAGAGGACGCATGTCTAAAAATCAATTGTAGGTTGTAAATGTTCAAGAGGCTAGAGTTACTACTGTAGAACTGGTATGAGGTAAATCAAATATTGTATTGACTAATCATTTTATAGAGGGGGCATGTCTGAATTCAATTTAGTAAATGTACAGGAGGCTAGAGCTATTATGCCTGAATGTGTAAGTAAGTGGTGTAATGTATATAAAACAAATATTGTAGAGGGCATATATCTGAATTCAATTCAGTAAATGTAAAGGAGGCTATCATGCCTGAATCTAGAACTGTATGAGATACATATAAAACAAATATTGACTGGTTTTATCAATACATGGTTTGAAACATTACTCTTGGTGATCTATATCCGGCTATTGGCTATATTTTGAGACATGTTCCTCAACCTAGTGAATATTTGTACAATATAATGAAAGAGTTCATCAGCATATTTTAAACACAAAGTATAATCACCAGTCTATTTAGTTAGCAGTTTATATGTTATACTGTAGGCCTACCTTGCTTGCCATGATTGGTTTAAATTTAGTACAGACAAAAACGAAGACAGGGAGAGCAAAAGCAGATTTTTTCTCTTCATTATCATCTGTAATAATCTTGTGTACCCTTACCAGCCATGACCTGCATTATCAATAATAAAGTATTCATATGAAGTACAACAATATTTGTTAAAGTCAAAGCTATTAATACGATTATTTTTAGATTTTCAAAAACAAATTCTGTATTAATTAGTTACTTCTTTATGTCCAGCATATTTTTTAGGTATTTTGATAAGAATAGCAGAACAAATAGGTGGAAGTTTTTTTATAACTTTTTAGGAGTGGAGTTCTTTTTGACATCAGACCAGATTTGACTCTGCAATACAGTAGACCGATTACTTACTTATTTGTAAACCATGTGACTATTTCCTTTGCTATGTGTTGTTGTGCTAATGATATACAAATATAGCGCCCTCCATAATTAACTACACGATCGATTTCTGAGAACATGTTTTGAACACTTTCAATTGTGGCAGGTTCCGAGTCTGACATAATGGCGTCAAGCGTTCCTTTGTCAATAACCACATTGAAATGATTATCAGCAAATGTCATCTGGAAAAATGAATTATTTTTATTATATATTAGGAATAATGCTATTAAGGATTTAATAACGTTCAGGCTTATAAGTGATATATTCATTCACATACAATGCTCTTGTAGTAAAGAATTTCTTTATCAGAACTTAACCATTGGATAACTCATGGTATCATGAATGACTTGAACCAAGTACCCTTAGGATTGGCACCTGTGTATCTAAACCACCAAGCAGCTATAGCTAATTTAAAATTGTTAATTTTTGCTCTAAAAGCATTGGACAAATAATAGTCATTCTCATTTTGTATAATAGTTTCTAATGCTCAATGCTCGCATCATTACTCCCATGGTTGGATCAAACAAGTATAGAACACACTTGATCTAATCAGTGCAGGTGTGATGGACCCTATTCATCCCACTTGTACACCTGGGTGGAGAGAGATAAACTTATGTGTGTGTGTGTGTGTCTTGCCTAGGACACTAAGCAATCTGAAAAGCATTGATGACTCTCAAAGTCTCGATCTCACGATAACACGCTGAGCAATATTGGCAGAAAAGCAATTTCAGAATTATATATTAGTATTAACTTACCTTCTGCACGTCCATTTCAAGAAACTTCATCTCTGGTCTCGTAGACGCGTTTCTCGTAGTCATGTTTTTAATTACCACCTTACTGATATCAATGTTGATCAACTGATGATAGCCCACATCGTACAAGTCCTCGCTCAGTGTTGAGTTACCACATCCTATCATCAGCACTTTGTTACTGCTTTTACTGTACTTGTGCAGGATTTCACATAGATCTCCATATTCACCATACCTTAAAAAAAAAATTAGTTTTAACCTTTTCATATAAAAGGGAAAAAATACATACAGTATACATGCTCGGACTAGTGGACTGGATGCATGAAAGGTGAATATTAAGATATGAATAAATTGATAAATTAGAGAATAAGTGAGTGAATGAATTAGTGAGTGTAAGAATGGTGGAGTGAGTGGATGAATGTGTTGGTTCAACATTGAGTGGAAGATTGAGTTAGTGGATGAATGAATGAGTGGATAGATGAATGCGTAGATGGTTAATGAATGAGTGAGTGCATGAATGAATGAGTGAGTGCAAGATTAAGTGTGTGGGAGATTGAGTGAAAGAATAGATTGAGTGAAAGAATAAAGTGAGTGAGTGGACAAATGAGTGAGTGGATGAATGCGAGTTGTTTGCCGTGGTAGATGGCAGATTGATGCAGGTAAAAAGATTGATGAAAAATCAGCTATGTAAAAGAAGATTGGATGGATGAATAATTTATTAATTGATGGACAAATGGATAAATGAAATCATCAATAAAGTAAGTGGATGGAGGAATGGATGAGCAGCTGAATTAAATGAATAGAAGATGAATTAATGGATTGAGATAGATGAACCTGAAATCTGTTTTACCACTCAAATGCTGCACCACCACGCTTCTTGAAAAATTTGTCCCAATAATCCACAGACTGAAACTCACTACTGCTTCTTGGTAACAAATCCATTTGCTGTTAATATACATGTGTAATGAAAAATTAAGTTTATTAGGTTTTAACCCGCCATCTGTAAATGCAAAGAAAAGTAACTATAGGCCTATGTATTTATTATTAATTAATGACATGTTTTCAGTTGAATTGAATGTTTCTTGAATTTAAATTAGCCATGAAAATTAGGGATTGTTTGATAAATAATGAATCAACACCACTTTCCAAATGTTGGTCAAAAAGACAGGCAATAGCTCCATCCTGAGCAGCCCTGCCATCCATAGGCCTACCTACTACTAGCCTAGCTACAGTAGCATTTAGGCAGGCAGAACTGCTCAGTCAGTGTAGTGTCAGTGAGGCTCAACTCAGGTTAGCCTAGCCTAGCTAGAGTCCTACTTTAGGACAAAACAAGCTCTACAGATAAGCCTATATCCTTAAAATGTATAACGTTATTATGTATCTATTGAATAATTATAAGCAGACGACTTTGGATTATCATTATATTATGTTAATTTATTCATAAACAAGGAAAACTTACAGTCAATCAAAACACGTGTGTTTGTGTTGGAAAACTCATCTGTGTTGTGATATGTAGTTGTTGTAATCCAGCCGGATTCTACATTATAACGACTGTTTCGATAGAAACTACTAAAGAAGTCTATAACCTTTGACCTATCAATGCTGATTTTTAGATTTGATGACATGACCATTGACAGCAGCTCAGATAGATCACAGGAAATGAAAGTAAAATTATAAAAATATAGGGACAGAGAAAATAACATAGTGGTCAAAGAATTACGGTAGTTTAGGCTTCAATCAATGGGGGCTGAAGGAAGCGTACTACAAGGTTGTAAGTTAGATGAACCTCTAGAATCGTCAGGCCACTCTCATCAACCTGACTGGGTCATCCATCCGGCACGTCGAGACGATGGTTCGCAGGTGTCCGTGTTTGTTCACAAAGGGGATCGGAAATCTGAGGACGCTAGGGTTCAAAATGCTGCTAAGGTACTGTAGAGTGGACCGTGTACAGTATTACTACAGTACTAGATGTACACCAGCACTGTGGTATAATTTATGGACTTTAGAATTGTTTTAATGATGAATCTCAATTAAATAATGAATTATTTAATGGAAATGTAGGAAGGAGAGTTATTTTATAAATAAAATACAACTAGAAACTTGGCCTAAATTCTTTCTATTATCCTGTACTACAGTGGCATAATTAATGAAATAATTTCACAATTGTGACACCAACCAATAAACACAAATCTATATTAATTGGTTCCATGGTCCCTATTGGTGTTTAATTTAGGCCTAAACTAATAAGACTGGATCTGTTTATATTATAAAGCCTAACCTACTGTATCTATACTATTACGATTTAAAATAGAATGTATTTTTAAATTTATTGATACCAAATAAAAATGCAAGTAAATAAATCTGTAAATGTAACCTGATTCATCTCTTTTTTGTTTGTTTTTGCAGCAACTAAAAGTTCTTCGCCATCCAACTATATTAAAATTCTTTGCGTCATGTAAAAATGTTGAAGGCACGTATCTAATCACAGAACAAGTGAAACCATTAGACCTGGTGTTGGAAAATCTCAGCTCGGAAGAAATATGTGTTGGGATGTATAACATTATAGAGGCCTTAAGTTTTCTACATACAAGGGTAAGACATTAACATTGATGTGCTATGATTGCAGGTCAAGTATAATGTACAATACAGTGCATTGTTTGACCACTGTACTTAATATACCCCCTCCCCTTTACCAACCAAAAAGTGAAGATGGTCTAACACTGACTTGTAATTATTTATTTTTTTATTCACTGCGTTTATGTTTATTTTAATTATTGTTTTCCAAGGTTCTTATTAGCTTAAAGATCTTAAAATATGCATCCTCCATTTACTTGTTTGTTGTAGTAGTAAGTGGAAAATAAATTGAATTGAATAAATATGATTTATAGATTAAAACTAGGTATTAAAAAGAAAATGTATGCATATATTAAATTTATATTTTCTTGATGCAGTTCTTTTGCATATCTTAGCTTTCAAGGAATATCCTTGTTAAATGCACTTTATAACCTTTTCATTCTCAAATCTTTTAGAATTATTAACATGTTTTTTTTCCTTTCATTTTAGGGTGGTGTATCTCATAACAATGTATGTACATCTTCTATTTATGTGAGTAGTCAAGATGGAGGCTGGCGACTTGGTGCAATGGAACACCTTTGCAAATTTGAAGATGCCACCGTACAGGTAAACTGTCAATGAACCTAACCTAAACAGTAGGCACCTATAAAGGGACACCTTCAGGACCTCTAAAGATTATTGTCCCCTAAAAAACAAAACAAATGAGGATTAATAAAATCAGACTTTAAATAGTTAATTTAAAAGTTAATCACTTTTTTAGATTTTTTTAAACTGATTTTATTGCTAACAAAAAAACAACATAAACATAACATTGACAAAAGGTGATAAGATTTAGTTAAACGAGACTAATCAAAGCTTAACACCAACAATAAGAAATAGTATAATTTTTTTAGAAAAATAAAGTTTTCTTTTATAAAATTACTGAATAAATGGTTAAATACCAACTCTATTGACAAACAGTCATCAAACCCATCTCTTTTGCAGAGCAGCATAATTTCTACCTAGTTCAAGCCTTGTTGTGGTCATAGTGCTTTAGAGAAAATTTATTTTGGTTAGGCACTTTACAAAAGACAATTATTGTTTTTAAATCCAACAAAAAAACAAAAAAAATGACTATTTTTTGCTTTAAATTACTAAATAATTATTAAGGAGATGTTGTGGATCAAAGAGATAAAACCTACACTCAATAAACAATCGGATTCCATCAAAGCTAAATTGTTTATCTAACTCAGTAGGAGGAGCTAATTACTTAATTAGCCCTCAATTAGCATTTCCTGTCACCAACTTTGGTGCTTAGTGCACATAATTATTATTGTTTTGTATTCACTTGATCTTGAAAATGGTTCTATGATGGTACCGAAACGTCGATCTCTCTTTTTGTCATTAAATTTTATATTGAAATTATATAGTAAACGTCTTTTAATTCGTAATTTGAAACATGACAACCAACTTCATCTGTTCAGAAGTCTTGAGCGATGCAGTCAAAAGCTTGTTAGTTGTGAGTCATCTCTTGACTTTCTACAACTATGTCAAAATACCGGGGTTACCCCAACATTTGCGAGAGCTGATCATACTAAACGTGAACGTTGGAGAACATCTTCTAAGAAGTTTGAACAGAATATCATTGAGGAGGAAATTAAGCTTAAATGTAAACACCTAAAGGAACTGAGAAAGACGATGAACAAATTGTACCTGGATATTAAGAACATGTGTTCTTCTTTTCGATACATCTGTATACTTAAAACGATAACAGAACTAAGGATAAAACAAATGGACGGTGAACTGCGGAATCACTCCAAGAAGATCGCACGCCTATTATACAAGGATCGAGACATAGACGAACACATTACCAACTTATCTTCGTACCAGCTTTCCATCTTCCAAAAACTGGTTCTTAGTCGTGTCTTACAGTTCGCCTTACCACATCAATCACAACGTAGGGAAATTTTAGCCAACTTTGAAAAGGCTTACTGGCGTGTCGAGAAGAAACTAAATAATGAGGATATGAAGGAGCTCACATCAGCAACTTTAAAGTCGATTGCTCTAAACTACATCGAACGCAAGGACCAATCTCCACCTAGGTCCCTGAAAAGAGCATTGGGACAATTGAAGAAAAGGGATGACATTGTCATTACTACACCTGACAAAGGTTCCGGAGTCGTTATCATGGATAAACATCATTATGACCAACTTCTTAGACAATCGTCTATAAACAACACATCTAAGTTTATACCCGTAAGTAAGACACAACCTAAGTCTAGAGGTAGACCAATTAAGCATTTCCATCCTCTCTTAGAAAAGGAGAAGCAACTATCTAATATTGTTCGTAATATACTACCGAAGGAAGTAGCATCTACACTAACATCACAAGGCTCGAGGTTAGCCCATCTGTATGGTCTTCCCAAGACGCACAAAGAAAATCTATCTATTAGGCCAATACTCTCAGCCACTGGCACTTACAATTTTAAATTAGCACAATGGTTAGATGAGAAGCTAAAACCATTAGCCAGCAACGAATACTCTATACCAGACATTTTTGATTTTGCTAAAGAGTTACGTTCTACTGAAATTGGTTCAGATGATGTTCTGGTCTCTTACGACGTAGTTTCTCTATTCACCAATGTTCCACTTGATGAGACCATTAACATTCTTGTTCATAAGGCCTTTAAAGATGACTGGTTTAACTCTGAACACGGTTTATCTATCGATAAACAAGGTCTTAAGGACCTACTTACAATTGCGACCAAAAATCAACTTTTCCAATATGATGGTGATCTATACGAGCAGGTTGATGGCGTAGCCATGGGTTCACCGCTTGGACCACTGATGGCAAATGTTTTCATGTGTTACATTGAAGATACCTTACAAGCAACAGGGAAAATGCCGCAGTTCTATCGTCGCTACGTTGATGACACAATCGTATTCATGCCAAGCCAGGTTTCAGCACAGAATTTTTTGAACACTTTGAACAATTCACACGATGCCGTTGATTTTACAATGGAAATTGCTAGAGATAACTCAATAAATTTTTTAGGTATGACTATCTCAAAAAACGATATATCTCTTGAAACCAAAGTATATAAGAAATCCACTAATAAAGGCTTATTATTACATTATGATAGCCATGTGGATATCAAACATAAACGTAATCTAATTCACACAATGCTTAATAGGGCCTACAAATTGTCATCTACGCATGACATTTTCCTATCAGAGGTTGATAATGTAACAAAGATTTTTCAAAGGTTGAATTATCCTTTAGATCTTATTAGTAATATTGTTAAGGCTTTTAACCAATCCATTAATACTTGTGTGACTCCTAGTAATACTAATGAAGATATGCTAACTGATGAATCTCCCCAGCCTATTAGGATTGTACTACCGTACAAGGATCAAACTTGTTGTAACACGGTTACTAAACAACTTAAACAACTTAGTGCGAAGATTGAAAATGATATTTTACCAGTATTTACTAGTCGTAAGATAGGTGACACCTTAAAACCTAAAGAAATGAAACCCAGAATCATTAATTCACAATGCGTTGTGTACAAATTTCAATGTGGTTTGTGTGATACAAACTATGTCGGTTACACTTGCCGACACCTTTACAAACGCATTAATGAACATAACAAAAGTATTATAGGCGATCACCTAAAACAACATGGCATAACTGGTGATATCTCGGAATACTTTAGAGTCTTATCTAAATGTAACAATAAGTTTGATTGCCTAATTAAGGAGATGTTGTGGATCAAAGAGATAAAACCTACACTCAATAAACAATCGGATTCCATCAAAGCTAAATTGTTTATCTAACTCAGTAGGAGGAGCTAATTACTTAATTAGCCCTCAATTAGCATTTCCTGTCACCAACTTTGGTGCTTAGTGCACATAATTATTATTGTTTTGTATTCACTTGATCTTGAAAATGGTTCTATGATGGTACCGAAACGTCGATCTCTCTTTTTGTCATTAAATTTTATTTTGAAAAAATAATTATTAAATTACAGATAAATAATAATTGTTTTCTATTTTTGGTCAAAATGAATAACTATTATGTGACATTAAAATGACATATTGAAAAACAATTTAAAAAACAAACAATACATCTTTAATAAGGTTATCCCTTTGATTGGCAATACTGTTAAAACATTTATTAGTCCTTGTTCACAGGAAAGTGTCTCATCATGAAGGATGGGTTCTACTGTGTACTTTACTGTGTATTTTTTTAATTTTCTATTCATTAATTCCTCTTAGATTATTTTCATAATAAATATTGTGCTATGGTACAATAGATCGACAAAACTGTGGTGTTTTTATTTTTTTATTATTTATGAAAACAATCCTGAACCATAGAAGATGTACAGTATAGACACAAACAATTTGAGTAGAAACTAAATGGGAACAGAGCATCGAATACAATTCCAATCCTTTAGTGCACAATGCTTTTGAAAACTGCAATGTAGTATTATGTTCTGGGATCAGAAACTAACATTCCTTAAATAATATAAATATAATTACAATTTGGACTGAAATATTGTGGTTTTGAAGACTGGCATTATTTGTAGAAAATCTCAAGTAATTGAATCATTTTTTTTCTTTTAGTTTTTGAAAGACAGTAAACCATTGCGTCATAGCGAGGCAATTCCACCAGAAGAAAACGAAGATTCCTTAACATCCAATGCACCGTCACTAGGTCATGCCAGGGATGCGTATGCGTTTGGTGTCTTAGCAGAGCATCTTTTACAATACTTGGAAGAACTTGGTAAAAATTTTAAGATCAACTTAGTAAAACTATCTATCTATTGATTGTGTAACAGGGCTTGAAATTTACTTTTTTATTTACTAACTAAACCTAAACTTTTATTCAATTTACAAAATTAGCTAGCTTTGAAATTTGTAACAGCATTTTTGGATGACACCTGACTGTAAATCTTTTTAATGGTGGTGCAATGTTATACAAATAATGAATGTTTATGAGTGTAATGGTACAAATAATGGCATGAGGTGAATGATGAAAGGTTATATTTCAACAAAAATCTGCTGCTGGTGTCGTGTTTACAAGCGAAACTGAGGCCAGACGACAGTTGTGCTGTTGTATATCACAGTAATTTGTATACTAGATTTTTTTTCATCCGCGAAACTTTTTTTTTCGTACACAAAAATGTTTTATAAAGTACTATTAAACGATCGTTTAATAGTGCGTACTATTGCACGCCATGTGACCCACAATCGTCCAATCAAATGACAGGAATTTATTTAGGTGTTATATAATATACAAATTTAGACTTGCCAAAGTTTAATACTGTGCTTGTCCTGCAGATGAGATTACTGTAGGCTTACATTATGTCAGGCCTAATATTTCTTTATGAATACCGTAAAAATATTACAATGAAAAATGATATTGAATTTGGTATAAATTATTGATATGAATAATTTAATAATTATGCAGTCATGCAGCATACAAGTACATTCATTGTTTTTGTATTGCCAAAGTTGAATGAATATTATGCATAATTGATAGAATTATCATAAATATACATAATTTAATACAACTAGACATTCAAATTGCTTTTCCATGGCTTTCTTTCATTTCTAACACAATGTTCTCAGTCTTGGGTACAGTACATGAATAAATTGTTTTCCAGATAAAAAAATTCTTTTTCTAATTATTTCAAAATATTATTTATTGATATTTATTTTGTTTTAATTTCTAGGTGACATTACAAATTCATTTGTTGAAAGACTCAATTCTTTTGTTGATCCTGATCCAAAAAAGAGACCTCAATTGCGAACATTACTACAAGATCATATATTTAGGTAAGTAAATCTCATTTTACTATTAAATTGCGCTAGTTTTATTTATTTGTAGTATTTTAATCGACATTTTAGGATTTTATATTTATATTTTGTATGGCTTTTATATCGTAATTTATATATTTTATGTACTGTATCCATTTTATATTTGTATGTACTGTATTTTAAAAAGGCCAACAGAGTTTCCCCATGGGGATAATAAAGTTTTAATTGAATTGAATTGAAATTGCAGTATAAACAAATGAGTTTAAATTGAAAATCCTTGACAAAATAAACCTTTTCGTAAGCTAAAGCTTGTTTGGTGGTTAAAATGGAACATCAAGTCATCTGTGTTTGTGATTATACTGCAATTAAACATCAGTGTCCACAATCATACACCAAGAGCTTGTTCAGTCTTAACTGATGGTCATAACTCCCTGATTAAAGCCACCCCTGTTAGACCATTGCTATAAAACAGTTTTAGCTAAGACTACGTTCAGTACAAATTGAGGACGCACTTGACGCACTTAATGTTCGTCACGTTTACTCAATTCACAATCATTACAGTACATACACTTCTACGTGAGAAAATCTATATAAAGATCATCATTATTATTATTTGATTTAACACTTAAAACTCATTCAATGTGTTGTCTTTCACCATCAATATACATATAATCAGCACCATGTTGACAAAAAGAGAGGTTTAAGACTGTTTTATTAAGTCTCCTTTAATTTTAAAGACTGCTTACAGGTTAGAGCCATAGACTTACTCAACTATTCTTTAACTACTGTGTACGCTGCCATACCATTGAACAGAAGAAAAACTTTGATCATTATCATAGTTAATATATTCATATTTATTTTTTTTCTAGGAATGACTTTCTGGAAATTATAAAGTTCTTAAACCACCTGACACTAAAGACAGAGCAAGAAAAGAATATATTTTTTGAAGATCTAGCTCCTCGTCTACACGGTCTTCCCGCCAAGTTAGTTGCTATCCGTCTAGCCCCAATGCTGCTATCCAGCTTTGTTATGGCTGAACCAGTGGCTGTTGATAAGCTGTTTGTACACCTTCTCACACCTAAGACTGGTAAGAAGAAATGACCATCATTGATGCTTGAAACTCTTGATATATTACTTTAATCTTACTATAATTCACCAAATCTCTGCGTGCCTGTTTGTCTGGGTTTATTCAGAGACTTTGGTGAAGTAATGCTGAGGATATATTGTAGGGCCAGTATGAATCTGAATGATGTTTTAATACATTTGAAACTCGCTCTGGGCGGGTATACTAGCTAATTAATATCACAATTGTATTATAATTTTGTATAGTATCATAGGCACATTCCTTATTAATAGAGGTCATATGTGCATTTTTTTTAAATCTCAACCCAACCTTAAATTCCTATGATACAGAGTCACATGTTACAAACATGTGACTCTGTATCAAAGAACTTTTCTAATACAGAATTTTTGTTTATGTATAAATGTTCCATTTTAGAATACTATTCTATTTGTTTTCTTTCAGACACTCAATCGTCCATTTTCAACAGGCAAACAATCAATCCCATAATTCCAGAGGAACTTTTTAAGAAGCATATACTCCCTCTACTGATTGAGGCTTTCCAGTTACGTGATTCTCATGTCCGCTGCGTTCTGCTACGCCACTTTTCCTCCTATGTACATCTGTTTGACCACTACACACTTAGATCCACAATCCTTGTTAAGGTAATAAACTGAAAATGTAAACAGACAAACTGACAGCTACTAGCTACTATTGTCATTTCTTATGCGAAAGAGCGCCCTGTTTAAATATTTATTTGCGGTTTTTTTTATGTTCACCCCATAATTATTTATTTGTTGACTACATTTGAAATATTTATTTATATATAATTTTTGAATTCTTTTTTTTGTTGGTGGAACTAGCCTTAATGCCCTCTTAGCTTTAGTTTAAGTTTCTCCAGCATACATGAATTCTACTTCTAAAAAAAACTTGCATGTTAATATTACCTAATGAAATATCTGAATTAGAATTGAAAATAAAAATTGAAGCCTACATATTGCTTTATTAGTTCAGAATGTGTCATTTTTATAAGTAATATCAAATAATATCCAATATTGATTAATAGAGGCACTGCCTACTTCCTTTTATTGATACCTGTATACTTTTTTTTATCATCAATTGACTTGTTTTATATTTTACTTGAATTTGTTATGATTACCTCATTTTCTTGAAGGAAGAAATAAATGTTAAGTTGAATTGAATTGAAAGAGCCCCTAAAAAGTTCCCAGGCATTACTTTTGCCAAGTATTTAACACCAATTCTTAAACATTGACCATATTATTTTTATCTAGCTTCTGGTTGGTCTGAAAGATACCAATGATGATATTGTATCGGCTACGTTCCATGCTTTGGCAGATGTTGTGCCAGTTTTAGGTTCTGAGATTGTTGTTGGCGGTGATCGTTTCAAATATTTTGTAGAAGGACGACCAAAGGTATGTTGAATTTGTGTTAGTTATAATAATAATCTGAATATTTATAAGGCACTGTTTACCAAATAATTCTTTAAAAAGAAGAATCAAAAAGGTGTTAATTTTTTCTAAAGGAAATGTTCTATGGCAAAAACTTCCCTATGAGAAATGGAAGTTTATAATATTATTAAATATGTGTCACTCAGTTGATCAGAAATTCTTAGTGGCAGAGGGAACTGAGAGGTACCAAACTGTGGTGACCATACTGATAATGAAGTTTATAGGTTAAAAAATCAATATATTATTTTTTAAGTTTCATACCAAAAAAGAAAATGGAGCATTACAACAAAAGCATGAAGGCAACCTTACAGCAGTGAGTGGCGTAATAGGCTTACCGCTCATTGAGAAAATCGTGAAAAGTAACCACCAAGCAAATGAAACCAATCTTAGGAACCAGGGTGAGGATGAAGAGAAACGGAAGTTAGCAAGGGAGGAAGAAAGACAACAAAAAAGGGAAGAAATGAAAAGAAAAAATGAGGAACGAAAAAAGGAAAGAGAACAGAGATTGTTGAACAAGCAACGTAAGGTTTATTGAATTCTGTGGTGAAAAAAAACACATTCTCATCATGTTGTTGAAAATATTATATTTTGACGAGTTGCCCTTGAAAAGTGATTTAAAAAAACTACTTTATTATACTTATACTCTTCTCTAAAGATGCGAAATTACATTATATACAATAATCATTTATAACTTATCTTATTCCAGATACTTTAGGAAAAATCATTGGGGAAGAAGACCGTCCTCTTATGGCAAATGAGTCGATGGATTCAGTCAGTGATATTCATGCAGATGATACAAATGTGCATCATCCTGAAACAGGAGACAGTGATTGGTCAGATTGGGAAGATGATACACCTATACTATCAGACAACCAAACCAACACATCAACGAAAACCAAAGACAATTCTGAATTGCAAACGTTCAACAAATCTTCCAAATTCTCAAATTCAAATTTAGAAACACAGAATTATAAAACAGAACAAAAAGGTGCTTTAAAATTACAAACTGGGAAAAATGTTTCAAAAACTGAAAATAAGCGACATAAAATGGTGCAAGAACTTGGTAAGGAGTTTATTGTTCCTGATGTCGCTCCAAAACCAGAGGCACAAGAATTTGATTTTTTTGCTGATATGGAACCATCAATTGGAAAAACACAAAAGAATGTTACTCATTCAAGTAAAACGAATGAAAAAAAGACTTCAGAGCAAGATAAGTCGAAATTTACTTTTCAAATGGATGACAGTACGACAATGGTGAGCATTACACATTTTATTTCATTTATGTCACTCAATTATAATTTCACAATCATAATGTCACATAATAATGTCATTTAATCATAATGTCACTTAATCATGTCATCACTTCATGATGATGTCAGTTGATTATAGTGTCACTTGATTTTAATTGATTGTCTTTTCTTTCAGGAGGGTGATGCAGGATGGGGTGATGATGACCTCAACTGGGATTTTGAAGATGAGTGAACTTGCATTACCTCTTGCACTTAACAAAATGAATTTTGTGATTCTAGGTTACTCCAGAAATAAATACACTTTGCTATAACCTCAATATTAACCATAATCTATAGTAATATTAATTAATACTTCACAATAATATTTCCAAAAAATATGACCATTTAATTCATCCAAAACCAGTTTTGTGTTTGGCAATGGCGATTCCTGAAAGCTCATTTAGAATTCACTGTGATGTAACACACACTGACAATCACATTATGATTCAATGTCAGGAGTTTAGTTATTAAGCTAGGCTTATGTTGACAGGAACTCAACTAATATACTGAACTCTGAAGTTTACGCACCCTGTACACCAACACCAGTGTTTTGTATTGTGTGCATCCCAGTTTGTGTAAACTCTAAAATGTTGCTACAATAGGCTATGATTATTTCAACCAGTTTCTTCAACTGCCTCTTCAAACTATCCTTTTTCCGAACTACTACTGTAAATACCCAATGGCTTAAAAGAATTGGACTTAGTGCGTAAAATAGTACCTTGAGTTGAGGTCTTTTCAATGCCAATTTACTATAACAGGTTTTCATATGAAATTAAATCAATCTAATACAAATTGCTTAATAATTAAAATGAATGCAATTGTATAAATAAATTGTCACCATGCACTTTGTTACCATTTAACATTTGTTCAAGAGCATTGTGGGCCAGAATTAAATGCAATTATGATTTCAATCAAATATTGACAAATTGTTATTTGTGAATATGTATATTTATTTACAGTACAGGTATTTTTCTCATTTTTACAACACTTGTTAATTTTTATAGTAAATATATATTTATCAAATTAGGGTTTTAATTTTTATAATAATTTGAAACTTGTTAGTTCCATTTTATATTTTAAAATAAATTTGTGTCATTTTAAATTATTTTTCTTTAATTTTTAAGGTTAAATTGATAGAAAAAGTAAAATCGGAGTATTATGTGTAATGCTGTTATTTTTCTCAGATTACACAATTGAGCTTAGACAAATGTAAATGAAGTTGACGAATGACAATGTTAAACAGTGTCACTCTCCAATTAAAGATGTATTGTCGCCCTGAAAAATAATTCTTAAACATTTGTTTGTTGAATATGCCATTTTAATGTCCCATAATAGTTATCCACTTTGACCAAAAATTGGATTGAAAGCAATGTATTTACCTGAAAAAACTGTAATTTTAAGAATGGTCAAATTGGCTGCCAGCCAGTGGTTTTTGGTTGAATTTAACCATTTATTTTGTCATTTTCTAAGTGAAAACATTTTTTTTCCCCGTTTTTTTTTCTACGGAAGTGATTAACTTTATTAAAACTACAAAATAACCTATTAAAAGTCTGATTTAATTAATCCTAATTGTTCATGTTTTTGGGGGACAATACATCTTTAAGCTAAGAAGTGGCAATATTAAATAATGTCACTTCTTAGCTCAATATAAGGAGTGACAATGTTAAACAATGTCATTCTCCTTTGATTATACAATTGGAGTGACATTGACACTGTCACTCCTTATCTCATTTGTACAAGCAAAGGAAAGTGACATTGTTTAACATTGGCATTCCTTACCTCATTTGTACAAGCAAAGGAAAGTGACATTGTTTAACATTGTCACTCTTTACCTCATTTGTACATACAAAGGAAAGTGACATTGTTTAACATTGTCATTCCTTACCTCATTTGTACAAGCAAAGGAAAGTCACATTGTTTAACATTGTCACTCCTTACCTGATTTGTACAAGCAAAGGAAAGTGACATTGTTTAACATTGGCATTCCTTACCTCATTTGTACAAGCAAATGAAAGTGACATTGTTTTATATTGTCACTCCTTACCTCATTTGTACAAGCAAAGGAAAGTGACATTGTTTAACATTGTCACTCCTTAGCTCATTTGTACAAGCAAAGGAAAGTGACATTGTTTAACATTGGCATTCCTTACCTCATTTGTACAAGCAAAGGAAAGTGACATTGTTTATCATTGGCATTCCTTACCTCATTTGTACAAGCAAAGAAAAGTGACATTGTTTAACATTGTCACTCCTTACCTCATTTGTACAAGCAAAGGCAAGTCACATTGTTTAACATTGTCACTCCTTATACCTCATTTGTAAAAGCAAAGGAAAGTGACATTGTTTAACATTGTCACTCCTTACCTCATTTGTACAAGAAAAGGAAAGTGACATTGTTTAACATTGTCACTCCTTACCTCATTTGTACAAGCAGAGGAAAGTGACATTGTTTAACATTGTAACTCCTTACCTCATTTGTACAAGAAAAGGAAAGTGACATTGTTTAACATTGTCACTCCTTACCTCATTTGTACAAGCAGAGGAAAGTGACATTGTTTAACATTGTAACTCCTTACCTCATTTGTACAAGCAAAGGAAAGTGACATTGTTTAACATTGGCATTCCTTACCTCATTTGTACAAGCAAAGGAAAGTGACATTGTTTAACATTGGCATTCCTTACCTCATTTGTACAAGCAAAGGAAAGTCACATTGTTTAACATTGTCACTCCTTACCTCATTTGTACAAGCAAAGTAAAGTGACATTGTTTAACATTGTCACTCCTTACCTCATTTGTAAAAGCAAAGGAAAGTGACATTGTTTAACATTGTCACTCCTTACCTCATTTGTACAAGCAAAGGAAAATGACATTGTTTAACGTTTTTACTCTTTCGCTCAATTAAATGCACCATGATTTTAAAGGTAACTTATTCACTTTTGATAACATCATTAGTTGCAAGTCACAGATAAAAAATAAATATACAAAAATAAATATAGTTTTGTGGTTGTTTCACTGGTGTACTTACTGATCATTGTCACCAATAACGTCATATTATCACTATCAGAATGATCACTATAAGTTATTAATATCGTCGCCATTCTTGCAACAAACATTTTCTTATGGATTAAGGAATAGCATTTTCTACACTGAGCACTAACAGAAATGTGTCCAATAATAATAATAATAATATAATAATATTATAATAATTGTAACGAAAAATACATTAGAAGCTAGTAACATTATTTAATATTGCCACTTGCCATTGCCAAAGATGTATTGTCCCCCAAAAACATGAACAATTAGGGTTAATTAAATCAGACTTTTAATAGGTTATTTTGTACTTTTAATAAAGTTAATCACTTCCGTAGAAAAAAAAACGGGAAAAAAAATGTTCGACAAACAACGCTATGTACTGTGCGTTTACAACGTTTGAAATTGTTACGCTCACAATCACAATTAACTTAAGATGCGGTTTCACCACGTTTTAACCAAAAAAATGTTATCGACGTTAGAATAAATTGTACCGATCATCAAATACAGTTTTGATGTACGTTACGTACTGTAAATGAATACGACCTATTTCTTGCAAGAATGAGTGAGAACTACTACTACTACTAGACTATATTAGTGTAGGCGCCGCATATAGCAACTAAAAAATGTGTTTTTCGTTTCTTTTTACATTCCGACGTAGGTAACCTATAACTTACGTTGCGCACTACTGTAACATCTAACGGAAAATTACACTAACTGATTGTTAAAATTGAACGTAATAATCAACTGTACAGTGTAGTTTGACGATCGCCATGTGATGATGATCGTATGGGGATTCCCCTAAAGCATCACGTGCTCAACTTTCGCTGTGTGGTCAGGTGATACGATCTTCTTTTTTTTCACACACAAAAAAAACATTCGCAAATCCAAATCCTGAGAGCAATAACAAGATTATGGAGGTCTTTTTAAGTGTTCTTTTAATTCTTTCTTATTTAGTGCCTACATCTGGGGTTTTATTTGGCACAAAACCTCTTTATAAAATGCCACATACTAGTAAATACGCGTATAAAACGTATTATATGGAACAACAGGTGAGTAATTTATAAATAGGCTAGGCCTAGCTAGTTAGTTAGTAGCTAGTCTAGTTAGGCCTTTCCTAGCCAGGTGGTTAAGTCGATTCAGTTTCAGAACCAGCTGAGCTAGGCCTAGCTCGGTACTTTACTGATGGATGAAGGCTAACCTAATCGCTGGCAGGTTCATTGGTGCCTATTTAGTCATCAATTATTATTATCTTTAAATATTGTTTAAAAAAAATTAAGAAATTAAATTAATTTTGTATCTTTTTGTGAATTTAATAAATTGTCAGTTTTATGCATTTTCCTCACTCAGTTTTGTCAAAAAGTAGGACTAGGCTATGGTCTAGTCATAGTATCTATACTCTGCTGCCGACAACCAGTTTACCCCGGTGAACTAGTTCACACACACACGTACACACTGTCGTGGACAGAAGTAATGGCGCCATAGTTGGCTGCCGATGACACGATGTGACCCTTAGGGGAGACGAATGTTTTTGAAAAGGTGTAACATCTAAGTCCACAGCGCTCTGATCTTCATGAAATAGCGCTATCTAAATGTTGCATTATATTATACATTTACCGTAAATATTATACAGAGTACTGCTGTATACCAAAATTTATGTATGTTTAGTTTTATTGCATTTAATAAATATTCTAATAATATTAGAAAAATTGTCACAGTACAACTAATATTTGTTATTTTTAAAAGGTGGACCATTTTAGCTTTGCAAACAACGATGTTTTCAAACAAAGGTATTTGGTGTCCACAGAGCATTGGGGAGGTCTTGGAATGCCAATACTGTTTTACTGTGGAAACGAAGGCGATATAACATTGTTTAGTGAAAATACAGTAAGTAGCGATCATCTCTTGCCATCATTACTTTATTAAGTATAGTGGCAGGCCTGTAACATTAACTGCATTTTTTGTCATTTTCGTTTCGCTATTAATTTCATTTATGTGAAAAAATAGCTAGCTTGTCTTGACAAGTTAGTGAAACTGTGTGGTGATGTGAGATTCCGTTTTCGGACTTTTTTTCTGTTGTCTTGGTCAATTTATTCAGTTTTCTTAGGCTATTTCGTGGTTTATTTTACATCAACATTTTCATTTTCACACTTGCTAAACAGCGCATAGGGACTATTTGTATTTTACGCTATATAAATTGAAAACCATTAATCATTTTTGTAAACATACCAACAGAAAATGTCTATTGATTTTTTATTGAATAATTAATGTCACAAAAGCTTATTACTGTATATTAAAATCTCGAGTTATATAATCTTTATCTTCAATATAACTGAAACATTAAATAGCTTATCCTCTCTCGCTGCCTTCGTTTTGCCAAGTATTCTGCACTGTTTCTCAATTTACTTTTTCTTTGTATAGGGCTTTATGTGGGATATAGCACCGGAGTTTGATGCCATGATTGTGTTTGCAGAGCATCGTTACTATGGTGAATCTATGCCATATGGTGATGATTCTTACAAGGTAAGTTTTGGTAAAAAAATATTTTTAGTTTTATTAGCTTCATTTTTAACATTTTTTTTTACAAACTGATTTTGTCCCAAAAATGTAAAGTAAAGTGAAAAAAGTACTTGTCCCAATTGAATGATGACATTTTTTATTTTTTATTTATTATTCACATTTGAAAAAGTTATTATTAATAACTAGGCCAGATATAGTCCATTTTGACTTTTAAAACTTAACTCAATGTTCAGACCATAATCAATAGACTCACTCCCCAGTTTAAAAGACTAGTCTTTCAATCCAGAGCACCCTTCTATCCAAGATGTAACACAAATTATGATTCACAAAAATGTTATATTTTATAGAATAAGTCAATGTTAAGCTACCTAACAGCTGAGCAGGCCTTGGCAGATTTTGCAACCCTGATTCGCTACATGAAATCAACCATGAAGGATGCATCTGGTAGCCCTGTTGTTGCCTTCGGAGGTTCTTATGGTGGCATGCTAGCAGCCTGGTTTAGGATGAAGTACCCCAATATTGTTGTTGGGTAAATATTCTTGTTTGTCTTTAAAAAATTCCATCATTTGTGCCTTCCATACCTCACCACATACGCTGCCATTGGATATTTATTTAAGCTACAATTGTACAGAAACCTAATGGGAGATCAACATACCAGTCAATTTTTTTGTAAAGATTTTTTATGGTCAAATATAATTACAGTACTATAAATGTAGTAAGAATATTAACCATGTCATAATGTGAAGGAATCTTCTCTTCTCCCTTATTTAGATATATATATATATTATTTAGATTAAATAGTGTACGTATCACACTCTCATTCCAAACTTACAAGACTTATGTGTGTAGAACATTTTGTGAAATGATTATTGACCATTATATTTCTTTCTGGATAGAGCTATGGCTGCTTCTGCTCCAATTTGGCAGTTCACCAACTTGACATCTTGTTCTCGACCATATGAAATCATCACCAACGACTTTGAGAAAGGCGGGGCTAACTGTACCAAAGTTGTGAAAAGATCATGGGAAGTCATTAACTCATTAGCCAAGTCTGGTTAGATTCATTCATTCATTTTTATTTCGTTTTTCTGTACACTCATTCTTACATTCAGTCTGCTTCTTATTCATTCAATTGACCTCTCTGCGACCTAACTCTGACATTTAGAGATGGCTCCAATTGTCAAGAAATTGTTCCAACCATGGTGGGACTGATGTTGTGTGGAATCTTACAATTTGTTCATTATGGGTGGTTTGGCTTGGTCCCGGGAACCGTATTACATGCTGCAAAATAACAATTTGCTGAACGCTGGTTAAGCCCTTTTATGTAGTAGAAGAAAAAGACAAAAATACAAAGGGTTTGTCACTACTGGTATTTTGATATATATTCATTTTCTAAACTTCATCTTTTTTATCAATACAGATGCAGGCCTTTCAGAAATTACCAAACAATTAAGACTCTGTGACAAACTTAAAACACAAGAGGATGCAAATAGTGTAAAAGACTGGATCAAGGGTACATGGTTTAACCTAGCAATGGTTAACTATCCTTACCCTGCCAATTTCCTTGCACCATTGCCAGCTTGGCCAATAAATGTAAGTCTGAGGCCTGTTTTGGTGCCAGCAATTGGGTGCCAGTGTTTACAATAAATAATAGTAAAAAAAAGGTAATGCCAAGTGTGTGATAGATTTTGCCAAAAAATGTTAATATTTTTGTTCTTTCTGTAGGAAGTGTGTAAAAATATGAATAATGCTGAAGCCTCTGATGATGTCATCTTAATGCAGGTTGCCAGTGCCCTCAACGTGTACTTTAACTTTACTGGAAATCAAAAATGTTTCAATATATCTAGTAATGCAGTTGATACACTAGGTGATTTCGGTTGGTCATATCAGGTACATATTTCTTTCTCATCTACATCCACGCAAACAAACACCTTTGCACATAAGGTTTCCATAAGCAGAAGGTTACATCAAATGTATTATATTGCCATTACAGCAATATCAGCAATAGAGAAATATGAATTTTCTTTCAGAGTTGCACAGAGATGGTTATGCCATTCTGTTCTGATGGCAAAAACGACATGTTTGAATCATCTCCCTGGGACATAAAAGCGTTTACAGAAGGTTGCCAGAAAACATGGGGTGTTACTCCGAGACCAGAATGGATTCCAGTACAGTTTTGGGCTAAAGATTTGCAGATGGCTACCAACATTATATTTAGGTAAGTAAACATAATTTTTTAATTGCCACATGAAATATTTGTCAATTTTTCTTGAAATGGCAAAAAAGTCTGAAACTCTTTGCGCATATAGAATATTCCTAAGCCCTGCTTGGCAACCCATATTTTTGCATCAAAAACAGTGGATGGAAATATGATTGGTTTAATATAATATCTATCACGTTAAAATATGTTAATCATGTTTCTTCACTAGATCATGTTAGGGTGATTTAGCTCAGTCACGAGAACTCCCCTAAAAACAGCCATTTGTGTTTTACCCTTATTTGAAGGCCTCTGACCACATATCTATTTGTGGTTTTTAATTTGTTAAAGATCTGGCAATAACTTTTTGAGTAATCCTGCTAACTAACAAATAAAAAAACACACGTGATTGACCACATAACCTCTCGCCATTCTGGCGGAGTTAATTGAGTTTGAATTAATTAGAAATAAATTAAATTGTTGTCTTAGCAATGGATTACTCGATCCATGGTCGGCTGGTGGAGTGCTGGATGAAATATCTGACGACATCACCACTATTCTGATTCCTGATGGCGCTCATCATCTTGATCTTAGAACTCCCAATGCCAAAGATCCACTGTCGGTTAGAGAAGCAAGAGTTCTGGAGACGGTCACCATCATGAAATGGATCAAGTCTGCAGTGTAGAGGATATGGTACTTTTTGGCCATCTTATATCTCGCCACAAAATGAGACTTCTGGTATTTTCATTGCAGATTTTTTCAATATAAAATCCTGAAATTTATCAGATTTTTGCTTAAGTCAAGATAGAAAAGTACTTAAGTGAAAAACAAAAGCTTATTTATCAAACCATCATTTTTTATCTAAGTAGTAGACATCATCATCGAAACAATTTAAGAATAAAAAATATGCACAAACATTGACTTAAGTTTAATTTTTGAAAAATGACTTAAGTGAAATAATTGACGTAAAACAACTCTAAACAATAATTCCAAACACCAAAGGACTTTTATTTTGTGGTGGTGACTCACATGTGGCATATTGCTGGAGTTGGAGCTGGAGTAAACACAACAATATCTGCAATAATATATATTTATAAAAACCTTATGAAATATAAAAAAAATATAAAAAAGAGTTATCAGTGTTTAGTGATAGTGTAAGTAAAAGGGATAACATTCACTCAGGTTTAGTTTCATTTCGTTTTTTATTAAATCTGTAATAGGAAATTTGTTATACTGTATAGACTACTTTATATATTTTTCATTATTATAAATATATACATTGAATTGTTTTTGATATTTGTATTTTTTTAGGTTGTTGGTGTTTTGACGATTATAAATATTTACCATTTTTTTCTTGCTCAATGAAAAAAAATGTATAGGATTATTCAAAGCCTAAACTTCAGTGAATTTAAACAAATAAATACCATTTTTAAACGGCCAGCCTAAACACGTCTTTAAACGTTTTTTGACCTGGAAAGAGAAAGGAAAATTTTGACCTACTTTTTGCATAATAATTGAATCACAATGGCCACAATGATAATTTACTTTTCATTTTTGGACATAACTATTTACTATGGCTCCATAAGATGATGATAACACTATATGCGCATATATGGCAATATTATCGCTTAATAATTGACTTTAAAAAAGTGGCTATTTTGGCCATTTGTCGAAAAAATCCCTGTACAATATTATCGCAAAATTTAAAAAAAAAACGGAAAAGGGAAAGTTTTATAAATGGCCGAATTCAGCCCTTTTATTTCTGAACATAACTAGTTACTATGGCTCTATAAGATGATAACCCTATATATGCGCATATATGGCAATATTATCACCTAATTATTGAATTTTAAATATTGGCAAATTTTTTCGAAAAATGGCCAAATTTCGACCCTTTTATTTTTGGACATAACTAGTTACTATGGCTCTATAAGATGATAACACTATATATGCGCATATATGGCAATATTATCACCTAATTATTGAATTTTAAAAAGTGGATATATTGGCAAATTTTCGAAAAATGGTCGAATTTCGACCCTTTTATTTTTTAACATAACTAGTTACTATGGCGCTATAAGGTGATGATAACACTACATATGCGCATATATAGCAATATTATCGCATAATTATTGACCTTTAAAAAGTGGATATTTTGGCAATTTTTCGAAAAAATCCCTGTACTATAGGCCTATATTTCCCTTTTAAATAAATGCACATGATCTACTTGGCCTTTTCTATCGCATTCTATACTCTCGTAAGCATTCACTGATGAAACCTAACACTTTTGTTAATGAATTTGCAACAATTGCAGGTATCCTAGCATGACCTACTTCAACTGAAGTTGCCTGGTTTTATGATATTTTTCTCATCTTAAGTTGTTCATGTTTTTAAATCGTAGGTTGCATATTATTTATTATTATCTATTAATTTTGGGGGCATTTCAGAGATAAGGGACGGCGGGGAGGGGTTAGTGGGGTGGGTCTGTTTTGGTTTTTTTTTACTCGTCTTTGGCTTTCACTTAGACAGAGCACCTAATCTGGCTAGTGTACCCGCTATTGTAACAAGAAAGGTTTCTTGGATTTCATTTCTAATGTAAACGCCTTAAGCATTCCCTGAAATTAACATTGTTTTTGTGATTTTATTCAGAGAAAAAAATCAATCATCAACTATGAATGCAAAGTTGTTTGTTGCTGCTTCTGTGCTGCTCTGTATTGGTGAGTGTGAACAATTTGTATATTGAATTGTTTAATGACGAGGTTGTTTACTTTTACGCATATGAACGCATATCATTATAAAGCCTTAATTTCCATTTATGCATCCTCGATATGCTTTCTTTTAGGTGCTAATAATGCTTTTATGTGTTACAATTGCACTCAGTATTTCAATCCTGATTGTGGAGAGGTGTTGGTGAATCCAGAGAATATCCCGCAGGTTCCCTGTCCTGGAATGTGTTTGGTAAATTATTAAGCTCTGTCTACACTATCAAACTAGTTTGACAAAAAACAAAAAAAGTGTGATGTGCCCAAATATGGTAGTGATATGCCCAAATATGGTAGTGATATGACATCACCATGTCCATATATGGGCACATCACATTTTTTTGTCACATACAAAACTCTCAACCGTTCAGTGATATAAAATTATTTATAAACTGTGAAGATATATAAATATAATAGAAATCATGGGTTTTTTTACCTTCGATCACTACTTTATTTCAAAACAAAAACCTCCAATATGATTTGGTTGATATGACATTACTGTACATTCACCGTACACACAAGTTTATATATATATATATATATAAACAAATCAGGCAAAGAACAGTAATTCTAAACCACCCGGTGATATACTGAAATTTAATTAATTCATTTGAAACGATATATATTTCAGACTACTCGGAATAACGCTTCTTTTGGTGGCCAAGAAATGATTTTCTATGATAGGATTTGCCTAGAATTTGATTGTTCTGAATTGACATTTGTGGTGAACGATTTCCATGGCAGTACTTGTTATACATGTTGTAATACAGATCTCTGTAATGCTGACTATAACAAGCAAGACCATGTACTAATACAGCTAATGTTCTTACTATATTAATGTTGTTGGTTTTCAAAGCGATGCCCTAGATCAGGGGAGTCACCAGATGTATTTGAACACCTAACACTGGTTTGGCTGCAACATAGTATTGTTAAAAACAGAACTCGTAAAAATGTTAAACTTGTGTCTCAGAAATGTGTATGACATCATGCTTGTCCCATACTAGAACAAATACATAATTAATTAATTTAAATACAATTTTCACCCAAACCCAATCTGTTACAAATTAATGTGGTCACTGATTAAATAGGAAGTGTAACGTTGTGGGACGTGACCGTATAGTAAGGTAGAACTAAAACAAATTGTTATTAAACAAAAAGCAGTGGAAAATATTAAAATGTAAAATTCGCAATTTATTTCTCTTGAAAACCACAGATAAGTTAATAATACATCATAGTACGTCATTATATAAATTATTTCAACCAAATAAGTACATTTACTTTTTATTGCTTTTTATACCTTTTTCATATTTATATATATATCTATAAAGACTATAGATGAAAGACAAATTAAGTAAAATTAATATAAAATATAATTGGAGCAATAGGTTTATCGCAAATAGTTGATTTCGCAAGGAACGTCATTGTATAATGCATGATGGGAAGGGTTTGGGAGCAAACTTCACGACACGTACGTCATACGCGTCGGAAATCCTTCCCACCATGCGTCGCGCAAGCTATTTGTGATAAACCTTATTCAAACGCTTAAATGTATTGGAATTTATGACAATCTGACCATTTTTGTTGGATAGTCTCATTTGTATAAGTACCAGACAGTAATGATAATTATAAGTAAACTTTCATTCTTAAATAACTTGTGTTATCTTAAACACATGAGTTACTTTTGTTTTCTTTTTGGTTACTATGTATCATGTTTGCATACTGAATCCTAAAGGCACTTGTTGGCATTAACATTTACGTAATATAAAACCTTAAAAACAACAGATTACTAACTTTTTGCTCAGAAATGTGTATGACATGGTTATTATCTGCTCATCCCAAATGACTAGACTAAAAAGAACACAACATATACAGAACATTAAATGTTTAAAAAACCCTCCACCCTTTTTTTTGTTAAAAATAATGTTAATTTTTTATATCATCTATTATATTATCAACATACTGTGTCTTACAAAAAAAATAAAATAATTTGTCATTTGTCACTAAAAGCCAATTATAATGAATTTTAAACATAAAATAAATAGTTTGACAAAAAAAGTGTGATGTGCCCAAATGGTAGTGATATGCCCAAATATGGTAGTGATATGACATCATCATGTCCTTTATGGGCACATTACATTTTTGTTCACATCAAGTTTGATAGTGTAGATAGAGCTTAATACCCTTTAAAGACAAACATGAAGATGTTTGTTCTCTGTTGATGAGGAGAAAACTCAAAAGTGATGAAGAGAAAACCCAAAGGTGATGAAACATTTCTATAACAATAATTTATAAAATTTGCAGGAAAATTAATTTACTATATAAAGACATAAAAATCACATTAAATTAACATAACGGTTATCAAAAATTATTTTTTACAAGCAATGAACATTAACACTGGTAATTAATGTTAAAGTGGTCTTTAGTCAACTTCTGATTGAAGCACAATAGACTCAATGCAGCCATGCACTTATAGTGACAAGATTCAGATTATAAAGATGTATACCATCTGAGCATGGCACGGAAAAAATGCATTACAATTATGTCGAAAAGGTTAACAATGCCTGTGTCCAAAACAGGGGCTTCAGGCCTCTGTATTACACCACTGCCCCTCACTCCCACCCCCCTCTTATGCACAATGATGGATTTACTCCTTTAATGCCAATGTGAAATATGAATTAGTCCATTACTAATGCTTTTAGAACTGTATATATTACATAAGAACTAAATAATTGTAAAGCTCTGGTGACACTTTCAAACTAATTTGACAAAAAAAGTGTGATGTACCCAAATATGGTAGTGATATGCCCAAATATGGTAATGATATGCCCAAATATGGTAGTGATATGACATCATTGTGTTCATATATGGGCACATCACATTTTTTTGTCACATAAAGTTTGATAGTGTAGACAGACCTTAATACACTAAAACATCTTTGGCCTTAATAAAGAAATCAATAATAATAACAATAATAATAGTTGTACTGAGCATTTATAAAGCACTCTTATTACACAAGTGACCATGGTGGAAACTTGTAACTATGGAATGGAACACCTGTTACGTTGACTGGTATTGAGATAATGGCCTCCGACATTCCATTGTTTTCTAAAACCTGCCTTATATTGTGTCTGCAAAAAAACAATTATTGCATAAATAATAATCAAAATAAGAATCAAACTAAAAATGTACTTTTGTACAATCTAGAAAGGTCTTTTTACTTGGTTTAAAATGGTTTATTAAAAAAAAATGCATATAAAATATACAATAGTGGTCTAGTGGGATGAAGGAGTGATATTGTTTTAAGCATCAACATGCAGTGTCTGTAAACGCTAACTGTATATAGTCAATAGCCACCATATGTGATCTAGTATCATGGTTACAAGTACCAGTACCAGTATGATGAAGTGGAGCAAATTTGATTATTAATGAATTAATGACTTTGTTTATGTAGAGCATCTTGTGTATATGTGTGTCTTGTGTACGGGATTGCGACCTTTAAGAAGGATATTGAATGAATTCGCTTATGGTAAATCCTTGGCAATTTGCTTAAATATATATATATTTTTTAAATGTGCACAATGAATTAAGTTTGGTCGTCTCGGTCATTGCAACAACATTGTTAACTTACCCATCTCTTCCAAGAAGGAAAACAGCCGGAATGGAGACTTTTCTCTCAGTACCATCTTCTACCATGTCAATAAATTGCCAATCATTACTAGTGTCTTTATCATATATAACCGTTGCTATTGCACCAGCCTGTTCAGCATTTAACGTTTTTGAAAGAAATGAACACTCCCTGTGAAAATACAGTAATTTAAAAATGTACTACGGAGCTTTCGCTTTGCAACCGACGACCTATCTAGGCCAGGTCAATGATGAGTTGTCAGTTTTTGCTTGGACCTAGAAATCAAAACTGTGTCGAGGTGAGGAGCAGGAAGGAACGTATCCCAATATCTCTGCATGACCGCAGTGGACAAACATGACATACGGATGTCGCAAAACGAAAGCTCCTTATTATAGTAGGGAGTGGGACAGCAAAATGTATTATCTATACTTCTCCCTCTTTGGATGATTAATACAACATTGGGAATTGTATCATTTATACTTACCCCCTCTGGATTAATACAACACTATTCTGAACTAAGTAACTATTTTGAAAAGGTGAACACCCATGAAGAGGGTCCGCAAGAACTAAACTAATACGACTGAACTGAAGATTCTGAAAGATAGCAATAAGAATATTACAACAATAAAAGTTATGACCAATCACATTCAGTCAGAACTATGATGTCTCTCTTGTAATTGTTGTAACTGTATAATATATATAATACTTAATAGTGATAATTGTAATATTTTCAATACCTAATAAGCTCAATAAAAATAGAGTAATGTACTACTATAAAATAATATGTACTTACAAATATTCCTCCAAACGATTTTGCTTGACGAACTTTGAACACATAATTTAAACTTTCAGGTTGGAGAATTTCAAAGAATAAATTTTCTTTAGCTGAATATCCTAAAATATAAATGAAAAGATAGCCTTTTAGCTCAGGTCTTTTAAAGTGTAAATACTATATATACTAACTAGACATTCCTAACAGTAACAGTAGTAATAATACTAGTCTAGTTTAGGTTTTTTACTTTATATATAGCTGGCACTAAAGGCGGCCTCTACCTCTATTTATGTATAGTGCCTATTAGGCCGCCCTATATAATAGGCTAGCTTAGAGTATTACTGGCGGGTGGTAATTCTAGCGAGGCGCGGCCTACCCTACCTACTGCTAGGCACGCCTCAGGGAGCACTGTAGACTAGCCTCTAACTAGGCCTAGCCTACTAGCTAGCTAGGGCCTAGGCCCTAACTAGCTAGTAGGCTAGGCCTAGTTAGACCTCCTACTAGGCTAGGCCTAGGTAGTATTATTAGGCCTAATACGTAGGACGTGTCACAGAATATAATATAAAAACAATTTGGAAATAAAAAGTAGATACAGTGTAATATATATTACCAGATAATGGTACAAAAAATAAGCATAAGAATAAGATTTTTAGGTATATCTTCAAGAAAGTTTTACAAACGTTGTAAGTGGCCATGTTTTTGACAAATCACCAGTGAGGTTGGTCAATTTTAGTTTAGGGGAAAACAGGAATCTAACATTTTAATTTTTGTATTATGTGTTGATGAAAAAAAGATGTCACATTTGGACAAAAATAGGAAATTATTATTTTATAATAGTGCAGATTACTGTCACTATATTGTATTCATTTACTTGATATTAAACATAATCGAATCGTCCGCTTAATATAATAGAATAACCCATTTTAGGTCAAAAAAAGGTCAAAGTACCTGGGAAAAAAACAAAATAGAGAATATTGTTGTTTCATGTTTTAGGTATATAATTTGAGAGAAATAAGGCTACAACTACAAGATAATGAAAACAAATTAAAGATTTAGGTGTACTAAATAATCCCTAGGTTGTAAATCTAGAGTAGTAGTAGTAGCCTAGCTTATAGGCCTAGTAGGTCTAGGCCTAGGCCTAGTTAGACTCAGCCTGAGTCTCAGGCCTCTAAACTACTAAGACTTTTTTTTAAAGCCAGGCCATCCAGACTTCAGTGTGCCGGATGTAGGCCTAGGCTAAGCTTAACCGACTTAGGCCTACTAATGTCTTTGATTTTTTACTATGTATTTCTTTTTTTATATTTCAGTAAATAAGTTGGAGCATGGTTGAGAGGTAAGGATTTATATAATTGGACCTTTCTAGGTCATATACGCCGCTAGGCCTAGTATTAAATCTTGTGTCTTGTCTTGTGTTTTTTTTTCTTCTTAGTAATTATTTTGTGTTCAAATTACACAGTGCTATGAAAAGCCATTCTGCAATTTGACTTAGGCCTAGTATTAAATCTTGTGTCTTGTCTTGTGTTTTTTTTTTCTTCTTAGTAATTATTTTGTGTTCAAATTACACAGTGCTATGAAAAGCCATTCTGCAATTTGACTTTCCTAAAAGTGCAAGAATTTCTTTGCACAAATATTGCAAAAAAAATTAAATTTAGAAGGAACAAGAATAAATAACAACAACAAATATTTAATTTAAGTTATTTTATTGAGCAGATTGTTGTAAGATGGCTGAATTAAACTCAGATGAGACCAGAAATCCAGCATTGGTTTTGAGCAGTGACCAACAAATTGAAGAGGTATAAGGACATTGTAGTTAGTTCATCTGGAAGACTAGCCCATATGTTGTTCACAATTCATTTAAATTAAAGCAGCATACTTACATCACTGGGAATTCTATGTCTATCAAATTTATATATACTGTACAGTATTATAATAATAATATATAATAATATTGGGTTTACTTGAACTGAAGAAGGATTAGTGTTTCCCTAAAGCTTTGCAAATAGTTTCTAGCTGTTTTACTTTAAATTTGATTGCTTATATGTTTTATAATGTATAGTTCTCACAATAGTTTTGCCATAAAAATACTCAATAAATTAATACTAAATATTCTATTTTTCATTATAAGGAAAAGGTTTTTTATGGCCCAGTCCAAGACACTAACCCAAAGAAATGGGCCGTTGCAAATTTCTCTCGACTTGAGCTTCACACAAATCTTCGTGAACCTCCAGATAACTGGCTTAGAGGCAAGAAATACTTCAAGGTGCCTAGGAATTGGCTTAACAGTCAAAGCGCAAAGTTTTCAAGGTAGAGTATTTAAAATGTATCCATTTTTTTTTTGTAAAGCATAAAAGGTATGGTGCGCTTAGTATTTGGGTCAAATTGACGACTGTAAAGCCTGTTTTCCACTGTTATCTAGTGCTTTTGCAGAGAAAAAGATTGCGCTGCCCTTTTCTCTACAAGAACGAACAGCTGCGATTTTCTTTTTCATTTGTCGTATTCGATTGGGAACTTTCTCTGTCAACATAAAGATTCATTGAGTACTTTTTGTATTCGAATTGTAAATTGTGCTCAACAGAAAATCATTCAAATAGAAAACGTTAACAACGCCAGGTTTTTCGTTAATAACAATCTTAACGCTCAAAATACTCTGTTAAATAAGTACTCAATGGAAAAACTGTACTCAACGGTAAAAGTCCCAATCGAATATGACAATTGTGTGACTTCTGAACTGTTTGATTTGCATGAGTGTTCATGAAACGTGTGCCAACTCATTTCTCGAGCTCTCAATTCATAGCAGAAAAGGATTTTGAAAATGTGGATAATGCATGCATAAAAGCTGATGATTCATGTGAACAAATTCACCTAGTGGGAAACGGGCTTAACAGCAACTAGTATGCATTTGATCAAAGACTGTTGCAAGTTCTTATCTTGGCAAGTCAAGCACATGACTTTTTTCAAGCTTTCATTTATTATTAAAAACTGACTCTGCATAGATCCTACTTATATAAATACATTATTGATAACAGTGACGTAACGGCTATGAGCACTCACTGGCTATACCCAGAGGCCCCGAAGCTTATGAGGGCCCCTGAACAGTGCCCAGAGGAAAAAAGACATTAAAATATGTATGCTAAAAATGGCCCAGCCTCCAGTGTTAGGGTTCCTAAACCAGGGCCTCAGGCATCTGCGTTACGCCACTGTAAATACATTATTGATAACATTAATTATTTCCTAATTGTCCTCATACAGTTTGTTAATGGCAGACAGATATCCTGAAACCGTAACAGAAGTTAATGTAATCACTGCATCAGAGGTAAGTATTAAGTGATGATAGTTAGACATTCACCACTATGAATATAAAGTGTGGTGATGCATGTATTCACCACCTAACAGGTTTCAGGCAATTTTCACGTCTAAGAATAGCGGCGTATATACCAGAGTGATAGTATAATGATAATATCGAACTTGAATGGGTTCGAGCCTATCTGTTAAAGAGCCTTTACTTTCATTGCCTCGTCCTTCGGATGGGATGTAAAGCTGTTGGTCCTGTGCACTTAATAAATAATGCACGTTAAACAACTTGATACACTATTCGAAAAGAGGTGGGGATCGTGTCCCGGTGTGCTGATCTGGTAGGCGCTGCACTACTGACTGCCGTGGGTCAGTGGAGGGGCTAATCCAAATTTCCTCAGTTTCCAGTTAAGCTTGAGGACTAAAAATAATACACTTTTTTTTAAACATTGCATGTCAACGATTATTGTTTATCTTCAGAATTGTGTTATTGGATAATAAACATATTTGAACTTTTATAATATTCTTATCATTTTATCAATGGTTTATTTTTACAGAATATAAAGAAACTTCTGAAGATGCCGTTCAGTAAGTCACAAATCAGCATGGCTGTTCACCGTATCGACAAGACATTGCTGCTAGATGAACTAGATCTGTATCAACACTTTGGAACATCACAGGTACTCTATACACAACACTTTCTGATTTTGCTTTCACCAATACAATCAATTAAATGAAAAACCTAAATTTGCATTCCCACATAGCAGACCTCGCATAAGCGGGAAGTTTCCCAAAGATATTTCAACTGATCTTATGTCGCTACTGGGTGACACATCAATATGGTAGTGATATGACATCATGATGTCCATATATTTTATATGGGCACATAACATTTTTTTGACATATAATGTTTGATAGTGAAGAAAGAAATGGTTTTGCTTCAAAAATACATGACATGCCCATTAAAGCTGATTCCCAAATTTGTTCTAAATAGCACTCTCCATGTTTGTATGTATTCAAAAAATTATGTAAATTCTTCTGATGTTTCATATCTCAAAGTTGCGACCTTTGACATAGCTCTGTACCCATGACCCTATAGCTCATGTATTTTTTGATCTTTGGAAACATCTTCATTATCACCACTTTTAGTTAATGTGTGAGTTTCAATTGAAAGAAAATGTATTATATAACATTTATCAATCAATTAATCAAGGGTTTATTTTTTCAGTCGTACTTGCAGTTAAAAAACTGAATTACAACAATCATGACAATTTATAAAAATACAAAAAATTGGATAATCTTAATAATAAAATATTAACATCATTTATTTTGTTTACTTGCCTCCTCATAATAGTCGAATGACCTTGATGATTGGTTCTACACATTCATTCGTGGAATTTTGCTACAAGATGGTAAAAACTTTAAACGTCGTAAAAAGCATAAGGAGAATTCACAGAAATGGAATCTTCTATCCAAGTTCTTATACCATAGGTAAGTAGTGCGATTTCTTTTGAACCAACAGACAAATCGATTAATAAAGTGGTTGCTTGCGACTACGTATCAGGGAGAATTTTTAGTGGGTTTTTTTTATTTAGAAAAGTTAGTGTGGTTGGTTTGTTGAAATTATGCTAATTTTGCCCATTACATTTTCTGAATTTTTTAAAGCATTGGACAGTTGGACCAAGAGGCTATGCAATTGGAACAAGTACCTCCAGAGACCTCCAGTCCTGAGGTAATTACTTCTTTCACAATTAAGGAGACATAAATATGGTTTTCCAAATAAAAACAATATGCAAAATCATACTCAAAATATCTTTTATTAATCCTTTCGGAAATTCATTGCTCGTTTTATAAATATATAAAATATGTAACAATACAGAAGGTAAAAAATTGCAAAACAGGAAAAGAACGCCATAAAACATGAGTAAAAATTTAACAATATACCTATTGAAAACATTTTTATTAAAAAGTTGAATGACTTGATCAGTTGGTGCAGACAGACACTGCAGACTATGTAATATGATATAAGAGAAAGCTTTTTTATGATAAAAAATGTTTGTTACTGCACATATCCATACACATATGATAAAAAAAATGACCCAAATTCATTACTTATAAGAGAAACTGCCCAACACAGAGCTTAAAAACATGTAAATTTCTGATGTACTATAATCTATTAATGTTTATGTTATTAAAGCCATCAGAATTTGACTTTGCAAGGCAAGTACTTTGGAAGTTTGAAGATATCAGTATGTTACTGGGTACTGACTTACCAATATTTGGAGGTGGAACATTCCCCGCTGTCAGTCTAAGATTAAGGTATTTTTTATGAATCATCATACATCTATACTATAAGAGAGAGAGCGTTTGTATGTTTATTCCTTATACACATTTTTGCTACTGTACGCACGCATTCATACACATGGGGTATGGGTGGGCATCTTCCCTGGTAATTCCTGATAAATCTCTAAAACGGTATGGAGCTATTTTGTACCCTCGCTACATTGTATGAAAACTATGTTTTGTGGATGTATATAGCATTACAAAAAGTTGGGTTTTTTCTGGTAAGCACATCCCTTTTTGATAATTAACACCTACACACATGATTCAAACATGTACTTTTCTAAGGATTCTAACGACCCAATCGAAATGTTCTGCATGTATGTTTCTGGTTATACTAGTTAGGGAATTTTAGGTCAAAAAAATGCCAATCTGTGAAATAATTATTAACAAATGTTTTGCAGTGGATTCATGTTCTAATGCATCCCAAGTCATCCCAAAAAATTCCTCCATGAATTTTGACCTGGGGAAAGGGGGTCATTTTGAGGTCAAAGGTCATTTGGTGTCAAATTAGAGATACGCCTGTTATTGTTTTAATAACGTTTTGAATTTTGAATGTACCTCATTTTATTTAGTATCAAATGATAGCTTACTAAATTATCTTTATTTTGATATATAGTTATGCAGGTATATATTGGGTTATAGTATGAATTTTGGTCAATTAATACTAATTTATAAGAATTTTTTCCAAAAAAACAAAAAAATTATATTTTTTACACCAGAAAAAAAAATTAAGGTAGCACTCAATGGTAACGAAACTTCTCTAAAAATATCTCTCTAATATAATGATCATGTGTAAAAAAATTTGAATCATTTGATAGTTGATTGTGGACATGGGTGTAGATTGAAGTTATTGAGACTAAAACTGAGAAATATCATGTTTTTCATGTACTCTGTACTGTTTATCATGTAAACAAAATGGCCACTATTTTCATACAACATGCTATATTGTATTGAGTTAATTTTGGTGTCAAATTGTTCACAATGTATATGTTAATATTAGTTCTAATAGAAATTTTTTTGTAAAATTGACTGGAAAGCCCATTTCCAGCAATTTTGACCTTTGACCTCTTTTCGCCATATCTAAGTAACGGCTGGTCGGAGAGAATTAAAACTAGGAGCAAATTGTTCCCAATATGTATATTTATATTCAGTTTAACAGAAGATCTTGCCTGAAAATGACCGGAAGTGTGGTTATTGACCTTTGACCTCTTTTCGCCATATCTAAGTAACGGCAGGTCGGAGAGAATTAAAACTAAGAGCAAATTATTCCCAAGATATATATTTATATTCAGTTTAACAGAAGATCTTGCCTGAAAATGACCGTAAGTGTGGTTATTGACCTTTGACATAAATTTATAGTTTATTTATTCTAGTATTACTTCTATCACCCGTTTTTTATGAAATTTTAACCTTTGACTTGTTTTTCTCATCTAAATAATGACATGGCATAGAGAGTTGGAACTAAATTCTGGAATCCAAATTGTTTATAATAGATATATATTTATATTTAATCTAATGGATTATATTGTTTGAAAATAACTATACAAGAAGTAAATAGGAGCCTCTCGGGATGGATTTTAATTCAAAGAGGTGATGGGGCGGGGGGTGTGTGGTGGTTGTTTGGTAACATATAATATTATATCTTAATTTAAAGAAATATTTACAGAATGGTCAGAAGTTATTGGACAACATAATACAGTACATATGTCTCAACCAAAGTTAAAATTTGAGCTGCAGACCACCTTAAAGATTTATTGAGTACTTTTTCCCACATAGACCGATGTAAGGGACCCACAGTTCGATCTACATGTTTCCGATTCAAGGCCAATTTATTTGCCATAGAGTACCCAAAAGGTTCATTTGGGCAAATCGATATGAGTTCCTTAAGAATCGTATGTAATAGCTTTTTCCCATATGGTCGAATCCATATTATAAGACAAACAGTTTCATCCAGATATCCATGTATCTCCAATAAAGGGCATGTATGGCCATAGAGAATCCAGAGGTTACCCCTGGTTCATTTTGGCAAATCCATATGGGTTCCTTAAGGATCAGGGTTGCACAGATAGGCTGGAATCCACAGTTTTACCCGATATATTTCTAATACAGGGCCTTATGTAGCCAAATACATTGATCTGATACATGGACCAAATAAAGAACTGAACATAATCATAATAATAATATCCTGGATTTATATAGCTCCTAATATTGTGAAACCTCTAAGCGATGTACACAAACTAATACGATTAAAGGGATTCCATTCCAAACCCAAACCGAAGTAAGGGGATACACTCTCGTCACTAACCAGAGATCGGTCTAATTGAACCTCGAACAGCACCAGTTGTGTCTCGGTCATCCCGGACTTGGGCGCCTCCTGCCCTACTTAAACTAGATCTAACAAATTCTAGGTGGCATGGAAAAGGGGAAAAAAGGGGAGTAATATGCTTTATTAAACAATATATGTTAAAAAATATGTCTTTTAAGAAGCCTCTTAAAAAGAGCCATTGACTGTGCATCTTTAATACAGTTTGGAAGAGAATTCCAAAGCATAGGAGCTGCATAAGATAATGCACGGTGACCATAAGATAGTCTTCACTTTAGCAGGAACAAGATGATTCTGAGAATTGGAACGAAGACTGTGACAACAGGATTGTGGAGTGAAAACACGAAGAGATTTATATGTGAGCAGCAATATCTTGAAGTTGAGACGCTCCTTCACAGGAAGCCAGTGCAGTTCATGCAAGATAGGTGTTATGTGGTTCGACACACGGGCAGCACTATTTTGTAACATCTGCAACTTCCTAAGCAGGGTCTTGGGCAGTGCATGAATACTGTTACAGTAGTGCAGACGTGATGATATAAAGGCATGCAGAAGTCGTGTAGTTGTTACCCTATCCAAAAATCTACAAATTAGACCAATCTTCCTAATCCCAACCATAGCAGAACGATGGCATTGATGTTATCATCCATCTGCAAGTGGGAATCCATGTAAACCCCAAGATTTCGAACTTCTGGGGATGGCTTAAGATCTAATACAGAAGATGGCTGCAATGGCAGAGATGATGTGATATGGATAAGCATACAGTAGAGAACCACGGAAGGGTCTAAATAGATTGCCTGCTGTTGGTTCATTTTAGGCAAATCCATATGGATTCCTTAAGGATCGAGAGTGCACCAGGCAGCTTTATTCCATGAACCCACATTGTCATCCATTATATTTCCAATATGGGCTTTATGTAGCCCCAGCCACATAGTGAACCCAGAAGGTATCCGGTATCCATGAAGGACCTGCCCTTGGGTTAATTTGGATAAATCCATAAATGTTCCTTAAGTATCGAGGGTGCACAGGCAGATTTATTCCATGGACATATCTATATGAACCCACATTTTCATCCTACATACAGTATTTCCAATATAGGGCCTCTTGTAGCCCAACATAGAGAATCCAGAAGGGTCCATGGAAGATCGGCCCTTGGGTTCATTTGGGCAAATCCATAATCAAGATCAAGGGTGCATATTTAGTTTTATTATATATGGTCCAATCTATGAACTATTTACCCCATATTAATTACTAATAGTAATACAGGGTCTTATGTAGCGCACCAAATAGAGATCCCAAAAGGGTCCTTAGAGGGTTCATTTGGGCAAATCCATATGGGTTAGGTTTTTTTTTTAGTTTATCCTGTTATGAGACAGACTATATGGGAAATGTTTGAACCATGTCCATTACAAAGCCGGTATGGCCCATGGATATAGCATGTGAGATTAGGAGGAGACAAAATTAACTTTTGGGATATTGGGTACTTTATTATACAATAACAAAATATGTGAGGTCAGAAGACATAATTAACTTTTTCGGATAGGGATACATTATGGGTGTGTGTTTATTTTGTGTGTGTAATGGCGTTCCTCCCACTCAGACTTGCCTTTTGGACTTTGCCACCTTCTTTTGCTTTCTATTTTTTATTACTCAGAATTGAAATGTTGACATTCTTTTAATGATTCTCTGATGAAAGTTATGATTTGTATGTTACATTTTATTTTTTTAAACCTTATTATTACATTTCATTGTTGTTCTTTATTATGTTTCTATTCTGCAATTGAAGGAAATAAATATTTATTTTGAATCTGAATTTATTATGATAGGAGAATTCAAATATGTAATCGAGCTAAATGTTTTTCAGCATTAAATAAAGCTTTTTTTGAGGAAAAAACCATAATAAACAATTTTTGGTAGAATAGGCCTACTTTATTAATATATATGAATATGCCCATAAGAAACATTAAGTCTCTACGACCAATGGTCTTCAGAATACAGCTTCATGACCATATAAGGTCATGATTTTCCACCATTTCTAATTCATTTTTTATAAAATACTTTATTAAAAGTAATATAAATATGCATGTAAGAAACATTTTGATGCCAAAAGTAAGTCTCTAGGACCAAGGATCGCCGAGATACATGTGTTATATGCCTTAAAAGGTCAAAGGTTATTTTCCACCATTTCTAATGAATTTTTGAAAAAATACTTCATTATAGAAAATATAAATATGTATATAAGGAACATTTTGGTGCCAAAACTAAGTCTCTAGGACCAAGGATCACTGAGATACACCTGTTATATGCTTAAAAGGTCAAAGGTCATTTTCCACCATTTCTAATGAATTTTTGAAAAAATACTTCATTATAGTAAATATAAATATGTATATAAGGAACATTTTGGTGCCAAAACTAAATCTCTCGGACCAATGGTTACCGAGATACAGTGTCATATGCCTTGTAAGGTCAAAGGTCAAATTTAACCACTTTCCCCATCCCCTGATGTCTGGAGGAATTTTTTGGTGTATATTGGTATGTGATAGAGTATGAATCTGCAAAAAATACCTTTGTTAATAATTTTTTCACAGAAAAATCAAGATATTCCCTAACTATACATTTCTATGGATTCTAACAGTTCAGTGGACATGTACTGTATGTCATTTTTAGGCTATGCCTTTCAAGGGTTGCTAACAACCGAATCAACAAGTCCTCTATGTCTCTTTCTGGTTTCTTTTCTAGGGATGCTAACAGCCCCATCAATGTCCTCACTGGAATGGATTACTGGCTAGATAACCTGATGTGCAACGTTCCAGAGCTTGCAATGTGCTACCATCTTGACGGCATTGTACAGCGATATGAAGTCATCAAAACAGAAGAGATTCCACATATATCGCAAGCTCAGTTCTCTCCAAAGGTAAAGCTCTGTCTACACTATCAAAACTAGTATGACAAAAAAATACGGTAGTGATATGCCCAAATTTGGTAGTGATATGACATCATCATGTCCATATATGGGCACATCACAATTTTTGTCACATAAATTTTGATAGTGTAGACAGAGCTTTTAAGTCCCTGGTTCATTCTAAACAATGTGAACATCATTCACCATTAATACGCTTATTTGCTTTTTGATTTGTTTTTCTTGGAATATTTATTGATTTAATGATTACTATCGATTTGCACTGATGAAGGGCCAGTGTTGCCCGAAATCTCTGCTAATTTTTCTGGCTTTCGTTTTTATTTGGCTTTTTGCTTATTATTTTTTTTATCTTCATTGAGATCCAGCCATTGATACCCATGGCATTATCATTTTTTCAGTGCTTAATTAATGTGTATCTCCATTGAGATCCAGCCACTGATACCCACAGCATTTTCACTTTTTCAGTGCTTTATTTATTTTGTATCTCTATTGAGATCCAGCCACTGATACCCACAGCATTGTCATTTTTTCAGTAACTTGCCTTTGGATTCACTATCAATAATTATCTACACAGGTAGTGAAAGATGTTGCTCAGAATATTTTGTCATTTATCAAGAGTAATTGCACACAGGAAGGCCACACTTATTGGCTCTTCAAAGGTAATTATTGTTGTTCATCTTTGATTTTCTGATTTGCTTTATTATGAAATTTTGTGACTGATATATGTTTGTATCCTTTGTTACAATTCTCTTCACCTGATGATGGGCTATGCTCGAAACATGTTGTGTTAATAAATTTATACTGAGGCAGTTTTAACTTGTTTGATTTTGATTTTTTTCTATCTACTCTGCCTATGCAGCTCTTCGATTTATATTTATAAACATAATATTACTTGTCTAATTGCCTTTTACCAGCTACTCATAAATATGTTATTATTTATGTAGTTTACGCATGGAGCTATAAAATAATAGATAGCTCCATGGAATATGTACAATTCAATTCAATAACATTTTTTTTTTAGAATAAGAATAATACAGTGTAAAGCTCTGTCTACACTATCAAACTTTATGAGTAAAAAAAATGTGATGTGCCCATGGACACAATGATGTCATATCAGTACCATGTTTGGGCATATGACTACCATATCATCACACTTTTTTGTCAAACTAGTTTAATAGTGTAGACAAAGCTTGTAGAAATGATACCACTCCACTGTAAATCTACCATACATTGTCTTGCATTAATTTATATTTAATTGTTTAGGCAACAATGATGATGTCATCAAGCTGTATGATCTTAGTAGTCTGTCAGAAGATTCTATACAACGTGGAAAGAATCCATTTGTGATGCCAGTTATCCTGCTCCTTTTCAAGGTGGCCAAGAATATGTCAGCCTCTGACCCAAATAAACGGTATGTATTACAAAGTAACCAACATTTAGACCTCCCTCTTTATAAAGCTATGTCTACACTATCAAACAAAGTGTGATGTGCTTCAAATATGGTAGTGATATGCCCAAATATAGTAGTGATAGACACATCACATTTTTTTGTCACATAAAGTTTGATAGTGTAGACAGAGCTTTACATGTAGCACTGATAAAAACATAACTGGTCCTTCCTTGAAATAGTTTTAATAAAATTGCTAAAGAGCGCAAAACATTTGCCCCACATTAATGTTCTTTAATTAAATGCTAACTTCTACTTATAGTTAATATGAAAATAGCACAAAGTTACAAATAATGTTTGGTTATTCTTTTGATTTGATCAATATATTTATATAAATTTTGATTTCAACAGATCTGTAATCTGCAAATTACTAAGAAACTGTATATCGCTACTAGAGGAAACAGGACAGGCCAATACTGAGGTACTATTATTTATTTAAAAAGATTATACAGGATAAAAACATATGTATAGATATTGCACATGTTTTACATATGGTCCTGTTTCTTTAGAGAAATAGATTAAACAACATTCATAACAAACAAAAAACTTACAACAAAACTGTAAAAATCACTATAAAAAGACAAACAATGTTTCACAAGGAGTGAAAAATTAAAGGGGTACATAAATGTAATTGTTCCAAACAAGTATGTCTACAAATATATTTTATAGTCCATTTTGTTTGTTGTTATTGTATACTGACAGTTCTAATCAATTTAAAAAACAACATTTTTGATAATGTTTTGATAAATATATATTTTTTTAAATGATATTATATTGTAATCGGTTCTTTTTTATGTCCACGTTGCTGATTTCATTTAATTTATTTCATCAGAAAAGAACAAATACATAACAAAACAAAAGAGTTCAAAATCCAAATGACTGGTTAACCAAAAATCGATATGAATCACTGTCAAGTGGCTCACCAAATGACAAGTGGTTCACCTGATGCAACCCCTGGGCCATTTCCCACCAAAAACATAAATGAGTAAACATCATAACAATTTTGTTATGTTACTGTTAATACAGTTGTAAAACTGCTGTTCCTGCGCACGATAAAAAACTTGGTACACTCTTCGTAAAACAGTAGAGGATTATCTCCCAGTGTGCTGATAATCATCTGGTCCTATACTGCGAGTCTCGTACTGAAGAGGTCACCCAGAATAAATATCTATTGAAATAAAATAAACATCCTTAAGCACTACACTATCAAACTTTATGTGACAAAAACATGTGATGTGCTCAAATAGGGTATGGTAGTAATATGCTCAAATATGGTAGTGATATGACATCATCATGTTTATATATGGGCATATCAAATTTGTTTGTCACATAAAGTTTGATAGTGTAGACAGAGCTTTACTGCTTTCTTAGATAATGGCAGCAGCTACCTACCTACTCAGCCACTCATACTTGAGTAACATCAATAACAAAGATGATGAAGAAGAAGACGACATAATGTCTAAGATTTGGCATGATGAGGTCAGCGACACTATTAAACCCACCTCAGAAGTTGATGTCAGGAGGTTGATAAATCCTGGAGAAATGGTCAATAACAAAGAGGAAAACGTGTCAAAAGAGCAAAAATCACCAGAAGAACTTGCAAAATGTGCTGTTGATGTTATAGTTAAGGTGAGAATATTAAATCATTGAAATATTTATTACAGTACTAAAATTCAGTGCATTACATTAGTAGAGGATCCAAAGGAGGAAGATCCTTTGAATGCACTATCGCATAGGCAGATTCAAGGGGAGCCCAGCCGGTCTGGCCCCCTAATTTTTTCAAGTTGTTATGCAAAAGATAGGACACTAATTTCAGTTCAGCACCTAAAATTTTCAATTTTTAGCCCCTGTGCCCCCTATTTCAAAAACCTGGACCTGCCACTGTTATACTGTTATTATTTAGGGCGATTAATAGTTATAATTTAATTAGGTTTTTTTATGAATTTTTACAGGGTTTGAAATGTATTGAAAATTGTGAACCATCAAAGTTTAATGCCGGTTCACAACCAATCCCACTAAAGTATAAAACCGTCACAAAGGATGCTACCAGGGTCCGCAAAGACTCCTTCGTCAGATCAACAACTTCAAACATGTGTTTACCTGTGGACTCGTGGCAACAAATGTACAAGTTAGATCTGCTGTTAAATGCTTTAGATTGTTTCGTGACCCAAGCTAAGCATGAGGTACAGATCAAGAGTTATGGTGTAGCATTACGCCATGCCCGTGTTGCCTTGTCATGCTTCGGTAAGTTTAGCTAGTGAGATTAACAATACACAGACTTACGCATTTAATTGCTATTGTTTTTATAACAGAATAAATTAATTTCAAGAGCATAGACTGGGAAGGGGAATGATTACCCTCCCACTGGGTACCTTCAATCCTGAATAGGGGTGACCTGAACAAAGTGTTCACTCTAGCCTTAACACTGTATCATCTCATAAACGCTTGCTTGTAAAGTTGCTTTTTTAAACCTTCTTTCCACCTCACTAAATAAGACCACCTCATGCTCAAACCAACCTAAGCCCTTGTAATAAAGCTCTGTCTACACTATCAAACTAGTTAGACAAAAAAAGTGTGATGTACCCAAGTATGGCAGTGATATTTCCAAATATGGTAGTGATATGACATCATCATGTCCATATATGGGCATATCACATTTTGTTGTCACATAAAGTTTGTGTAGACAGAGCTTTTACCACAGTTTCCTTTGCATCTATAGAGAGTGTTGTTGACTATAAGTATGCTGGGAAAATTAACGAATGCAACAGACGGATCAGCGAGATCTTAGAAGTATGCGGCGATACACACTTACTTATGGTAGACAACATTAAGCAACATGAACAAGAATTTAACAAGATATGTGAAAATGAGACCAAGATTTTGGAGCATACAACTGAAGATTCTGATATGGAAGGTGAATAAAATATATTGAACAAATAGTAATAATTTATCTTTAGAAATAGATTTTATAACACACAAAAAGTGTATCCCTGTCATTCAATTTTTGAATTTAGTTGTGTGTGTACATAGTTGTTCTAACCCATTGTGTGGTATACACGCCTTGAGTGTTAAATATTTTTTAGAAGTTATAGTATGAAGTTTGGCCTAAAAATATATTAAATTTAATACTTTCTCTCTTTTCATTTAAAAAAAAAAAAGATTTGTCTTGGGCCGTTCAACTCCAATCTAAAAGACAAGACTGTTTGAGAACAGCTTGTATATGTTATGAGTCTATCTTGGATCACTATAGTGAAGGACTTGATCCCGAAATATTAATCACGTCAACGAGAAAGCTGGGTAGCGCACGTAACGAGCTTGGTATTTGGTTTATGAATCTTGCAACTGAAAAACGACAGACAGGTATTTTATACATTTATTATGCAAGTAAATGGCAGAGCTGTAAGACAGTGGAAGCGTAATAGCAATAATATTGACAAGGGTTCGTGGCTCGCTCCATGGTAGAATGAGTCTTCTCGTAGGTCCAGGGTACACAAAATGCTTTCGTGCACTTTAGAGAACCTAGAAGTATCTTTTTATGGTGTACTAGTTTACGCAAAGCCACTGTCTTGGACAGATGAGAGACCACTTGAATTGGCATAACTGACATGACATAACCCTTACGAGAGAAGCAAAATCACAAATTGCTTACAAACTTATTGCTTTAATTTTAATAGTTTTTCATCATTATTTTGATATGCATACCATTACACTATCACACTCTATAGTATGATTGAGTATACTCATTCTCATTTAGGAGTACCACTATCTGAAGAACAAAAGATATGGACAGAGAGTTTTCAGTGTTTTGAAAAGGCATTAAAAGCTTTCAACGCTGTGTCTGATGTTGTCAACGTTGCCTTGCTGTACAACAACATGGGGCGGCTGATGAGGATATGTGCTCAAGCATTTATGGCGTCAAGCAGTGACGGAGAGACAGAGGGTTTCAGTAAAGATGAGAGACATTATTTTAATAAGGTAACATTTATTCCAACAACCAGTTAAAACTGCTGATTCAATGTTTACAAGGTAGCTCTGGGTTTAAAAATGATGAAAGCCCAGTTAATATTTGTTTTATATAACCGTTTCCCGCAATTCAGCTGTAGGCTAGCTGAGCCAAAGCGAACGCATAACATGGACTTGTTTGGAGTACTAGGCCTAGCTATTAGCACAGTTTCGCTGAGAAGCAAACATCAACAAAAGGCCTGCATTTGATAATTCTTTGCTTCCAGATATACAATAACCATTCCCACGGCATACTTTATTTGTTCCTTCATCTTTTAAACTTACTAAATCCTCTAAGTCAGCTCCATCTACACAAGTAAGCTAGACGAGGGCTAGCGCCAGCTACACAATCGTCATATCTCGTCTGTGGATCCAATTGTATTGCACAATTTAGGCAGTCTATACTGATAAACTGATTTACCAATCAGATACCATGAATTGAAAGGTGCTGGTACATAATTTGAAATAAACAATAACAATCTTAAACCTGGAGCTACTTTAAACTGTAAAGGTTGTCATCGGACATGTTACCAAACATACGTCAATTATATTTTGTAGTTGCACAAACATAAAGCTGGCCTTTACTATTGTTCTCTTTTTTAAATACAGGCTATAACTTATTATAAAAAGTCACAAAGTACACTCAGAAATAGAGCACTGCACTCTGGGATATGGGATGCTGTCACATGGGAGTTATCAACAACTTACTTCACCATGGCAACCACGATGCAAGACAATGCTCCATTGGCAAAGATATCTAGGGAGGAGGTGAGGAAAAAAGTATTTCTAAAGTAACTTTTGTTGAATCGTTATTTCTCTATAAACTTTTGAGAATTTATTAAAATGGCCAATATTTTCTGACAGCAGTAAAGCAAAACTGAAATAAGCCCTTTTTTGTCATGCTGCTGTATTAATCTGTTGAATACTGTAGGAAATTAATTTATACATTTTGGCAGAGGAAGTATATGAATTGAATGCCTCCTTATTTCACTTACGGTAAGCATCACATAAGGTAATGAACAGCCATTTACATATAAATATACCATTTTTATTACATATTTTTAATTGGTTAAGTTAAGTAGCAACAAATAAAAATCATTAAACATTTTTGTTAAGGTTGAAAAGGAAATTCTTCATCTGATGCATGAGGTGTTATCACTGTCAGAATCAGTGGAACCATCATCCAGTAATGCTGTATTGCATCAGTTCCGTACAGCTAATGTCTACTACAGACTGGCCTCAATGTATCACAGTTCACTAAGAAATCAGGTTAGTTTTTGAATTTTGAATTTGTTTATAATTGGTAACCTCTTCAGTCAAAAACTGTTCTCCCAGAGGGCCCAGTCTATAGTGTAGTACTATGATGAGTTTGTGACAGTGGCTGTGTGTGAACTAGTACACCAGGGTAACCCCCTACTCGTCTAGAAAGATGTACTTGGTTTTTAAAGTACACATAAGCTAGATTTGTACACTGAACCTACGGTTTATATTCCTTATCCGAGAAAACTTGTTATACAACCAGAACCATGGAGCGAGTGAGCCTCAACCCTTCCCGATGTTATGGCTATGGATTACGGTTCCACTGTCTTAACCGCTTGGCCACTCACTTGCACCCTTGTGCTCAGTTCTGTGATTATTTACTATCCATCTTAAACCACAGTGGTGTAATTGGTTGTGTTCTGAACTGTTAAGATTTATCAGTTGAACTACCATGCTCTCCATATTAAAATAGGCTCACTCACTCCATGATTCTGGTGGTAGAAAGACTATAAACCGTACTATACTGTACACTGGGCCCTCTGGGAGAACAGTCTTTGACTGTGAAGAGGCTACCCAGTATAAAGAATGAAAAATAAATAATAATAATAATAATATAGATTTATTACAAGTCAAAATATAATATATAATACAATACCACTGACTTTTCTGTTGCAAAATTCTTCTTCACGACCAAAATTTTGTATTTAGATGAGTGAGAAAAAGAAACGCTACACAAAATCCCTTGCAGATAACTATTATGAAAAGGCGGAGAAATTGTTTAGAGTTCTTGAAAGACCAACAGAACTTCTAAGGGTACAACTTGAAAGAGTTGCCATGATTGAACACCAGTTCCATAGTAAGTTATGTAATCATATTACTGATATTTATTCAATTTAGTATCAATACATGTGTGTCTAGATCATATTTTCTAATTCATTGATTATCTAATTTTGTATATATTTGGGAAATTTTCCAGTACTCACAGAGTCTGTTTTTTGGACACTAGACTAACATATCATAGATACAACTATACTACCATTAAACATTACCATTATATTACCATTATTACCATTATCATACTATCATTATACATACCATTATACAACTTAAGCAACAGCAAAGAATGCAAACTAAGCAGAAATTCTACTACAGTGCAGTTTCTATATATAAATTTACGTAAGGGCAAATTTCGGTAAATCACGCCTAACTTTTAGAATTTAAACTCAATTATATAAAAAGTTGGTACATCCTTTCGGTACTGATTTTTAACAGCCAATGAAAACCAGTATACTATTTATCTCTGTTTACAATAATTGTTTTTAATTGCTGAATCTCGGTACACAACTCGATTACAACATTGTAATTGTAAATTATTAAAAATACTATTTTACATATTAAATATATTGCTTGATGGCTATAAATGGAACATTCCAATCTCTCTTCCAAGGGTCAATTCCCTTCAAGCATATTAAAATTAGGGCTCAAAAATCCACTTTAGTTTATGAAATTAACTATATTGTTAATTGCAATGAAATGAATAATTGTTTGATAAATTTCTCCTATTTTTCTCTCCCAACAGGTCAAACAGGAAATTCAACCAAGATTAAATCTTTGCAATGCTGTTTGGACATTTTATTGCAATGTAAAGATACAATACAAATCCTAGATAAAGAACATGTAACATCTGCTGATACTGGATCTTCTGATAGCATAGATCACGTTAAAACTAATGTCACCGCTACTACCTCAGAAACCATACCTGCCAATAAAAAAGAAACTTGTAAACCATCCAATAGTCTCGCTGTTGTTAGGAAAAGAGACACTTCTAATCAATCACAAGCATTAGAACGTGAGATAGACACTTCTAAACAATCAGAAGAATTTAAAAGTGGGATAGATTCTTCTAACCAATCAGAAAAATTTAAAAGTGGGATAGATTCTTCTAACCAATCAGAAGTGTTCAAAACTGGGATAGACTCTTCTAACCAATCAGAAATGTTCAAAACCTGGATAGACTCTTCTAACCAATCAGAAGTGTTCAAAACTGGGATAGACACTAACCAATTAGAATCATTCAAAAGTGGGACTGCAGTAGAATGTCAGAAAAGAGACACTTGTACTTCTAATCAATCAGAGGTTTTAGAAAAAGAACAAATAGATCTTGAAACTAAATCTCAAAAACTTGAAAGGCAAAACATTTCTAAAGAGGATTTGGATTATGAAAAAAGAAATACGTCTACTCATTTATCAGAACACAAGAGTGAGAAAAATGACAGTCATGAGTTAGATAGTGATGATGCTGAAATTGAAGGACTGAAAAACATTCTAAAATCAAGACTTCAGTATGTGCTTCTTAACCTGGTCAAAGTTCATTCAAACATGAAACGGTAAGAAGCAAAACATGAACAACAACTACAACGATTTCCTATTTCTGACTCTCAGAAGTTCAAATTTATATTTATTACCTTTAAATGTCTCCGTAACTCAGTTCCATCCTACCTCTAAAGCTCTGTTTACACTATCAAACTTTATGTGAATTGTGATGTGCCCATATATGGACATGATGATGTCATATCACTACCATATTTAAGCATATCACACTTTTTTTTTGTAGTTTGTAGTGTATAACCTTAAATACACAGTTCAAATTACACTTAAACATGGAATTTTAGAAACTCTAAATAATATTTGAACTTCTAATTTAACATTTTTATTGGGTTGAAATGGCTGTGTTAAAAGCGGCGTTTGAATGCAAGGCCCTACTAGGAAGGCTAGGCCTATGCTGTATCACCAGAGGAGGGAGAGAGATCTACCGGTATCGTCTTCACGCAATTGTGCGTAACTAATAAAACGTCTATGTTGACTGTATATGATTTTACACGCTAGCAAACACAGGATATTCGCCGTACTCCCCTACCATCGTGTTTCGTAAAGTCTCTATTATCACATAGTGGATGTCACTGTTCATCCAGTGATAAGTTCACTGTTAACCCTTAACTTTCCTCTTATATTATAATTGTATTATAATTCTTTCATTTTGTTTTATTCACAGAAATAAGGACAATGAGATGATGTGTGCCATGTACAAAAAGATGTATGCAATATCACTCAAGGTTGGATCAACTGAACAATTAACTTTACCGTTTTCATTAGCTGAAATAATACTATTGAATCAAAAACTGTTAACAGGACAAACAGCAAGATAAGGATAATCATGTATACGCAAGTGGTTTGAAACACTTTACAAATTCCAAGACCCTAGTGTGAATCACGGCTTAGACTATGTCATGGATAGTTTGTATTGTACATGCTTAGAACAACAATTTAAAGATTAAAAGTCTTCACCACCAGTAGTGTAGTATATGAGTTTTAAAATAAAATGACAAATTTTGATTCCCTTGTACTTTGACCAAACTTGGTTCAGACACATAGGGTGATAATGATGCAATATATGTGCATATATAGCAGTAATGGCGCATAATAATTAAATTATGAAGAAAAATCACTGAACTAATAGCACTGAAGATTTTATATTAAAAATTACGACCATCAACAATAAAGGTAATTATAACGTACAAGGGCATTTACTCTCAGGGGATAACTATCACACAAACACCGCACACACAGGGGCATGGGAAGTTGCATCTTAACACTATTTTGCATAATATTGTTTTATCAAAAAATTCCTGAGCTATAGCACAGGAGTTTTTATCGTATCTTAGTAACATAATAATAATAATTGAAGTCCATATTTATAAAGTTTTCTGAAAAATTCACAGAAATAAAGACTACGCAAATGAAGAGAAAAGAGACAATAAATTCTAAATCGGTGGTGTGATCTTTTTAATCTTCAATATACTACATATACATATCTACCTTACACATTATATACCTTATATCACAAGGATAGACTTAACAGTTAGTATCATTTATACTAATAAATGAGCTAGTGCAGTACATTATGTTAGTCCACATTGCAAAACTGCCCGTAGCCAGGATTTTTACAGGGAAAGGGGTCTAAAAGATATATTTAGGCCTACCTAGTAGATGAAAATAATTTGCCTGCAGGCTAAATTGGCCATAACATTGTCATAAGTTAGGCCTAGCTGTTGGGCATTTCAGAAAAACCCTACAAACCCTCCTGGCTACAGGCTTGCACACTTATAGCTACACTAGCTGATTGCTTTTGTATGCACTAATATTACATGTGCTAATTTATCTTGTTATGACACAGAACTTTATTGCCTCAAAATTGAAGTACCAGTGTAATATGCATTGTTTATACTTTGTACATCATATGTGACACCTGTCGCATAAGCAACAAGCCTAACCTTAACATAGTACAAGCATCGCATGATTTTTAGGAGAATTAGGTGGAAACAAAATAAATATTAAAATTAAAACTGGTATGCAGTGTATTGAATAAAACCGTAATTTTAGTTTTATTGTTAAATTTACCTGATTATTTTAATATGGATTACAGCGTTTGGGAAATTTATATATATATATGATTATTTTAGGCAGTAATAATAGCCAAAAATAAATGGTACTATCTCTTAATATCTCGGAATCACCTGCTTACAAGCATGTGTCAAATACAACATATGTTATACAGTGATAAAATCTAGGGAAAAACTGACAATAATAAAAAGTACAGGGTTTGAGACAACATCAAGGAAAAGTGAAAGAATGCACATGGTTGGGTCGAGAGGGCCACCTTTTTCGTGATTTAAGCCAACTTATGCCAAATAAAATAGACTGAACATTGCTATACGTACTACAAACTTCATTTTGCTTACAATATTTATACACTTGTACATAAAATAGTTTATTAAATTCAGGCTTGCTACAAATATCTCCGATTTCTGTACATTGATCCTAATATGAATGTTTCACAATTGCAATGGTTTTCAGGAATTAAAGCTTTGTTTATTTTCTTTATTTTCATTTTATAGAACAATGTTGATTCCTGTAAACATTGATGTTTTTTATTTGATAACTTTTTAAAAACAAATGTAAACAAACTACTATAGATTTAATACATATAATAATAATAATAATAGTCCATTCTTATATAGCGCATATAAGCAAGCTATCAATGCGCTGAACATTATTACCAATTTTTTGGATCAAACACGTATGGAAACATACTCCCATAATGCAGCTAGTAATCAGCGCAAAGTTGTGTCTTGATCTAACTGGGTACCCATTTATACACCTGGGTGGAGAGAGGCAAATGTAAGTAAAGTATCTTGCCTAAGGATACAAGCAATGCGGCGAGAGTTGGATTTGAACCTCGATCTCACGATCAGTAGTCCAACGTCCAACACACTGCGCCACACGCCCTCACATATGCAATTTTTCTCAAATATCCCCTCCCAATGCTTGGCTCCCACTTGGATATAATGCAAGTGAATTGACCAATCGCAAGTGACCGTTTGAATGTTGCATTGGTGAAATTGTTGCGTCCGAGTGGAAACAAGCTTAAAACACCCAAAAACTCTCAATCAATATTTCGAGTAGTATCACATTTGAAATTAATTATGCAAATTATTTTAAGAAATAAAAGATAATTGGAACGATATAAAACATAGTAAATAAGTATAGGCAAGAACCATTCATAATGCCAATCGTCAATACAATTATTTGCTCTTATTTCGGACACATTCCAGTTTTCAGTCGGGAAAAGAATTTGTTAGAAAATAATAAGAGAAAATTATACAAAATATACCACAAAAATGTTTATTAAAATATTTTCCTATTTTAAAAGTTCATATTTGTTATTCAATTTCTAAAAATGTTGCATTTATATAAAACTACAACCATCACTCTAAACCAGATATATTAAAATTTGTTTTAAAAGTAGGCTACATATATCACATTAGTCTGAATTTGTCCATCCATCCAAAAATGAATTTTTATTTGGTATGAACACAGTGGAATAATTAAAATATTCTTTTTAAAATATAATTAATTGCCGATCGTCAAAATATTTGCAACATATGATTGGGTGAAAGACGCAAGGAATAATAAATATATAAAAAATGAATATATACTATGAATACAAGATGAACAGATCAATGTTTCGTTTTCATGAAGTTCCACGCTGCTATGCGCCAATCGGTATGTGCGCAGCCACGTGAAAACGAAACATTGATGTTCGATTTGAAATATTACTCGATATAAGTATCACTTTTAACTAATTCCTCTGTTGATTTGTGGGCAGGTTCTTCAATGACAGGTTCGGGCAACTGATCACCTTAAAATGACAAAAACAAAAAAAGCGCAAAATAATAAATAACTACAACATGCAGCTATAAATGAATCACAAACACTTCAGTGCATATTCTAGTAAATGAAAATGTGTATAAGAATGAGTTACAAAATTCCAAATGTTTGTAATTTGGTGGATGTATACAATACTGCTAATATATATACATTCAGAGCCAAGCACCTGAAGATTGAGTTCATACTCATGAAACAGCCTGTAGTGCAATAAAATGTTCAGTTGGTAATTTACTAGCGTCTTTATCATTTATTATATATATATATATTTTTTTATATTTTATATTTTTTATATTATATATTTTTTTTTTATATATTTTTTATATTTTGCGATATAGTATTTAAAAATGTTTGTCTATGTTCGATGTTTTATTCGTATTTTTATCAGATCTTGTATTTTTGTATTCATGACTTTTTATATTTATAATTAATTGTTTGAGAGCTTGTCAACGAAACGAATTTCCTTTTGGACCAATACATTTCTGTATTCTGTATGTACAGTATAATCTTTATTTTCATTCTCAAAGAGAAAAAGTTAGTCAAAATGTGTTTTTAATCAAATAATAGGTAACAGGCTCCGCACAAAGTATACAATATTTTGAAATAGAACCACATGCACAAGCAGACCGACGATGAAGCCATATATGAGCAATTAACGTTTGAATTTTCTTTTTTTAATTCCCTAAAATTTGTAAATTCAAACGGTATGATTCAAAGTTCCATAATTTCAATTTAGGAAATTAAAAGAAATAAGATGACAGTGGGATTTAAATTTCAATATGAATGTAAATTGATATTTTAAAATGTAATTAGACATGTATTGAGATTTATTTAATTTATAGCATATTGTGAATTTTAACATAAAAAGCAAAATCTGCAAAAGAAATATAAACATTTAATAAATTAAAATGTGCTGTACGATGATCACACAAGCATGCAGACAACATGCACATACAAGCATGCAATAATGATAAATATTGACTTGATCGGCAATGCAATCAGGAGTGTAAATTGTCCCCTAGTGCCAATAGTCTCAAGCCATACATACAAGTCAAATAAATTTGACTAATTATATGATTGAAGAGACATGGTGTAGTGATAGATATATAGGGCAGTAGCAAGGGGTGAACAACAGACGAGGCAAAGATGTTTTTAATATAAATAGTAATATAAATGATGCACGCTGTGATTTGGCGAAAAATAAAAATTTTAAACAAGGCGACCACTGTCTACGGCCCTGGTATTTGAGTTATTACACAAGAGGGGTTTTAATAGAAGGTAATCTGCTTATATACTAATATCTAAACACCTTAACTGAACAAATGTGCCACCGGCAGTGTTCTTTAAAGTATTTATTTAAACATGCTCTTCCAGTACTACATGTGTGAAAATGTCATAGTGCTGTGGAGATCATAGCTACTGTGTAACCTTTGACATAGCCTATCCTAATTAATTTAGGTATAAATCTACTTATATTGAGGATTTTAAATACGGTCATAAAAAGAGGATCCTGAAATTACCAGTAATGAAAAACTACATAGGTTATCATTTCTAAAGATGGATAACAAAATAAAATATTGTAATCCCTTTTGGTGCAGCCTGTATAAAAAGCAAGCAGTTATTAAAAAACAAAAATCAAGTTTTCTCGCTGTTAATGCCTTGCATTTTACCTTATTTTAGCATACTCGGTTTGTTCCATCAATTTTTCTACAAATGAAAATTTTGAACAAATAATGTTAGTAAAAAAAAAACCTTTAGTCCTTTGAATAAAAAATATAGAAACAAAATTGTTATAATAATTCTTGGTGCCCTAATAATGCAACAAGTTTTGATTAAAATAAATTAAGAGACACTAGTCTCTTCACATATATGATGGTAATTACTAATACACCTAAAAACTGTTATTTTGGCTTAGGTTTTTATAAATATTTATATCTACTGTATGTCAACGTAAAAGATGACTTATTAACAACTAAATGATTATTTATTGCTTATTGTTACTATAAATAAATATTGAAAATTGCACTAATTTATTGCATCTTCTCTAGTTATTTACTTTTATATAAAATGTCTGTTTTTACAAATTCATTGCACTGTATACATGAGGAAAATTCAATCATTTTTGGTGTTTGATGTCACAGAAATGTGTATGTCATGCATCTATGGGGTCAAATGTGTGATGTCACAAAGTCATGGGGTCAAATATGTATGTCACACATTTATGCGGTCAAATGTGTATGATGTCATACATCCATGGGTTCAAATATGTATGATGTCACAAAGTCATGGGGTGAAATATGTATGTCATACTTTTATGCGGTCAAATGTGTATGATGTCATACATCCATGGGGTCAAATATGTATGACACACATTCATGTGGTCAAATGTGTATGATGTCATACATTCATGGGGTCAAATTTGTATGACACATTCATGTGGTCAAATGTGTATGATGTCATACATTCATGGGGTCAAATATGTATGTCACCGTACATTCATGGGGTCAAGCGCTAAATATACAAGTAAATGTATGTAATATTCATGTGTATTGCATTATACAAAATTAAGTACTTATTGATGTCATATATTTGGTCAAAATGGTGCATTAGGCCTATTGAAAATCATGTCAGATGATGAATTAATACATTTGATGTCATCATTTTAAAGAAATGTAAAAATTATATAGTTAAGAAATTAATCATTACAATTGCACATAATATTTGTGGCCTAATAAATTACAGGCTATTAAAACAGATTTTGAACAAATTGATGACAGACATTAATGGATACATTTCTAAATAGCTATTGCACAAATCAAATATTTAAGTACAACATTAATCTTAAGTAGAACATTTAGCTTAAAGTAGGACTTCCCTATAATAAATAACAAGAAAAAATAAATATATTGTATTTATATATTATATATAATGGATACTTAAATAAATGATATATCAAGGAATATGAAATTACATATCTGATAATTTCACTCTTATACTGTATATCTTTGTCACATAACGGCCATTTTTCTTCTCTATTTTGCCATCGTACATAATTAATATGTATATGACTTAAATGAATAAAAATTAAACGTATACATTTTGCTATTAACAAACAACAGTGTGTTTTATGAGAAAAGAACCATTTAGGAACTGAAAGCACCTTCTGCACATCTTATTTGGGTTCAGAAACCAGGAATGATCTGTCTATAATCTCACAGTCAACTTGTTTCTGCCAGACAAGCTCTCACAATTGTACAATCTAAGGCATAATCCCACTATCAACCCTCTGCTAGACAATTTTTCACAATTCTACAATCTCAGCACAAGGCATCCTACTGTCAAACCAAGACTGTTACAGGCTCTGGCAGACAAGGTTTCACATTCTACATTTATAGTATAATCCCACCCCCTAATAATCATCACCATTTGCTGGCCAGATATTTGAATTATACTAGGACATAAATAGAATCATAAAAGTCCTACTATAACATATTAATTTTTACAAGCCTATTAAGCTAACACAATCTTAAATATATATTTCATATTTAATTATATAGATTTAAATTAACATTACATTTGAAGATAAACTGAATTCACTCATTAAAATAGGAATCAACGGTTGAATGATCTGGTGTGACAGGAAAGTCACTTTTCAGCGGTTCTTTGGAACTTGAATCCGGAAGGCCGAGTTTGCCGACCTCCAGATGATCGTGGTGACGCGACCCGTAATCTTTGACCCCTCCCGGTATTAATTCACCCATCTCACCTTTTGTTTCCTTGCTATCCAGCTCCACGGGATCATCCATGCTGTACTTGGTCGACTCGGGAATGTTTGTGACGCACAGGAACACATCCCATTTTCTATCAACACCCATCAGTACACATCTGGATATATGGGAAACGCTTAAAATCGAGATGAATGATATAATCATGCAGAACGTACGGAACGGAAACAGCTGTCCGTCTTTCTCATCATAGTATGGATACTTAATGAAAGGGTCGAGGCTAAGCAGAGGTTCCCCGCCACCGAGTCTTAAAAACAAACCGATTATATAACCGGCAAGAGAGCCGTAAGTGTTACAGAATTCGAAATAGATAACACAGAAAAGTTGCGGAAATAGGACCACATAAACAAAATCAGAACAAAGGTACCATAGTCCGTAGATTGAGTTTATAGTGAGGGACAAAATAGTGGATAGAATCCCCATTCCAAAAATAGCTATACGCATCACCCACAATATCTCGCGTTCACTAGCCTGCAAAACAAAAATAAAAACTGTTAGTTATTTGTAACCAAACAAAATGTCCCCTTAACAGGCATTTCCTCTTAAAAGCTGTTGGCTGTAATGTTAAAAACATATATTGCTTCATGGAAAAGTGTCCCCTTAAGAGGGTGTCCCAAATGAAGGATTCTACTCTAACTCCATAATAAATACCTTTTGTCTAAAAATAAGTTTGTAGATATTGCGAGCAAACATTGAACTGGCAGACAAGATGGACGAATCAGCAGAGGACATGACCGCAGCGGACACCGCCCCCAAACCGATGAACGAGATGAATGGTGGTGTAAGATATTGTAAAACAAGTGGAAGGACGATGTTACTGTTCTCTACATCTTTGCCATAATCCGTCATATTCCAATCTAGTGAAAGGAAAGAAATATATAAATTCATTATAATTTTTTTTTTTAATACAATCAATACAACACGTTATGCACATTAAGAAATAATGTCATGTTAGCCTTTAAAAAAACAAAATACAGTAAGACTGACCAAACAGCATTCTTAACTTAATATAGTAATTAATCACATGCACTAACATTACACCCTACGTTGTGAAAGCTTAAGCTCTGTCTACACAACATTTGTGCACATCACACTTTTTTTTTTTTTTGTCAAACTAGTTTGATAGTGTATACAGAGCTAGTCTTGTCCACACTATCAAACTTTATGTGACAAAAAATGTGATGTGCCCATATATGGACATGATGATGTCATCACTACCATATTTAGGAATATCACTACCATATTTGGGCACATCACACTTTTTGATAGTTCGATAGTGTACTGTAGATAGAGCTTTATACCAGCTTGGCTAATAATTGTTTATAAATCTAAATTAGGACAAATGGTGCCAAAAAGCCAGAATTTATTTTTGAATAATGTAATACAAACCTGTTCCTCTGGCAACTGCTCCTACCAGGACGGATGGGATTGCCATGATGATGCAACCAAATGCAGCTACAAATGATAAAATCTGAGCTCTTGCAGCAGTTTTTGATGACAGGACACGTTGAAAGTATACTTGCCATGGTATACCACCAAACATCTGTCAAAAACAATACATATAAATCATTTACCTTATAGACTGCAGGATGGGACGTCCAATCCAAAGCGATTGAGTTTTGCTGTAGGAGTCCCCTAGCATGTGTGATGTTTTGTTTGTATTTTAAAATCCGGAATAAATTGAATTGACTCATAATGCATTACTTACATACTGCATAACCCATATAGTAGGGGACACTTTCATGTAAAACAAAAAAGCACTAAATCACTAGAGACCCCTATTGAGAGGAGCCCTATTTTTAAATAGAAAGACTTAAATCACATCTCTCTCCACATGGCTATGCGCTAATCGATATGCGAGTAGCCGCGTTAAAACAAGACATTGAGGTTCGATTTGTTTACTGCCACCGGAACTGTGCCGGAAAAGATGTGAAAGACCCTTTAGGGAAGACTTTTTTGGCCACAAGGTTCTACTGCTCCTACCTATAAAGGGGACACCTTGTTGGAAATGCTAGAAAAAAGTCTTTAATATTCTTATTGCCTAAATGTTACAGTGCATCCCTTGTTTAAAAAAAATACACACAGCCTTTGGAACAAGAAAAAGTAATTACCAATAGTAAAGCGTAATCAATCCAAACACCGGTAAATTTGCTATCCCATTCTCCAAGCCAACCAGTGCTTGTGTCCACAATTGGTTCCACATACTCACTTGTTAAAGAAAATGGAAGACATATCCACTGTAAATAGAAATAGATAAAGAAAATAAATATCTAATTCATTTAATACAAACATTTAAAAATAAAATTAATTTCTTCAGATTTAGCCTTAATGGAAGACATATCCACTGTAAGTAGAAATAAGAAGAAAATAAATATCTAAAACATAAAAAAAAAAATTTAATTTCTTCAGATTTAGCCTTAATAAGTTAAACTAATATTTGATTTGTATTCATTAATTATAAATTATTATCCTTAATAAAATTTGATTATGAACACCAGAATAATTATATACCAAAAAAATGCAATGTCAATACTGATTTACTATAGCACAATACAACATTGTCTTTAGGCCATTTCAAACTATAATATCATGTTTTTTATATTCTACTCTGCTTTCCTGAAGTCTATGAAACTAGGTACAACAATATACTGGAGACTTTGCCATGGATTGACATTTACCTCTTTAGATTCAATTTTTAGCTCTGTCTACACTATCAAGCTTTGTGACAAAAAAATGTGATGTGCCCATATATGGACATGATGATGTCATATCACAACCACATTTGGGCAGATTAGTTAGATAGTGTAGACAGAGCTTTAGATAATATCTTTTATAATCTTATTTCATTTCTTAGTAAACGCTTCTAATATTTTCAGTTCACTAAATGTGTTTACAGGCAAGAGAATCAATATACCCCACTAAGAAATGTAAACTATTTACATGCTTGGCAAACAATACAAAAAATAAATCAATATTAATTAGATGGCTAAGTAAATTCAAGTAAATGCGACATACAAAAAACATTTTAATAGTTTTAACATTAACAATTATTAGATATCATAAAACAATGGTAAAACAAGTTTTGATTTCTAAGGCTCTGTCTACACTATCAAATTTGTTACAAAAATGTGATGCGCCCATATATGGACATGATGATGTCATATCACTACTATATTTGGGAATACCACTACCCTATTTGGGAACATCACACTTTTTCTATCAAACTAGTTTGATAGTGTAGACAGAGTTTTAGGATCTGTGTACACTATCAAATTTGTGACAAAAATGTGATGCACCCATATATGGACATGATGACATCATATCACTGCCATATTTGGGTACATCTCACATTTTTTTATCAAACTAGTTTGATAGTGTAGACAGAGATAAGAGGATGAGTTATGTAACTCCTTACAATTAATCCAGAAGAGATCAAATAAATCCCAAATAAAAATATGTCAAAAATAAAAAAAAAACCTTACCAGTCCTATAAATATACAAATAAGCTGTACAACGTCAGTGTAGGCCACTGAATAGAGGCCGCCAAATAGCGTGTAGAATACCGCAATACACGCAGAGATGATGACGGCCAACTCCAGGTTGATTTCCAATATGACACTCACAGTTGCTCCTGGAGATAATAAGTGAATTAAAATTATATAATATTGTAAATAATATCACAATAAAAATTATTTCCGATCACTGAATTCGTTTTCTGTTGTACATAATTGACCCTTTAATTATTGTGCATATTATAAAGTTTTAAAAAAATCATAATATAAATTCACTGATTATATTTCTGCAAGGAAGAAAGTCATTTATGATTCCATTTTTTTTTCATGATTATGACTAATTATATTTAAGTTCAGGTTACAATGAGTGAATATTGTGTTTTATATTATTTTTCGTCAAGGAAATAGCAAGTTCATTTATCAGATGATGATCAGAGGGAGCATCTTCCAACATTTCGCCCTCTAAATTTGCTCACATTAACTGTTTGATGACATAGACAATTTGTACCAAAACGATACATAATAAAGACTCAAAATTGGTTCAAAATAGTTACGATAGAAAGCAGTAATATTTTATTCCAACATATTCGCATCATTACCTAGCGAAGACAAGATGGCCGCCGACCAAAACACCTCTCCAGACAGTGCTGGCAAGAACAGAAGACCTCCCATCCTTTCTCCATACTTTTGTTGGAAAGGATCCAACATGGTCACATATCCTTGTTCTCGCATCTTCTTGGCAAATAATAATCCACCTATCAAAAAAGAAAAAAATTAATATTAATCCTTTAAAATTGACGTTCAGTAAAGTACAGTGGGATACCTCTATTTAGGGGCAATGTGAAGGTGAATATGTTTTAATACTACAGCAAACCTCTATTAAGAGGGCACTTTCCTAGGCCCCGAAGGTATCGCCTTAATAGGGTTCTACTGATACAATATAGACACTTTATACTGTATCTTTATTCTCTTGTATCATTTACATTAAAAAAATAAACATAGTTAAGTTTATATTAAGACACAAAATATCATGATATATACTAGAAACAGATTACAGAAAGAATTTTTGACAGCAAACAAATTATGTAGTCAATTTATATTATTTATTTGCTGATAAATAAAACGTGTCAACTGAAAACAACTTGATTCATTTCAAATGATTTATTACAAATTTTACCACAAAATAAATGTACACAAATATATTGGGAGGTAAATTCTATAGATGGTGATCAATCTAAGTGGTTGGAGTGGCACAGGGTCAGGGTTCAAATCCTACTGAGATTGATACGACATCCAGGATAATTGTGAAGTTTGTTTTCATGAAACCGAAAAAACGTAAAAGAATCTATTAGAATTTATTGTGCATAAAGGATTAATAAAGTATTCATAATGAATAAAATTGCAAAAATTACTTTTTTAACAATCTATATGATTTACGATGCATTGGCAGACTTCCCATAGCATTCAAAATAAATTTAATCTTCATTTACACCTTCCAGTACGAAAATATTTTCTTTCTTTATTACGATCCTCATTTTATTTACTCGTTCGTAATTTACAACCACGTGCAATTTACCTCAGGGGAACGACGACTAATATCATCCACTGCTTAAACAGGTGGCGTAGCACACATCTCGATTTACGAGGTCGTTACTTAGTATGCACTAGAACGCGGTAGTTACTTAGTATGCACTCGTACATCACATGCGAACTAGTACACAAACGTTACCACGGGTCATTTTCCAGAATAAACAGAATTAAAATATACAGTTCTCGTTCGTAAAGGTCAAAAGGATAATTTTATTGTGGAGATTCCATTGACGATGTTCTACAGCCTAAAATAATAATGATTCAATTTTGTTTAATAATATTGAATAATAATCAGAATTATCAATGTCTTAAAATATATATTCAAAATTTATTTCATCAATACTATGAACTGTTTTCATCAACATATTGATAACCATCACATCAGATACTAAGCATCCTAGATAGTAGTAATAAAGTACAGCCAATAGAACTATATTAAATCACTATTTATTACAAGCCTGCAGTCATAGCCTACTTGCGAATATATTTTAAATAAGATTACTTTTCTGAAATCATTTCTGCTTTATAAAAGTTTACTATTTGTTACTGTTATTGATTATAGTGTGTTACTGAATTGAATTATTTTGAATTAATTCAGCCAAACTTTTTCCTACTATTATTATGTAAGCAATATTTATTTATTATTAAGGAAACTTTTTTTTTAACTGTAATGATAACATGATTATATTTTATGGCCATTCACTACAAAACTATGTATGATTTCTCAAAAAAAAGCTTTCTCAATAATTAAACAGGTTAAAGAACTTAAACAAAATGTATTTACTGAAGTAACTGCAGTAGAATAACTGTAGTAGAATAACTGTGACATGGTCTCTTAAGCTCTGTCTACACTATCAAAGTTTATGTGACAAAAAAATGTGATGTGCCCATATATGGACATGATGATGTCATATCACAACCATATTTGGATATATCACTACCATAGAGCTAAAAGTTATAATTATCTATACTAGTGCATAAATAATTTATATAATAAAAAACAGTTAGTTTCAAAAGTAAAAATTGGTAATTGAACAGTGTATTAAGTTACTATATATTACTCTAGCTAGTTGTCTACTTTATAAATAAGATATTAATAATATACATCTCACAAATTAGACAACTGTTTTGACGTCATAAATATTCATAATATATTTCTCAAGTATTATTTGCAAGTTTAAACAAAATCACAGTTGCAAACGAGATAATGGACATCTAGAAATGACGTATGGCTACTTGGACATTAATTGTATTATTACTATTTATTATTATAAGCCTCTAACTATAGCCTACTTATATGCGAGGTTGAAACATAACATAAACCTGTGTAATTATGTATGTATGCCTGAGACTAAAGATGAGATTTCCTTGCAATTTTTTAAAGATGTATTGTCCCCCAAAAATATGACAAATGAAGATTAATAAAATCTGACTTTAAATAGGCCATTTTGCAGTTTAAAAAAAAAATATTGCACTTATAAAAAGACAAAAGAAACAGTTAATTTTAACCAAAAACCATTGTCTGACAATTTAAGTACTTTTTGCTTCAAATTTTTTAGGTAAATAATTCATTTTTTAAATCCAGTTTTTGGCCAAAGTGAATAGCTATTACGTTACATTAAAATGGCATATTCAACAAAAAAATTAGAAAAAAAAAATTTTAGGGGGACAATATATCTTTAAACTTTAAAAACTAGGTACAGGCATATTGATCGCATATTCCAATAATTATCAATCTATAGTTTCTCCTATGTTTAGCATTTTTTGTATCGCACGATTTTATTAATCTTATTTTCTTAACAAAATAGTATGCGTGAAACTCATATCTGTAGATGATTTCAAAGATGTTTTACAAACACTCTAGTTCTTTATTTTCAGTACATTTGGTTTTTTTTTTCAAATTCTATAAAACATATCAACATATAGATTATTAGTATATGATTCAATGGCATAGTTTGTATAATTTATACATTTTTAAATGGTTTGTCCATGTACATTTGTTATTTTCCAAATAGATTATTAGCATGAAACAATCACATTAGAGCAATTTGCATAATTTACATAATAGCGTTCGTGTCGTAAACCACGAATTAAGACCTAAATTAGTTTAAATCAATCAGAGGAATTGCGTAATTAGAAATGTAAACACGAACGTCATTTAGTCTTTATGAGATGTCAATTAATTAATTGTATTTATCAAATTAAAGGGTAAAATTCCACAAGGTCTTGTTAACCTGTGTATGTACAGTTTATCTATCGATGGATGATGTGGCCTTCTAAAGTAGGCTAATTTGTTAAGAACACTGTATAGCAACTTGGCTAGGTTTACATATCAACTAGCATTCGGATCAATAGAGGTAATCTTGTTACAACCGCACAGGTAATTTGTTTCCAAGTTCGTATATAGAATTCTATGATCAATTACTCCACTCGGATCGTATTAGCTATGGGCAATAGTTATTATTTTAAAAATTGCATAAAATTATTTCGAATATGATAGTACAAATGTCAGAAATATTTAAAATAATAATTCAATGGATGTCATTAGTTTATTGGTCTTGTTTGAATAAAATAACTTTGTACATTAATGAAAAGAGCTAGTGTTTTGAAAATGGGCAGACAATTGCAATTTTCACTGGGAGTTACATCCAATTTTAAAAGTTAATAATACAACCATATATATAACACAACCATTAAAAAAAACCAGTTTGAATGCAGCTTTAAACTGAATAGTCAAACCACCATATAACACACCCAGTGTGAATGCAGCTTTAAACAGAATAATAGTCAAACCATCATAACAAACCAGTGTGAACTCAACTTTAAACTGATAGTAAAACCACCATTACAAAAACCCAGTGTGAATGCAGCTTTAAAATGAATTGACTAGTCAGACCTGAAAGCCTGTCATATCATTTACAACTCAATCTTTATATAGAATCTCGCTTGATAAGAGTTTGTACTAATTAATTGATTTTCTTTCTCAGTAGATTGTAATCAATTAGGTGACCTTGTTTTTTTCTGCTGAGCGTCAACGAAACTCTATCACACTATTTAAACAATCTTACTCAGCCAAAAACAATAAATTATTTTTCTAGATTCATATACAGTAGAATTAAGGGACACCTCTGAGGCCCAACAAGATGTGTACACTGGACCTACAGTTTATAGTTCTTATCTGAGAAGACTCATTCTACCACCAGGACCATGGAGGGATCAGTGAGCCTCAAACCCTTACCAATGTTCTGGCTACGTATTATGGTTCCAGTGTCTGAACCGCTCGGCCACTTAATAGTCGTAGTATCAAAACATATATTTACCATTTACATTTCACAGGAAAGTTTCTCCATGGTAGGTGCTTCTCCTTATTAGCAGTGTCCCTCGAAAGAATGGGGATTCCCCAAATGTATTTTGATATGTCTAAAATCAACTACAGAAGCTATGGTCTAAAGAGTTTGAGCCCTGTTTGTTGAGATGCCAAGCCCATGTTTAACCTCCTACTTACCAAGTACAAGACTTATGGCATATCCCCATGGTGCCTGCGCCCATAATAGCCCAGAATCAAACACTGATTGAGCTGTACCATTGATGTATCCACCACCAACCCATGTTGCTGCAAAAAAAAAAAAAAAATACATTAAACAAATTTACACAAAAAACTTTAGAATTAGAATTATCAATTATCATCATTAATAGTTATCATTAAAAATCATTATTTAATAGTTATGGTGAAAAAAGGAAAATGACCAGTTTTAGACATGAAAATTGTACAATAAAAATTCTTGGATTTTTATGATTTTGTATTAAATAATTATGTGTAGCCATATACAAGCCTTTGAAACAGTCATTGTCATAACCACGTAAAATATAATACTCTATCATAACACAATTTAATTTATTTACAACCTCGTCTAAGAAAATATCATAGCAATAAAAATCTGTGTAATGTCTTCTCGTAAAAAGGAAATTATTACAAGAGCCTAATTTGTTATTATAAGAATAACAATGACATTGTCTTTTTATTATGTGTACTTAATGTTTATCTGTAAACATATTATATTTGTAGGAAACCTATGTTTCAAATAAAAACAAAATCAAATTTCTTTATTCATCTTATCAAAAACAATGCACAGAACATAAAGGAGTAAAACAAGACGAAAGAGACCTCCAGGATCTTGTGATCGGAGGCCCACTAAAAACTATAGTTACATTAAGATAATAAATAAATAAAAATCTTGTATAGATGAATAGATCATGACAGGATCAACAGGAGACGCGCATTGTTAAGGAGTTCCATTGCCAGGAATATGATGTAATAAACCTAATTTTGTACGAAACCTACATTTTGTAGGAAATATATTTTTTAGGAAATTTATTGTGTTAAAGAAAATGTTTAAAGATATATTGTCCTCCTAACTAATTTGTTTTACATTTTTTGTTGAATATGCCATTTTAATGTCACATCACCAAAAACTGGATGGGAAAAAAAATTGTTTTCCTAAAAAATGTAATAATTAAAATTTTAACATGCTTAAATGATTTTTGGTTAAAATTTACCGTTTCTTTTGTCTTTTTATAAGTGAAATAATAATTATTTTTTGGGGTTATTTTTTTTACAGAACTGATTAACTTTATTAAAAATACAAAATAACATTCAAAGTCTGATTTAATAATTATTCTTCATTTTTCATGTTTTTAGGGACAATACATCTTTAAAGAAAATGTTTAATGTTACTACAAATTATAATATTACATCTGTATGTCCTTCGTAACCATTCCTAGCTATATATTATTACACTCATTACATGCACAATATCGCTCCCATATGATCACAAATGAGAAAGCTTCAATCTCTTTGACGTCTTTTCGTGAAGAATTTAAGATTGCCTTAGAATTCACACTGCAGTTGGGTTTTCGTAGAAGTATACCATTTTTATCAAAAATTATTTCTACAAATCAGTTCAATGACATAACACAACTTCCCATGGTACCCATTAATGCTCATATGTGTACTAAGGTGCTGATTGATACTCATATGTGTATAGCAAAATGTAAATCAGAAAGATAAACAATTCTTATTTCATCTCATCACATTCTAAATTTAAGTTATAATAGCGAGAGTTTGCGTGTTGTTTACAAATTGGTGCTATTGCATGCATCCATATAATTATGGTGTACCAAAATGACCAAAAGTGTACGCGGAATTATTTATTACATTTTAAACACACCATGAGTTTGGTTGCAAGTTTTGTAATATTTGAAAAATATGTTATTATTATCTATAGTTTTGGCAACATTTTAAAAACTTTTACGACTTCATTCATGATAAAGAATTGAAAATGTTGCCTGCTAAATTTAGATATTGTAAAACAGAACAAGTTCATTAATGGGTATGTCATCAAATTTAATGATGCAATGCAATTGCCCATAATGTCTCCCTTCAAGGCAAGAACTTCCTCTTTTTGACAAACTGTTCCAGATCAAAATCCAAAAAGATAATTATTTTAAACATTATAATCTAACTTTGATAATTAAATTAAATAGTGAAGTACTATAAGCAGTTCATATTTCCTTTTAGAGTTAACCATACAAATATAGTTTATGTAAATCATCAGGTTAATAAACTTGTTTGAAAATCAATTAATGAAAACTGGCCCTATAAATTAATAATTACTAAATGCTATAAAATGTATTTTGAACTATCAACTATACCATAGTTGTATACATTTAAAAAGCATATTATTGATTTTTAATATCAGTTATTATAAGCAATACGAAAATCCATTTTATTCCAATTTTTGTATGAATGTTGAAGGCATAGGCCTAATAAAACACAAAATTGGATTTAAAAATCAGCTGTCTGGAAAATTATAAAGTAAAACAGAGTGATATGTTTTACCCCCAAGACATTCAATGCCTTTTATACAAATGTTAGTCCGCCAAGACCCATCACGCTGGTATTGATTACTGATCAATCTTAAGTGAGGGTTATTGATTCATGTCATAATGCATGCATGTAATGGAGAAGGTAATTGTTATTATAAGCTATGCCTTTTATATTATTCCACATCTTCCAGATGGAAATAAATGCTGTTGGTCGACATAATTATCCATAACATAAACATTAATAATGATAATAATATCCTGGATTTATATAGTGCCTAATGTTGTGAAAACCTCTAAGCGCTGAACATTAATACCCCAGTCATTTTTTTTGGACCAAACACGTATGGAAAGGATACAAGCAATGCAGTGAGAGTTGGATTCGAACCTCGATCTCACAATCAGTAGTCCAACGTCCAACGTCCAACACACTGCGCCACACGCCCTCATTACAGTAAAACACTTTTAGGACCCAACCAAGTGTAGGTGTCCCTTGAATAGGAGTGGTTATGGTGTTAAAGCATATATTCCCCTAGTTGATATTTAAGGGAAGTGTCCCCTTAATAGGGTGACCCTTGAATAAGGGATAGGTTCTATTGTAGTAGTATTTTGTCATCAGAATTTCAATGTCTAACATATTACATAAGAAAACTTTCCAAAAATCCGAAGAAATTACAAGCGCTTGCAAACAAACATACATTACATGTTCGTTTTGATCGTAAATCTTACTATGTTCAGTAAACTGCATCACTAATAATATAACCATTGATAAACTAAATATCATAAGTTAGATAAAACGATAAATATCATATTATATTCTTGCACTGTAAGTACATTTAATGTTAATATTATAATTTATGTCCCTACAGAGAAATATATACCATTTTTAGAGTGCTAATTTGAGACACTGCTTGTTCAATGCATCATAAAACAGAATCGTCATTACTTTCATGACTATGACAGATTTTGAAATAAGCATAGCCGCACAAATGATGGAAAGCTGTGATTGGTTTATAGACGACTACAATTCTGTTTCTTTTTATTGTTTTGTGCATTAATCATGAACCAAATACATATACAAATAATGAATGTTTATGAGTGCAGTGAAACAAATAGGCAATCTAATTTTTAATGTGGAGTACAACAATTATAGACGGTGCACACTACACTATCCTTATGTCGCGCATGGTTGTTGCTCATTGTAACAAGAATTAACACGCATTTAACAAAATTCAATGGCCATATTACAAAATTCAATTGCGCTATACTAAAATTGCACGATTGATGATGTATGGTTTCAATGGAGTAATTATTTAATATCCATCCAATCAAATGACATGAATTTACTCAGGTGTTTTAAAAAGTCAGACTATCTTTTTTTAGTGGTTTATCGTATATGAACCGCTGTCAGGTCATTCAGGGGTCAAACCCTCGTAATCAACATTAAAACATCAAGTAAGTAACGTCAACAAAGCAAACTAGTTTATGCTTCTACTGCAGTTTTATCTCTTAAGCCCCCCACGTAGCCGAAAGCTTTTCTACAGTATCTAAGTTACATGAATGAAGTACTAAAAATATCTATAAACTAATGCTCTTAAAAGGTTTCATTGCTCACCGGTCATTGTAAAAATGCCAACAACCAAACCGATATTACGGCCTGCTAACATCAGATCCTCCGAGTCGGTCTTGCCTCTGGTTTTTCTGGCGGCAAACAGACCAATGGCCAGGATGATAATGTAGAAGATTATGACGGCCACCAAACCACCCCAATTAACCGACATTTTGAAACTTGTTTAGGAAAAAAGCTAGGAAAAAAAACAGTAAATCTGCAAAATAAAAAATAGAAATTGTTTTGATTTAAAGATATATTGTCCACCTAAAAAAATAATTTATAAATTTTTTTTTTTAAATATGCCATTTTAATATTACATAATAGTGATTCACTTTGACCAAAAACATGATGACAAAAAAAAACATTTTCCCCCAAAAAAATGTAATTTAAAGCAAAATATACCTAAATTGTCTGGAAGACAATGGTTTTTGGTTAAAATTAACCATTTCTTTTGTCTTTTTAAAAGTGAAATAATTATTTTTGATGATTTTTTTTCTACAGAAGTGAATAACTTTATTAAAACTGTGAAATTGCCTATTCAAAATCTGATTTTATTAATCTTTATTTGTCATGTTTTTGGGGGACAATACATCTTTAATATAAGATTATTATATCAGGCACAGTACTCACAGTACTCTATGTTTAAATTTAAATATTCTTTTATTTTATAGTTGTTTATGTTGTGGGCTATGATGTGGGTCACTGAAAAAGAAATAAATTAAATCAAACAATATATATATATTTTGATAATATAAGATTATTACAGACACATAACTCATCTATTCATTA